>NW_024371037.1:6036016-6764026 GCF_014805655.1 Passer montanus
CTCGCCCGCCTCTCCGGCGCGCCCCGAGAGCCGCGGCGGAGCCTCCGCCGGTCCGAGCCCGGCAGCCGCGCCGGGCTGAGCGGGGCCGGAGCCGCGGGGAGCCGGCAGCAGGAGCACAGCCCGCCGTACACCGGGCCCTGCCTGCGCGGGGGGCCGTGGCTGCCGCCCCGCTTCACCTGGTGCCCGCACGACTCGGGAGGCAAGAGCAGCCCCGAGGGGTCCGTCCCGGGGCTTGCCCGCCCGGCGCCGGCAGCATCTTTGGCACCTTGGCCGGGCTCACCGTCCCCTGCTCGCGTGCGAGTGCTTGGGGGTGCAATGATCGATCCCGGCAAGAGTTTTGCAAAGCTCTGAAACACCTTAAGCTGCGCGCAACAACCGGTGTTCTCCGAGGTGCTGGAGACGAGGAGTTAGTGTTCGCCACCGCCCGGCGAGGGGAGGTGTCTTCCTAGAGGGACCTTTCCTGACCCGTAGAGCCACTGGGTGCCCGCGGCGGCGAGAGGACGCAAATGGGCAGCACGAGAGCGGTGCGGCTGCTGGCGGGGAGGCAGCGGTCCCGGGAAAGGGCGGAGCGCCGTGGGGGGGTTCTCCCGGCGCTGCACTTGCTACATTAACTCGGCGCGTCGGAGACGGCGACACAACTTTCCGGGTCTGCCCCGGGCGTCGGCGACAAGAGGCTCCTCGCCGCTCCGCTCGCCGCTCCGCTCGCCGCTCCGCTCGCCGGCGGCAGCGGGAGCCGCGCTCCGGCGGCAGCGGCGTCGTGGCTGCTGCTGACCCGTCCCCGGCCGGGCGGGCTATCCCCGGCAGCCGGGTGGGCATGTCTCCCGCTCCCAGCCCCGCCGAGCGAGGCGGCCGCCGGGTCTGAAGGAGAGCGGGTGAGCCCCGCCGCCTCCCGGCCATGCGGCCCCTCCGCGCTCCCCTCGCCCTGCTCTGCCAGGTGCTGGGTGCGTGGGCTGCCTGCGCCCTGGCCCCGGAGCCCGCCGCAGCCTCTGGGCCGCCGGCGCCCCCGCAGCGCTCCCGCTCGCCGCCGGCGGCGAGGGCAGCGCCGGGGGCCGCGGGAACGCCACGGGGCGCCGCGCCCGGCTCCGCAACCCCTTCTACCCGCTGACCGAGGAGTCGTACGGCGCCTACGCCGTCATGTGCCTCTCCGTGGTGATCTTCGGCATCGGCATCATGGGCAACATGGCAGTGATGTGCATCGTCTGCCACAACTACTACATGCGGAGCATCTCCAACTCCCTGCTGGCCAACCTGGCCTTCTGGGACTTCCTCATCGTCTTCTTCTGCCTGCCGCTGGTTATCTTCCAGGAGCTCACCAAGAAGTGGCTTCTAGAAGACTTCTCTTGCAAAATCGTCCCGTACATTGAGGTAATGTACGTGGGTGGGGATGCGCGGACCCCGAGCTCCTCTCCCCGCCGCAAGCCTGAGCCGTGTGCGGGGCTGGCGCTGCTCGCCGTCATTGCTGCCGGCCCGGGGGCGTCCCCCTGCGCCTTGGTTCGGGTTTCCTGGGTGCTCTTGCGACGGAGCCCGGCCCCGTCCCCGTCCGCAGGGAGCGGAGTCGGCAGCGGCCGCACCGGGTCCAGCGGCACCGGGATTGCTGTGGCCCCCGCTGAGTGCGTCCGGCGCTTCCTGCCACTCGCGCGACTTCTGCCAAACTTTCCTTGTTCCCTGTGACCCTGAAAAACAAGTGCTCCTCTCAGAATTAGATTTCAAGATTTTTGCTTTGTTTATTTTAGTAAAGTGAAGATGGGTCAGGAAAGCGGATGGAGGGCTTGAGGGGATCGCTTGTAAGGAGGTGATTGTAAAAATGGCATTATCCCATTAATGGAATGTCTGGGCTCTTAACTTATATTTCAGCGTTCAAATCTCACGTTTATTTAGCTGCTGGTTTGTTGGTTTTTTGGGGGTCAAACTGAAAGTAGTTTAGCTGAAATGTAGTGGTTGAAATTCAAAACTGTAATCCCAAAAAATATTCAACTGCTGCTATACTGCCATTATAATTTATTGTTACTTTATTTTTTCACTTTAAAGTTCTGTGGATGTCTAGAGTTGATCTTATTCAAGAACTGGCACCAGTCCAGTCAGCATGAACTGGCGGCTGTGTTAGGCTTAATTATCACTGGTGTCTAAAAGTAAAGCATTTTCCTTGTCCTTGAGGAAGTATAATTAACTTAGTTCTAAAGTTAAGTTATTAAGAATGTAAGGTCTTAGTTCTTAGTTACAAATATAAAGAGGTCTAGCCTTAGGGTTCTGTATTGCTCCCAGAATTGTGTATTTTTTGTTCAGTGTCATTAAATGTAATACTCATGTATATAAAGTATCTCATCACCTTGAGAGGAGTAAGTAAAAGGCTGGATTTCCCTCTCTGTAAACTGTGGCTATGAAGGGCAGATACTGAACACTAGTGGATCATGACTCTCCATAGTTCACCGGGAGACTGGAATGAAGGACACTGTCCTGTAAATCAGGATTTGACCCTGCTGAGGCAGAGAAGGCAGCTAGAGCAAAGGTTCACCACTTTCCAAGTGTTGATCTAACCTCACAGGCATTACACAGTGACACTGACACCACCAGGAGCAATGCAGATGTGTAGCATGTCATGAAATCCATCCCATATGCAGCTGCTGCTCCTTGCTCTGTCAAGGATTGTTTACAGCAGCACATTCATCTGACAGCTGAACAACACTCTCTTTTCCTTTGTAACTCACCTGGGCTGGCCCATATTCTCACACAGAGGGAAAGGGTGAACTCTTCTTAGCTCCTTGAGAGGAAAGCTTTGACAGCTATCTTCAGGAGAAGTTTCCAGAGCTTTGTGGAATACAAATAGAATCATCTTCCTGAAGATGGACACATTTTAACCTCTTGTCTGTGTTTTCCACAAGTTTGCACAGTGTTTAGTTCTTTTAAGGGTCTCTTGGTTCCATCTTTTCATCTGTTTATTTTTGGGATTTTTTTTGCATAATGTGTTTAGAAAGAGAGCTACATGTCTCACCTGGGTTTGTAGATCCAGAAATATCTCAAGCATCAAAACCCCTTATTGGCCTGAGCCTTCTGTCATACCAGCTTTTACTCTCAGAACTAGAGAACAGGGGATGGCTGATTATCCACAGCAAGTGATGCAGTGATCTCAGCATTTAAACATAATTCAAGCATGCTTTGTGCTGTTTGAAGGATTCGAGTGATCCCAGGAAAATACCTTGAGTTTTCTTAGTTCAGCCTCTTGTGGCAAATTGGTTTTTATTTGTGCCATTTTATGGATATTGTGTAGAATTCCAACAAGCATCTGTTGCTAGTGATAACACATATGCACACACAGTCTGGGGAAAATGTTTTATGATATCTTCTGGCACATTTGTATAGGTAAAGACTGAGCTTCCAGCAGTGGAATGTCTTCACAAATTTAATTTAAAGGGCAGTTTTCCCTGTTTGAAGGATTCGAGTGATCCCAGGAAAATACCTTGAGTTTTCTTAGTTCAGCCTCTTGTTCAGCCAATTGGTTTTTATTTGTGCCATTTTATGGATATTGTGTAGAATTCCAACAAAGCATCTGTTGCTAGTGATAACACATATGCACACACAGTCTGGGGAAAATGTTTTATGATATCTTCTGGCACATTTGTATAGGTAAAGACTGAGCTTCCAGCAGTGGAATGTCTTCACAAATTTAATTTAAAGGGCAGTTTTCCTGTACCTAATAAAGATCTTCTCTGACAAGTACATTAACTAGTAATTTCAGCTATATATTGTATTACAGTATGGCCACTTGTAGCTACTAGTTTTGAGTGTACTGGAAAGGAGTTGAGAAGGGAATTTGAAAAATTTATGCCTGTAAGGATGAACAACTCTGCCTACAAGGATGTGTGGAGATGTGCTTCTCCTTTGCCGTTTTAATACTCTGCCACTTTTCTGCATGATTCAGAAGTCTAGGTTTTGGCATGGAAGTGTTTACCTGCACACTGTTTGTTTTGTGTTTCATATACTTTTGTCACTGTTACTCAGAATCAGGAGACATGAGGTAAATGACAATAGAAAGACAAGGAATTTGGCTAATTCCTGCTGATGTGGAATCATTTTGGTTTTGTTCAAAGCACTCAGTCTTTTGAACTTTTGAATATAGTTCCAGTTTCCCTACTTACAGTTTTATTATAGGCCTTAATAGAAAGAAAGATAAATGTAGACAAAATCTGTACTGTTACTGTGCTTTTAATTATTTTACAGCTGTTAATCATTTGAAGTTGCAGTTTTTTCTTTATTTTATTTTAATGCTGAAAGCCAGTAATGAAGAAACTAAATAAGTTGTTTAAGGCCCAGAGCAACTTGCACAAGATGACAAATGGATTCTGTCAGGTAAGACTAGAAACCTTCTTTCAGGCTTAAGAAGAAACTTTGCTTGAGTTGTGTGTATTTTGCTCTTGGAGGTTGCACAAGAAGCTTTGTTTGAGGGGTTGCATTCTATGCCAACAGATTGAATCAAGCTACTTATAGCCAAGTAAGGGTTTAGAACTGAGGAGTGGTCCAGCATGAGGGCTTGCAGAGGCTGATTTACCATCCTGTGCAGTCCAGTACAGAGCAAGATGTTGCTGAGGCCAGTGTATGGTACACAGCCCTGAATTCAGTGCTAGTAAACATGAGGCCCTCTGCCTTTCCCACACACCTCACAAAGAACAGGACAAATTTTGTGATGTCCTCATCTGGACCATATCATGCATACAAGACTGGTGTGATTCTGGCACAGGCTGACAGTAAAAGCCTCTGAAATCTTATGCCCAAACTCTGCATGTGCTTTTGGCAATGAATTTGTGGCATCACTCCTGTTTCTCGTGGGCAAGTTCCAGCTCAGGAAAGCTATCACAATTAGTATTCTTGGTGGAAAGCATAAGGATTGATTTGGACTGAAATACGAATTACTCTATTTCCCTGGAGCTGATCCTCCAGGGCAATTTGAGGTGAGGCTTTTTCCCATTTCTCTTTACTTGACAGAAGTAAGCAAGGAGCACAGAGAAAGGAGCTGTTCTCTGCCTGTTCCAAAGCTGTGAGAAGAGATCCCTATTTTAAGTTTCACTTTAGGGAAGCAAATACATTTTTAATGGGAGTTTATAAAAGCTGTGTATTATCTGTCTTTTCTGTGTCTTTTGATGTGCAGCATTTTCTTTATGTCTCTTCTTTGACTCGAGTCAGAGCTGTGCTCCTGAACCTCCAGTGAGTCCTCTGGGTCACAGACAAAGACACTCAGAGATGTTTGCAGTTTCAAGGCTTCATCATGAGTTTTCTAGGGCAATGGCTTGATGTAACTGAGCAGAATATCTTCAGTGCTTATCACACAACAATTATTTAAAACTGAAGTGTTAATATATCTCTGCCCTTTAGGTATTAATGGCATGATGATGATAGCTGCCATGTTGGTTGCTCTGTCAGTCTTTCTTTCTTCTGCAAATCCTGTCCTTAGGATCTTCTAAGTTTTTGCTTTTGGCTAAACTTTGCCTGTGGCATTTCAGCATGGAAATGAATTTGTGTCAGAGTAGGTTTAAAATTGGGTCAGTAAGTTACATATGTGTGGAGAGGAAAAGGCAGCATCTGTGATCCCAGTTCTGTTCACCCTGCTCTGAACACTAGCATGTAATTTCTCCATATGACAGGACTTTTCCTGCAAAAAGAGGAAGAAGTAGATTTCTATCTGTAGTTCCATATTGCTGCTATAAAGAACTAGTGCAGGAGTCCTTGTGTAGTGTGATGAGAGCACTCTCCGTGGAGAGTGACACAGAAACAAGAAAAAAAATTAAATTTACCTATTTGATAGTGTGGTAGATTGCAAACAGGAAAATGAGCAAAAATGAAATCCTTTTGTGTTTTGTGACATTTCCAAGCCCCTGGATAAGCATGTGCTGTACTAGTGAGTATTTCCAGTGCCTGATATTCTGTTGACTTTTGCTTCCAGCAGAACTCAAGAGTGGTGCATGGAAGTGGATTCTGATTCTAAGCAGTATATCTTATGATATACAGAAGTATAAGATATTAAAAGTAAATATCACATGAAGCATGTGTGCTTTGTGTCTCCTTGGAGTGAATGTTGATAGTACTTCAAGGGAATAAAACAGTATTGTACCTGTGGAATTGTGTGTAGGATCATCTGCCTGACAGTAGATTTCAGAATTATCATCTTGTCTTTCAGATAGGTGATGTAGATTTTTATTTGGAATGCATAAGGTAATTGCTGTAATGTCAGAGCTGTAACCTGGTCCCAGATCTTTTTAGCCACTAAATTATTCTTGCTACACCACAGTAGTGTTTTCACTGTGACTCTTCCCTATTTTAATGCATAAAGCCATTAATGTTTAATAACACTTCTTGTGAGAAATGCAGATATACTTTTGTTCTTTTTAAATAATGACTGTTTTTCTTGGTTTTGTTTTGGGGTTTTTTGGTTTTTATTTGGGAGTGGAGTGGAACTTTTTTGTTAAATGAACATAAATCTAGTTAAATATTACATAATTGTTTGCAATGGGTTGATCTTTTATTTTGCAGTAGTCTGTTCTTATTACTGGAGTCTGTACTGTATGTGTAGAGTAGCACAAAAAAAAAGTATTGCAGTCTGTGCTAAATTTATTTATTTGTCTTAGGGAAAACTGACAAATCTACAAGAGCCCCCTCCGGTATGTTGAAATAACATGTTCAAAAGCTGTGAAGTTTCATGTGGATGTGGAACAACCATCAGAAAATGATAAACTATAATGGCTTGAGGAACAAAAGGTCATTTATAGGATATAACAGAAATGGATATCCAGAGTCTATGGGGTGTCACTGATAGCTCAGAGGTACCAACCTCTTCTGCAGTTCAGTTTTCCCATTGCAATGGGAAATGTTTTGTATACCCATCTCATCTTGTAACAAAGGATTTGTGCCATGTAGTTTTAAGAAATTCTTTGCTATCAACATAAAATATATTCTGTCTTAGAAATCAGCTTCAGCTGGTAGAAGGGTCTACTTCTTATAACACCTTTGTTTTAATTTGTTCAACATAATCTTGGTCTACATTGTTTCTACTCACTTCTCCGTCAGAATGGTCACTGTGATTGCTAGCCTGGAGTTGCTCAGAGCTGGTTGATTTCCATTCTGTTTCATTCACTGTCTTTTGGCTTAAGTAACATTTGTATCTCATAATACATTCTTTTGTAGATAGCAGCAATATCACTTCTTGCTCTTTGTCTTACTGGGTGGAATGACCCAACCCCTCTTTTATATTCACTTACAGAATTTGGTCTTTGTTGGTCTTTTCATCCAAGTCACCTTTTCTGATTTTGTTTCTGGTTTTCATTACTTTTGACTAGAAGTTAGTGGGACAAAATTAAGTCTTATTTCCACAGCCATAACTCACTGTAATACATCTACACTGCTCTGCTGGTCAGCCTCAGTCTCTGCTCCTGGAAGCCAGGGCCAAGAGCTGTGGGACCACAGCCAGGAGAAGAAGTAGGACAGGCCAGGAAAGGCCTGGGAACATTTTGGTAATTGTTAAAGTTTGTGAAAGGGGAACCAGTATGTTGGAAGAGTGGACAGGAGAACCGCAATTATGCTGAGCATTTCACGAGTTTGCTATTGTCCTCTGTGGCCTCAATTCTCCAAATCAGTTTTGACACTGTTGACTAACAGCTGGTGAGCTAATGACCAAAGGTTTATGCAGTATCTTGAAGGGGCATCACAGTGCCCACTAAGTCGGTCAAGGCTTTTTAAAGAGCAACAGTGTTTAAAGAGATTCTTTTGTAACAATAATGTTTTCCTCTGTGTGTGCATGGGGTACCTAGCAATCCCTTCAACAGCAGTTCTCTGTCCAAATGGTGTGGGTATCTCCTCAAAGCAGGGGTTCCTTCACCACTTCTTCAGAGCAGATTGATGGTCATTCAGTTGGAAATTTGGGGACTTTTCTGATTCCATGTGGTAAGAGAAAGTTGTAAAATTATTTCATTCTGAATGTCTGGAGGCTGCAGGAGAACCTTCTGCAATAGGGAAATAAACCAGACAACTATGTGATGATCAAAAACTACAGAGCCTGAGTTGCCCTTACCTTGCCTCATTTCCTGCCAGGTTGGTGGAATTAAGATTGGAACAGCATATCAGACGCTCAGCTGTTACAAGAACAGCGTCATTAAATTCCATGTGGCCTTGCACCACTTTACGATTTGTTAATTTGTGCTTTACCTTCTCTCTGTCAAATTAATGATCTTAATTCTCTAGTTATTTCAAGGCAATATAATACCTGAAAAGAAAACTTCTCTGAATTTTTTCACACTTTCAACTTAACTCTAATTATTAGTATGAATGGTATGAAGAAATACACCTAGACTGAAATTGTGTGAATATGCAGAATGCATGTCCCAGTTCTCACCCATAGGTTTTGAGCAGCAGCCATTGATTTTGCTGGCTATTACTCATAGTCTGCTGTGTGGAGTAAGTAATCCAACCCTTGAATTGCTCTACTGCATTTAAGCAAGTCAGCTGGAGTGAATCCATGATCATCTGCTTGAGTGTTTTTGTTTGGTTTTTGCAAGCTTTTCCATGGCATCACTAACTCTGCTAACCTACAGAAAATAGGAAACTGTTGCTTGTTCCAGGGAAACACTGCCTTTGTTTAGCTTGTTTCATCAGTAAATCCACGGGAGGGTTTTCAAAGCCGCCTTCCAGTATTCCTAGTTGTTTCCTCTTGCTCTATTTCCCTGTTTTAAGCCTCCAAGTTGCTGGTCAGTTAATGTGACAGGAACCCCGTAGGTTATGTTTCTTCATGGCAGACGTGTCTTCTTTCATTAGCCCAGCCCTAACAGCTGCAGAGTTTAATGTCTCGGCCGTGTGTAACAGTCTGTTTGCAATGAAATGCTGAAGCCATACAAGTGTCTGCCTTGGGGTGGGGGGAGGCTCACGCCAGAGCTGAAAGGAAACATCTTAATGTACAGAGACTCAGGTTTTCTTCTGTTCTGCTGATTTCTATTTCAATCCCTGTGCATTTCCAGATCTCAGTTATTTCCCTGCCTCTTATAATTGTAGCAAGCGGAGTCCTGACCCTTTTGTTATTCATGTTGCATGTTAAGGCTAAAGGTTTTGCTGTCACTAAGAGATTTGAAGACTGCACACACATTTAAATATTTTGGAAACAAAGTTGCTAATCTTGAATTAAAAAATATGACTCTGAGCTGTGATACAGGAAAATCATATTTCATTAGCAAACTTTATCACTGTTCGTTAAGATTTCCCTGTAACTATTTTTCTTTAAATGTTTTTATTTTTTTGCAGTATTTACCAAGCTTTCTTTGAATCTTGTCAGACAATTAAACATCCAAATCAATGGTTGCCTATTAAAGACGTTTACAGTAGTTCCTTATCATTATTAAATATTTCTGCAAGTTAATTAGTAAGAGATTACATCTTACTTATTCCGTCTTTTAGGAAGCTGCTTCAAAGAATTCTCCAACCAAGCCAACATCTTGCAGTTGTAATTCCAAGTACCTTATATTTTTCAGTGATTGTCAATTTTAGCCATCAGATATGACCATTAAATATTGAAGGCCAAAATTAATGATACATTTATGTAATTGTGCATATTTGTGCTATCTTTGAAGAACTTTTTTCAGAGATGCATAAACAGTATTACTTCAATATTATTTCAATTAGAAAGTGTTTCTTAAAGTCTGTCTATATGAAATTTAAATATAGCATTGCACATCAAATTTTGATCAGCAAAATTATAGTGAACTTCCTAATATTACTTTAGATTTCCCAGTTAATGAATGGTTCATTCATTATAAAAGTAGGCATTCTTTACATTTATTAGCAATATTATTTTAGTTTTTTTTCTTTCACAACACATCAACGCACTTTCAGCATAACACGTGTGTGCAAACCCAAGAAAGTAAGTGAATTAAAATTCACCAGGGCACTTAGTCTTTCTCCAATTGAAGTTAATGGGAGTTCTGCTTTAAATTTGAACTGAAGTTGAATTTATTGCTAATAGAATTAGGCCAAAATGTATATAGTCTTCTTGCAAATTTATTTTAGGAAATTAAATTATAAACAGGATAAAATGATAGGAAATGATGTTTTATGACAGCACAAGATTTCTGTTCATGCATAGAATAATGATTATTAAACTCAGAGAACATAAGCATTGCTCTGTACTTGTTCTCACAGTATATAATTGACAGCCTTCTCCAATCCATCTTTTAATCATTTAAAGAATGAAACTTCTTCCGTTTCTCCTGGCCTACAGTACACTCTCCCACAGAATGTTTCCTACGAAATTAAGCCTGGGTTTTCCTTGATTTTTTTCTAAATGAAATAATGCCTATTGATTATATAGAGCCTAACCACTATAGTGAAGGTTAGTTTTGCACAGGCTCTGGAAGTCTGAGGATTTCAAATACAGTTTCTTTGAACTCATGGTGGGGGATGACTTCATGTGCCTACATCCCATCAAAATTTTGCTTAAAAGCCCAAGTCCGCAAAAATAGTTGCTGGATCCTACTCAATTCTGTAGATGCCTCATCCCCAGGGTTTCTAAGTTTTGTAGATGTGGAAGGTTTAATGTTTTGATCCCCTGCATGCATGATGAACTTGTTATGTGGTTATAACTTCTGCTGAAGGAAGACTCTCTCCCATTTTGACTTAAAATTCCAACCCCTGTGGTGGAACCAATCTTTCTGAAAAACACCCCTTAGAAAAAAGTGCTGGAGGAAACAGTTTAGTTTTATATTTTAGTCAATTCTTCTATATTTTTTTTTACACTTAGTGTTGCACAGATGCTTGCTTGGACCTCCAGGAGAGGTTGACACCAAGCTGGAATAAGAATTTGTAGGTGAAAAAATAGAAGCATGTACTCTTTTTAGAGTGCATGCTGGATGGTAGCTCAGCAAACACTGCAAGCTAAGTGCTGTCTGCGATGCTTCTTTTGATGGTGCTCAGCAGCATGGTGCTCAACTGCTTCTCTTCCTCCCCGCGTTTTTTTCTCATTTTCTTTTCCCTTTTCTCCCCCACATTTTTTTAACCTCCCCTAGACAGCACGTGCATTAACCTGTGCTGCCTTTCCTCCTTCCCAGGTGGCCTCTCTGGGAGTCACCACCTTCACGCTGTGCGCTCTCTGCATTGACCGCTTCCGTGCCGCCACCAACGTGCAGATGTACTACGAGATGATCGAGAACTGCACCTCCACCACGGCCAAGCTGGCCGTCATCTGGGTGGGCGCGCTGCTGCTGGCCCTGCCCGAGGTGGTGCTGCGCCAGCTGGCCAGGGACGAGCCCGAGTACAGCGGCAGCCCGCCCGGCGAGCGCTGCGTGGTGAAGATCTCCACGGCCCTGCCCGACACCATCTACGTGCTGGCTCTCACCTACGACGGGGCGCGGCTCTGGTGGTACTTTGGCTGCTATTTCTGTTTGCCTACCCTCTTCACGATCACCTGCTCCCTGGTGACGGCCAGGAAAATCAGGAGGGCAGAAAAAGCCTGCACAAGGGGGAACAAGCGACAAATTCAGCTGGAAAGTCAGATGAACTGCACAGTGGTGGCTTTGACCATTTTATATGGATTTTGCATCATTCCTGAAAACATTTGCAACATTGTGACTGCCTACATGTCCACAGGGGTCTCTCGACAGACTATGGACCTCCTCCATCTCATTAGTCAGTTCCTTTTGTTCTTTAAGTCCTGTGTCACCCCAGTTCTCCTGTTCTGTCTCTGTAAACCTTTCAGCCGGGCCTTTATGGAGTGTTGCTGTTGCTGCTGTGATGAATGCATCCAGAAGTCTTCCACGGTGACAAGTGATGACAATGACAACGAGTACACCACAGAACTGGAGCTCTCCCCATTCAGTACCATTCGTCGCGAAATGTCGACTTTTGCTTCCGTGGGGACTCACTGTTAATTGACCTTAGGACTTTATTTCCTGCATCTTTTTCCTTTTTCTTTTTTTTTTACTTCATATTTTTCTTCTTGAAGCAAAATGCAGGGGAAAAAAAATCACTGTTAAAAATTACTCTTGAAAACCAATCTGTATTAACAGTCATGCTTTGGAAAATAATTTCTTTGTTATTAAAAGGAAAGAAAGAGTAAGAGAAGGAGAGCCAGCACTCAGTTTTACATCATGAGATTTTGTATGGTGCTAGGATTTCATTGGTTGAGGAGAAGGATCCATATCAATCCGCTTTTATTTAATTCTGTAGTATTTTTTTTGTTAATCGCTGTAAAATGTTTATATAGACATTGTGGGCTTTGCAAGGTGTTTTCATGTAAAAGACGTGGTGGAAAGTATTTGAAGGTAGTTTTAATCCAATTACTGTACACTATTTTGAGAGGACTTGGGCTTCAGAGAATTTATAAAGTAGCATAAAAATAAATGAGGTTTTATTCTTTAACTTGATTGTCAATCTACGTTTAACAAACACACCTATGTGTAGTATTAAATTCCTTTAATTAAAAAAAAAACTTTGCATATCATAATTTAGGTGGCCATATTTAATTAACATTTGAGTACTTGCACTTGGAGGATATAATTAGAGTGTGTAAGGAAGATGGTTATAATGGCATTAGACTTATAGGACTGGGCTTTTTTAATGTTATATTATGAAGGTTCTATGTGCCTCATTGAAAATTTTCTTCTTAACCTGCAGGTATACAAAATCTTGAGTTATTTTATACTTCTTACAAACACTCACTTTATCACTGAATTTTGTCTTGTGTGATTTCAAAATCAAGACTCTTTCCAGTATGCTATTGGTTTTACATTGAATTTATGTCCTCCATCTCTGTATATATAGCTCCTACTACAGTGAGAGTCTCATTGCAGAGAAAGGCACTTTTTGCCAGAGGTTTGCTGACAATAAATGTGAGGGACTGAAACTTGTGGAGAGTGAATTCCTTCTAATTTAAAAGGTATAAAAACACTTGGACACTTGGGGCTTGACCTAGAGCCCATGGCACTCAATGGAGAGGTTTCCATCAATTTCAGAGAGCTTTGAATCAGACTGGCATCTCCTATTTTTTCTGAGATGTGTACCATGAATATTAATTACAGGTCTCTGTGTGCTGGTTCAGAACTATGCTGCTCTCACAGAGACTGCTATTCACTAGCAGCTCACAGCCCTGAAGCTGGTTTGAGAGCCACTGTGTGTTTTGCTGATGGCTTCTTGCTGTCCACAGAGTTGTTAAAATGAGGGTATGTCAACACTGCCAGCAACAGTGTGATATAGTAAAATCCAAAGTTGTTATAAGCAAGCCAAGCTGGAGACTGCAAAGTGCCTATCCTTACCAGCAGAGCTTATATCCCCACTCTTGGCTGAAGCAGACATTCTGTTCTTGGCAGGCAAACCGGCTCATATTTACACTGGGCAGCAGGCTGAAGTGTAGACACAGGCTGAGGAACTGAATTTTTTATAGATAGCTTGTATTTTAATACTAATTAAATAAATAATGCAGCTGTATTGAGCAGAAGGAAAATTTCATGCATTCATTCTTTGAAATTAACAGTAAATATAACTGATGCAGTCCTACCTCCCTCTTGATATCTGCCTAAATATGTTAAAGGGCTTGCTGTAACTTCTGAAAAGGACTCTATTTTTCCTTTGTAGATTCCAGACTTAATGTGTCTAATCTTGGTGATATTCTTGGGCAAGCAGTATTTCTTCTTTTTCTTTACCATTCTAACCCATAATAATTTCAACTAAAAAAAACCAGTTGAAATTAATTAATATGAATATGAATCTAAACATATATGGACATGAGTTCTTCTTCTGACTTTTGAATCAGATACTGGGCCCTAGCAAGGCAGTCTGCTTTAACCACTGGCATTTGTTTCTGCTTAGAATTTGAGAAATTACCCAAGTTTTTAACGTCCTGTTTAACATGGTCAATCACTTCTGAAGATGGCAACTGTCCCTTCCTTATAAAACCTTTCATTGACTTCAATAAAGTATGAATGGGATTAACGAGAAAAGGTGGAAGCAAAATCTTCCTCACTTTGCTGCCTGTGTTTCCTCAAATACATATTACCATCTCTGCATTTTGATTTTTACTTTTCTTTTTCACATGCCAATATTTATAAAGAATGGGAATAAGACGTTGTTTTTTTTTTTCTTTGCTGAGAGAACTGTTTCCCTCAGATGCCTTTTCTATTACAACGGGGGCTCAGGGATCTTGGAAAAGAACAGCAGAATGGGAGGAAGCACTTTAAAAGAAACAAATGAAAAAAACAGAGAATTGACTTGGAAATATTAAATGATCACATTTTGCTATTTAAGGTTCAAGATTGCACCAGGACACAAAATGTCCCTATTGGTTTGGATATAAGGTGCTTCCAGCTTTCCACTGGGCACTGGGCATATGTGAGCTCTGCTAAGGACTGTCTCTAGCTCACAGGTTACACGTTCTGTGTCCCAGAGAGGTGCATTTGCTTCTGCATTTAAACATTTCTACAATACGTGTATGATAATCATGGAAAAGTCCCCAACCAACCAACCAACCAACCAACCAACCAACCAAGCCAAACAAAAAATCAACAAAACTAGACCACATTAACAAAAACCCCAAAAGCAACAACAAACCCATACCCAGCAAAAAAAACAACCCCCACATGAAATGATGTAAGAAGTCTTTGGCGAAGATAGGATATGAAGATCAGTAATGCTGCTCGTAAATATATTTTCCTTCTTGTGTGGCAGAGCATTCTCCAGCCAATGGGGCTTCTTTGTACCCTGTGTAACCTTGCCTTTTCTGCTGCTGAAAGAGCATTTTTCACAGCTATTTCTCTGCCTTGCCATGGATAACTGTAGCAATTTGACACCCTTTTATTCTAATTTGTTCTCTAAATTGGTTAAACTAATACCTCATTAGCAATTTGTATTGTCGAAGCCATTCAAGTGTCATGATAAATGATTCCTTATGTTAAAGATGCAGTACTGCATTGCATTTCTTCCATCCGACTTTTGGGGTTGATGCTCTGAACTCTTGAAATTTTTCTGTGTTTGCTTTTCTTACTTTCTTTAATATTCTTCAATATTAAATAATAATTCTTTATTATTCTGATAATTAATAAGCTGCTTCTGTCTGGTTTGAATCCAGTTCTGTCAGACATTTGTCCATTAACAAGAGGGAATTTGATGACTGAAGATTTGCTTATTGCAAAGAATTAATTTTTTACCTAAACTAGAGAAAATTGCAGGGCATGGTTATCAACACAGAAGAGTGATGAAATGGTAAATCAGATTGTAAGGTAGGAAAACCTTATACCTTTCAGGTATGTAAGCCTTTAATACATTAGCACTAATTGTCACAGCCCTGATTCCACTGAGAAATTCAAAACCATGAAACTCTAGTAAGTATTTCAGTATCTCCAATGAAAACATTTCATGACCTGTATCAAAATGTAATTGTGTGGGCCAAAGTACAAATGGCAAATTACTGAGTAATATCTCTCAGAAGAGATCTCTTATTTTACCACTTCCAAGATAAATTCCTACATTCAACCTTAAATAAATTCTGTGTTTAAATGATGTCAGTGACTTGCTCAGCTCCTGTTGTGTCATTGAGACTGTGATGTAAGCTTCCACAGCTGCTGCTCCAGCAGCTCTGGGAACAGTTCCTAAAGACACTACAGAGGTTTCCCATGTTGTCCTGCATCTCTTTGTAAGAATTTGTGCAATATTAGGCTCCATGGTGAGACTGTTCTATTGTGCTCATGGCACTCAGAAGCAAACTAGATTCTATGAAATGTGAATTGCTATTGAAATTCTGAGTAGCTTACCCAAATTCATTAAACAACAAGAGTATTCAAACCTCTCCTAGTATCTGTAAGCCATTGTCTTAGACACAGTGTAAATACATGCAACTTGCCCTGTGGGTGTCTGACTGCTGTTGATGTGCTCAGACACATTGCTGAGCTGCTTCTGGGCTTTTTTTGCCAGGTGGCATTAACAGAGCTCCCAAACCACTTAAATCATCCCCTTGTTATTGTGCTGGAACTAAGACTGAAGGCAAATCTTCTCAAAATTAGTCTGTCTCCTTAGGAGTGCTCTGTCTTTTCTGTGCATGGAGAGCACGTCTAAGATTACAGGCTGTCAGTGGATACAGGCTCAGCACAGTAGCATCAGCATGTATATTTTGTGCATGTTCTGATGAATCAAAAATTTAGGTTCTCTTACTTCTAGGATGAAAGAGCAAGATTCAAAACCTTGTTCTGCTTAATTTATAGGTGAGACTTGAAATTTGGTGTTTCAACATACCCACAGAAAGGCATAACTGCTGTGGTAATAGACACTGGTGTTATTACAGAGGGGAGAACCTATAAGAAGTAAACTGCCTGCAGAAAGCTGACTCATCTTACTTCTTTAAGAACCCAGACCTAATGATTTGCCCAAATTGCAAAGGCAAACAGGGACCTTGAATTGTATCTGCTGTGTCCTGACTTCTTATGTCAGGATGAATGACATGCTGAAATCCTTATTTCCTCGTATCACTGAGAAATGTGATTAGGAGGAGTTATAACTTTCTTCCTTCTTTCTTTTTCTATGAAAAGCTCAGCCAAAGTCAATGTGAGCAGATTATATGAATCATTAAAACTTAATGGTATCCTATATGTACTGTCTCAGTCTTCAGGAGTTGTATTTTTTCACTACTGTTTTGTATTTGATTGAGTCATTTAACACCTGTCCTTGGTAGATATCAAATTTTCGAAAGCTGGGAATGTTTTGTAATGAATAAGAAACAATGAAAAAGTCACAGACTGAGATACTCCAGGGCACCCAGACATCTCTGCTACAGAAACAATGACTCATATTGAGAGCTAAAGGTTCAGCAGTCAGGAGAGCTGTGTTTAATCATGCATTGCATTTAACCCCTAACATCTAGGCTATTTGCTTTCCCTATGGTATAATTTGGCTGGTGCAGTTTTTGTGGTTCAGGCAGTAAAAGTTGTGACAAAAATTCCGTGGCATTTTAAAAATGACAACACAGAAAGACAGTGCTCTCTTTCTAGTGGTGACACATTTCCCATGTAGTTACCTACAGTGCCAGGATCCATATGCCTGGATGTCCCAGTCTCTTTCAAGGAAGAGGTCAAAGATTTCTGTCCTTGTGCATATGTTGTGCATCACAGCTTCCTATAACTGAAAAGCAGAAGATATTATTCTGACTAACATGTTTGTGGGATTTTTCTTCAAGTAGAAACCAGGCCTGTCAAAGTTGCAGGATTCCCAGTTTAAGGTATTTAATATAAGAGCTAGTGGCAGCATTATTACTCAAATTAGTAGGCAATTTTTAGCTAAAGGGGAAGCTTTTCTTTTTCTTTTTTTAATATGCATGTGTTTTAACCATTATTTTTCTGTGATCACAAAGGTTATTTTTTCCTAAACAAAATGCAAAAATTCCACAAGCACTCATTATTTTGTCTAGTTAGAGAAATTGCATCATTAGCTTACATTAGACATCTTCATTTGTATCCACAGTGAATTTAGCCCATTGTTCTTTGAGAAAGAAAACCAAAATACTCAATTAGAAACATGGTCATGACTAACTTGATCTTGAAGAGACAAGATCTGAATAAACTTCATAGGCTGGGATGGTAACATTATTTTTTTAAATTAATTTTGGTCTTACAAACCTAAACTTTTTAGGAGATGGGAGATACATAAAGTTCAACAATAGCTTGTGGTTGAATTTCATAACTGTCACTAGAGACTCCAGAATATATACAATCTGGAATAAAATTATCTAATAGTATCCGGATATGCATGTGATAGTCCCTACTGAGAACAATACAAATATGTAAGTACACCAATAGATTTTTGCCTCTTTGCTTTTATACCAGAGAACTAATTCTTCCCTAAAATGTACTTCTAATTTGATTTAATGTACGTGTGTGTGCTAGATTAATCTATTTAGTGTTTTTAGTGTTGTATAGGGAGCACAAAAGCTTAAGAAAGAAGGTATCCTGTCTGTAATTGTAGCCAGCAGTTATATTTCACATTTTTTCTTAAATTCTTTCCTCCATCTATTTTGAAGCAATTTCTACTGACTGTTCTTATCAGTCTTTTCAGTGTCTTATTTCATTTTCTAACTCTCCCCTGAGCAAAGGAAAATCCTTTTGTTTTCCTGAAGATCAATTCTTTTAAATTGAGCATGTAAGTAAGTCTCATTCATTTTGCACAATCTATCCATTGGAAGACTTAAAGGTGAACAGTCCTTCTCCCTGTGGAAAGTATTCACAAATAAGGAAATTGCAGTCTATCTTTCTCTAGCCTAGCAGAAAAGAAAATATCTCATCAATCTGTACAAGACCTGTGGCCAGAGTATTCACAGCATGTATTTCTGGCTTAAAATTGGCTTACCTACCTGCAAATCATGATGCAACAGACAACAATGTCTCTCATTGCCAAAACATGGGATGTTTCTACAAGAAACTGGCTCAGGTATCTTAATTTCATATAGTGATTCTCTATGGAGTCTCTTTTTATCTATTAAAAAAAAAAATCCATCTAGATTGTTAGGTGCCTGTGTGACCTCTGAGTAAACTGGTTCTCATTTAGGGCTTCCTTTAACAGGCATCATTCACGAGCCTTACGTTAAGGCTTGTATATTGAGCTGGGGGTTGGCATTAGTTGTTGACCTGTCTATGATACAACGCGTGCCTGTGTGCAGCCAGCATGCTGGAAGCTGGATCTGGAAGGACAGTGGTCCTCACAGGCAATGCAGTACATCTGCATCCAGCCTCCTGGTGGTCCATGACAATTCGGTGACAAGTCTGTCAAAAGCTGGGATGGGTTTTGAGAGGTTTGCATAGCACTGCTTTTGCAAAGCTTTACGGGATAGCCAGTCTCTTGAACTCTCCTTAAGAGGTCTTTGTTTCATGTGGAGGAAGACTTGCCTTTGGCTTTTGACAAGAGAGGAGGAAGAAAGAAGGTGTAAGAAAAGGAGAGGATCCTGCTCAGATATGGATAAGCTTGACTTCTGTCTTTGGGGACAGAATTCTCTAATTATAGTGGTTTCTAAGCCTCCCCAGGTTAAAACAGATTGGACACTGAATACTCCACTCTAATATAGACCCCCTATTGCTGCTGAGAATGGAGCCAGTGACCCAGGTAAAAGGAAGACCCCTGAGAGAACACCTGACTTTTTTCTTCAAACACCTGTTTGAGTGATAAGTCCATTCGGATTAAAGAGCATGTAGGTCAGCCTGGTTTTCCTGATGTCTCCCCTTAGTGATGAAAGTGTTAACAGTTAACATTTAGTCTAGCAGAGCCTGGTTTCAGACTAATAGGGGCAGTTTTTGCCTTCTCAGTGCCTGATTCTGGCTGTCCTCATCCTGTACAAGGCAGTACTGTATGTTGAAATCCTGAAGGTCCCGCTGCCTGTAGGGCTTGACTTTTTACTAACATTTCTTTGGTAAATAAAAGGAAAGAAAGTAATTGTTAACTGTTTGAGGACTTTGTTTTGTTTTCTCCTGGAGACCCACCGCAGTAAAAATCAGAATTTGCAAATATATCCATGACTAGCAACTATACTCAGAATAAACTGTAGAGACTTGAACTCTACAAATCATATTAAAAAACCCTGCAGAATTGTGGGTTTACACTGAATTTGACAGAAGGTAGTCCATCAATTGAATATACACCAAAAATCTACCTATTTCTGCTTTCAATGCACCACTCCCCAATAATAGAGTAATATTTATTTTACTGTCAGTCATGGTATTACTGCTTAAGAATTCATAAAATGTCTTATTCTTCCTTTCTATTGATTTCATTTTCCTTTGTCATCTTTTATTCTATTCTCCATCTCTGTTGTTCTTTTCAGTTGGAGAATTTTAATTGTTTGTGCTGTCCTCTATATATCTCAAAGTGACCTCTGTTTAATCAGAGCATGAGTTCAGTGAGTAAAAAATGAGTCAAAGAGAGTAAGCACTTCTAGCTCACTGTGTGACCATGTATATGGTTTGGGCCTTAACTCAATATAAAAGCCAAAAAATAAATGGGCCTGCCAGTTAACCAAAAGCTATCAGAATCTGGAGGCTGGGAAAATGATCATTACTGTGGACTTCTCTGCTACCACTCAGCAGCCAGCTGCAGAAGTCTGCCTTGGGACAGACCTGTCAAATCAGAGATGGGTGTCCCTTGGAACTAACCTTAAACAGAATGAAAATTAAATATGAGGCATTTTAAATGAAATATGCTGTGTTCAGCAGAGTAGCATTTCAAACACCAAGGTTCATTTCATCACAGCATACCTGACCTGCTTTACTCCCAAGCTACTGGCAGGCTATCAAGCTTTTGGCCCTGCTGAAGGAGAAAATCTATTTTGTTGATTCTGGCATCTAACTCAAATATTAGTGTCAACCTAAAAGTATTAAAAGATGAGATTCCTTATAGGCAAAAGTGAATTCTTATGGGCAAAAGTGAATTCTCATGGGCAAAATTCCTTCTTGACACATTTTTAACAATCACTAGATCAGGAAGGACATTGTGAGGTAAGATTTATATTTGCCTCTAGAGAAAGCTTCTTTAATCAAATTAAGATGAATTTGAATCAGGATTTGAGCTTATAGCTATAATATGCTAACTGATTTATTGTATGTTATATTGGAAACAGAAATACCTCTTGCTTTACATTAGAGCTAAATATTCATATACTGATATAAAAATGTAAGGGCAATAAGGAAATAAAGTAGGCTAAATTGCTTAACAAACCCTCACAATTTCATCCAGTTACTTCAGTGCAAAAACCCTCATTCAGTTTTGGATACCAGAAGCAGACCTAATTGTTCAGTCATGATGGAGACTGCAATTCCATTTGCTTATAGTGCTAATTATGGTCATTAAGAAAACAGCAACCCTATGACTTCAACAAATCTTTCATAATTTTGGTAGTATATGTTCGAATAGATCTAGTTATTTGAATGGAATTGGCTTTGGAATAGCTGAACACAAGATTAGATCTCTTTTACGCTCAATTTCTGAAGCTGAACAGTTTTCTAACCTCAGGATCTATAAGCTCGTTACTGGATATTTACATATGGATTTTGGTGACAATACAAGATAATTACCAGTAGTTTCTTTCTCAGCTGAAGCTCTTTTAGTGTTTCCTCCTCCTCCCACATAGTCAATCCTCTTAAAAAAGTATGAAAAATACACACATTGCTCCATTCAGCATGTGCTTTTTATGTCCTCTCAGGACAGCACATTAGGGTTATTTATGCAAAGTACTCAATATGACCTTCAAACTATCAACTAAAGATAGCTTTTTTCTCACCCTTTTCTGTGTATAGGGGGTTTGTGTTTACTTCCAGTGTTTATTTTTTTAAATGAAGTTCAAGAAGTTTGCTACAGGAAATTGCTGAAAAGACACATTGTTAATTAGCAAAAAAGCTCTAGTTGTCAATGAGCAAGTTAACATCAATTCATCTAGGGCATTTGGGGGTCTTTTTAGAACATTATACAGTCCATTGTCTGCTTTCTTAAAGATAAAATTTACTAAATTTCAACTATCATTTATGCTAATACCAGAGATTAATGTCAGAGGCTGATCTCAGTTGTATGGGTGTCCACTGTAGGGGTATTTCTCCAAGAATGTTATGATATAAAAATATGGTGTAGGTTTATTATTCCAAGATTCTTCTGATGTAAAAGAAGCTTAATTTACTGCGGCATCAGCACCAAAAAGCCCTTTGCAGACTGGCAAAACCTGTGCCGCATGCCCTGCTGGCACTGGGTGTTGCACTGTATAGCCCTACCAGGCAACACAGGGTTGTGGCTCCTGCTGATGGCAGTGCTCCTTGCAGATACAGCAAAGCACTTCTGTCAAAACCAGAAAATACTGTGCTTCTGTGGGATGAATATGATAAACCACAGCAAGGCAAAAATCCTCAATTATGCCCTTCAATCTGTATGGGTGTTAGGGTATTCTGCTTAGGGCCAATTCTAGCCCCCAAACACACGGAGGTTTATTTTGGGGAAAGAAAAGAGAACACTCCTGACCGAACAAGCTGAGTAATTCTGCAATTGTTCTAGTTCAGCAATGCTGGGGCCATGGTGGAAATATGTACTGAATCCTCTTTTTCTTTGACTGCTGTAATCTCCTTGGGCTGTACTGATTCAGGCAGGAGGTGTCTACAGCAGAGCAGGTGCCTTGTCATGGTCACAAGGAGCAGCCATAGAAAAAGTGAATGCATTTTCCATCAAGGAGACCCTGGGTCTCAGAGGAGAAAATTGGTGCAGGTGATCAGGAGGAGATTGGTGCAGTGGTTTTCTGTCAACCTTCATTTTCATCATAAACCATCATCTTCCCAAGCACAAAGGAGCAGCAGGGCTGGCAGCCTGCTCAGCCCCACGGTGACAGGGTCGGGAGCGCTGACTGCGCTGCCGAGGGAGCGATGGTTCACACACTGCCGCCATCTCTGCAACTCTTGGCTCGACACAGTGCGGTTCGTCTCTCACTTTTAAGGGTGTTAAAAGGTTTTCTCTCCTCTCTGTGGGGGGAAGTAAATGTGTAAGGTATAAGTACATGTGCTTCAGCAGAAGCACTGAAGCACCAATATTCTTTGGTTGCCATTTGCTAGTCTCGTTACAAAGAACAATCTTTCTGCTAACCTAATCTAAGTGATCACTTGAACACTGCAAAGCTCCATGTCATTTTGAAGCTACTACACAGCAATGGCCTTAGGGAAATTCTACAGATGCCTTGCCACAATCCATTTCTTCCCCACGAGGAGCTACCAGACTAGTTGCTTGGATTCATTCAAACAGCTGTTTGCTTCTTTGACCTCAAAGCTACAAAGGTATGGTGCCAGGGGAATAAAGAAGAGGCTGCCTTTTAAATTACTGATAATAAGAATTACTTTCTAAAGTAAAAAGAGACAGGAAACAGTGTTCTTACAGTAAATGGAACTGCTCCTGTGAGTAGTTTGCCTTCACCTTTTAATATTTTTTCCTTTCTTTTTTCTGTTAACCTGTAGACATAGATAAACAAGCAAAACAATATTAATGTGCTTATTATTCTGAAATAATTTAAGACAAACTAAAATTGACATAAAATTGTCAGCTCAGTTCTGTCATGGCATCAGTCATTGCAAGCCACTAAATTTCTTAAGCAGAGCTACTGTGTAGGTTCCTAATTTAATTTATTTCTGCAGTACAAATATATCCCATTTCCATTTTGACCAGTTATTCCTATCTAGCTGTGCTTATTTATTTAAAGTTATTTATAGGTGGTACTGTCCATAGCTAAAAGCTCAGCATGCAAGAGGTTATGAATATTAAAATATAATTTGTCCTAAAACCAAAGGCAACAAATCTAGGTCAAAGATATTGCCTTGGGCAAAGTCCACACAAATTCTTTTGCATCACTGAATATTACAGCTTCTGTCTTTCTCTTAAAGAAATGCTCATACCTCATCAGGCAGGTGCCTTTCTATGCAATGGTCATACCATTTAAAAGCATCTCAAGAACTAAGCGTGCAAATCCTGGGCTATGCGTTGTAGAGAAAAACAAAATGCTACCCCACAATGTATATCAATCTAATGACTGGTCTTTGAGATTTGGGTTTGTATTTGCTGCTTTTCCGCTTTTGAGGAAATGACTTGCCCCTAAACATAGGGAATTTAAGGAGCTCCTCACATTCTTACTGGTTGAAGGTGTTCATTCATGTAAAAATCTACCAAAGTGATTCGTATAAACAAAGAACTAGGGAATTTGAG
The DNA here is from genome assembly GCF_014805655.1 of Passer montanus. Lineage (NCBI taxonomy): Eukaryota > Metazoa > Chordata > Aves > Passeriformes > Passeridae > Passer > Passer montanus. Next base: position 6,059,723 of record NW_024371037.1, read on the forward strand.
GAGCTCCTCACATTCTTACTGGTTGAAGGTGTTCATTCATGTAAAAATCTACCAAATGGTTCTACTCTGTCCTTTTACAGATGATAGAAGAAGTAGAATAAACACTTTGGTCCTCCTTCATGTACTGAAGGAGCAGTAGAGGATCTCTGACCTGCATAAGAGGATCTTTGTGCACATTCTCATCTCCTTAATAAACCATATTTATAATGAAACTTGTTTTTCACAGTGAAGGGAGTGTGGCTATTGGCTGGTACAGAGGTGAGATGTTCTTCTGTACCTCACTGAAACACCATCGGGCTGTGAGACCTCTGCTTTAGGCATGATTCAGCAGTGAGGCCTTGATCAAGTCAGGGGCAAGACAAGCCCAGGTCATATTTTTCTCAACCAGCCTCACCAATTCTTCACTCTCTTAAAGCAACACTGCAAAATTTTGACACTGTAAAATATTTACCACAGAGAGCTGCAGCAGGAGAGACCATCCACTGCCTGCTCTCCTCTCCTCTCCCTCTCCATTAACAAAAGCACCCAGTAGATGTGGTTCTGGCATTCATTTAAATGGAGAAGAAACCTGCATCCATGCAATGCATTACTCCATTCGAAGAGATGATGTTTGCTTCACATAGGTGTGCTGAAAAATTAATGCTGCTAAAAGAAAATTTTTCTGTTCCCAGCATCCTTCTAAGTTGTAAGAATATGTCCATGCCCTCATATTTTATTATGGAGTTGTAGTTTTTCTTGGTTGCATGCCTTGATATCATGACTAAAAAGGAAAAAGTAGACAAAAGAGATCCAGAAACTATAGTTTAGTATTTTTTTACCAATGTAGTAATATTTTTATGTTATGGAGCATTATAGTGTTGAATTTTTCTCTCTTTGCTGAAAGGTAGTGAGAGACAATAATTTTCTTGTGCCTGAATTATGTGTTGCTGCCTAGTTAAATAAGCAGTAGTGAAGTTTACTACCATGACTTCACTTTCACAATGAAAATAAAAGAATTGCAAGGCTTACAAATATCAACAAACATTTTTAAGCATCAGTTTCAACATGTGTTTTACAAAGTGTCATGTTGTGTGTCACCAGATGGCACACATTCCCACATGTTTCATTTTAATCCCTTGAAGAGTCATGGATTGCCAGTGGCTGAAGATGCTTTTGAGTGCTTATAAAGAAATTTTTATAAAATCATAGAATAATTGTCTTTGGAAAAGACCTTTGAGATCAGCGAGTCCTATGGTAAACCCAACACTGCCAGGTACATCACTATATATACAGATTTATAATAAATTTATATAAATATAAAACATGTTTATATTTAGCTGGTATGTATCATGCATGTACTGCAAAAGTGGCCCAAACAAATGCAACTTTCAGTTCTGTCTTTAATTTCTTCTGCTTCACTTCCCACATAAGAATTCTAGCTCTGAGTTTAACAAGGGCTAAGAATTCATTTTGCTGCTTCCCATAGCTTTCAACTTACACCTTCTAACTTTTTGGTATTTTTGATGCTACCTTTGCACAACATTTTCATGCTTGGACACTAATTTAGTCTCTTTAAATTTAGCCTCACATATGCCAAGCTAATGTATATTACCACCACACAAAGTGCTACAATCAGATATATCTCAGCACAGATATGGAAGATACTTGGACTATCTGATTTTTAAACATAGACATACATATATAGTGAATACATAGTTAGGCTAGACCAAAGTATACCAAATCTGGCCAAGACTTATCCCTGAAGTAGACTATGTGTAGATGAAGAAGGGAATTTTAAGTTTCTTTGTGGGGAAGCTGAAGTCATGGGATGTGAAGAAGATGACTGGAGTAGGTAGCTGAACAATCCTCATGGCTAAACAGAATCACTGTTGTTTGCCCATATGGCTTCTGATTTAAGGTAGGCAGAGAAGAGAAAATGCAGAAGACAAATTAGGACATCTCTAAAAATACAAGCTATGTGACCTACTGCATGAACCAAAGGCACAATGCTGATAGTGACGAGTACAAGTGAATGAATTTGCAAAAGCAATAGGTTAATTCAACAATAATAGATACAATGGAATAAAACATCTATTATGGTGTCTAAAGAGCTGAAAGTGTATGAGGGTCATGAGTATGTCACTGGACTATTGAATGGCTTCATCCCATTCCGTGGTCCCCTCTTTATGCTGGCCCTTTGGTTTATCCTAAATTGGGTGTTATACATGTTGTGTGGCAGAGAAGAACTGCTCTCACTTGCTTTTTGACAGTGTTTGGCTGGCTATTGTGCTACAGAGAATGTTTTCCTTTTAAATAGCACATTTAACTAGTCATTCAGAGTGACATAAAACCATCCATAAAATGTTTAGTACTGCAGATATTGATCTCCAACAGATGAAGGCATGTTTTAAGATATTTGAATACTGCTTATGAATGCTTGAACTTGACTATGAATTTCTTAATTTACAGTTATTTTTGTTATTCTACATCTCTGCTGAAAACAAAATTGCATCTGTGTCTTTATCAGCTCATTTGCTAATACACCTGTCAAGCCATCTTTCTCCTCATGTATTATTATTCTTTTTTCCTCATTAAAACTGAAGTAAGCAGCAATAATTATGTTGATATACCTATTCTGATACGTAAAAGCTCTAATTTGGATAGTAGATATTACTTTCTAGCATATGCATGCTTTCCAAGCTGCAACCACTCTACATCTGCACCCATTACCATTATTTACCAAACATATATTAAATTTAACATCCCAAAGAACTCATGATGATATACCTATTCTGACACGTAAAAGCTCTAATTTGGATAGTAGGTTGTAGCAGGCACAAGGCCTGCACGGCTTCCCTGGCGGTCAGAAGCCTGAGAGCTAGGAAATACCAAAGTCAGCATGACTAAGGTTTTAGAAGCCCCTCTCTTCCGCCTTTCGGACCCTGTTATCTCCCTGTATATCCATAGGTCACTTTTCCCCTGACCCTTACTATTGGACAGTTTTCAATCCCCCTGTAAGGTATAAAAACCCACACTCTGCCCGGTTCGGCAGAGAAGAGCTGTCGATGGACCCTTCGCGGAGACCCCAATAAACCCTGCGGAACCCACACAGCGCTGCTCTCTCTCTCTCTGCGTCTGCCGCCGCGACGATACCCAGGGTGACGGCCCCAGGCATGCTGAAAGAGCTGAAATCACTAAAGAGCTGAGCTGCAAATCACTATAGCTTGCCTGGGTGCCTGAGCCCCCCCGCTGGGCGATCCTGACCCTCAGAGAGCTATCCTGGACAACCGGTTCCCCGCTGGGCTTCTGCCCCCCGGGCAACCAGAGTAGATATTACTTTCTAGCATATGCATGCTTTCCAAGCTGCAACCACTCTACATCTGCACCCATTACCATTATTTACCAAACATATATTAAATTTAACATCCCAAAGAACTCATGTTTTAATAAACGAAACATCATTATGAAACAGAAAAAGGTACATATGATAATGATTTATTATATTAGACCTTTTGTGCAGAGGAGAAACATGCAGTATCTAAGCATTTCAGGTGTTGATTCAACCATGCAGGAGTGAAATGAAAAACACTCTTTCTTAAATCCTTGCCTGAGTAAAATTCATGGTTCTTATGTGATAAAAAGCAAACCACACATAGATAAGCAATGTGTTGATAATACATTAGAAGAATATAAATAATACAATACAAGGGTATGAATGCAATAGAAGGGTATAAATGCAAGTCAGAGAACTATTTCCTTTTACCTCATACAGGTGTAGTGATTTATTTATTTTTATATGCTCACCTAATTTTGCATGTATAATACCTGTTATATACTGTCATTACCAAATTTGTTTGATTACCATTAAAAATGAGTTAAATATTTTTAAGTGCTTTTCTCCAGTAAAGTCAGGTAAAAACACTCCTTTGATAGAAAATCAGAACATTAACATCTCAGTGGTTAGAAAGTTTTTTCCTCTCCTGATTGTTGATTGCATGGATCCCTTTCTCCCACAACTCAGCAGAACTTCTGCTCACTTAATGAGGCAAGATCAAGGCCATAATTTTTACCAAGATGAGCATATTCCTTATGAGTTTACGTGTTTTGCCGACCACATACAAAATTATAGCAGTTTAAGTTATTAAACCCATTGATATTTGGCAATTATTATGTCAAGCAGGAAGATGCAAATGGAAGATTGCCTCCATTCTATAAGAGCTGCCAGAAATCCATGTGCTCTGTCAGATTTCCAGAGCAGGGAGCTGCCCACCCAGGCCAGTAAGTCACAAATTACAGCAGTCAGCGGTGGCACAAACGGATATTGTATAAGCATATGTTTTCTTAGCAGAGTTTGTACCTATCCTCTACTCCCAAAATTCTCAATCCAGAAGACTTTACTACTTCAATTCCCTTGACCAAATTTCCTGATATTTTCTGACAAAAATAACTCTGGACATTTACAACAACAGCAAAAGATCAGTACCCAACCAAATTTCCTGATATTTTCAGACAAAAATAACTCTAGATGCATGGACATTTACAACAACAGCAAAAGATCAGTACCCAAGTTTTTTGAATTAATGATTTTTTAACAATTATTCACAGACCACAAAACAACACAATTTCCCTAAGAAAACCTTTGAATCAGAAAATAATTGAAAATGTACCATTTCCTTTCATGGATGCTTTCATTATAAATAGAACAGACATTTCATTATAAATGGAAAAAAAACTCCCACAATCATGAATACCATTTTGTTTCATGGATGCTTTCATTATAAATAGAAACAGACATTTCATTATAAATGGAAAAAAACCTCCCACAATCATGAAGAACATACCTTGCTATAAAAAAAATCTGACTTTGAAAAGAGGTCTAAAGAAAAAATGTCCAAGAACTGATCACACAGTCTAGTTTTTTTCCCAGTGGTAATTTTTAGGTGACATCTGTACATTACTTATTATAATATGCCAGATACAATTATTTCCATTTCAGCTTTGTATACTTAAAATTATATTTCTCAAAAAATGGCTTGAAGTTCATAAGCATTAGAAATCTTGTGACTCTCCTTCACCCCTCTGGTACATAAAGCATTTTCTTATTGATGATAATATGATTTTTGCTTCAGCCTTGGAGCATATTATTAATGTTAATGAATGTTGGTGTTAATTTTGTTCATATTATTACTATTTAATATTATTGAAACTTATGCTATAGTGATACCATAATATGCAGTAATGTGTGGTGATATGCATAATATGATAAACAAACAGCATTACTAACAATGATAACTGATAAATAACTTATAGAATTTATTGACAATTAAAATCTTTAATCAGAAGTAAATCTTATCAGATTCTAGAAGCTCTTAGAAATGTACAGTCTTTCTCCCACAAAACATATATATAAATTCTTCTAAGACAGGAAAAACATGGCAATCTACAGAATTCCTAATCAATGCAAAATATAAATTCTTTCAACTATAGGCTTGTTAAGGGGGAAAAAATACCTCTGATGTGATTAATTCTGTTGCCTTTCTCATGCTTACCTATTTTGGTTTTCCTAAATGATATTAATCCTGCTCTGAAGATGAGGCAGCACATCACAGGGGAATTGTTCCTCAGAGCTTTTCTGGAGCATTTGTTTCTCCCCGGCAGCCAGTGCTGATGGTGTCATACAGACTCTCTCTCCCAGATAGCCTGTTTGGTTTGCTGAACAATTCTGGTTGCTTTCCTACTATCTCTTCCTGCCAAAGATAACTACAAACAACAATATTACATAGGTGTCACCTTAGGAGTAAATATAAATACCTTTAATTGTAATTATAGGGAACTTTTTAAAGCCTCACAAAGTATTCCATGTCTCCAGGCAACTAAGAAGCAAAAAGCTCACAGCTTTCCTAATTGGAATACTAGAATTATTTAAAATGAATACAGCTCCTGGGTTTGTCCTGCCTCAGAATATATTCCTTTGAAAACCTCTGTCAAGGGTGTTAATAATTTAAATACTATGCTCCTTTTCTATCTCTTTTAATTCTGTGGAATAAAAGATATCAAATATCAAAACCAGTGACAAAGGCCTAATGTGTGGTGGACACAGGGGCCTGCTTGACTTCTAACCTTGCAATTTAGCATTTCCTATATGCACAGCACAAGAGGAGGATCTCTTTTCCCTGGTACAGCTGATTACGACAGCTGAATGAGGAGAGGCAGCAGAAACAGGTGGTGTACCTGTCTCAGCTCATTAGCTGCTCTCTAATTCACCTCAATCAGAGCTCAGCTTTTAAAGGAATTGCCTTTACAGTGAGCTGCTGTGGGAGCACTGGGGATAAGCAATATGCACAGGTATTGTTATGGGCAGGATGTCCTGGAAGAACACCACACATCGGGGGGTGGAAAAGCCAGCACGTACGCCTCGTGTGCTAGGAACATGTGCTGTGCTGATGTTCTTGCAGAGGGCCTCCAAGAGAACAAGGTTAAAACTGAATTGTCTCACTTGTCTAACAACTCAGGCCAATAGGGAACCCTAAGCCACAGCTTCAAACTTTGACTGCACAAAAATCTTGGTAAACTTCATCCCTGGGTGACAAGACTTGGGGCTGCAGGTTTCCCCAGCCCACAGCACTGATGTGAATAAGAAACACCGGCTTTGATTTGTATGTCAGCCTGGAGAGTCGGCTCTAAATCAGGCAAGAATTTTCTTTGTTACAACCCAGCTTCTGTCCTTGGAAAGAAAATGTACTCCTATGATCCTCGTGATCTCTCTCCCCCCGCCCGACCTTGTCCCTGGCCCATCTCTTTTTTCTGTGCCTGTACCAGCTGATTAGGACAGCCATAAGGTACAGCTTAGAAATGTTGGCTCAGATGAAGCAAAGTAAACATTTTCATACCTATGGGAATATTCTATTCCTTCTGCAGGAGCTCTCTAGGCACTAGTAACCATATGTTATGCTGTATGTTTTCAGAACAATCCTGGTCACAATTATCTTCCAAATGTCTCCTAGAGATGACTAGGGAACACCATCATTCCTAGATGCCTTGCACAGGTTTCTGCTCTGAAAATTAAAATAGTTAATAACAGTGGATGGAGACTGCTCTGCATCAGCTGGCATCATTGCCAGGTGTGGTCATCTTTGGTGTCTAGGCTGAGCTGTTCAGGAAGCAGCTACATCAACAAAACCAAATATCTTGGTTGGCAATATTTAGCTTTGTGGTCATAGGTCATGATCTATGGAACTGTAGCTGAATAAGGAACATCTTTTACTCCAGCTTTTGAAGATTTTACAAAAGTACAGATGAAAATCAATAAATACCTGTAGGATCCTCTATGGCTTTTCCTTTTGACTCATTCGATCTTGCATGTACAAAACAATGTCTGGCAGCCTAATATGGGATTATGGGATGTAATTGTATTTTCTCCTCCTAGCTATTTGTGATGAATCTAGAGGGAAGATCATTAGATGAAAGAGGACTGGCTGTTTTATGGTAGAAACAAGAGGCTGTATTTGTAAAAGTGGAAGAGATTGAGAATTCTTCCACTGCTGGGAATGCGAATGTCTCTCAGCCTTGCGCATACGTAATCCAAGAGCAGAGGAGAGAAGGTTCCTCAGAGCCCTTACACAGCTGGTTGCTCTTCCACACTAAAGCCCTCTGGAGATTTCAGTTCAGAGCCAATTCCACAACATCTGGGTTAGTTTGAAGTTCACTTGGAATCATTTTATCAGTCTTAACAGAATTTCTGGGGAGGATTAGGAGTCATTGGAGGTATTCACCACAGCTTATGCAAAATACATATTCAGGACTGGTCAAGGCATAACAGAATCGGTCTTGGTCCAACCACTGGACATCTGATCATTTGTAATCTGTTTCAGCCCCATTTTTCTAATTTTTTATGACTATAAGAATATGAAAAGAAGAAGTCCCTGACTACAGTCTGAAGAGAAATTCCTTTCTTAGTCATTCTAGAATCCAAACAGAATCTAATGGATTTTTATATACAATCACACAGTATATAAATAGCAGACCATTTTTAGGACACATTGACATTTTGTGGTATCAAGTCAGAGAGATCTGAATTGCTGGAAGACAAATACTTCAGCATTTTTTTCTCTTCACCCCACTTATCTAGTAAAGAGGATACATGTGGAAAAGTAAGGTAATTGCATACATTTTAAAAGCATTGTGAAAATAGCTATTCACGAAAGTTCAAAGTACTAGTAATTAATTTGGACACTCCCTTGCTTGCTTGTTTTATATATGGATGTACTTTGCCTCTATTAGACTACCCTCTCCTAGCAAGTGACTTTAAACATTAATTATCTAAGCACCAGGTCATGTGCTTATCACCTTCCTTACAAGACACTAAATTGAAAACATCACCGTTGTTTCATAAAGAATGTCCGCTAGAGATTGTGTTGAGGTTCACAGATATTTATTGTAATAGTAAGGAGTTAAAAAAGTTTCTGAATGAAATGATCCTGAACAGAGTTGCAGATTGTCCCTGTTGTGAAAGTTAACAACACTTTTAGGCTTTCCAAAGCCCTGCATCTTGGAATAGATTTAAATATTTGAAGGCCAAGTAAACGTGTCGCAAAGTCAACAGTCACATTATGGCTAAATAATTGGAAAACATGCATATGTCTGTGTTTTCTTATCAGTTCTGTGTGCAAATATTCTGTATTAAGAATTATCAGCATTAGAATTTGAATGTGTGAGAAAAATGTTTGAGGATAAAGCAATAAATAAAAAATTATGCATGTCTCATTTGGTGTGAAGCAGTAGTTTCTGTAACAAGTTTTGCCCTTGAAGGGCAAAAAATTGAATTTTAGAGCAGGGATTTTAAAATAACATTCACGCATTGTTCTACAATAATGAAAAAGAAGACAATGAAAACTTTTATTTGGTACAGCTAACAGGATCACACTGAGTTCAGCAATTTCAGCATATGTTCATTAAAGTCTCTGGAAAGACAACTTGGGAGTCTGCCTCCTAGAAAGACACATATTACTAACAGTTTTGGGAAAAAGAGTTATGGAGAACTTATAGGTTCTGACTTATCTCTGAACTGTCTGAGCATGCTTCTTGATATCCACCATAAGGACAAACCTATCCTGTTGTGGAATCCTAACCATGGTAGGTGTAGGATGAAAGGCACTGATGTGATATAGACTTACTTTGCTGACTCGTGTTCATTTTTAAATATTAATAAACCAACTCCATATTGCCAGACTACCTGCCAAATCAAGTATTATCGGTCTGTGTCTCTAACTTTATGCCAGATCAGGCTTTTTGTCTGCTTTTCTAATGGGCATAGAACCAATGTGAAAGAGCATAGCTAGCACAAATATTACACACAGAGAACATCTGCCCATCCACGATCCAAAACAAAGGTGTTTTGCTGTGTGTGGTAGACCCAGTTCTAGATCACAGAGGACCATGGCTTCCAAATGCCATCTAATAGTCTCCACAATTTACAGTCATTATTACTGAAGGGCATCAGGAATGACCAGGGAACCAGGAAAGCCCCAAAGAGCCTGTGGAAAGGGGCCAAGCTACATGGAGCATCATTTTACTCCGGTTTTGAGACTCTTTGTGTCCTGATAACTTATAATATTATTTCTGTCCACTCTGGTGTGTTTTCTAGGCCCATAATATTTTTTCTGCAGTCTGCAGTTGTACAACTGTGACTGAGTGAGCTGATATAGAGAAAACTTGGTATGCCTACATGAAGTGAAGTACTCAATCAAGCATAACAGAGTTGCATGACTCACTAAAGTGAGTGTAAGAGAAAAAGGTGAAAGCCCCAGTTGCCCATGACTCCTATTTTTATTATATGGTTTGAACCCCATTTGCACAAAGGCAGAATCTATCGAAAGTAAAGTGTTTGTAGGAAAAAATCTTAATGCTGACCTCTAATATTTGACATGCTAAAAGTCACAAACCACAAAAACATTTAACTCACAGTACTTGACGTTAAGAAGATGGATGCTAATATATGTGGACATATATAAAATACATTAATACATATAGTATATTAATGTATTACAAAGAAATTAGCTAGTAGTGCTAAATTCAAGGCCCGCATGCTGAATATATAAATCTATATTTAGATTTATGTTATAGTGATTTGCATCACTGATGATGCAAAAATCATATATAGCATTTAAATACTTCAATGTTTTTGTATATTTGTTGACACTAATAATAAACGAATGTTTGTCTCCAGAAACAAGCCAGATTTTTGTCTTGTTTTCTCCATTCCTTGCTTCATTACAATGATGTTTCCAGTTCAAGTGAAAACACAGTTTATGCATTCCAGGCCAGAGTTGTTCTAAATTATGACTACAAAAGCTGTCATTGGTTAATGTACTAGGAGACAGATAATTTGAATCATGGATAGCAAAAGTCTAAATGGTCTTAGAAAGATTTTTTTAAACTTATTTCCTTATGAGGTAGCAAGAGGTAAATTCCCTGCTACTTTGCTTATCTGTTGAAACACAAGTGACTGTGTATCTTCAAAGACAAACATTCAGCTGGGAATAAAAATTGTAAGTTTAGAAGAAAGTTTAATCAATGTGCATCAACATTGGAATAAATATTGCCCTCTGGGGCTAATACAGAACACAGCATTGCTGGAGGGAGAATTATTGAAGTTAAAAAGTTCTCCTTTATGCACCAGTCCTGTGAAAAAGAAGTGTGAAAATGGGATCCTTTTAAAATTAAAAGTCCAGACTAAATACTCAAGTACATGGAAGGTGGCAGAGGAACAAGTCTTTACGAGTAGACAAGGCAACTCCATTTTAACAAGGCATCAAATGTCATATTAGAACCCCATAGCACTGAGGAGTCAAGTTCCCAGAGCTGCAGACGTCTTAATATATTCAAGGCTGTGTAACTGGCTTTTCTTTGCTGTGTGTCGTGGCTGAGAATACAACATTGGCATTAAACAAATAATGGGAGTGCTGCTTTGGGCTTCTCTGAGAGCAGGCCTCCGTTCAATGTGTTAAGACATCATCCCTGTAATTCTCCTCTTGCCATCTTCAATCTGGTGCAATACATTATCATAATAAAGGGAACTGGGAGCAGCAAGACTTGATTAAGTGTCAAAATGCTCTCAGAAACTCAAAAAAATTAGAGTTTCAATGACAGTTCTTTGGTTTTCAAAGCAGAGAGTATTCTTACAGGACAAAATAAAGATGGACAAGAAACACGTTGGGACCCCGAAATTTAAAAATAAAAATACACAATAAGGTAGTTGAATTCCTGATAAGCACCTCAGGAGTGGGAGGGATTGATATTCCCATTTCTACCCATTTTTACTGTTGGGTCTTTGGTCAGGACTCTCAAAAGTGCACAGGGGCTGAGTGTCAGGCTCCTGTTTATTTCAGTGTTGCTTTAGCTGGATGCATGAGCTGGGGCCTTTACAAGTTCATGTCATTATTTAAACATATTTAAAAATAATCTTTTGCTTTAAAATTATTCAGACTTCTCTTGGAAATGAAAATAATTATTCATAATAATATTTTTTTGAAAATTACTTTATTATTTTATCTCCACTTTGCTTTTGAAAAAAATAAAGCTTTGTTGTATAGCAACAGTGACTTGCTGAAAGTTACATTCTTTTTTTTTTCCTTTTTTTACCATTGCATCTCCTGGGGAATAGTAATATCCCCTATCTTCAAGTACCACTGGAAGGATAAATTAATTAATATTTGCAAAGAGCTTTGGAATCCTAAGCTGAAAGGTGCTAGATAAGTGTAAAGAATTATACTGTAAATTATGCATAAGCATTGTGAATGCTGCTTTTTCAGATGTGTCTGCTACAAAGATCACTCAGTAGTTCAGACATCTAAAACATGGATGAAGTAGGACTGTTTAAGAATTGATTAGTATACCTTTGGGGGGTAAAAGAATGGCAGTCTGCAGCAGTGCAGGAGACATCTGCTCCTATATCATGAGGAAAATGACATTTTGATACCATAAGAAGTTCCTTACACCTTTGAAGTTGCGTCTTAATTCAAAGTCAGTCAGTATTCTTTATTTTTCATATAATTATGAAAGCAGTTTCATGTCAATTAGTGGGGTTTTTTTAAGTGAAAACAACCTAGATGGAGCAGATAAAAAATCAAGGAAAACACTTTCACCTTTCTCTTGCTATCAGCCACAATTTGGGCTGATCTTCCCAGCCCTCCTGAAAGAGGCTTAGGAAGCTTCATAAGCAACTGTTCACAGTTGTGCTGCTTTAAAATTAGGGCTGAATGTGAATCATAAAATATTCTATTCTTCAAAGGCACTGAGAAACAAGACTGCTGATGAGACAGAAATGACAAAAGAGGGAGCAAAGTGGGCATCTGGGCAATTCATAATGGAGATTTGTACTGTGAAAGTGGTCAAAGGGCTCTGGGTAGGAGGGACAGGTTTTGCCTAAGCCCAGGTCTATGCAATTGGCAAACTGTTTTCAGAGAACCACTGACTACACTGACTCTGATTAGAGCAGACAGCCCAATCAGCCTGACCACGCTGACTTCAGTGCCTCTGTTGGTACTGGCTGGTACTAAAATAGGATTGATGGGTCCTGGTGTGGGATTTTCATGCTATAGCAGGAAGCAAAGAACTGCAGGTCTATTGATTATTCCAGTAGCACATGCAATTGGCAAACTTTCTAGAGAACCACTGACAACACTGATTAGAGCAGACAGCCCAATCAGCCTGACCACGCTGACTTCAGTGCCTCTGTTGGTACTGGCTGGTACTAAAATAGGATTGATGGGTCCTGGTGTGGGATTTTCATGCTATAGCAGGAAGCAAAGAACTGCAGGTCTATTGATTATTCCAGTAGCAATACGCATTTCAGTAGATAATCATCAAAAACTGAAAATACAACACAAATTAAGAACAAGGAAGATGAAGAGGTTTGCCAGTATTCTCTTGTCCAGGGCACTGGGTGGGTGGAAATGCCCAGTTGATTCTTGAAAAACATCTTTCTTATTGAAAGATCTATAATATGTGGTAAAAATTAAATTGCAAAACATTTTCCACCAAAACAAGAAAAAAGAAAATTCTCCGGTTTAAAAGAATGCACAGCAGAGCTGTCTTGTTCCCTTGACAACCTCAGTCTTTCCTCTACTGGCCATGAACTTTCTTCACCTCCCCAATTACTACATCAGCTCCTGTGCCTTCAGGGCTTCCATCTCCTGCCAGCTGAGTGGCACAAATTTGGTGTTTCTAGCACAGTCCTAATGGCTGTATTCTAGCTAATAACAAAGGCTGACCTACCACACAAGTAGCAGAATGTATGCAGCCTTAGAGGCTTGTGATGGTCTGAGCTGCAGCTAAAGCCTAGGTCTGAGTAGGAAAATTAAATTTGTGAAGTTACACTTCAAAGAAGTATATGAAGGAAGAAATAGGGAAGAAATATGAAAGTCAGAATTCCAAAGCAAAAGACAGAACATTATAGCAGGCATGTCAGGTTGAAATGAAATCTTTGCACAAGAGTAATAGCTAGATGGGAAATGAGGAAACAACAGAAAATAATTCCACTAAGAATGTTGAAAAGAAAAAGCCCTAAAAAGAATGGTGAGGAGGCTGGAAGAACAGGAGTAAAGTCTTGTGCTTTCCTTCTTAATGTTATACTCTTCATGTAATAATGTGTCACCCTACAATTTGAATAGGAGCATGTGTCTTGTCAGCTCTTTTATTTCAACAGCAAAGAGAGAAAGTCTCAGAAATGTGACCCTGTCTGAGGGGTTGCAGCAGCTCTGTGGCCTGCATGGAAGAGACCCCCGAGCTGAGAGTGAATTCCTCGTTATGCCCTGCTGTGCCCAGTAGCTTTCCACCAGCCCTACATCAACATTGGCAGTGTGTAACAACCCTTCGAATTTCTCATCTCCTACCTGTGGTGAGCAACGTCTCCAAGGGATTCTAAAGCCAGCCTAGAAAATGAGAAGCAGCCTGAGTCCCGGGTCAGCCTTTCACACAGACCTTGTGTGATCTCCTTGGCAGAGGTGAGTACAGGTTATAAAACCATCTTGTAAGGGAATTTTGAACACAGCAGCACTTCCAACTCGGGAGACTCAAATTAGTGCCTAAATAAGAAGTTAGGTTCTTTCTTTCAGAGCTGACAAGAAAAGACAAGGTGGTGGAACATTATATTCCTGACAACAAAGCCAGGCGTATTTAGCTTCTTAAAGGGATGATGTCCACTACTTTGAGTTAAATTCAAAGTATCAAACTTTAGCAAATAATTAAAGGTTTTCAATGTGACTATTTTAAAACTATAAAAAAAAAAAAAAAAGAAAAATTGTGCAAAATTTTTTGCCATGGCCTTTCCAAAAGAGAAAACTACTTCTCCTGGAATCAAGTGGGCATATCATGGTAAAAATTTGCATAATGAGAGTGACCTGAAGAACTTTAAAAGGGAAACAATGATTATGCAGGAAGTTCTATCAAAAGTCTTTGGAAAGCAATTGGGACAGAAAGAATGAATCCCTCTTATTTTTATTTCCCTTCATGAATGGGATGTTTTGGATAAAATCTAACTGGACTAGATAGACCACATACTAGGTAGAAATTGCTATTTCACACAACAACTATATCATCTACAAACAAAAATTGGTTGAAGAGATTAGGGTTATTACTAGCATGCTTTACTATGATGCCAGATTTTTTTTAAATTGTACATAGAAAATTACCTACATTAGTGAACTTGTTAAGAAATTACCAGCAGATGCAGACAGAGGGAGAAACATAGTTTTTTCTGTTGTGGCAGATACTTCATTGACCTCAAACTGCAATTTGTTATTGGAGATATGCGTGTGAACTGGAAAATCACATTCCCTTGTCACTAATTTATACAGGAATTTAAAATTAATTTTTCATGCAATGCCAAATTCCTTTTTGTGCTCATAAGCTATTAGGCCATATGCCACACATTATTTTGCCAGGTGTTAACATGGTACAGACAAATTACACACCCCTTAAAGTATCTGGGGGATTTTGAGAGACAAAAGTGAAAGAAGAAGGCAGGATGAAAAAAAAAGCTTTCGCAAGTTACTTATAAAGACTTGACTAGACTTCAAACAATGCTCTTATGACTTCAGTAAGAACCACCGTATTTATCTTAATCCACAGACTGGAGAAGATGCAGGAGATGTATAGTGTTGATGAAAGATCTAATTGGACCTTACTTGTCAAACAAAGTTCTCAACTTACCAGCTTTTCTTAAGAAAACCATCTTTAAATACTTGAAATGAAAAGTGTGGAAGAAAACATAGTCCAAAGAGATTGCATTGCCACAGTAAAGTGGTGTATAGTCTTTTCTCCTATCTTGTGGGTTTACCTATTCAGTATTATTGATGATTCATTCAGGAGCGGGAGGAACGTTAATTAACCAAGTCTGCTATGTGTTAGAAATTAAGTGCAGTTCAGAAGCTTTAGGACTGCATGTCCAGTCCTAAAGAGTGACTATCAGATCCCCAGTTCTTATATAACTTCTAAATGGCAATGTCAAGAAAATTATTGTTTTAATTCCTCCCTGTCTGTAGGTCAAATAAAACTATGCACATAAAGGCAGAGGCAGTGCTATAAAAGTGCCACACCTCTATTATTTCCTCTTTACCATTTGATAATTTGGAACAAATCCATATTTGCATGAGGCCTTTTACAGATAAGCACAATAGGATATTTTTGAAATAGGAAAACAGAAAAACATGCATGCATACAACTGGTAGCAGAAACAAAACCCATCAGCAGAGGTGTTAAATAATTCTCTCATTTGAACAGATTTTCATCCTACTTTAGTACCATTCTGCAGCCCTCACCTAATCTGAAATTATTGTAGTCACCAGCATATAATAATTTAGTTGTGCATGCTGTGTTTGTCTGCCACTAAAAAGCCAGAGAATTACTCCAGGAGCAAATAATTATTAGGACACTGCTTTCCTGTTCTCTTAGCAATGACTGCTGTCAGGTTTGAATCACTTTGTTTCCAGGCAAATATTAGCAGTTAAAAGTAATATTCACAGCACTGTTGAGGTGCAAGCAATAAATGCTTAACAGTGGGAACTCTCTTCAGCTCAGACCTCTGCTAATTATTCTGTGCATGTGTCTGCCCAGTCTCGCCAGGTTCCCCTTTCTTCCCCCACTATTAGTTCAGCAGGGTTACTTTCAGTGCCATTATGAAGGCTAAAGGACACTAAATATCTCTTCAGATTACTGACCGCACTGGTATATTATCAGCAGCTTCAATGCTCTGCTTCAGGCTGTGGTGCTGGGCAAAATGCTGGGCAAATTGCTTCAGCTCAAGCAGAGGTTATGCCTTGATGCTGTTTTTTCTGTATGAAATTCTGTAGTCCACATCATTCTAGGGCCTTCTGGGTTTGCTTTCCAGAAGGAGCAAACCCATACAAAAGGAGTTTCACAGTCTGTGAACCTGACTGGTTTTTATCCTTGTGAACTCTGCTTCACAAAAGCTCCTCTGTGGGGTCCAAATGAGTACTGCTATAAATGAGTAACAAGTTGCACTGCCAGACCCTACAAATTAGAGGAGTAGTACAGAAATGTGCTTTACAAAAATACTTGTTACATCATGTGTTTTGCTCTTGCACAGAAATTGCAGGTGAAGGTTGATGCAGCAGATGGTATTAAGCAATAGTTATCAGATAATAGAGAAATCAGCAATGGAATTTATTTACTAGGAATCACAGAGGAGAGGATCCATTAAAATCTGGGCATGAGTTCAAGCCAATTTTTACATGGAATTTGGCAGTGTTTTACATGGTAAGAAGCTGCCACTGCAAGTGAGCCCAAGAAGACAGTTCTTTCCACAGGAATGGCTTGGGCAGTGGCATGGCTCAGCCCCTTTGCCAGTCCTGCCTTCTTGCTCTGCCTTCCTGTGTGGGAAGTGGAGCTCAGACCTGGAAGCAGATGGTATCACAGGCACCTTCACTACATCTGCAAGGAGGACAGGCACCACAGAAACTCTGTGAAATTGGATAAGGGCACCACGAGGTAGACAGGGACAGAATGGGTATGCAACCTGGCCAAGACTACATCTGTTAAATCAGTGGATTATTATCAGTCCCTGGCAGTGATTTTCCTGAGAATTCAAGAAAGCATGAAAGGACAACTTACTTCAAATTCTCTTTTCTTTTTCTGGCACGGAGAGTAGCAGCAGAAGTGCTATTTTTGTGGTGTGAGGCTCAAATCTTTTTACAGCTGGCAACTTAGAGAAGAAAAATATGTCAAGATTCTCAATCACTTTTAATTCAAACCTGAATACCTATTGCCATCATTGTTTCAACCTTTAATCTCTCAATATAATTAAAATTATATTAAATGATAGATAGTTTTAGATAAATAATAATTTACCAGTGAGAAACCATTGCTTTTAAAGAAGACTTGGTGCTTTTCTTTGCAGTGCAGTTTAGATATCAAATATGCACTTCATAAATCATGAGTATATTATTTATTGGGCAAAAGGACAACTGATTTTGAATAGGATTTCAAGAGGATCACTGGAAAAAAGAGGACCAGATCATGTTGAAGTTTTCTACAAAGAATGAGAAGTGTTTTTCCTATATTTCATGTTTCAAATTATGATAAAAATAGCTGTATGTCACATTATATAGCCTTTATTCATAAGGCCAAACTTTTCTGGGAAACCTCTGTGCTTTGACATTGGTAAGGTCACCATAGGTATATGTCAAGGTACAATTTGTGCTGTAGTATTTACCACTGAATTTTTCCACTGCATTTAATATAATTAGGTTTATTGTTGCAATATCTTTATATCAGCAAAATGTCACAGGGACCTAGATCCCCATGCCCTTATGTACTGCAAACAGAACAGATACATTGGCACTTGTTTTAAAAGTAAGGTACAATCAGCAGTGGCAGATACAAACATCTGAGCTGAGCCTTAGAACCATGCATCAGCATGACTGTCTGAACATGAAATTCATGAAGCTCAATAACTTTCTTAGTAAAAAACCTTTTGGTATGTCATTACTTTCAGGCATTATCATTGCAGGAAAAAAAGACCATTATTTAATAAATACTGCTGTTGAATTATTGGCTTCTAGAATTCACCTCAAAAATTTAGTGATCAGTCAATGCCAATGCCTGAATTGAATTTTAAAATTGCATTTTTTGTTGTTCAATACCTTCTGTTCTCAGAGACCATTCAACAAATGGGGTACCCATTGTTGATATTATCCCATTTCTGTCGCTGTTATCCCATTTCTGTCTTAGACAAACCATATTGTCTAAGCAACAGCTGGTTCCACAATTAACATATTTCCTGAAGCTGATGGGGCATAAATTCTAAAATATAAAGTTCTGTGCTTCAGGAGATAAGCAGCCATCAGCTAGCATTCTGTTAGCTGATTTTTATGTGTATGGTTTCTTGTTATTCTCTGGTATTGCCTGTACTGCTGGCAGCCAGGTTGACTATATGGACTGGAACAAAGCATTCTTCTGTTCTGCTTTGAGAACTCCTTTGCTCTTTGAAGAATCTTTTGCTTGTCTTAGATGCCCCATATCTGACGTTGCACCTATCACCAAACTACCTTGTCACCTCTGAGACTCCCTCAAGAATTCTACTTGTGGTGGTCATGTTAGGTGCCTTTCTGAAGGGACGTGCTCTAAACAGTACAAAATAGTACAATTTGTTGCACGTAAAGCATTACTGTGGGGGCTGCTCAGTGACCAAACTGACAAACTGAGATTTAGTTTCCATCTTGCTTTTTGAAACTAGTACTTTAGCCCTTCATTGGACAAATTATTCAGCCATGTGTGCCTACTTGTTGTCTCCCGTTCCTTGTGGTATCCAGAGTAAGGAAGTATATTACATCTCTGTGCCTTAATAGATTCAGTAGCACTCTGCAAAAACTTTGCTCAGGTGACCTGCAGAGGCCAAGAACAAATAAACATTCATTTCCAAAAGGGCCTGCTCCTGCAACCTGAATATTTCTGACTTCAAAAATACTTGTCATTTAAGCAATACTCCCTGAGAAGACTCTTGTTAAAACTAGAAGTGGAAAGGCAATGTAAGGCATGATTTCAGAAAGATTGGCACTCAGTCTGTATGTTAGCACAGAAAAGAGAGAAGAGATATTCATAAAATGAACATGCAGCAGAGAAATCCTTTGTGTGAACCCAGTTGCTAAGTGGGTTTCAGAAGCAATTTTTTGTGAAGCTGAAAAATAAGAATCTAGCAAAGGGCAGTTTTCTTTTGTATTGGTTGACTATTCAATAAGGCAGAAGCAGTGTGAGGAACATGAACTCTTTTTAGGCAGTGAAAATTTTCAGAGGCAGAGATAATTTTGTGTACAAGTAGGGGGAAAATAGAGAACAGCAGGGAATAAGAAACTGGATGTGATCTCTGGTACACTATGAGGAAAGGATAAGTAAGAATGCCGATGTTAGTATGGTAGGGACAATTCAAGATGTTGGGAGGGATAAATATTTGTTAGTTTTGCACTGACATTTGAAAAAGCCTCAGGCAGAGGGTTTGGCTGAACAGGACGCTACTCGTTGCTCCTTGCATGTTATTCAGAACGTCTCTTTCTTCCTTAAATGTTTGACTGTGTTATTTTGAGGGGAAGGAAATATTACCTTTTGACTTCAGTCTATTTTACTACTTCACTCCTGAACACATCTGCTAGGGAGAATCTGACAATTTTATATGATTGTGAGCCATACAGAAATTAGTTTGAAATCCTATAATGTAAGCATTGTAAGTAATCAAATAAGGTAATTCTGATATTCCGATGATAAATTTGGTGTTACACTATATTTTACCACCATGGAGCAAAATTTCACTGTAAAATATTCATAACTTTTATATGCAAAAGTTGACATTGAAAAAGATCTAAATTATTTTGGAAGTTAGGACTAAAACATGGAATATTCTTTAAATGGATCAAGTTTCTAAAATCAATGAGGAGAATCAGTAAGGACATATGGAAATAAATTCACGCAACTGAATAATCAAATTCAAGCAAACTTAAACTGGGCTTATCAGGGAGTGTGTAAAGATTAAAGTACATATAAACCAGGGATGAGTCAGCAATCATAAAAAAAGCAGCTCCAGTATTGGGTTGTATCAATCGGATTATCACAGTAAGTCAAGTTTGCTGGGAATGACTGTATAATAGTACTGCTTTGGCTTTGCATGAAATAAAACCCACATTTTGGGATGCTGCATTTCAAAGAGAATAGAAATCTGCAGAAAATCAAAACAGCAGAAAATTTCTTAAGACACTTGAAATCTTGAGGATGGGATAAGAAAGCTATATGAAAATGTCAATACCCTAAAAAAATTAATTGTAAGATCCCCAAAATATTAAAATTTTAGAAGAAGGACAACATGTCACAAAAAATATCTCTCTTTAAGAGAGACTAAAGGGAGTGCTCCAGCATGGGAGAATGTTATTAAGTAATAGAGGATGCCTAACCATCATTTCTGGCAGAAGAATCAATCACAAGGAAGCTGACTAAAGTATCCGGAGTAAGGAAGTACATTACATCTCTGTGGCTTAATAGCTTGAGTACCACTCTGCAAAAAACTCTGCTCAGGTCACCTGTAGAGGCCAAGAGCATTAAGCACACCCCCAGGACTATGGTCTTTTCAAAAATACACAGGCTGTTTCTTTTCTTTCAAAACTTCCTTGGAAGAGTATGCATCTTCTTCACTGCATTATAAAAATGAGTATTACTAAAAATTTGGAGAATGATTCCTCTGAGAATTGTTTCACATTCCTTCCAGAAGGCAGATATCATGGAACTGAATGGAACGAACTAGTGTTGAGGAGCAGGATTTAGTATGCAAATAGGTATAGCATGTGGCTAAAAGAGAGGATATGTGTTTCTGTTGCTCTTTAAAGTCTGTTCACATTATTGGGGTAAAACATTTTTTGGAAAAAAACTGAATCATGACTAGGAGAATGCTTAAAAAATATCCAACAACCAAAACTAACCAAACCCTCTGCAGTTGAGGAAGTGGGTACCCCCAAAGAGAAAGTCAGAGTTGTGCATTCCAAAGATGCAGAGATATCTTTTTGTACATCTTTAGAGTCCCCTTTGAGTTTTCATATTCTTTAACTGAAGGTGACAGTACAGCTGCACTGTCAGGCAGGTGTTTATAAATCATTGGTCCTTGTCCAGTGTTTCTTGTTTCGACTTTCCTTGGAGTTGCTGCTGGCCAAGCCTAAATCTGGGAGAATGTTCAGGAATACTCTCCTCCTGAAAGGAGGCTGGGCTGTGCCTGCACATACTGCATTTCTGTCCTTACAAAAGGATCACAAAAGTACTCACCCAAAAGGAAGTTTGTCACACGCATCCCTGAATCCAGACCACGCTATGATCTGCCATTTTCCCAGAGTACTGTCTCTGCCCCATGCAGAAAGGCTCAGCTTAACGGCCCACCTTCAACAAAATCTTCAGATTTTTATTTCCTAACTCCTCTTTAACATGTCTATTCAACAATATGTGAAATTAGGAATTTAAATGTTAAGGAACCATGCATCTTCAATTTGTACCTGAATGGCAATGTAGTTCTTAACTTTCAGGTGTGCAAGTCTTTTATTGCACTGATCTGTTTGAGTTTTTCTTCATAACTGTCAGACATCTTTTCTGAATTAAATCTGGAATATTCTGAAAATGAAAATATTTCTTCAAACACCCTGCAAGAAGCAACTCTTTTAGGCTACATATTGATAGACTACAATTCATTTTGTCTTTGGATTTTCAAAGTATTTTCATATCACTGAATAGAGATCCTGTAAGGGTTTTAATTAAAGTATAACATTTTACAGCTTTTTATACTTTAAGGATTCTTCTCTAGAGGAGATCAGTTCTCTTGTAATTTACAGTATGTATGAGAAAATGAGTGAAATAGCTTCCTATTTTAATATTTGCCTAATAAATAAACTTTTTGTATACAAATTTCATCCTAAATTAAAAAATAAAAATAGAATTTCAGAATTCATAAAAATTGGTGTTAATACTAAATAATAACAAAATTCCTTTCCAATAAAGGGTGTTAATGAGTTATTTAGAAAGAGTAGCACAGTAAAATATTTCAAGCCAAAAGTATTTATTATTATAAAGTATTCTGACTGCCATACAGAAATGTTGATGTGTATTTTAATGTAAGAGTCAAGATGTGAGAAGAAATGAGTTCACATTTGAAAGCTGTTCCATTGGCAAAAAAATAAATGTATTGTTTTCTTCCAAATATTTGTTTCATTAAGGTAGCACAAAAGCAGTATCTTCTTTTAGCTTAATGACTGCTTTTATAGTCTTCAAAACAATTTTAGTAGTCAGACTTGTGAATACCAACTCTGTCACTGAAACTGAGTTGATAATAATGTAATTCTCCAGTTTAGTCAGCCACCCAAGTCCCAGTGTTTCATTATTTTTACTAAATTATAGGTTTGAAGATAGAGACAAAGCTATCTTCCAAATCTAATTTCCTTCTGAACTAATAGATAACTAAGGACTTAGATACTTGTATAACAACATCCAAATTTTTAAATCCCTAATCATTGTTAATGGCATTTTGCCCCACAGCTGCCCTGTGGATAGGAAAATAATACCCTTAGCAAGTAAGGAATCAGGGAAAGTAAGTGACATACCCAAATTTATGAAGGAAGCCAGATGTCTTGGAATAATAAAACATACCAACATTCTTTCTTCAGTTGCTCTTTCTTCCTTGGAAAATTTTGTGCTGTTCCTATGAATACTCTGTAGAGAAGGGTATTTACATTATTGATTTTTTATTGCACGGTAGGCATTGTGCCTGTTTTGCCTTTCACCCTACCCCATCTCTGGTAAAAAAATGCTTCTGGTTTCTTCTTATTTCTTAGCTATTAAGATTCCCTTTTCAAACTTGTTGGTCTAAGAATCATAGGTAAGACTGCACCTCAAACACTGCATTCAGTTCTGGGCCCCTCACTACAAGGAAGACATTGAGGTTCTGGAGACTGTGCAGAGAAGGGCAAGGACCTTGGTGAGGGGTCTACAGAACAAATCCAAAGAGAAACAGCTGAGGAAGCTGTGGGTGTTTAGCCAGGAGAAAAGGAGGCTCAGAGGAGACCTTATCCCTCTCTAAATGTACCTGAAAGGAGGCTGCAATGAGGTGGAGGCCAGTCTTTTCTTCCAAATTACAAGAGAAAGAGACAGGTTAAGAGGAAACAGCCTCAAATTGCTCCAGAGAAGCTTTAGACTCATTATTAGAATATATTTCTAATGGGTTGTCAAACATTGGAACAGGCTGCCCAGAGAAGTGATAGAATCATCACCCCTGGAGGTATTTTAAAATATGTGTACACATGGTGTTTAGGGACATGGCTCACTGGTGGACTTGGCAATGCCAGGTTAACAGTTGAACTCAATGACCTTAAGAGTATTTTTCTAGCCCAAATGATTCTATATTTTTTGTCCACTAATGTATTTTTAAAAGTTGTGTCCTAGTAATTTAGTTGGTATAGTTTTGATGCTAAAAATTAAAAAGTGCCATTTTCTGTATGGCATTTTGAAAAAAATTGTGTTAGGTGATAGTATTAGCATCTTTTCTTGCTGCAACATCTATCAGCAATAAATACATATAAGTCACAGGAATAATCAGACAGTCAAGGCATGGCTGAATGCCTCATGCTGAAAAGTTACTTTTATAAATACTGCCACCTGGAAAATAAGTCAATTGAAACCATCACAGCTGATCTCCCAATCCAACTAATCCATCATTTTTCTGGTTTATTATATTCTTTCATTCTGATAAGGTGTCAATTGGTTATTGTGCAGTTGCACCTGCTTGGAGTGATGTCTTGTTTGGAGATGAAATAAACCACATTAGCATGAGGTGAAATCTGATCAAAAAGTGACTTCACACAACTTTCCCGTACTCTCTGCTCAGTACATTACTCTTATCTCAGTCTGTTAGCAATTTAGGGTAGTTTTCTTTGTCTAAGGACACCAGAGAACACTGCCAGACTCCAAAACCTTCACACCAAATTTTCACCTACCACCCAGCATTCTGCTTCATTCTGCTTTGAAAGAGAAAGACTTACAAGAAACCAGAGCTGTCTCTCAGCCATGAAATGAGAGGTAAAGTCTCATTCTAGGCTGGAATTAACAAAGCTGAAGATGTGAAATCCCAAGAGTTATGAGGAAAATAACCAACTGTCTTTGCAGTATACAATAATTTTCTACACTCACTTCTGCATTCCTAAAATGAGACAATAGAAATAAAAGAACAATGAGTTTTGTGATAAAAACAGAAGCACAGTTTTTAAAAGCATTTTATAAAAATGAGATTACATTACAATTACTTTCTAAGATCTCATTAACCCTTTGATAACAATTTTCAGTTGCTATTTCTACTCCCTATGCTGTCCCATTTTTGATCTGAAACAGCAGTGCTGAAGAAAGAATCATAATTAGTGAACATGAAATGAAGTGCCGTGCCTTTGAATAATTGTATGCCACAAGCAGTTGTAGATTACACAAACCTACAAGTTCAGCTTGATAAAAATATGAGCAGGAGAGAAATATTTAATGGGCTTATTTGTTAGAGCAGTAAATATCAAGGTGTCAGATAATTCCTGGAAAATAAATGTCTAAGAGAAGTGTAAAATTCTAGATGCCACTTACTTTTTTTTAATTTTTTTTGAGGATTTACTTTGTCTTTGAAAGAAGAATAAGTCAGAATTAGGTACAAATGGAAGGAGAAATGTAATATAATTAAAGTGTCAAGAAAAGGTTTTATAGGGATGTGATCGCACAATAGAAATTTTTACCGATTTCTCCTTTGTTACTTCAGGGTCAGGGTCATTCTCACCCACTCAGTGGGGCTATCCTGATTTGTAAAGGCCATGTAGTTGGTTGCGATACTTTAAGCATCACAAGTAAGCCTTTATAACCATTTGTTAACTTAAATTGACATAAGATGTTAATTCTGAAACCTAGGAACTCTTCCTAGCACCAGCTATAAAAGTCTGCCATATACCAATGCTTCATCCACTGCTTCTAGCCATAAAACTCTATGGAAAGATTGCAAATTTCTTAGTGTGGAAGGGATCTGAGCTGTGATTCACTGAATTGCTTTCACCAAGGTTGTTTTAGAGGTTGTTTATATTCCCTTTCTATACTGCTATAGAAGTCCAGGCCATAAAAGGAAAAACTCTGAAGCTATATTTGTGATCAAAAAAAACCTGTTTATTTGGGACATCTTTGTAACTAGCTCTTGCTAATAGACATGTAAGGGCCTGTAAGGACCTGTCAATACCATATATTGACTAAATACCAGTTCAACAATTTACATCTTTAATCCTCTCTTTGGCTCCTTGCTGAAACTCATGCTGATGAAGATGCACCTGAATAATTTGGCAGTACCGTGACCTCTTGATTATTTGTAGGTAGGTTACTTGGTTTATGAACAAAAATCGCAAAAAGAATGATTTTTCTGGCATTTTCTGGACTTATTAGATTGTTCTGTGCTAATGTGCCTACACTTCCTGATCTCATTTGGCTCCATCACAAGGCTGTCCTTAAGTACTCTAAGTATTTGTGGAACTGGGGTGATGTTACAGAGATGTCTGTGCTGATTTGCGACAATTTTGGGACAAATGTGCAGTTTGAGAAACAGTAATAGTCATATCATATGGATTTTACTTTTTCAGGATATCTTGATCTGAATAAGAGAGAATCATAGAATCAGTGAATTGCTGAGGTTGGAAAATGCTCCAAAATGTTTAAGTCCAAGCTTTGACCAAACACCACCAACAAAAGCTTAGCACTAAGTACCATGTCTATTCATTTCATGAAGTCTTCCAGGGATAATGACTCCAGCACCTCTCTGGACAGTTTGTTCCACCCTTAACCACCCCTTCAGTGAGGAAGTTCTTCTGGATGTCCAACCTGAACCTTCCCTGGTACAACTTGAGCCCATGTCCTCCTGTTGCGCCCATGTCCTCCTCTTGTTGTTACCTGGGAGAAGACAGTGATTCACACCTGGTCTTATCTTCCACTCAGGATGTTGTAAAGAATGAACTTCCTTTTCTCCAGGCTAAGCAACCCCATTTCCTTCAGCAGCTCCTAATCAGATTTGTGCTCCAGACCCTCCACCAACCTTATTGCCTTCCTCTGGACACACTCCAGCACCTCAATATCTCTCTTACAGGGAAGGGCTCAGGACTGGACACAGGGCTTGAGGTGTGGTCTCACCAATGCTGACCCTCAATATCTCTCTTAAAGGGAAGGGCTCAGGACTGGACACAGGGCTTGAGGTGTGGTCTCACCAATGCTGATTACAGGGGGAAAATACTTTCCCTAATCCTGTTGGTCACATTTTTTTAATCCAAGCCAGGATGCCATTGTTCTTCTTGGTCAATTATGTTGCCAGTGCTGGTCAGCCCCAAAGAAGAACAAACTCAAACGCTATTCAAAATTAGGTTTTTGAATGTTTAGTTCAGTTTGACTTGTCCATGGCTATGACTAGCTGCTGCAACTGGTTAAAGACAGAATATGTATTAGTATCCCATACCCCAACCACAGTATATCAATTTCCTATTATGTGTTTTCTATTTTACTAATAAAACACCCTTTAAATGCCCATGCTCAAAAAAAAAGACAAAAAATACAAGGATGTGATATAGGAGGGAAAGGGTTATTTTACTGTGAAGTCTTCTTTCCTTGGTGGTTGTCAAGAGACGTGTTAATCTCAATGAACATGTTTGTTCCTTTTATCTGGTTGTGGCAGTTTCTAAGGTAAGTTTCATCATGATCTAAGAAGAGTTTCTGCTCAGAAAAAAAAAAAATAATGCTTATAAATTAAATACCATTATTATCCCTATTTTTCAGAGAGAGAATGGAAGCCTATCCAGATTGAAGCAGATCAGCTAAAAGCTTCCACTGAAATAAACTTAATCCTGACCTCAGAACCAGTTTATCAATCTATAGGTGTCTTCAACACAAGAGTAAATTGAACTCAGACAGTGAAGACCAGTCTAAGCTCTTTGCTTTATTGACAGTTCACTCAGACTTTCACTTAAATATCAGTGTTTTTACAAGTATAAGATAAGAATCTCTTCATTGGCAAAACTATTTCTAATTTGTCCTTATTCACTATATTTGAAACATGAACTGAATTTTTCTACATGGTTATGACTGAAAAATAAATAAAATAGGGTGCAGTAGCACAAAACTGTTATGAGAGGAAAGTCAGGTCCTGTGAGCATGACTTGTTGTTCTAAGTGTTTATGTTTAGGCACTCACAAATTGCCCTGAAATGTTATCATTAAAGCAAGAAATCTTCTGCTACAAAAAGCCTTATTCTGAGTTTCATCATGCATTACTTCTCTCCATATGCTACAATGGAAGAAATTATGGCAGAACTATCTTATAGTAACTTGCATAAAATACTTACCAAGCCTTTCTCAGCTTCTATTGAAAATATTAACATTTTTAAAATACTTCATGATGCATTAAATGCAGTCTCACTCAGAAATTTCAAAATGAAACCCAGGGGAATGTGGTTAATCTTTCTTGTTATGTATGAACAGCAAAGCATGGATTTGATTTTTAAAAACCCCACAGTTTGCAAAATCAATAATTTACTTTGAAAAACTAAGCAAATAAATAAGCTACCATACCATAATATTCAAATACTACGGTACTAGCATTATAACCTGCCTTGCAAAGGTCATCTGCCTCTGCTGGCTAGCTATCTACTGAAAGATAAAATCATTCTAATACAAAAAGAAAGAGAAAACTGGAGAGAATCTGTTAAAACTTTCTGCAGGTTATACTAAGATGAGCAGTCGACAGAATAATACAAACAATGTTTTCATAGGAATTTTTGTAAAAAAAGAATTGAATTTTTTTTCTTTATGACACTCTGAAATAAAAATGTTTATTGTTTATAAAAATAAGATAAAGTAAAACAAAACAAAACACCCACAACCAAACCAAGAAACATACTGACACGCTTTTCTTGTTTATTTGTAAAACAGGGAGGTAAGGAATCCAAGGAAATCAAAATTCTTTTTTTCCATGTAACATAAAAAGGACATGTCCAGATTAACACAATTTTGACAGAACATTCTCCAATCATCTCTATTTATGTGGAAGGTTAGCTCATTTCATTGCTGTTGTTCTGTGAAGTCCTCCATGGATATTCAACCAGAGGCATGTAAAGGTATTGCTATTTGGATCAGTAATGCAGCTGCCAAAATGATTTTTTCATGTATTAAAGCAAAATGTAGCCTGTAATTGGCAGAGTTTTCTGTGCACTGCTGTGCAGATGTATTGCAGTGAGGCCAGAATGATTTTTGCTTTTTTATTTCCTTTATATGTATTTCTAGCTCTGTAGATTATTGTTGTATGGTTATATAGTTGCTAGCTAGCTCCAGTACTCTCCCCTACCTTTTTCCTACCCTCCTAGGCAGAAAGACAGAACACATTCCAGAGGCTCCAAAGGATGGAGCTCAAAGGACCCTATCCTATCTTGGTTCTCCTTGGGAGCCAAGGCTGAAACCAGCTTTGAGACACACTTTCATAAACAAACCATCTAAAGGGGGACAACAGGAGAGGTGAAACCAAAAGGAGGGAATTACCTCACACTTGTGCTTCTAACTGGGGATTCTTGTAAATTTCTGGACTTGTAAAACTTGTAATTTTCTGAACTTGTAAAACTGCATTCACCCTATGTGGGTTGGGCATTTTTCCATATCTGTCCTTTGGAGACCTCCAATAAAGACCAGCCTTTATACTACCTGCTACACTAATATTGTCTCAAAAGTGTGTTGCTTTATTTCTAGGTTCTTTAAGACATCAACAGGATAGTAAAGGTGCTCGTAAATGTGGTGTTTAAGTCACCTGTAACATATCTGAAAAATTAAAACTTTCCAGTAGTGTAGGTATTCTACCAAAGTCTATTTTCTTTAGGTTGGATGGTCCAGGTATTTCATGGTTTTCTTCACAGTTCAGAGTTTTTTATGCAACATATCTTAACAGAAAAGTATTTAATGAGAAATTATGAATGCAGCATTTGACCAGGAGTTCCTGGATGTATAATGGAAAACAATATAAGTATGAACTGCTCATTTGAATTCATGAACACTACAGAAATATTTACCTCTGTCTCTGCTCTCTCTATAATGCAACACACAGTAGTGACAAACCCTTCTTCCTTCCATCTCTGTCGAACTGACTGCGACTATACCAGTCTCTTTTGAGGTCTCCAAACATTTGTGCATTACTCTGAATGATTCAAATAAAACATCGATGTCATTAGCAGCTCAATAGTATCCTGTGCATTCCATTTTCCTATTCATGTATTGTAATAGAATAGCTGGGGCTTTTGTGAAAACTAAACAGTTTTGAAGATACAGCCATGCATGCAGGACACTGTTTAATACCAGGACATAAAAAGGCAATTTACTCACTTTTTAAATTGATCTTGACACTTATAGCACACATTTAGCCCGCATATTATCCATAAGTAGGGAAATAATTGAATACCCCAGGTAAGTGGGCTAATGTATTTTCATGAATATGGATGATAATATTTTGCTTATTCTTTCACAGTCTACATAGCTTTTGTTGAATGCCTTTTGATTTCAGACTATTGAAAAGTTGCATTTTTCCTACACCCCATTAGAAATCAACAAATCATATGCTGGAAGAGTGCTTCTTTGCCTCTGTATGCCAGTATGTTGTCAGTGGTAGACCTGGGACCAAATGCTTAGAATAAAGGTATAATAAATTCTCCAGCAGAGAGGAATTATGGAAGAATAATACACAAAGGTAATTATGATCAGTTAGGGGTTAGCTTCTGCTTAAAGCCAGTTGAACTTATGTTGCTTTCAAAATAATTTTTGTATTTTTTAATGTTAGCTATTGTAGAACAGGGTGGTTTTATTATCTAAGTAAACGTCTAACTATTATTAACCTCATAATACTTTACAGCTGGCTTTTTAATGTGTGCCTATTAGTAACAGAATTTAATGGTCCATTAGAATGACAGGGATCACCAGGACCCCACAGCGTTGCAGGCACATTCAGTCTCTGGGCACAAACCTCCTCGACACCCTGTGCAGAGAACGTGATAGCAAAAGATGATGCCATTTGGCTTGGGCTTTGGTTCATGCACCGATAGTAATGATTTTTCAGTTAAAGGCAACAAGCTACTTGTTTTCAATAGCCTTTTCAGCTAGCTTTGCAAGGAGTAGTTGAAGTTGGAACCTTTTTTTTTTTTTTTTCAGTTTCTACATCACATAATCCTTAGGAGGCGAAATAAGTATCTTTATGCCCATATTTCCAATTTTCCTGAGTAAACTGAGGAAGAAAATGGTGCAACTATGTTTCCTACATTCAAAATTCAACTAAAGGTTTCCAGTAATCTCTGCAGAGTCAGAATCATAGGCAGAAAGTGGAGCCATGTAGGAGAACAACCTTCATGACGTCCGGTACTGTGAATGCTGAGGATTATTCTTTGCTTTCCTCACTATCTTCTGGTTTTCTCAAGGTTGTCTGAAAAGACTTTCTGTCTCTGGCTTTCTTCTTTTCAGAGAAATTCCGAAAGAAATGGTATGACTAAAAAAGGGTAATCA
This sequence comes from Passer montanus, assembly GCF_014805655.1. Classification (NCBI taxonomy): domain Eukaryota; kingdom Metazoa; phylum Chordata; class Aves; order Passeriformes; family Passeridae; genus Passer; species Passer montanus. The sequence continues at coordinate 6,090,316 of NW_024371037.1, forward strand.
TGTGCACAGAGGAAATATAAGTCCTTGGTTTTTGTGCAGGTGGAATACTTCACATGCATTCTTGTGTTAGCCTGAAACTCCTGTCTACCACAGGATGGCCATATAGCTGTCTGTACAACATGCCCCAGAAGGCACGCTGGGAATGTCATAGGTTATGACCTGAACCCCTAGATCATAGTCTGGTACAAGAAATAATAAGAATCTACACTTGATCTTTGTCTTACAACAGAAGATGAATGCATGATTAATGGAATTTGTCTTAAGGTACTAATCCATCATGAGTATCTGTGTACACCTTTAATTTTGTGATCACCCATTCCTGTTGGGGTCTGAAGAGTGCACTGACAGGTGTCACAAAAAGGGTATAAGAATTTACATGCTGGTACATGTGAAACATTTAAAAATATAAACCATATTATCTAAGAAAATAATAATATATGCAAAGTATTCGTCATTTTCCTTTCAGTTGTTAATTCCAGATTATCTGGACATTGGTCCAAAGATTGTAGATGATGATGCGTTGGAATCTTTGTCACAAGTGATATGTTATCTGTGCACACATGATAGTAAAATAAACTCTCTGTGAGTTTCTGTACAAAATGTTTGCTTCAGAAGCACCCTTGCAAGTTTTAGTGGGATTCACAAGGGACACACTTGGGATGCCCAGCAGAGAGAAAAACAGCCATGAAAGCATGCATGTTTTAATGACCCAGAGGTTACACCCTTTAAAATGAAATGCAGCAGAGACCTCTGAGTACTTTCTCTAGTGCTGAAGATTATATCTCAAAGCATACACTTACAATAATGATGATGACTCAAATTTAAAAAAATTTTTGAGGTATAAACCCCTGTCCCAGAATTGGTATCCTGTATTCTATAACTGATAACATTTTTTTTTTGTTCTTTCAGCTTAATTACAGGTTTTTGTTAACTTCTTGCTTTGTATCACAAGCTGTATGTGTATAATACCTCCTCACTATTGAAAAAGACAAGAGTCTTCTTGTGTTTAAGAATTTATGAACCAAAAAGGCTTCCGCTGAAGTGCTTTTTATTTTTTTTAACATAGCACAGAAACACTAGCAAAGAACCAGCAGGTCTTTACTGCATTTATGTTGATTATTAATAGAATAGCAACAAAATAATTATTCTAAGTATGGTGAGTTTCATGGCATGATGGCAATTAGAAATTTTGATTAAGTTCAGAAATCTTCTTTTTAAGAGCTATATGTGCACCTAGTAACAAACAGCAGCCAGTCTAAATTTTTTGGGAACTGCTTGAGAAGAGCAAGCTGGAAACTAAGGACACTAAGATGAAACTAAGACACAAAGAAACTGTAGTACTAAACTAAACTATAGTCTATCAGTGGCAAAATGAAAATTTATGGACTAGCAGTATTTACTGACGATTTTTCCTCAAGTTCAGATCTTAAAACACAATAAAAAGTGTCTGCATCTAACACGTGCTTCCTGTGTACCTGTTACTTAACTAAGATAGACAAGGAGAGATAAGGAGCTAGGGGAGAGGGATTCATCTGGCCCATTTTAGATGTCTGTTCACTACACACCATTTTCTTTAAAAGGAACCCAAGGTTACAAAATTAGAGTGAAATTTAGCTTAGACTTAGAAAAAATAATTCCTGGTTTTAATTATCACCCAAGTCCTTGGAAATGTGACCTCCTCAATGTTGGTGGAACTCCAGCAGTTCACAGTCCAATGCTGGAAACCTTCCTCTAGGCACACCTTAGTGTGCAGCACAACAAAGATGAGGCCATCTAACTACAAATTAACTTCATAATACAGATTTGGTAGACTTTTATCCTGTGTAGTGCTTTTTAAACATCACAGCTCCCATTTTGTCTGCAGTTTCAGCTAGACTATGGCTGTATTCATACAATTAAGAAATCATCTCTAGGGCAGGCTCAAAGTCATATTTGTTCCCCATCTGCATTATCTATCTGCAAAGAAAACTGCAGGGCTGGCTTGAAGCTGACCCAGCTGGAGTGTCCCTGGAAGAAAACTGTAGATAAATCAGGAGCTTTAGAGCACACAGAAAAGCAATTTTCTTTCCCATACAGAGATAGATTTGGAACAGCTGGGAAGACTGCTGCTGCAGCACTGTGCAGAGTAGATGGCCATGGAGGGCTGTGCAGAAGCACTCTTGACATTTTTCCTGAAAATGCACCAATCCTACCTGCCATGAAGGCAGATGGGATTTACAGTCAACAGATTTCAGGCTGGTTGCAAGCTGCCTGTAAATCCATATGGTCTAGAGTGCCCCCCTCCTTGTCCAGTGTCTATACAGCTCTGACATGTTTAACAATTTTTATTCTTTCTCCTTTTATTAATATATAATAAATTTACCTGTAAATGAAATTACTTTGTTCTTCTTTTGCTCTGGTAAAGATAAGGATGTTATTGGATTTATGTATCTGACTTTGGGACATGTATACCTCTCTCAGCCTCCTACAGAAACCAAAGTGACAGTTTCATGCTTAGCCTTGCCAGTTCTTGCTTTTCACCCCTAGACTAACTTAGAGTGAGGGAAATATCAAAATTGTGTGTCACATGTTTTTGAACCAAAAGTTTGAAGTCCACAAATTTCAGCAGCAGCTCTATTTGGGATTGAGATTTGAGCCTCTGTTAACACAGTGAAGACAAGAAGCACACTGGAGATGAGATAATTTTATTTTACTGTTGGATGAACTTCTCTGCATCAAGTGAGAAAATAGAGCAGAGTTCTGCACGTTTGTCTCTTAATAATATGAGAGTGCCTGGGATAGATAACATTACTGAAGAGTTCTAAGACAGGAATTCACAGCTCTTTTAACAAACCTGGAAGCTGATACAAAAATGTGCTCTCCTGTCAGTATTTTAAGAGCATTTCAGAACACTCTTTGTGACGCCTCCTCTCTGTCATTTTGCATCAATGAGGGTGGCTACAGACAGGTGACGTGTGCCTTTTGTATACTACATCAGCCTGTTGATCAACATCTTTCCCAGCAAAACTCTTCAGGGAGAAGCTTTAATTTGTACTGTCACAAAATGTGTCTCACTGCCTTTCCCATTCAATAAAGCTGCAAAAAGCAGTAAAAAAATTCAGAGTAGCAGAAAGTCACATTATCAAGAACATGGCATTACAGAAAGCTGTAAATGCTTTAAACCATGTTCAATGCAAAACTGAGCATTTAATACAATGTTTTTCATCTACTGCTTCTGGGGCACTAAATGGATCTGTCTATATCTGCCATCAGTTTCACTACTTTCATATCCTGTTTTTCCTTACCTCACATATAAGCAATATTTTTTTCTGCGGCATTTTCCTTCAGTTTCAATTTAAAGGCCAAATAAATTTCAAATAATTTCCTATTCAATTAAATTTTTAACATTAAAGAACTGTGGCCAAAGAGTGTGGTTGCTGTTATGTCTTGATGAAAGATCAGTGAAGCATCCCGGGATATTATAGATGTGCTTGCATCCAGGTCATTGCTTGAGAGCAAATTCATGTCTTTGCAAATATTGATTCTTTAGAATTTTCAAAGTCCCTGAAACTCAAGGTGACCTGGTGCACCAGAGATGTAGGTCAATAAATTCCAGAATGCCTGAGGAGAGTGCCTTGTGAACTTCCCTGTTGGCAAAATTCATCTCCTATATCTTAATGTCTTCATAGGCCAGATGGCAGTTTAATTTCTAGGAGTCTATTAAGAAGAATTATAAAAAGGCTTGTATTATTTGAAAGAATAGTGTGTGTTGAAAAGTAGAATATACCTTTCATTAAATAAAAAAAAATACATTTAGTCATCTATTGGCTGAAATCAGAGCTCAGAACAGAAAATACTATAGGAATTTGGTTTGAATTATCATACTGTTGTTCTGTTCCACATTCTATAAATTCCAGCACCTTCATTTTTTTTCCACTATCCAATACAGAGACACACTCATGAGTGTAGAAATTGAACCCATTTCATCACCCTTGCAGCTACCTACACTCACTTACACTGTTTGACCTCCATGGTAGATTTAGAGGTAAACTTCTACTTGAAATAATTTTTCAAGATATTTCATTTTAAAAAAACGTAATCATGGGATATGTCTCATAGTTTGGGTGTTTGCATCTGGTGGGGGAGAGGTGTTTGGTTTTGGGGTTTTTTTCTTGGTTTTGGCTTCAGCTTTGTTTGGGATTTTTTTGTTTGTTTGCTCTCCTTAGGGTGTTTTTGTGGTTGTTGTTTTATCTTCCACAGAACAAAACCATACACTAGTCTTTAATTTCAATTGTAAAAAACACCACACCATATTCCCTCTGCAACTCTCCACCAAATTTGGGAATTATTTTAGAGGGGCAGAAAGTAAACTGATTAGCCATGTTATTTACTCTCACTCAGAAAATGTGCTTGGGAATTTCTCCTGATGAATTCATCCTATCAAGCCACTAGACAGGAATGTATCAATAGAGGAATGTGCAACTCAGAGTATTCTCTATTTAATTCATGTCTTCTTAATAATTTCAGATATATATCCAATGGCTCAGGGTTTCAAAATCCTGCCTGTCTTGTGCTGTCCTGTTAAAAGTAGATGAGTACCTGGAACATTCAGTGGTGTTGGGAATGGCAGTCTGCATGCTCATTGTTCAGCAGGAGCACTCCAGGAGCACCACATAAAGGTGATGTGGTATTTTACCACTTTTGGTGTATGCAGAAAGGAGAGTCATTTCTAGAAAGACTGTTTAAGATATTAAGCATTATATGTCCTGAATTCAAGGAAGTATAGCCAAGATTATGCCAACCCATTAAAAATGCAGGTGTTAAAAGGTGGGTACTGCTGCCTATCTATTGTCCCCAGCAAACCTCTCCTGCCAAAAAGCAAGTTGAGTTAACATTCAGGCAATGCAGTCAAACCTCCACTCACTGCAACTGGCTCAGCGATAGAGGGAAGAAAGACCCTTTTGCAAGGTTTCATTCCAGCAGAATAACACAGCAGCTGAAGGGAAACCTGGCTAGAAAGAGCATGAACCACATGGAGCGGGCAGGTTAAGAAGGGGAAGGGGTGGGGGGCAGAGCTAAGGGCTGGGCAGAGGGGCCTGGCCTCCAGGGGAAGGGGACTGGCCACCAGGGATGCCAAGCCAGTCAGGAGACAGGGCAAGGAGAAACCAGAGGAAGTTGCAACACAAAAGTCCATTTGGGAGTCTGCTTTCTCCCCCTGCAGGAGGGCTGACTCTATAGTAAGTAGTTGCTCCAGTTTCCAGGGCTGGGGACTTGGGGATTGACCAAGAGAAGAGAGTTCAAAGAGGAAGTTGCAACACAAAAGTCAATTTGGGAGTCTGCTTTCCCCCCTAAGAGGACTAACTCTATGGTAAGTAGTTACTCCTGTTTCCAGGGCTGGGGACTTGGGGATTGACCAAGAGAAGAGAGTTCATGGGATACTGCAACCCATGACATAGCAGTGAGCTAATCTTTAACAAAGAGCTTCTGAGAGCTTCACGTCTTCCTGCATATTTATATCCCCAATGGATAATAAGTTAAAAGTTTGTTACTTATTTCCAGAGACAAAAAAGTAAAGGGATTTTTTTTTTCTATTTAAATGACATTACAATGAGTCCCTTATCAATTTTTTTCTTAGACTTGTAGCAAATGCAGCTGAATGAATGGCGGTGACAAAGATTGCCTTTGAAACAACTTTTTTTTACGTGGAGTATTCAATTAATAAGAATATAAAAGATTGAATATTCTGACTTTAGTAACAGAAGTAAACCTGCATTTTTTAATATGGATAACTGTGCAGTTTTCTTCTGTGCAGAAGACAAGTTTACAACTGATTTCTGATCCAAACAGATGTCTACCTAAAATATTACACCTGCAGGAAGTATTGCTCTAGTTAAAAACCCTAGATCTTGACTGAACATTGTGGAAATGGACATCCCCATGATGCAAATAGGACCCTAGATTATTTCAAACCAAAATCACAATGTTCAAAGTTCCATTTCTATTCTCACAGAACACAAAACTAGAGTAAAATGCTTAGTTTATTCTTGGGTGTCCAGATCTAATATGATGTTTTGAAGTTAAAAGGTTCCTTAGTGCCAGATGGGGAAACTACATCTCAGAGATTCATGAAACATCTTTTAACCTGCCCTGATTCCGATGAGCAATCTCCTGAAAATAGTTCAGACACGGCTTTTGTAGAATGATAATTTGGATGCTTTCTGAATTGGGAATCCAGACTGCTGATGCATCCCCCAAGGAATACACATTCATGTCATTCTTACTCAGCTTAAATAGGACTGAATTGCAATAAGTAATGTCTACCCTGGGGTGACATCTTTTGCAGGCAAAGGCAATGAGTTTGGCCCTGAGTTTCTGACTGTGGGAAATGTGACTAGTAGTTCAGCATACTTCATAAGAATTACAGGTATATAAAGTAAACAATTGTTTTGACCTAACTGCCTAACAGAAGCAGAATACACTGAAAAGGACAACTTGATGTGTCCTGACAAGGCAGAAAAGGAAAAGGATTCTGAGCATTCACAATCCTCTTGATTTGCGATTCCATTAGGGAATTAATCTATTAGCTAAATAACTAAATGCATTGTGTGCCAAATCCTGCATAGGTTATGACTGCAAACAGGCCAGTAAACCACTTATGCTCTTGCTTACACTGGTATAATTGTAGCAATAGGTTGCTATCCTAGGTTTGCACACTGAGCCATGTGTAGGGTACAGCTTTTGTGCTTTTACAGGCAGTGTGCTGCCCATTGGCAAAGATTTCCACCACTGTAAGCAGGAGCAGAAGCCATTAATTTGAAGACTAATGCTTGCACACTATGTAAGGACAGAAAAGTAAATCCTAGACCAAACCTCAAACAAACAAAAACAACAAAACCAACCCAAACAGACAGAAATATCCAGTCTAGCCTAGGCGCAAGCAGGGCCGTCTTGCCTTGGGCAGCAGCACAGGCAGTAAAAAAGTGCCCCTGTCCTACATTGACTGTGCCATGGGAACACTGCAGCTGCTGGCAGAGGTGAAGGGAATATGGGTGAGGGGGATTAACCTGTTACTTATATGGCTGCCTCATGACTATGTATTGCACTGCACTGAGCTTGCAATTCTGGCTCACCAGGGCTGGCCCCTTCTCTCTCTGATCCCATTCTGCTCCATTCCTCTACTGCACCATTTTCCCTGGCAGGCGTAACCCAGTGACCTGACCCCTCCACACCTAGCACAGAAAATTCAGTTTTGTGATACTCCTGAGAATGCCTAAGCTATCCTTGAGGAGTTCTAAAAATACAGTGTAGTTGCTGAAATTATGCTTGTTCATAGAATGCCCTAGAAAGTCCTGAAAGAAGTAGTAAAAGCTGAATAACCAAATAATATTTAAAAGGCAACAAAAAACTTTTGAACACTTCAGCCAATCCATCTAATTTTAAAAAGAAGATTAAAATACTTTTACGTTTTATTTATAATTTTAAAATTCCCAAGGAATTTAACAGCTTGAAAATTTTTTACATACTAAGGACTTGGACCCTCGTCCCAGTTGTGATGTTATGATTAAAACAGTTCAAGCATATTCCAGAGTGTCTACTTAACAGTTTGCTGATGTAGCAAAATATTGCAAGGCTTGAAAAGGAGACAATCCAGACTGTTCAACTTTCCCTTTCATTGTCTCTTGAAAAGAATGCAACAAAGTGTGGTGGAGTAATTCTAGATGCCAATAAAATAATGTTCCATTGTTCTTCATGGAAATTAGCGGGCATAACAATGTATGTCATTACTGCTGCTAAAAGCCATTGGAGAAATCATTATTGAATTTTAACGAATGAGCTAACTGCTTGGGATTGTCAGACACATATATTATTGGAGAAAAAATTAATTCTGGCATTCTGTAATTATTACTTCAAATATTGTAAGATTTACCAAAAGGACAATATGAAATAAGTCCTCTAAAAACCCCCATAGGATTTTACACACTTTATATATGCAATATATTTGATTATAGCAGTATAGATGTCATGGAAACCTAGTACACAGACACGCTTTGAGAATAAATATTTATCTTCTTACATCTGCAGCTCTTCTCAGACTATACGAACAAACACAGGTGAATTCTGCATCAAGATCATCCAATTGTCAAATCTTAGTGCTCCAAATTTGCTGTTACACATAAAGAACTCTAATTTTATAGTTGGTACAACCCTTTGCAGGCTAAATCCCACCCTGTAATTTCCTTATATGCATATTTCTGTTAATTCAAAGACATGTTAATACTGTGCTTGGTTCCAAAGCAGAAAAACAGGTGTTTAAGACAATACAAGCAAATACAGGTGAATTCTGCATCAAGATTTCTTAATGTCAAATCTTAATGCTCCAAATTCACTGTTACACATAAAGAACTGTGATTTTATAGTTAGCACAACCCTTTGCAGGCTAAATCCCACCCCATAATTTCCTTATGTGCATACTTCTGTTAATTCAAAGACATGTTAATAGTGTGCTTGGTTCCAAAGCAGAAAAACAGGTGTTTGGAGGATGCTGTGGCCTGCAGTGAAGGCAGGGGGGAAGAGAAGCAGGGTGAGGGCCAGGCTGAGGAGGAGCAGGGCATCACACAGGGCAGTAAAGGCTGGTGCCCAGGCACCAGCACTAGCAGTGCCCGTGCCCTGTGATGTGCCACTCTGACTGAGGAGCAGAGTTTTGCCAAGGTACTCTGCATAGATTAATATCATACCACTGCCTTAGAAATGTTAAAGCACAACTTTTTTGCTAGATTGTTGCAAAAGTCCCATACCTTCTTCATGATTTCTCATGGGCAGCTCCTCGTAGCACTGACTCTTTCTTCTTCTCAGCACAACCAACAAACCCCATCTCACATCTTGACCAGCCAACCTGCTCTTTTGCAATATCCCTCTTAATTTGATCCAGCTGTGGCCTATTAAGGGCAGGCTTGTTCTTAATGCTTGATAAATGGCACAGCTGTAACACCTTAGGGGCCAGATTACCTTCACCACTGTCTCTATTCTCCTACATTTTGTCTATCCACACAACTTTATCTGAGAAGCCTCGTGCAGTGATCTCTGCAAGGTGACTCCATGCAAGCTCCTCAGGGGTCAGGGAAGGCGAGGCCTTACAAGAGAGGGCCAGCGAGCAGTGGGAGCTGCTGGCAGCACAGTCAGCCCAGAAGGGGCTGTTTCTCCACAGGGAGGAGAATACCCTAGTGACAGAATTATGGTCCAAAGCCCATGCAGGCACAGCCTGCCCCAGCGTGCTGAAGTGGCTGCCAGTCTGCTCAGGAATGTGGGGCCATGGTGTGCCCAGCGCCCTGACCTGGGCAGGGGCAGAGAGCTCCGACAGTCCCATCCCACAGTGCATATTGTCTTTTGGATGTATGAGCTTGCTAAAATACAACCTTTTTTTTTTTTCCACTAGACTTATCATCTTTCTGCTAAAAAGGATGACTTTCATCCTTACAGCTGTTTCCTTCTGGCCTGCTATTATAGAGCCGTGTTTGTGGTCTTTTAGCCCAGAGGTCTTCAGTGTGGTGCTGCGGCCTTTAAGCACACCCTCACATCCTTTTGGCTGCTTTCCTGGCATTTCTGTATGAATGCCACAAAAGAGTTGAAGGCCTGGGGTTTGAATGTATTAAATGTAAAGCTATGAATGGAGGAAATCTGCTCTAGGACATTTCACCCTCTCTTTAATGTCAGGCACTGTAAGTGGTTATGTATCTAAATACACTTAAATGCTGTGGTGTCCTGCAAGCACAAAAAAGGGATTGGCTCATCAAGACATCTTTATTTGCATTGAATGGGCCTTGGGATTTGCAAATCTGACCAGAACTGGGCAGCTTCACCCTCATTTTTATCCAAAAACACTGTATTTGAATTTGAGTGCTTATGTCACACTGCAGTTAAATGTTTCATCTCCTATGTCTTAAAGTTGACAAGAGCAACTGACAATTAAGCAAATTTTGAGAGAAAATTCAGCAAGAGTGGTTGATGTGACTGGAAGAAATTTGGTTTCTAAAGCATCAAAAAGAGAAAACTCTCTATGTGTTTGTTTATATCAGATTATTTCTGCAGTTTTAAATCAGAATAGGCTCACTATGTCCTTTAAAGTAAAATATATTTCTGTGAAGATGGTATTAATACTGTAATAAGATCCTGTGTAGTTACAAGAGTAGTCATAAGTGCATATTAATTCCATTGCACGTATGTTACTGCACTCTGTCTTCATCTGGTGATCTGTGTGACTGTAAGGAGTTAACCAGAAAATGTATATTTATGTGTAGCATGACATTGATGATCCAGATGTAAGAAGACAATGTTACCCTTTGTTACAGAAACTGCCATCTCATTACTTTATTCCCACATATTTCTGGTGACATATCAGTAATTGGATGCATAAGCTGTCAGACACCAGTGTTCCCAACCTCCCTTTCAACTTGGTGTTTCATAGAATGCCAAGGATTTTCTCTTTTTTAATAAAATAGGGTCTTATAAACAACACCATTTCACTCCATTCAGTGTCATGCTAATATTACTCACTGAATCTGAACTGAAAGTGAGTAAAGCCACCTTCATATTTTGAAGGCATAATGAGCTCAGCTCATGTTCTCATGTTCTCTTTAGTGCCAAATAACAACATTCAGATGTTTATAATTTGGGAAATATTAGAAAAATAGTCTTAAAAACAACGAAATTGCAAACAATCTCTGAAAACACTAAAATCTTATGGCATTTTCTTTCTAAATGAAGAAACAATTGAAGCAAATGACTTCTAAAAATGTTAGGTTATCTTACTATGCCACTGCATATAAGAAAAACAATGCTTTTGTTATGAATTAGGTAAGAATGAGGCCTTTTGAAAGAAAAGTTGATTGTGTTTTCAAACCATGGAGCTCCTTCACAGTGGATTTGTCTCAGGAGACAGGTATTTACAACTGATGTACAGTGACCTCAACTTTTTGCTCATTCATTTCTCTTGAAGTTTGTTTTGCAGCATGAATAATCAAAAGTGAAAAGTGGTAAGTCTCAGGAGGAGATTCTCATTTCAGTGTAATACACTATAAGTGTTTTTCAGCACCTTAGAAATTGTCTGGTTTGTAAACATTGGGTCTATGATGAATCTGGAGCACTATTTGCAAGTTCTGGTTCACTGACCACTCAAAAATTCTTTGGAAAAATGGTGCCACACACTGTCCCAGGTAGAGAGTGGAAGCTGTAATTCACCAAAGGTCACACAATGTCATTAAATAATTTTTGGTTTTGGACCAATCCTTGTGCTTATCTGACTTGTAACCCCCAAAAAAAAGTTGTTATATTCTACATTCCCTTGTTCAGTTTACTCAGAAATTTACTACAATTTTAGTTATAAGTAAGAACAGACCAGGAGTTTTGGGGAAAACTTGGAGAAACTTGGCATAAAAGAAGCAAGACAGCTTTATTTCTGGTCCCAATTAAATCCACTTGGGATGTTTCAGCTTTAAAGAGAAACTGTGATCATGTTCATGGAAATTTTATACATTGGGCTGAATATTTCTCCATGAACTGAGATACTAGTCTCATTATTTTTAGTTTGGGAAAATACTGGAAAAGTGAGAAGTGGGGGGAAAGGAAGTCTGCAGCCCCCTCAAAAGTCCATAAATTCTCACCAGTGGGTGAATAAGGATGCTATCTGCCTCAGGGACACTTCAGAATACTTTATCTTCCAACATGAGTTTCAAATTAGTAGTTTATTTTTCATTTTTTAAAGAAGCATGAATGAAATATCCAAGCATTTTAGATTTATCTCATTAGCTCTGAGCTTTGGTGAAGGATATCACCCAAAGGAACTTCACACAGCCAAGAGGGTGGATGAGAACTATCAGTTACACAGATCTTCCCTCCTGAAAAAAAACACTGTCTAACTTACTTTGAGGAAGAAGGAAGCTTGAAGCTCTGCTCCAGCAGTTGAAGTACTCTCTGACTCTGTTACAGTCTCCCAAAAAAACAGTGAGCTAACCATGGGTATCAATGGTTTGGAGCCCTTGAGTACAAATTGTTTTAGTTGCTTTAGTGCAACAACATGTAATGCAGGAGTAGCAGGTACTTGCAGCTTTCTCAATCCTCACCAAAAGGCAGTGTCTTCAGAGCAAGAATATTCAAAGCACACACGTGGGTTTGCATGGGACAGCCCTCTCATCCTCTGCCAGCAGCCCACTGGGTGCCTATCAGCCTTTCTCACTACAAAAACAGTATTATACACCAAAGAAAGAATTGCATTTGTTCTTTTGTCTAGGCAATATCAACTTTAGCAGGAATAAAAACAGTGATAGAGGTGAATGGACTTGGAGTGTATTAGCAACGTCATTCGTCATTATTCTGATGGAATAGTTATTTACTTATTGCTGAGGCTTTGACTACAGCTCAGGAAATTGTATACCAAAAATGCACTTTTGGGGCCAATAATTCATGCCAGTACTCAGCTTCAGCTACAAGAAAACACCAAGGTCTCAACTGTAGCATTATCCTCATTTGTCACAGCTGAATGTAATGACTATACCAGAGCTTGTAACTGTAGTGACTCTGACAAATTAATTTCACACCATTGTTGCTCTTCCACACAACTGTTTTCACCTTTTCCTCACAAAACATCTCCCAGTTGCTCAAAAGTCATCTACTTCTCTTCTGCTGAGGCACTCCCCCTGCCAGCCTCAGCATTCCTGCTTGACAGCTCTATTTTTATAACAAGGTGCAATTTTAACCATAACTCTGATTCTTCTTTATGTATTATTTACTAACCACACATCATTGACACGCACACACACACAAAAGGAAAGGATTCTGTTCTGTGCTAGAAAATTTGTCACTTTCAATGCTGATCCAGCAAATCACCTCTCACCGTTTCCCATGTGAATACACTATGGAAGAATTTTTCCTTTGTTAAATCTCAAGATTAGAGTGTTCATTAAATCATGCAGGAAACTCCCATTCAAATGCTGAAATACTGGTATTGTTGAATGGAGCCTGTGAGTTTGGCCAATGCTCCTCTTGTGTGCTTGTTTAAGCCTAACCATTAAAGTCACATATAAAACCACTTAAATATCTTGGGTTAGAATTGCCCCAGTTTTACTGAATGTCATTCCCCTTAAAACAGGATGGTAGTACACAACACAAAGAAGTTTGAGTTTCTGTTCTTGTCAAAGAAATCAGACAGAGAAGTAGAAAGCTAGATGATTAGGGGAGTTCCTCCTACACCCTTCGGAATACATTGCAGAAGACTCTTATCCTTTCCCTGCTCTGACCCTCTGACTCCAGTTTAATTTTAAGGATATTTTTAAGGAAAACCATGAAATCCTTCATATTTGATTCCAACAGTCTTGTGCAAAGGTAAGCTATGGGGTAGAAGTGCAGCCCTGTAACTAGTCCTTGTTATCTGATAAATGCAGGGACAATGGGAAGAGAGATCATTTCCCTTCCTCCTCTTGCCTCATTGTACAACAACATCTTCAGAATGAAGGGTCCTCCCCTTTTTGTTCATGCTATGATCTATCCAAAAGGGATATGCAGAGTACTGTTTTTCCTCTTTCAGGCCTTGTTATTAGGGAAAGCTTGGCTTTGTATGATGCAGCGTAGCAGAAAGTAGCATTACACAAAAGTGAGGTGGAATTCTAGTGCTGGAGCTATGATACTTTTAGTAATTAGTGATTGCCTGTAGAAAATTGGTCAGTGACTTACAGTTTTGTAAGGAATGTTATCAAAACTCTGTGCACCTAGGTCACTGCTGATTAACTGAAAGACAGAATGGAGAAGGAAAGTAAATGAAACATTGGACTGAATGACTCTCTACAGCACCTGAAGCGTTGGCAAGCTGATTGAGTTCTCAGTAACAGTGTCCAGTTACCTGGTACCTGCCAGCTAACCCATGCCACAGCTGCAGGTTGTCATCCCAGCCCCTACATGGTGCTGTCCCTCTCCATATTCCTGACCTAGACTGACCTTGCCCCAGCCATTGTCATCACAATGAAAAGAAATAAAAAGAATAAACCCAGGTGTTGCAAAGGAATGTCTGTGGTTTACTTTTGCCCTTATTCCCTCAAGATGCTGAAGTATACAAGGCCCTGTTCAGAGGACCTTGCATGAAAATACTCTTGACACAAAGTTCACATTCTGGAAAAAGAACATCTCTTAAAAAAATTATCCCTTGATAACACAGACACTTTGACAAGGAACCAAATTCAGTCTTGTAATTTGTATTGTATAGCTCCCACCAGCATCACTACAGCACATGAAAAGGAAGATACATTTTTCTAACACTCACTGGGAAAGAAATAAGAAAAAAAATTATCATTCTGAAGCATTTTATTGCAATAAAAAAATAAAATCTCTGCTGAAAATATGTTCAGGCACGTATCTGAGAACAGAATTTGCCCTACTGAGTTTTAGTGTTTTGGGGCTGACTTGGACCTAGCCAAGTAATGCCTTCCAGTGCAAAGTGCAATTATTTAAAGGAATTTATGACAGCTAAACATGTATCCAGGCCAGGAAACACCAATTGCAGGATCCTTGGTTGCTTAACTTTTTTCTTAAGAGTAATTTAAAATAAAATCAAATTGTTTGCTACAGTGTTTATTACTCTTATTATTCTGTACCATGCTTTACTTGTCTTCATTATTTTCAACATTCCCAGTGTTTTTTCTCTGTCTTTCAGCATTTTATTATAGCACTGTTATTTCAAAATAAACATCTTCAGTCTTCCACTTCATCAGTTTCAATTATCCGATGTATTGCGGGGCTAGCTTGTTTGCCTGAGGCATTATGAATTATTTGGGAATACCACCACATTTTTTTAATAAGCTGAAAACAAATAGAGTGACAGGTAATTAGCAATTTAGCATGGATTCTTATTTTATTCTTCAACACCCCCATGTTCCTGGCCTACTTCCTCCAAGCTGAAAGTGCTAAAACAGATGAGGTGTCTATTGCTGCTTTTAAACCAGAAAAACTTATGCACCAGGGATTAAACATATGGCCCTTCGGATTGAAGCAGTAGTTACAAAGTGACTGCTGGGGGTTATAGCCAGTTTTTTTTTTCACCACCATTCAGCACCAGGAAAAACTGAGAAAAGTCATGTGGAAAGAAGAGGTGTGTGAGATGGAAAACGTCACTGAAGGCAACACAGTACACTTGTAAAAGTCCTTTAATGCCCTATTGAAGCCAGTGTGACCATAATTCTAAATTTTGAGGAAAACTATCCAAAGACTTATTCTAGTAACATGGGAAAACAGAGTCACCTAGGTAAGTCTTCATCTCAGTGTTATTCCAAATTCCCTTACCCTAACCCATGCAAAGTTTATTCATCCATTTAAGCAGCAGGGAAGGAACCTTGCAAATGTGTTGGAATTTTCTATCAGATGTTATTATTAACATTCACGCCATTTTGTGACAAATATTTTTCTCAACAGAGCTGAGAATATTCCAAGAAAGGAAGATATATCTATATAGATATATAGATATTTAAAATAATTTACTCTTTGTCTTTCTATGAAAAGACTCCTGCCTTCTGTTTGATGTAAAATGGTTTCATGTTCTCTCCATCAAGAAACTTCTCTCCACCATCTCCATTCACATCCCTTGATCTTATCCTTCCCCTCAACCCACATTCTTCTCACACCCATAATCTGCCACATATCCTCTGACATTTTTTTCTCTTGCTTACCTTTTGCTGCTGCATTCTCAAGACTAGCAAGCCTTTCTCCCAAAAACATCCACTGTCTAGTTTTTCTTTCCCTCCACCAAATGAGGACACAAGCTGTAGGTCAGCATGAGCTGCCCTCAGAAAGGACCACTTTGAGCCTGTTGTTTACAGAGGGATTCTGACTTAAACTGGTGGCTCACCAGTCCATGCTGGAAGCTGAGATGCTTGACATTTTCAATGAGAGCTGGGTATCTCAAGCAATTTCCAGTAGTTCTTTCTCTGTGTTTTCTCATTCTGGCATTCACCTTTCTAAAAATATCCTTATACACAATGGAAAATCTGTAAAGAATATTAGTTGTTTCTACATGCATAGGCAGAAATGTTTTATAAGTACAAATGCTTTTGCTTACTCAAAAATGCTCAGGTGTGGTTTTACAGCAATATAAGCTATTGACACCTCACTGTGCACTTTCGTGCATTCTTTGTGATTTTTTAGTTTAAATACATGAGTGATTTGCCAGTGAGTCACTGTCTACAGCTGTGAATTTCACACTATACATTTAATGTAACTATGCTAATAGTTACTGATCTTCTTTTCTGATTTTGCATGAATTTTAATTTACTTTAAGTGTTTCCTCCATGCAGGATGCTCTTCATCCATTCATTACATCAATTATACATGGCCAGCCAATGGTTTAAACCAAAGTGGGTGAGCTGTTTATAGATTTTAAGATTTAAATGATGGCACACTGCATTGTGACTTGTGGAATACTGATTTCCTCTTGGAAAGCAAAAGAACAGAGACATCAGTGCATTCACAGCTACACATTAAAAACCGTGCTCAGATTGTTGGACAAAGCATAGACTAAGGCTCAGGTAATGGATTTAATAAATACTTTTTCCCCTGAAAAATCTGCTGAAAAGGAACTTTAGGGAACTCAAAGATATGTTGTGTGGACTTCCTAAATAAATGGCTTGAGGTGAAAAGTCTTTTTAAAGCATTAAATATGAAAACCTTTAAAAGTTGCAGTTCATTGAAAGAATTATGTAGGGCTCTATTTCATGTTTCAGCACAGTAAAACATCTGTTGTGTGATACCAATATTTTCTGATGGGAATAAAATCTTAGAAGGTCACTAACATTCAACTTTTTTTTAACTTTTTGCTTAAAAGTTGGAGGTGACAAGATATTGAAGGGCTTTTTATAAGTTGTTGCATTAGCATCACCCAGAACTATCTCACAAAGTTTAGGAAATTTAGCCTAAAATCAAGACTCATACTTGCATGGCTTTTCTGACCAGACTCTGGTGCTGTAGTTATAATCAATGGTTCTTTTGAAAACTCAGAGTATTCCCAAAAAGCAAAATGGAAGATACCACAGAAAACAGAGCCCAAATAGATAATAAAGGAAGACTAAAGTACAGACAAAGCTCTTCCTCCTCTTGCTATTCAGCTTTTGTTCAAGGATGAATAACTTAGCTTAGAATTCTTCCTTTGTGAAAAAGAAAACAATGAAACAATCTGGAAACCCAATGTTATGGGGGGGGAAAAACCCAAACAAACCAAAAACATATTATGAGAATGTCTATTTGAATATAATCTCTTCAAATAAATGTGAGTGAGGCAAATTTTGAGCCTCGCGTTAACCAGTGTAATTCCCTTGAAACCAATGACAATTGTTGTGGTTTAACCCCAGCCAGGAACCAAGCCCCACTCAGCTGCTCGCTCTGTCCCCTGCCAGCAGAATGGGGCTGGGAATCAGAAGAGTTGAGTGAGACAACTCATGGGTTGAGATCAAGGCACTTTAACAGGCAAAGCAAAAGCACAGCCCCTCTTCCCATAGGCAGAAAGGTGTTCAATCATCCCCAGGAAAGCAAGGCTCCATCATGCCTTGTGAACTGTCCTGGCTGTGTGCCCTCCCAACTCCTTGTAGGCAAAGCAAAAGCACAGCTCCTCTTCCCATAGGCAGAAAGGTGTTCAGCCATCCCCAGGAAAGCTCCATCATGCCTTGTCAACTGTCCTGGCTGTGTGCCCTCCCAACTCCTGGTGCAACCCCAGCCTCACTGCTGATGGGATGGAGGGTGAGGCAAAAAGGTCTTGACTCTCTGTGAGCACTGCTCAGCACTAAGAAAAGCATCCTTGTGTTAGCATCCTTATTTTCAGCACAAATCCAAACTACAGCCCCATTCTAGCTACTGTGAAGAAAATTAACCAGTCAAAACCAGCATCCAATTTAAATAAGCTAAAACTCCCAAAAAATTTCTTCCTTTTTTCATTTCCAGAGAAGATATGCTTCTGGAAAAAATTTCTGGTTTCCGTTTTCCCACTACACACAACTCTCCCTTACTTCTCATTTTCTTAGAATTCCAAAATCTGGAATGAAAATGTGTCTTAAATGTTCCTCCAAAATCTTCTTAGCTTCTCATCTTTATGAAAGGGAAAGTTTACATGTTTCACCTACTCCTTCAGAAGCTAACTTGGTGACTCTGGAAACCTGTAAGCACTGAGGAGAGAGGATGAAGATCTAGTATGCACAGCAAATGACATGCAAGGACTTAAGTGCTTGATTCCTCATTAGCTCAGTCCTCTGCGTCTACACGTTCTGTGCTATTTTCCATGGTTCCTGAAGTTGTTTGGTGTTTCATCGTCTTTAAAACACATAATAAAAATATCTGCTGCTGTGTAACTCTTTTGTGTACAACGTGGCATCCACCACAATGCCTTACTAGAAAGGAAGCAAGGTTGTCAGCTAAAACTTATTTTTGTCTTTTCCTCTATAACTCCTGGCTCCTTCAGAAGCTAACTTGGTGACTTTGGAAACCTTTGGAAACCTGAGGAGAGAGGGTGAAGATCTAGTATGCATAGCAAATGACATGCAAGGACTTAAGTGCTTGATTCCTCATTAGCTCAGTCCTCTGCATCTACATGTTCTGCGCTATTTTCCATGGTTCCTGAAATTGTTTGGTGTTTCATCATCTTTAAAACACATAATAAAAATATCTGCTGCTGTGTAACTCTTTTGTGTACAACGTGGCATCCACCACAATGCCTTACTAGAAAGGAAGCAAGGTTGTCAGCTAAAACTTATTTTTGTCTTTTCCTCTATAACTCCTGTGCTTTACAAACATATTCACAGGGAGCCAAGAATAGAGACTTTTTTTTTTCCTTTTGGAAATACATTATGGAGAATTTTCTTCTTTAAGTCTTCCTTTTCGCTAACATGCTCAGACTTCTCTAGACTATCCAAATATATTGGGTGCAAGAAATGCTGAACTGAAATCTTACGTCTGTCATTAATTTGGTAGTAGCCCTGCAACATGATGTTACTGAGAGCTTTTATAAAGATTCCTTCTTCAGCCTTCAGGTAGGGATAACTGCTTCATCTTTTCCTTATAAATTTTTCAACAGCAGTGGTACTCAGTTTTATTTAAATGTCCACACTGTCACCTGTGTCCCTCCTTTCCCAGAACAGTGCCCTACAGCAATAGGCTTTTAAACCACATAGAAGTGGGCAAGAGAGAGAGGAGAGAAAGGGCGAGTGAGGAGCTGACTTCCACAGCTCATATGAAACCCCTGACACTTCACAGGAGATAATGAAAATTTTTTGGGGTCAAAAAAATATCTCAAGAACATATATCTGTGGCTTAATCACTAGCCCCACCTCAAAACCCATTGATTCCCAGAATCTCACTTTTCCTGGATGCATTATGCATTTTTTATTAGACATTCATCGGATGAAATGTAAACCAAAGGAATGGGCTCCAGTCACCTCTGCCATGAACCACCTTGTTTTTCAGGCTTTGCTCTCCCAGTTGCACAACTCTTATGTTCCCTCACTTTGACCCTCTGACTTTTTCACATTTTCTGATGCCCTGTTTTAACACGCATTGTTAAGGGACACAACCCAGCCCTGCCCCTACACCTGTGATTGCAGCACTCAGCTGTGAACATCAGCTGAAAGGGAACTTCAGTCAACCATACTAAAGAAAGAACCTGAAAGAGAACTAAAGAGAGAACCTGAATTTGTCTGAGTTTTGCACTGAGTTAAACCTATCAGTGTTGTTTCCCTCTTGAGTGACATGTGGGTGACACATTCATAAACCTGACTGGGCTGAATGGGAGGTAGGAACTGAGAGGCTCTGTTTTTTCAAACAGTTCTTGGCAATAATAGCAATCTGGCAGTACCCTGCATTAACAATAACCTGACTGTAACCCAGGCAACCTGAGAACATTGGTAGCCAATCAGTACATAATAAGCAGCTCTATCCCTTTCAGGAATCCCAGAGTGGTTAATTATGGCTTGAATAAGTAAAAAAATTATATACTGGGTGCTAAACTTCAGGTTTTAGTGATTGTGGGACTGAAGGCTTGTCTGTTAGAAAATTCATCCACAGTGAGACAGGATGGGAATAGATGCTGTTCTGTCTTGCCCACACAAAATTGCCCTGCAAATTCTCTCTCTGAGCCCTGCATCCCAGATTGGTTCTGTCCATTGCTCGATGCCTGGAGGAGGTGCCTACAACAGCTGTCTTTTTTAAGCTTAGCCCCTCCAGACTCAGCACAGAGATAGACACGACCAGGTGGACCAGGGGATGCTTTCAAATGGGAAACAATTTAGAATTACAGTCTAATTGATCCATAGCCATTGCTGCTTTTGTCTCATTTTCCACTATTAGGAAGAAATGTTCCATGTAATTTACAAGGAGTATGAACTAATATTTAGTCTCATTAACTTCTCTTAATCAAGTGTAAATCAATACATTCTTAAAAGAATTATAGTGTGATTTATGTAGGATTTGCCCCTCCCAGATCTGCTCCTCTCCTGAATATACCTGGAAGTTTTTATGTGTAGATATATATATATATATATATATTTAACATAACTGTAGTTGGGCTACAGCGAGTCAGTTGAAGTTTCCTCTGCTGCTTAAAATGTTTCTGCTTTGTTTTCAAAATATATTCTATAAATATTCCCAATGTCCACTACTAAGCAGAGTCTTTATGCTTTCCAGTGTTTCAGCATTTTTAAAGATACTGAGGAATAATATCCCTCTAAATCAAGAAAGCTCTTTTCTTGTTTTCAGTTCTGTTTTTGGTTTTTGTGTTGTTTTTTTGTTTGTTTGTTTGTTTTTGTTATTATTTTTTATTTGTTTTGTTTTGTTTGTCTTTGAGTTTTTTGTTTGTTTGGTTTTGGGTGGTTTTTGTGATTTTTTTTTTAACTGCCATATTGTAATGCAATTACTTCAGACTTGGGACAAGAGGGCTGTTTCTCTGGGATGTTGGCAAACTGATGATGTCAAGTGAATATTAATTGGGCACTGAAGCATAACTCTTTAATTGCTTCATGGAGTCTATGGAAATCCTGTAATTGGTCATAAACTGCAAAGGAGGGAGTGGCATCTGCTTCCTCTCTTGTTATATTCTTGTTATTGTCATGTCCATTCCCTTTCCCACTTCCATGACTGCCAAAGTTACTCATTGCAGCTGAGCAGATGATATATGGTCAGTAAGCAGCAAATGAAATTTGGGGTTCCTTCACTGCAATCACTGTGTGTGTGTTGGTTTTTTCTGTCTGTTTCCTATTGCCTTGCTAATGAGGCAGTGTCCAAGCAGTGCCCCTCTCAAATGAGAGCTGGCCTGAGGCAGCTGCTTTGCCAAGTCCTTGTGCTTCCTTAGGTCACTGTTGCATTTTTTGTCTGCCCTTTAGGGTTCCATTCTTCAGACATCACAGACTGTACACTGTGTGCCCCTTAGATCATCTTTTGTGTCTGAGAATATAAAACACTCTTAAACCAAATTAACTCTAAAATGCTGCTTGCACTAGAAACAGCATTTCCATGCCTTCCTTCACTTCTACCCTTTCTCTTTCATAAAATGAAGTAAACATGATAAGAATCAGAACAGTGTAGAACCAGCCATTACTTTTTCATCATAATTATGGTTATTAATGCATTTGGGTTGAGAAAACAAAGAATTTATGCATCTGTGAGTTAAGCATCAGTTATGGAACAGGATTAGAAGCCAGTGTGAGGGGAAATGGAGAAAACCCCTAAGTCTCTATCTGACCTCAAGCTGCTCTCCAGAACCTGTATACACAAATCAGAATTGTAAATAGTCATTTTTCCATTTGGAAACTTTATCTCCCTTTAAATTTTTTATCCTGTTGGTGCACTGATTTTTATGAAAAAAAACCAACCAACCAAACAAACAAACAATTTTGACTTAGTAGGTCGGCTTTGTGCTTTGCATGTAATACTGTCTGACTAGAGACAACACTTCACTGAAAAAGGAAGACCATACTTCAGACATTTCTTCATAGTGCAGGCCTATGACCTGTGATCATTAAATTATGATGTATGAAGAGGCAACTCACAGATTCTGTTATAAATGCAAGACTCAAGGAGCCAGACAGCAAGCAAAAACAGGAGTCTGGATTCTGCTTCCAGAACAGCTTCTGTGCTTGGGTAACTACTGAATATAACTTGCTTGAACATTTTTGAAAGCAGATTCTGGAACTCCAGTCTATATGGGGCCTACAGATGTCACGGAGCTGCTATTCACTGCTACTGCTCACTGCTCATCTCTGTGGCCACATAAGTTCTGTGTTGTAATTCAGCTCCAAGAAAAAGTAGAGTGGTCCCTTAACATACTTCAGATTTCAGCAGGTGGCTAAGGCACTCTTCTGAGCAGGGTTTAGGTCAAATCCCTTTGGCTGACATGGATAGAAATTCCCCATCTTTCACACTCTGCATATTTGGATGTATCACCAGTTTATTATGACAGACACAGATAGGTTCACCACCTTTTTCAGACATAAGTTTTATTTCTGGTATATTTTTCACACATTCTATTACTTTTCAAAAAGTTAAATGTGTGTATATGTAATACATAGACAGTTATCTTTAGCTCTTATTATTTTGTCTGTTTTTCTCCTACAGTTTGCTGTTCTGTAAAAAGTCATTATGTACTGAATTGTTTTGGTTTTTTTTTCTATATTTGATAATTTATATTTAGGAAAGAGTTTATCCAATATAGTATTCAGAAATTTCAGATAAACTTGCTTAGAAGTAGCACTGAACCTGACAGCATCCTTGATCACAGTTCAGCTATCACACAAGTAATGCTTCAACTGATTTTTAATGCTAAAATTTGATGGATTATGCTTGGAAATTTTGCCATGGCATTCCTAATATGGACATTGATATGAAAATTTATATTCTAAGTTTATTTAAATTGTAGCATATAAAAGTGCTATCATAAAGAGCTATGGGCTAAACTGAAATAAAAATTATGAATGTGCAAGGTTAAAGTTCTGGAGAAGGGTTTTTAAACACAGATTATTATTTTTTTTTAATCTTAGAAAATGAAGAAATTAAAATTCCACAACAAAATAAAGAAGAGTCAGGGTCACATGCTATCTGGCATGTGGACTACCTGTGTATTTCATGCTCTTGTCTGGCTATGTGCTAGAACATTTAATTTCAACGAGGGTGACTCTTATGGGACTTAGGCTACGCAACAACAACAACAACAACAAAAATTATTATTGTGACAACTTTGAATGGTTCCCAAAAGTTGTAAAGTAGGTAAAATCTACATATTGATTTCTTACTATGATTGTTGAAGACAGATTGTGATCCATTATTTTAAACACTGCTGTAGCAAGTGAGTATGGAAGTTAGTGACCTACCTAATCCAACCTCAGGGTCCAAGATATGACCCCAAGTTTTAGAATGGTGTGGTTTGCAAAAGCTTTTGCATTTCATTAAGTAATCATCATAACTTTTTAAGGGGAGAATTACATCAGACATGCTTAAGAGTCTGTTCTGATGAATTAGCAATTGGTGTGATTCCCCATGAGCATTAAATGTAGCAAAATGTATTTTCAATCTTGGCAAACAAACCTGGAATTTTGTAGAATAGGGACTTCAAAGCTCTCACTGCAAGGTTTTTTTTAGATGGGTTTGGCACATGAAGTTCCAAAAGAGTCTCCAGAAGAGACATATTTTCATATATCATCAGATGTAATGTTTTGAAACAGTGGTTTAATAAATATTTGTAAGAGGCTGAAAAGGAATGCTGTAGCTTTGTCGTCTTTCAGTCTTTAAATTAAGTGCCATCCTGTACTGTAATCCACCGTTTTTCAACAATTCCATATAGGAGGATTAATATAAAAAATGCATACTCAAACAGTTGCAGTATTGTATGTATGGTCTCAAGAAAGTGATACTGGAAATGTTGCTTTCCTTTTCTTTCTTATTTTCCTGAAAAGTAGTGTTATTCCACAGGTTTTGCTATTTGATTTGTGTGTGTGTGTGTGTGTGTGTGTGTGTGTGTGTGTGTGTTTCATTTATTTTGAAGGGGAGGAAGGGAATCAAACCTAAGA
Source organism: Passer montanus (assembly GCF_014805655.1). Lineage (NCBI taxonomy): Eukaryota > Metazoa > Chordata > Aves > Passeriformes > Passeridae > Passer > Passer montanus. Next base: position 6,114,363 of record NW_024371037.1, read on the forward strand.
ATTATGAAAAACTATTTCAAGAGAATGTTGTTGCTCACCTTGCTCAAATCAATAGTTAAAACTGATTGGATTGTTTATGCAGAGATTATTAGATTGTTTGTGTAAGAGCTAAAAGCAGTGTCCTTCCTTATAGACTTTCAATAAGTGAAGCTTCTCTAAAAGATCTGGACTGTGAAGGAGAAAAAGGTTTACTTCTTGCCACATTAGGTATAATGTTTATTTTTAGAAACAGAGTAGCTGAGGTTTATGTTCCTTTCACAGCAATCAAGAACAATTTTAAAGAGAGAAACAATTGACAGGATTGATTAGCTGGTTTAAGAAAGGATCAGTCAGATTCAGCATCATACCACCTTGCTGTGATTAAGCCCTGCTGGAACTGATATTTGTGTGTGTCAGACTGACATGATGCTGAACTGGATTTGCTTTTTATTTGTTTTATGACACCACTTGAGCTGACTGTCCAGAACTGGATGTAGTAACATTCTTGACAAATCTGAAGGGAAAAATTCACAAACCCATAAATGGAATTACATTTTATTTATAAATAATCTGTAAAGACTGGGAGCATGTTTTGGTTTGCCTCTATCTTGTTAAATTGGAATGATAATGGCAAAAACCTTTTCCTGTCTTTAGAAATCTGTGTGAAAACCCTTTTCTTGAGAAGTACAGGTCCTACCCCTCACCTTCACTGTATCTTTTTTAAAAATCTTCCTTCGTCTGATATTCCCAACCTCTCTTCTTACTTTGCATGTGGGCACGATTGGTGTGGCAGATGTCATGCAATACCCACTGCAGTCAGGGGAGTGCCTCTGACAGGGGATGCAGTGGCCCAAGCACAGCCCCCTTGTGCCAGGTGAAATGCTGCAGGGTGCCCAGCAAGCCTACAGCCACTGACCCAGGAGGGTTGGAGTCTCCAGTGGATTCATTTTAACTGAGATTGGCTCAGTTGGTCAGAGCATGGTGTTAATCACACCAAGATTGTGGGTTTGATGCCTGTATGGGCCATTGGACCTTGATAATCCTTGAGGGTCATCAAGCCTACCAACTCAGAGCCTTCTGTCATTCTGTGATTTTCCTACTGCAATCCCCCCATCTTTGTGCACTGAAGTTTACACTAGCTGCTTGTCTTGACACTACTGACCCCACTCCCCTGATCAGTAAATGGCTCTAAATAATTAAAGTATCTTACCTGTATGTGCACGTGTCCTGCACACCTTTGTTGTAACACTGCTGAGTTTAGTGGAGTTTACATATCTATTCAGAAGAGAATTTGTCAAAATTGGTATATCCTGTAAATCCCCAGAATCTCTTTGGCTTAGCTCATGAAGCTGCGTGTCTCAGAGACCTGCTTCAGATCTGTGTCAAGGCTCACATAAAATCACTATAAAAGCCTCATATAATCACAAAACTGTATAAATTTCAGACAAAATGATGCATTCTGTTTCTGGAGGGTATTTTACCTAAATCCCATGTTTGTGAATAGAGCTTTATTAGTCAGCAACCTTGAAAAACCTTTGAAAGTTTTCTGAAACTTGTCATTCTACGTCTTGGCCAGAAAGAACTTCATCATCCAGACATTTTTACTTTCTTCTTTTTTTTTTTGTCTTCTGTATTTCAGAGGGTCTCTGGTGTCCAGTTTTGTGTTTAAGAAGAAGACCAGAGACTGATGATGTAACCAGCTCTGTAGATGTCGATGTTCTTGGCAGACTCTAGCTGAGCCTCTGCTGCAGAAAGGAGTAGGTGGGGACGGCTCTCAGAATGGCCCCAAGAGCAGACATGTGGGAGATGGTGATGCCTTCCAAGGTGAAAAGAAGAGGTGATGCAATTATATTCACAGCTCTAAACATCAGCAGGAAAGGCAGATAATGTTCCCTCAGAGACTGCCTATGGAGACATTCAGGAAAGTTCAGATAGATTAACTAGAGCTATAAAGTTAAATCTCATAAGTAGAAGACAGAAATTAAGGGCAGGTTTGTTGAGCTCAAGAAGCACATGGGAAGGCAGGAGATTTGGCTTCTGTTTCTGCCTCTGGCACTGATCAGCCTAGCTGGATTTTGTCACAGTTCTTTCATAAAAATGGAATAAGTATATTTATCTACTCTGAAAACAGTTTGAGATATATCTAATATTATTATCGACTTGTTATTTTATGGATACTCTATTCAGAAGTGGAACTTATTCAGTGCCTTGGAACTTTATGAGATGGTCTTGTCTCACGTGAGGCAGGAAGGAGAGGAAACTTGCTTCTGGAGTTGTTTACTTCTGGTTTAGTGTCTGGGTCCCGTTTATAGATAATGAATACTTCTATGGTTCAGTTCATCTCCTCTGAAAGCAGATGCCTTAAAGCCATCACATCAGTCATTCCCAAAATTGCTTTTTTTCCCCCCATTGACTATAAAGAACACCTTAAATGGCCAACTTACAGCTGACATTGCACGTTAGGTGAAATGAATTCCACCTTCTGAATTAAATTTACCAAGCATGTCAAGACACTGCCAGTTCATATAGCACCAGAATTAATGTATTTTCCATGAAAATACATTAATTAACTCTCTGTTAACTCCCTAATCTTCTCCAAAAATGGGGCAAGATAGGTAGTTGTTCATCTTAACTGTTTTAAAATTGAACAGTATTTGCCTTTTGAGCAGTGTTTGCCTTTGAAATTTGTTTAATTATGTGATCAACCTCTTCTTTCTGATTCTTACACAAACATATTAGCTTGCCCACTGTGATTGATTTTGACGTGTTTTGCTTATCCCTAAACTCAGGTAATGATGGATTAATTAGACATCAGAAGTAATATGGGAAATACTGTAATTAAAAAAAAAAAGTATGTTTAATTTCCTCTTTAGCTTGGTTGGCTACTATTAAATTGGATTAATAAAAAGTACTGCATCACTCTATCCCAGCCATATACCAGGAGGTCCCTACACTGCAGTGCTTGAAATGCTAGAACATATTACTGTGCTGTTGAGAATGCTGGTTGTGAAAAGGTAAACTATCAAATCTCCCTTGATACCATGGACAGATAAATCATCTTATTCTCTGTAGTCTTTTCTCCCATGCTGTCACAACATATGCCTGATTTTTGTTAGCAACGCTTTTGGCTGCAGTGCAGGACTCATGGTCACATGCCTGCAAACATGTTTTCCACTAATTCTGTGTGCCTTTACTCACTTCTGCTGGCATCTCAATGCTCAACTTTAAATGGGATGTGGAGGCTTGCCCTGTGTATTTTAGTTATCACTTGTGTTGTGCTGTGTCCTCACTGAACAGGATTAGCAGCATTGCCAGAGGGAGATGCCAGTTTCTACCCTGGACAATCTGGAATTTTTTAAAAGCAGAAGAAACTTCTCAGAACTGCTGGAAGTTCTTTTGTGTTCTGTGTTTCATCAGATTCTACTTATGCCTTTAGTAGTGCTGGGTTTTAAGCTTACGTTTGAAATGAGATCATAGAGCTGACTTCTTTTGCAAGTTATGGTCTCAATATTGTAGTTCAAGTACTAAAACATTTTTTTAAAGCATTTTGCAGCATATGCTATTGAAAAGGTTGCGTTGCAGAGGTTCTGAAGCATGGAAAGAGCAAAGCCAGCAACCGAGCTTTCCAAAAAGAAAAGGTTAGCTAAAATTGCTACTTCCTCTCACTGAAATATCTTGCCAAGAAGTCACAGATGTACAACACATGACCAAAGTGATTATGAGGGTTATAATGGCAGCCTTGAATCTATAAAGCATAATGTATTCATCCCAAGATGCATTTGTGCATCTGTTAAGGTATTTTTACTAGTAGTGTAAGAGCTTTTAAAACAATTTTCTGAATTGTTTAGCTAATTTGTAATGCTTAATTGGTATTTTATAATTTTGTCCTTATTACTTTCTGACACTAGGCAATGACACAATGCATAAATATCTTGTAGGGACAATTGTTCCAGCTTCCATTTGTGATTCATCCCTTTGAGCCCTGTCATAATTTCTGCATATTTCTTTATGCCCTCTTCTGCCTTTGCAGAGTCGCTGTGACACTCAGTTGGCCCTATCTAGGCACGACAATGTGTCTGAGTTTGGGATTTTTTCCCTAGAGGAACATATAATCCAGAATGTTGACTTGCATCCTTTGATGAGAAGTGATTTCTTTTCATTTCTGTTCTTCCTCTTGTTGTATGAGCAGCATTCTGCATCAGTTTGTCTTTGATCTCTGTGGCACTCAGGTAACACCCAGACAGTTCCTCACTGAGTGTATTTCTTCCATTACCAAATTTATAAAAAAGTAAACCCAGATTTTTCTTGATCTCCAGCAATGGGAGTGAAAAGCAATTCTGATCCAGTGATCTGTTTCCACCCTCACTTATCTAGGTGCTGCTCATGCTGAGTTAAATGGTGGCTGAAACTGCTCTTTTGCCATCTGAATTTTAATTGCTCCTCCAACCCACCACATCTCCCTGATGTATCTACAGAGAACATCAAGCCCTACCTGCTGCATTTGGCCTTCAGGCCTAGAACCTATCCCAGTTTCCAAATTACTCTTTTTCTTTGTGTGCATATTTTTATTTTTTGAAATGTAACAATTCCAAATTGCCAAATGCTTCCTACAACAATCTCTGCCAATGACACACAAGAATATAATGGATGGGAAAAGCTGAGTTATTAGGGTGACACTTGCTTGGCTCCTGTAGAAGGTGCTCTGTATATGGTGGAAATTAGTGGAGATCCTGTCAGCATGATTAAGTCATTTGTAAGTGGGGAGAAAAATAAAGCTGTATAATTCTCCATTTGTCATCTTGTTGAGCTGTTTCCTCCCACAGCAGTGATACCACCAGCACAAAGCCCTTCAGACAGATCTTTATCCTCACCAGAAAAATGCTCTCTGAGATTGTTGCTAACCCCTTGTTTCCGTCTCCTCTAAGGTACAGCATTTTTTTCCCCTGGTCAACGTAGATTATGTTCAATGCTTCACACTTCTCAGCTTTATGAATTATTTCCTTTAAAAATAGCTTCAGCAGATATGTCAGCCATGATTTATTCTGTATGATATTATAACAAATTGCTTTTATGAGTGGATACTTTGCCAGACATTTTGTGGCCTCTAGGCCTGAGTCTCTCTGTGTTCATTCCAGTGTAAAGCGAGCATCACTAATTCCTGTACTAGTGATAGGCACAGGGGTAAAACCAGCACCTTTGTAAACAGAACAACATCTAAAGCTACCTTTCTGAAAGGTGATAAGTGATTTGGAGAATAAAATTTGAGGATGCATGAAATAAAACTTCAAGGAGTCATGATATGACAAAGGACAAAAAAGCTAAGTGTGTGTTTGTTTGGTGAAGTAAAGAAATACTAGCCAGTCTATCACTTAAATTATTCAGTGAAGGATATGGTTCCTGCATAAGATACTGGAGAACATGACTGCAAAATCCCACTGCTGTTCCCAGTTGTAAATATCTCACTCCTACTCCTTTTCCAGCACTGGAGCCCTTGCTGCCCTTGACAAGACCAGATTTGTACTCTGACAAGAGCTGCTTTGAACAGTTTGAGTCTAATTTACCTTCTTTATTTCACTGCATTGGAAGATAAATAAGTGCTTAGAAGTCTAAATAAAGCACCACACTTACTAGATTAACAAAAATTATTGATTTTTGATTGATTGATGAATTAATTATTTCCTAATAGCAAATGGACTTGTGGAAGGTTGTGCAGGCTGGAAGAGATCAGTTCAAATGTTGAACACACAGGGACAGTAGCAGTTCACAGGAACAAATGTACTGTGGTAAAGAAGAACAGAGACCAGAGGGAGAAGTGGATGAATGTCATGAGAGTTCCCTTCAGTGTCTTAGGGTTTTGAATCTCAAAGAGAAGAGCACTCACAAAGCTGGTGGCATGTGCAGATGCAGCTCTGACAGCCCCTACAGAGAGTGCCTTCAAGCTCATTGTGTTATGAGGAGGGTCTTTGCATTGGGTGATGTGTGGGCCATGACTGCACCGTGGTGCCATGATGCACCTTCTGAGTCACCAGCCTCTCCAGTCTTTGCTACTGAGTGAACAGGAGGTGGGAAGAGTATGAGAATGAATGAGATGACAGAAGTTTCTCTTGACTTTCCTCATAAGTTTGTTCTGCACTGGAAGCTCTTAGCTGCCAGACTGAAGTCTCCAGTCTTTGCTACTGAGTGAACAGAAGAGGAGGTGGGAAGAGCATGACAATGAATGGGATGACAGAAGTTGCCCTTGACTTTCCTCATAAGTTTGTTCTGCACTGGAAGCTCTTAGCTGCCAGACTGAATATTAAGATTACCCAAGCAACATACTGTTCTGCCATATAGAGTCTGGGGGGATGCAGAATGACTAGGGCTCTGATCCAGTAAAGCCATCTCTATCTTTAGAAATCTGCATTTCTCACAACAAAATACTTGGAAAAACACAACTATCAAATTGTTCATTAAAGAAGTTTAAATACATATTTATTAGTATCTACATTCCGGTCATGTTTTATCATTGTTTTAATGATGCTCTTATGACCCAAGGTATAGAACATATATTAAGGAAATTTCCCAAGTTTGCTTCTCATTACATCTTTATACAATTTCAGTACCGTTTTTTGCTCAAATATTGTCTAACTGAAATACAAGTTGTAGCCCAATAACCTTTGTGTGAGTCCTGATCCTTATTATCTTGCAATTTCAGTTGCTCAAATGTACTCCTCCTATCATCTCTGTGACTGACAGCAGTTTCCTCTGAAACCTGCTCAGTTGCTTCCCTCTGTGTATTCCTTTATGGAGGAATACACACACCTTTGTGGCAGAAAATGTGCCTGTCCTGACAGCACGGTGTGGAGTTGCCATGACTGAGGGATCAGGGCCATCCCCCCACACTGGCTACCATGTCAGGAACACTCTCCCAAGCCCCCTGGCACTTCTCAGCTCCACAGCTGGGAAGTGGAGAATGCTGTAGTGTTATCTGATGTTCTGGCATAGCACCTTGCTGATTCTATGCCACCAACCTCTGCCCCATAGCACCAGGAAATTGTTTCAGGCAAAACCCCAAACATTTCCAGAAGAGCATTTACAGTAAATGCAAAATGCTATCCATCCACCCATCCATCAAGTCACTTAAGATTTGAGGAGAGGTTATTGCTCAGTTGGCTAACCTCTCATTCTGTGAGAATGTATCTGTGCTTGAATAGTTTTACCCCTATTTTTTGCTCTTTATCCCCTTTTCCTCCCTGAATCATTGTTGAACAAAATCTCTACAGAAACTTTTCCATCTTTTCTCAATGGAATCCTTAAGATGATTTCTACTAGCCTCCTGTATGCCACCATTCATTATTAGTATCTTTCCTCCTGTATCCCTTCATTGAAATAACAAAAAATAAATTGAATGAAAAGTGTGGAAGTCTAGAATAACAGGGGAAGTCAAGTGAATTCCATTGTTTTAAAGCACAGGAAAAGGGATATGCCAAGTCCCAGTAAGACTGATATTTTAATGGGTGCTGCTAGAGTATAACATACAACATACTGATGTTAATAGGTGGAAAGAAGTCCTGTCTCACAAAGCTGATTTTGCTTTAAGCAGAAGCTAAGGAATTGGCCCCCTCCTCTCTATGCAGCTTTCATGAGTCTGGAATTGGCACAGCCTCAAGCTCTACTTCTAGTCCCAAAACAAGATTTTGAAAGCACCATGGCCTTTTGGCTTTTCATCGTCAAGGAGATGGGGCCATTTCAAGGCCCATTCCATAATAAGTTACTGCCAACTGCCAGCTGTTAACAAACTCAGCATTGTCTCTCCTCTGTATAAACAGCTGTGTTACAAGAATGAAAGAAAAAGGAAGAGAGGAAAGGACTTGCTGCAGCCTAATGGTGCCAGTGAACTTTGTGTGCTCTGATTTGTAAAGAATTCAGTGACTGTGTTTTAACAGAACATGAAAGTATTGGAACAATGCGAGCATTAGAGGACCCTCAATATTATGATATGATGTCTTGTTGCATGGCAGAGCTTGGGCACTGGGATATTCAGAAAAAGCAGTCCCCAAAGTACATACAGACTATGGCAGAGTGCACTGCTCATTGGAATAACACATTTGACTCATTTTGACCTCAGAGTTTACAAGTTTGATAATGAAATATGCATCAAAACAGTCCATGTACACAATGCTTCTACTGAAACTTTGCAGCAACCGTCCATCAACATATTAGAGTAAAAAGGTTCCCTAAGGTGCCTGTATACTCCAATAATTCAGAATTGCTCAGCTCTAATGCAACACTTAGTTGCCAGGTCAATCCAGTGACAGTCATTGTGACAAAATACATTTACATATGTGCATCAGTGAACAAATTTAATGATGTTGGATAGCACGATAATAAGAAATTGTGCTAAATGTTTTCCTAGAGGCTACAAAGAGCTAGGTTGGAGATAAAACATGAAAACACATTTGGAGTATTGAAATTAGACTTGAAAAAAAGGCTTTTAAAATACAGACCTCCTTTGTGCCACTAGAAATGTGCTCTGCTGGCAAATCCGGACACAAAGCAAAGCATTTTGAGGCATTGTCAAGGGTTTGTTAAAATATGGCTGGACACTGAAGCAAAGCCAATTTACACAGTACCAGTTGGCAAGCAGAGGGGTGTTTATTCTGCTTGATAAGCATCTCCTTAGTAACTCTATGAGTCAATAAATTGGGTTGATGAGTAGCATGTGGGGAAAGAAACTGAAGTGCAATCATAGTGCAACATGGAGAGTGTTAACCAAATGGCAGGGATGGGAACTTGAAATCAAGGCTGCAGAGGCTGCTTTTTCTGAGGGGATTCAAGGTAAATATGAGTAAGGTGAATAACAAGCAGTATGCAAGGGAGGATAATAGGTCAAATTAGCCTGCAGCTCACATTCCTGCTTATTTCCCTGTTTGCCCAAGTTGGATTCTGAATCGATTCTCCCTGTTTGACAGTTCTTTATTTGAATTGCTATTGACTGAAAGCCAAAAATGGTGAGTGGTAGGTAGGGAAAAAAGGTCTTTGTTCATGTGGGGTACATCTGACCCATGGGACAGCTAACATTTTTAATTGTAGCTTAAAGCATCTTTACATCCTAAGGCTAGTTTACTTCCTCTCTCCTAACAACTACTGGAGGTGACACCATTTAGCAATGACTGACAAGGGATAGGTGAGAGAAAGATCCTTCAATGGGAATCTTGGTTCCTGGGACAAAGTTGCATAGGAACCCCTAACACTACCAGGGCAGACCCTTATTACTAAAAAAAAAAAGAAAATATATAAAAACCTTGATTCCTGTTATGAATCTTCCCTTTCCCAACCCTTACTTCTAGACTAGCCTCTCTGGGGAAATTTCAGATGAGGTTACATTGCCTGAAATGATCAGCAATAGTTATAGCACAGAGAATGGAATTTTAAATCTTGGACATATATTTAATAATCTCCATTGCTATCTAGGGAAGCCAAGCATATTTAAAATCAAATGCAGAAGACCTAATGCACAAGATTAATAGCCTGTGAGGTCACAGAGAACAGCTATGATTATCTAGTCGGACCTTTTGAATAACTCAGATCCTGCAGCTTCACCTAATCATCCCTACAACAAACCCATAACTTTTGATTACCCTATGATTAATATTCTAAAAACATATCCTAAATAGATTTAAAGAATTAAAGTGATGAAGAATCAATTTTATCATTAGTAAGCTGTCCCTGTGGTCAATTACCAAACCTGATTTGCAAAAAAATGTTGATGAATCATTCCCCCAAAAGAAGCACTCTCTGATGAAACAAAACTGTTTCACAAAACACTGTAGAATTGTGTGATTTTGATTCAGGTAAGAGAGAAGCTCCAGGCAGACACATGTAAAGTCTTCATGTTTTGAACTGGCTTCACTAGGAGTTCTGATTTTGTGTTATACTACAACCAAAATAAAATTTCAAATCACTGACTTTTTCTTTATTGAGAAGTTTGAATTTTAAGACTTCATCCAGTAAAAATACAGATAGGTATTAAAAAGACAGATTTTATACTCTTACTAGTACTTATCATTTTATTAATTATCCTCAAAAATAAACTGTTTTAAAATGCAGGCTTTCTTGAGCTGAATTGATTTCAGCTCTAGACAGAGGATCCTATTTTTTAAATAGTGCCCTCTCTGAAAGGAAGGTCTTGCAATTTTATTTCTCTTTTGCAAACAAGACAAATTTTTAACTTTCTCCTGCAAAGCTGGATAGAAAGTTTCTCTAGACTGCCACTGTAGAGGGGTGTTTCTGCGCTTCTAATCCTTAGTGGTGGATTTTTTAATCTCTTACCAGTTTTCATTACCCATTCCAAACACAACTATATTATTGCTGCAACCACTGAACAATTGGCACTTTTTACTTTCTGTTTATGGTCACTGTGATTAATTTCTAATAAGTCACTTAGCTCTCTTCAATAGTGTATTAAGATTTATGTGATCAGACTTAGGGAGAATTGCATCTCATCCTAAGTATGCCTAAAATATGGTGGATGAATCATACCCTAAAAATGCTGACTTTTTTCATTGCCTACCAGTGGAGCCTTGATGACAGCTCAAAAGTAGACATCAGCACTGTAGATATTGAAAGGTAGGTGGGATTAATTCCTCTGAAAGAAACCAATAGTCTGAATAACTTATTGGTTTGGAATCTTGGATGGACACTTTTTATTATTTTTTTTAAAACTGTATTCTCAACAGTTCTTGCCATTGTATAAATGGAAAATATATTTCAAGGAGAAAATGATGACTCAATCCACCCAGGAGAGTTTCCACAATTGATTTCAAGTTTGTTTTGTTTTTTTTTTTTTTTTTCCCTCTGTTTCCAACACTGACTGTACATAGAATCATTCAGGCTAAACAGAGGTTAAATGGTGAAATTAGTGTGGAATTATATTTTTAATTCAAGTCTCACCAAAAGAGAAAAACAAAGGGAGGGAAATAAGTTTATGTATCACTGGAAATTGTAAGGACACCTACAAGTTGTACCTGAATGGTTAATGGGTGCATTAATTACTTTGTCCTTTTTTTGCTGCTGTCTCCCACTATTACAGTATTTTACTTCCTAAATGTGGTCATAAAATGTTTGCTTCACAGAAAAGACACTCCTTTCCCTGCCTCATAAGAATTAAAAGACTTGTCTTAAGAAGGCGTTGTGTCCACTCTAATTGTAGACTATCTAATGAGGGGGTCAGTAAATATTCAGGCTATATGGCAAGTCAGGACTTTCTTTCATAGAGTCATAGAATTATTTGGGTTAGAAAGGACCTTTAAATATCACATGTTCCACTCCCCATCAGCAGACAGGGACACCTTCCACTAGAGCAGGTTGCTCAAAACCCCATACAACCTGTCCTTGAACAATTCCAGGGAGAGGTATCTACACTGTACTACACTACACAACTATACTCTGAGCAACCTGTTCCAGTGTCTCATCACTGTCATCATTAAAACTTCTTCCTTATGTCCATTTTAAGTATACCTTCTTTCAGATTAAAACCATTGCCCCTTGTCCTTTCACTACAGTAAAATGTCTGAAAGCTCCTTTTAAGAACTGAGAGGTCACAATAAGGTCTCCTCCAAGCTGAGCAATCCCAACTCTCCCAGCCTTTCTTCATAAGATAGGTGTTACATGCCTCTGATAATTTTTTTTGACCCTTCTCTGGACCTGTTCTAACAGGTCCATGAATTTCCTGTGCTGGGAACATCATAGATGGGTGCAGTACTCCAGGAGGGGCTCACCAGAGCAGAGCAGGGGGTAGAATCACCACCATCCACTTGCTGGCCGTGACTCTTTTCAGGGGTACAGCTGGCATTCTCAGTGACAAGCACACAGTGCTGGGTAACATTCAATTTTTCATCCACCATAATTCCCAAGTTCTTCTCCTCAGGACTGCTCTCAATCCATTGAGTCCTAATTCTGTGTTGATACCGGAGATGATCCCCACAGATGTCCAGTGCCTTGCACTTGGTTTTGTTGACCTTCATGAGGTTCATATGATCCATCCCTTAAGCCTGTCAAGGTCCCTCTGGATGACATCCCTGCTATCCAGTGTGGTGACTACAGCATTCAGCTGGATATAATCTCTATACTTGTTGCAGGTGCAGTTGATCCCACTATGTCACTGATCAAAGCAATAAATGGCATTGGTTCCAGTACACACCCTTGAGGGACAGCACTTGTTACTGGTTTCTATTGGACACCAAGCCGTCTACTGCAACTCTTTGGATGTGGCCATCCAATCAATCAACTTCTAAACTTCTCAATTGCATCATTTTCCACAGAAGTCTCTGAATAAAGCACTCCATCACTTATATACCTTCTCACCTTTTGTCTCTCACTGTAAACTCTGGAAACAAGGTCTGTTTCTCAACACACAAATGCCTGAAGCATCGGGATTTTCCTCTAGGACCTCTCTATTTATTGGGGTGAATCAATAGTGTTCATTGTTGACTAAAAACTCATTTCAAAGTCACAATGCTCTTATTTGTCAAAAAACTAGAGTGGAGATCCAAAAATGAGTCACATCTGTGAAGAGAATTCCTCCTGGCTTTAGCAGGACTTGTCCATATGTAGAGGAATTAGAAGGCCTTAGACAGGATCTGAGCTGGCATCAAAAGGGTAAAAATCTGTACAAGTCACATTTATTTTGCCATACAGGCAGCTTATTTCCATCACAATTAAACCTTGTTTGCCTTACAGAGCACAAGAAAATTATTACTTTGTTCCATGAAAAAAGGGCTATATCATATAGTAATAATAGTGATACCTTAAAAATATTTAAACTCTTTTAATAATTTCAGAGAATAATTTATATTCCTCCACTTAAGTTATTTAAATTACTTTTTTCCAGGTATTTTTATTGTATAAAATAGATAATAGCTATTGAAGGAAACAATCAGATTATTTGCTTTAGACTAATGTACTTTTCAACTGCTGCTTCACCCTAAGGCATGGATTAAATGGTGTTTTGCCATAATAATTTTTCCTTCTTTGTTTACATAATTTCTTATAGTATGCTCTAAACTATTCATTCTTGTTAGAATAATAGTATATTATTCTATAATATTACTCTATTTTAGACAGAAAAAGAAGTATTTCCCAAGTTTTGGTGACAGTATATCTTGATAAAGGAAAAGAAAGACTGAATCTTATCCAAACTATCCCAAGTTGAAATAAATTTACAGGTAAAGGTCCAGAATTTGCTACACCTTGTAGATATTTTCTGGAGAACATTGTAAGTAATAGTCATTAAAAGCAGAATTTTGAGACACTGTTTGAATGATTGAAGTATCTGACAGCATTAGAGAGTATAACATACCCAAATCTGACAGGTATAACTCAAAACTTTTCACCTGGCCCTGGTGGGTGCAGCAGAGGGCTACAAAGACAATTAAGGGACTGGAGCATGTCTGCAAAAGGAAAGGCTGAGGGGGCTGGGCTGAGGTTTCAGCCTCAAGAAGAGACAGCTGAGAGGGGACCCCATCCCTGTCTGTGAGCATCTCAAGGGGGGGTGTCAAGGGAATGGAGCCAGGCTCTGCTTGGTGAGCTGCAATGGGACCAGAGGCAACAAGCAGGACCTGATACATGGGAACTCCACCTGAATGTGAGGAAGAACTTCTGTACTGTGCAGTGACTGAACACTGGAACAGGTTGTCCAGACAGGCTGTGGAGTCTCCCTCACTGGAGATATTCCAGAAGTGTCCAAACACAATCTCATGCAATGTGCTCTGGGATCACCCTGCTTGAGCAGAGAGGTTGGATCAGATACTCACTGGGGTCCCTTCACCTAAGCCATTCTGTGATTCTGTGCCACTGTGCTAACTTTGAGAAGAGACCAAACACCTAATGGACAAGGTGACATCTACAGTTAAAAAATGTAATCCCCAACTTAATTCTATCAGCCAAACATGGCTGTCTAGGCTTCCACTGTTGCCAATAAATTAGCATTTGCATAGGTAATTCACCTCTCTAGACCCAGTTACCTCCTACAGGTGCTTCATTGACTTACACCTGCTTAATGTGTAATCAAACAGTACGTACTCGTGTCAGCAGAAAAAGAGCATTTGAGAAGAAATACTGTGTCTACCTTAGAGAATTTTCTTTATAGCTGTGCCCTGTAAGTGATCAGCAATGTAGGCATGTAGGAATGACAATTCCCTCTACAGTTGTAATCCCACCCTTCTGTCACTTTGATTTATGATGCTGCCTCTTAATTAAATAATCACATTTCAAAGGAGTCCAGTGGTTTTTGGTGTGTTCTGAGGTACAGACACAAAGAGTGCCTAGATTTTCAGGGCAGTGTTTTGATGCCCTAACTAAAAGACCATGGCTTCTCTTTGGACAGCTTGTCCCTCTTCTTTTTTGCATTACCTCTACAGTTCCTCATAAATCAAACATTTGTAAAAAAATACTTTTCACTGTGCCACCTTACTGCTCTTGAAAAGGATTTTTTTTTTTTAATTAACCATGTAAAAGGTAATAAAACACATACATTTTAAACTTTTTACCAATACTTATGACAAGTAGCTTATGTCAAAAAGTTGTAGGTGCATGTATCTGTGCTGTTTACTGCAGTTTGAGTCCTGGTGCACTCACATGAGATGCTTACTATTCCAACAAAATTCTTTGGAGAAAACAGGGTAGATGGATTATATATGTTCTGAAAATGATATGTGCTTTGTCACTCCTGAATGTAAGAAGCCTGAAGCTGGAATTGAATCACACTGAAATGTACCTAACACACAATATTTCAGTTGTAGAAATATGACCATAGCCTTTTAGCATCTGCTGGGTATGAATTTTTAAATGTGGTACTAAGGAGTAGCAGCACATACTGAATGAATGCTATCCAGTCTCATCACACAGCCAATATTGAAATATTAACTTCTTTCCAATTGCCGCATTCTCATTTAAATTCACTACTGCATACTGAGGTTTTACACTCTGAAAGTGTTCCCTTTTTTTATAGAAACCACCACTTCAGTGTTGGATGCTAAGGACTGGTGTTGCAGGACAGTAAGTTGTGCAAATTCTTGAATTTAATAAAAGCTACCATACAGTTTTATGGAAGAGAGGCTTAATTTCCCCATCTTGCTTTCTGAGGGTTTTGCTGAGCCACTCTGGTGATGTCACATTGCTGTCCAAATCGTTCAAGAAACTTGCACATTATGTCATGATTTCATCTTGGTAAGAGGCATCCACTTGCTATGAGAATGGAGAATTAAGGGATTGCATGGGGAAAAGGGAGGAAAGTACCACAATAGCAGTTTGGAGTTTTGGAGTATCCAATAATTCCAAGATGTGAAATGCAGGCTTTAAAGCAGTCATGCTGCAAAAGGTTTTTTTTTCAAATGCTGATTTATTCCTTGGCCCTCTGAAACCAGGTCCTCCTCTTCTCACACCAGTCTGCTTAAACCAGCTATTACCTGTCATAAAAGGTCTTTTAAAAAGCTCTTCCTAAATGGGGTGATGCACAACAATCTTGGTTTTATGTTCTAAGTGAACTAAATATTTTCTGGCTATTAGCTGCTGAGACTGCTGACTCCTGGCTAAGCTTATGTTGGGACTGGACAATACATTGGGCATGAAGCATTGACAAAACCATTAAGAAAATAGACATTCCTGGTTTTGTACAGACACAAATGATTACATATTCAAAACCACAAATCCACAATTAAAAATAACCTTGAGATATATGTAAACCTTATCCTTATGTTTGTCATAAAATGAATAAATAAAATCCCTTAAATTAGTTTTAATATTAAAAAGCTGTAATGTAATAGCATTTTATTGTTCTATGGTCATGATAGCATCCCACCAAACTATTGGCTTAGAACAGACTCCTGAACCAAAGCCTGCTATAAGGGAATACTACTGTTTCTTAGAAATTATGGAGCTTAACAAGAGCTCATTTTCCTAACTCCTCCTTGTGCCTTTCATCAGCTGTGCAAAGCTCTAGCTATAGATACACTGAACTACTCTCTAGAAGAGCTTTCTAATGCTCAGTATTTTTTAAATTTGATATAGAAGTCTTTTAGAGACTAAAAAAATATTTTAGGAGTTAAAAAAAGAATTTGAACACATTTATATTTTACTTTGAATATGGCTTTAAAAATTGTTACCTGCACAACCTGATGTTTCTGTCCTATTGAAGTCCAAAGTCGTACCTCAGAAAGGTAATGTTAACTTAATCTAAAAACAAATAGTTTCTGTGCACAAATGGACATTTCAAAAAACTAAGTAGGTACTGGCTACAAAAGAAGCAAAAGTTTATTATTAAAAGCTTTTTCATCTCTTTACAGGCTAGAAATTTTATTTCTGATTTCTGATCTTCTAAATATTTCAACACAAAGAAAATGCAAGAAAGGAGTGAGAATCGTAGCTCCCTTTTTAAAATACACATTGTGTCACTGCTGCTGCACAGCTTTGATCTGTTGCTGGTTTGTTGTCATCTGAAGTCTTCCATTGTTGAAAAAGTATCTTGCCAATTACTATTTTCAAGAATGTTCTGCCATGGTTGACCAGAAGGTCCAAGACCAGATCACATATTAAGAGCCTTTCTCTGCCTTTTTTTTTCTGGATAATTGCTTTGGGGAGACACTGCAATTATAACCATGTTGTGTTGTTTTGTTTTGTTAAATGAAAAAAAAAAAAAAGACTGCATTTATGAAATTAAGGCTGTCATGGAGTTAAAAACTAACAGGAACAGGGTCAATCCCCAGACACACACACTCTGCAAATTTTAATTATCAGATTATAAATCCCTGTTTTAAATGTGAGCCTTTTGACTTTTTCTTGGTGAATGTTTAATATTCACTTTATGCTGTCTCAGTAGCAGCCTTACAGAGTTACCAGCAAAACAAAATTGCTTTTGTTGGCAAAAAAATTCCAGTCTATGTAAAGAAATGAATCCTTAGAAACTTACTAAAATTTATTTTGTCTTGCTAAAGGAAATGTTTGAATGAAGATATATATTCATGAAAAATGCCAAATCTAAGTTTCAGTTACTTAAGTAAAAGTATCTGAAAGGATAGAAACTGTGTGAGAAAGCTAAAAGAGCTTTGAAGAAAAATAGCACACACCGACAAAGGAGTATTTTATCAGTAGGGAAGCACTGTGTCTGCTTGGTTCAGCTCTTCTTTACCCAGTGATGGGTCATATCTTATCATATCATATACATCACATGAGGCACAGATGCCAGAATAGAGTGGTGAGCACTGGCAGGGGCTCTGCCTGCCCCCCTTCCTCTGGTTCCCTGCATGTCAGCACCCTGAGGGGACTTTAAGGTGCAATTTAAATCTCCTGCTTGATCGGGAAGGAGGTTCTCCTCCTCCTCCCCTGCCGAGGGTGATGTCTGCTCCCTGCCCTGTGTCCCACACAGCCAAATCCTGCCTTTCAGCAGCCCCTCCCAGGGTGCTCACACCCAGCTGCAGCTGCTCCTGCTGCTGCCCTTGTGCCCACCGGGAGGGGTCCTGCCTTCTGCCCTTGACAAGTCCTCCTCTGGTCCTGCCCGTGAAGTGATGGCAAAAGCATCTCGCCTGCCTTTCTGAGCACTGCTTAGTTTTGAGTAAACATGAACAAAAAGAGGGAAAAGAGAACTTCATGATGAGCTGTGGATAAGCAGGATCTGGCCTTTAGACTATGAAGCTGACTTATGTCTTGCTAGATCATGCTAATTACTTGGCATGAAAATGCATGCCAGAAAGGAAGTACAGCCTGAGCCTGTGTACAAAATAAGATTCAAGTGAGGGAAAAAAAACCTCAATAAACAGGTGGTGCATCTGTTACTGCTAGGGCATGGTGGATGCTGCTTTTCTACAAGTCTTTTTTGCTGTTGGAAACAAAAATAACTTTTGAGAGAATCTTGTATATGGATGTATGGATATACAGTGTGCATCCGTATATGAACATTTGGGTACATATCTATTTTTATGTGTTATATAAACATATCTTTATACATATATACATTGTGTCTGTATATGCATATACATAGAGACATCTTGTCATATGGCCTTCATGCTTGTAAACTAAAATACTATATAAGTTCTGGTGCTTTCTGTGAAAAAGCTTCAAGAGTCTTCCCTGTAGTAAGGAGCTTTTTGAAATAGCCAGACCTGTGTTTCTCATCAACCACAGCACCTTAAAATGTATATACGTGAAACTTTTAATTCCGTGGCTAAACAATCACATAGCTTCCAAAACAATGGCCAGGCCAATCAATAGCCAGGCTGGATTTTTCAATAACTGCTTTATATGAACTATAGATGCAGCTGGGAACATTGTAATATCATCCTCAGAAATAGTTTTCATTTGAAGTATATCACATAGGGCAAAAGCTAATAAAATAAAAAATTTTTGAAGTCCAAATGTTTTCCTACCTGACTCTACCTATAGAGTAAAAAATATCCTAGTCTCAACCATGTTTAATTTTCCACCCCTCCACCAAGCTAGACGCTTCTGTGAGGTGCATTACATCTATCTTCCTTGCTCAGCAGCATTGCTACCAGTAAACTCAACAGCTAGAGAATGTGAGGGAAACAGAAAGGCAGAGCATCACAAATGCTGAACTCAAGGCTATTGGATTCAGTATTTGCTCAGTTTCTGGCAAACAAAGAAAATACTAAAAAAAAAAAATCCAAAACAAAACCAAGGCAGAACAGAACAGCTATGGCTGAGAGAAAAAATATTTCGTTTGGCATTTTGTTACATGGATCTTGCATTTGCAATTCATTGCTTTTTCTGGCAGCCTGATTCACCAAATCTATAGGGACACATATTGCTCTTCCCTTTCCCACTGAAAATCTCCAGTGAAATCAATTAATTTACATGAAGTTACTAAGAATGAGGATCTGAAGTTCTATGACCTCAGTGGACAGTGGATAAGACTCCTTTGGCAATGAAACAGGGCAAAAATGAAGATTACTCTTAAGATACTTCTGTTACTGTGCTCTTTGGGTATTCTTCAGCCATTGAGTAAGTATTGCAAAATCATTTCCCATCTAACTTTCAGTCAGTAATTTTATCTTATCCTATGAGAAATGTGAAAGAAGATTCATATACCTTTAAAGGATTTGTGAATTCTTTGGGGAAAAGCAAGTCACTCAGAATTCATCTCATTGCATAGATTTCTTCAGCTAGTGGGGAAAGAACTACTGCAGCACAGCAGAGTGGTGAGCTGAGTATGAATGCCAAGTAGAAAGCAAATCTATGACTCCAGCTAAAAGGAAACAACTGTTGCTATCCACAGCTGCTGCTTCCTTACTTTCAATTTTTAAAAATTATTTTAAGATTCACAGTCAATCCTTGTCAAGGAAATGTTCTTCCTTAATTGCAATACTCAGTTACTGATTTGCTAGGCTGGAAATGAGAGCTTTCCTAAATAGTGTATTTGATTTTTTCCCCCTCAGAAGCTAATAGAGCTAAAAGTCATGTTTGTTTGTGCTGCAGCTTCTTCCCTACTGATGCTGCCTGTTTGAAGCAGCTGATTCTGCTCCATGAGTGTCATTCTGGGTGACAGCCCTTCTGTGGAGCTCTGATTTCCTTGGGTCTTTTCTTATTGCATGCTGCAGCGGTCCTGCTAAAGTTGGGTCTCATTTCCTAGAAATTGAAAGAATTTGTAACAGACTCAGAAAGTAACAATCCTGCTGTTTGGAAAGATTTTTTTCATCATTTTAATACATTGTCTATAGTTTACAGCTGTCTTCTTGATCA
Source organism: Passer montanus (assembly GCF_014805655.1). Taxonomy (NCBI): domain Eukaryota; kingdom Metazoa; phylum Chordata; class Aves; order Passeriformes; family Passeridae; genus Passer; species Passer montanus. The sequence goes on from NW_024371037.1 coordinate 6,134,073, forward strand.
AGCTCTTTCCTTGCAGCATGGTAGATTTCAGAATTTTTGTAGTAAGCCAAAAATTCTTAGTTCGCAGGGAGAGAGAAAAGATTTTACTGATAAATCTAACTGCAACAACCTATACTTCCTGGACTAATGTTTTTCATGAGAAATTATTTATATTATTTGTAATAAGTATTATGAAACTTATAAAATTGCCAAAAATATGATCCAGTATGAACAAGGAAGCCTTTATTATGTGTTGAAACTAAAGCAGGCTTTAGTGAATGGAAATTCACCAAGAAGAAAGGTTACTGTAAGAAAAGCTGGATAAAGTTTAAGGTTAATGAGAAATGTCTCAGTCTGATTTAAGTTTAACTATTTACAAGCCCTCAGAGTTCATCTAGTTGCACATTATCACAATTTTATTTTATTTTTTGCATCCAGAGCTTTTGCTGTTGCTGTTCTTTCATGATTTTATTTCAAATGACACTAACAACTGTTCTCAGATCTATTTGAGGAGAAAAATTCTGTATGTTGTTCTTTATTGTATATCCATCTGGTGACTTTTTTTTCTCTACAGTACCAGCTACCCAAGCTGATTCCTCATTCTGCTGGCAGAAGCACAGTGAACTCTACTCCACCTGACAGTTTCAGCAGAGGCCCCATCAAAAAATTGGCTGATTTTTAATCCGTATAGCACTTAATTTGTCATTGTTGTATAGAGTCCATCACAAAGTTTATCCAACTTTAGATTTTTTCTGTCTGTTAAAGATGCAGTATCAGGCTCAACATCCTCACTTGAGAGGTTTTCCACATGACTGTACACCTTAGAGCCATTTCACTTTATCTGAGCTAACACACAAATTCTGTGTAAGACAGCATTGGCATTTTTCGGGTTTACTTTCAAATAAATTCAATGCAAAGATAACTGTAGCTCTCCAGGGACTGCACAGAAGTTATCTCAGTCTTCAGATCAAAGCCAAACATAAGAACTGTGCAAGAACCATTTTTATTGTCTGCTGTTGCAGAAGCCACCAAAAGGAACAAGTTATTCTAATTCTTTTCTGATTCTACAGAAATAATCACAAAAAGGTCTTCACCATCCATCTCAGTGCTGTAGGGTTTTTGATCCCTATTTGTCTCACTTATCTCCCAAAAACTTGTGAATGTATAAGGTTTTTTTTTCTCTGTGATTTGTGTGATTAAGATTTTAGCCAAAGCAAGTATTAATAATCCCTGACATTCTCAGCAGATGATCTTTAGACTTGATGTTAGTCCACAATTTGGAGTGTTCCAGCTTACACCCCACGCACAGGCTTAAACACATGCACTGTGATGTATCCTCTCAGTGTCCCACAGGGCTATTACTCTGGCTTACCAATACCTGTAGTATGCTAAGCATCATTTTCCAGAACCCAGTCCTTATTTTATGCAAAATAAATTTTATTGAAGCTTAGTTCAGATGGTAATAACTCCAAAAATAACCAGTGAATTTAAAATAATTATTTCATCAGAGCCTTTAATATTTCTAATGGATAAGCTGATATTTGCTTCATGTCCACCTTAGTCAGGTATTTACTCTTTGAGGTTTTCTGCTGGTAGTGGGAAAAGTGTTTACTATGGCATTGTGAAGGGGTACTCATGTATTTTCCAGTAATTTTTTTTCAGTGCCTCTGTTTTGGTATCAGATTGTCCTTTTTGGTATGCTTCCAAGGTTTGTTTAGAATGTCATAATGAGGATGGAGCAGAGTATTCTGGTATTGTTTGACAAAAGATATGCTGCAGCCCTTTGCTCTGAACAAGAAGAATAAGCTGACAATCCAGCTACAATTTTGCAAGCAGAGAGCTTTTTATAGATCTTACTCTGCTACCAGCAGAATTATTGAAAATCAGTCACATTGCAATAATATTCCTCAATTTCTCCATTATGGGCTATGACTTTTAGTTGCTAAGGCCACCAAAACTCAACATAGATTAAAAAAAAAAGGAATCCAAGCTGATTCAAGACAGAGAAATAAAGTTTAAATCCCATGTTCAGAGTTTTAACAAGAAAGGTGAACTGATTTTTGGTGGGGATTTTTTTCCTCCAAAATACCTACTTGATTATGCTCAGTTAATTCTCATTTTCTGTGCCCAGCTGCTCACAGGCATTTGTTCTTCTTTTGTGGTGTGGTGTCAATGAAGGCAGAAAATTCTGCTCCCCAGAACAAGAAAACAATTATTGAAGATGAATATCACAATCCAGGACTGTAACCAATTTTTTTTTTTTTTAATACCATAGATTTCAGATTGAATACTCCAACTCTGGGACTCAGGATGGCTGCAGACATTTTCCTTACTACCTATGTACAGATATACAGATTATATATACCAGATGAAATCACAATGTATACTCCTAGCTGTACCTAACAGCTCATAGAAAAAAACCCAAACAAATCAAACAAACAGAACAAATAACCCAAAACCACATAAGCAACAGCCCGGTGAGGTAAATAACTTCATCAACAGTAAAGCCTAAAATGATAATGAATTATGCCAAACAAAAAATATGTGCCTGAAATGGACAGAATTGATAAACACACACCTCTTTTTTGACATTATCTGTATACATGCATACCACCTCATGCAGACAAAAATAAGAGAAATATTTTTATGAAATATTGAGATTAAAGGCAAAAGTAATCTGTAAATCCACACAAAAAGACTGGAGAGCGTGTGTATTTGCACTGAAAATACAGGCAAATAAATAAATTAAAAATGGGAGCTACTTTACAGGCATACTTTACAGTGTAAGCTATACAGCTTACAGCTATACAGTATAAGATATACAGCTATAAGCTCTTTCTGTATATCTTAAGTATTTTATTACATAGCAGAGAAGAAAGGAGTAAGGGCTATAATCTAAAAACACAAGAAGTTCCACCTCAACATGAGGAAGAATTCTTTTACATTGCGGGTGGGAGAGCACTAGAACAAGCTGCCAGGTAGTGGGAGTTTCCCTTTCTGGAGACATTCAAAATCCACACAGACTCATTCCTGTGTCACCTGCTCCAGGTGACCCTGTCTTGGCAGAAGGGTGGGCTGGATGGTCTCCAGATCTTCCAACCTTAAAAATTATGTGATTTTTTGATTCTGTGAAATGAGCCTTTACCCGTGTGGCTTTATTTGAATTTCTCATATTTCAGTTTTACACCTAAAAATATATTGGAAGTCCTTCAGCATGAAAGTTACTCATTCATTATTTATTACCTTTTTTCCAATAACATGTAGCATTTACAAAAGAAGGAAGGTAGGAAGGAAGAAAGGCAGGCAAAGAAAACACATCAACTCAATAAACCTTTAGGCTGGGTTATGCACAGCTATTGGATTTTATAAACTTCATTTCATCTATTAATAGTTTTGTTTCTATCTTTTCCCTTAGCTATTGTGCTTATTTTCTGCACAAATTTCTCACCTTTTGATCAACAGAGTTCCAGGGGTAAAACATGAATTTTCTTTATGTTTAATTAGATTCATTTGCCACTTATCAAACCAAGAACCCATTAAATACACAAGAGGTTTTATAATTTACTCACAGAGATGGTTGTTGTTATTGCTTTCATAAGGAATGGCTTAGATAATGCTTTTTAACTATAGGTCATTTGGTTTATGCTCTTTAACCATAGGTTGTTATTAGCTACTAACTCATATAGATTAAAAGAAGGATATCACAAACATTATGTTGCAAAAATGCACTAAATAACTGCAAAAAACTCATGCATAGCTAATGTTCATGATTTATTTGCCTTATGAATGCATTACATTCCAAACAGAATTTGATTTCAATAAGGTGATGGGAAACTATATACAGGATAATTGGCACAAGAAGGGCACCAACAGTTCAGTCTGCATGCATGGGGCTGAGTTATAAATGTGGTTTTTCAGCTGAGAAGCAACCACAGAAGTTTTGCCTGAGGCATAGTCTCAGAAGTGGTGACCTGCAGTTTCTTACATTGATGGGGTTTGTTGGAGCATACCCCAGTGTAACCACACTCCCCCCAAAGTCCACAGACCCAGGGTATTCCCCAAGGAGATGCACTGGGACAGATGGAGCTTCCTACTGGTGTGGTTTAACCCCAGCCAGGCACCAGGTACCACACAGCGCTCACTCACTCACCCACGACAGGACCTGGGAGGAAATTGGAAAAGTAAAAGCTATACAACTCATGGGTTGAGATAAAGACAGTTTAATAGATAAAGCAAAAGCTGTACACAGAAGCAGAGCAAAACTACAGATTCTTTCACCACTTCCCATTGGCAGGCAGGTGTTCAGCCATGCTCAGCAGAGCAGAGCCCTGTCACAGGTAACAGTGACTCACGAAGACAAATGCCATCACTTGAAACATTTCCCCTTTCCTCCGTCTTCCATCCACTTTATACAGTGAGCATGATACCATATGGTCTGGAATATCCCTTGGTTCACTTGGGGTCACCTGTCCCAGCTGTGTCCCCCCAACTTCCCATGCACTCCCAGGCCCCCTGCCAACATGGCAGAAAAGGCCTTGGTTCTTCACAAGCCGTGTTCAGCAATAACAAAAACTTCACTGGATTATTAACCCTATTTTCAGCACAAATTCAAAACACAGCCCCACATTCGGCCCTGTAAAGAAAATGAACTCTACTCCAGCCACAGCCACACACCTAAAGAACAGGAGCAAGCCCAGAGTTCCTCTCCTCCCATCTTGGGGTATCCCCCAGCTCATGACATCATTCAGAGGCAGGAGCCAGCACCATCCCCAGTGCCCCAGGACAGACCACAAACCCTGGAGCTTACTAGGGTAACTGCAGAGATCTGAACTTTCTGCAAAGTTCACGTTATTGCCAAAGGCTCTTGTATTAAAAACAGTTTGAATGAAGGAGATGGCATAACCCCTGGCACAATGCAAGGCCTAACATTTCTCTCAGTTGAACAAAGTGCTAACACAAATATTACAAGGGGTAGGACATGACCCAATAATAGTGTCTGCCTTCTCATTCAGAAAATGCTGTGGCAAATCTCTCACAGTGGCAAATCAAAATTAATTAAGGGTTTAGGACCTGACAGTGCCCAAGTGTGAAAACAGGTTTCCACCCCACATGAGCATGGCATTCAGCATCATGGCAGCATCATTCAGCATCATTTGTCTCACAGCAAATATTTTCACTTTTGCAAAAGTGCATTCCTTGGTAAAGACACAAAGCTGATTATTTGAACTGACAATTTCTAAAACACAACTTTTTTTCAATGGAGCAATAAATATTTAAAATAAATGTTTAACAGTTCACAGCACAGAATTCCAGCATTCAGCTAAAAGCATTCTGCTAAAATGCTGCCATCTTGCAATAAAATCTGAAGGCAAATGGACTGTTATGAACTAATCTAGTGCATTATAATTTTGTTCTGCAACTTTTTGCTACTTTTAGTAGCTCTTTATCTTTGGCCTTCGAGGGAAAGATGTGTAAGAATGAACACTAAGAATATATGTGATGTAAAGTGAGTTTGATATATTCATTTTCTTTGCATAGCATCCCTTCTTCCTTGAAATAGTGACGTCAACTTCTATCAGCCTTCAGGAATGGTTTAAGCTAGTAATAGCTTAATCACCAAAGGCTCAGAAATTCAGACAGGAGGGCAGGGGATGGCTGTCCAAAATGGTATTCATGTCTCCACTCTCTATAAATTGGCCCAGAAAAATTTTGAAAATCATGATTCATCATTGAAAGTTTCATGCTTTTCATGAGGAAGGGTGCCATTTAATGCTCTGCATTTCTGCTTCAGACCCCATCCAAAAAGCACACAGACTTCATGAAGTATAGTTAAAATAACAGCATTTTTTAAATGACAGGTCTCTAATGTTCAGTTCTACAAGACTTAGTTCAGCCCTGTTGCTGTGAAAAATATTCACAAAATACTGCACATATAGATATGTGATGGAACTTTCATTTTTTAGTTTTGCAAATGGCAGTGAAATCTCCTAGTTCAAGATGCCTTCAACAAACCAGGCTAACAAGCAGTCCTTGAGCTGTTCTCCCCTGTCTTATCTCTGGGAGTAAAGATATTCCCCATGCTTGCTGATGCACAGTATCTTCCCTTCACAGAGTCTTACTGAGTAACCATCTTAGGTACTCCTGTACTGGGAAGATGGGAAGGAGGTACATTGACCCTGGAGACAGTTTTCCGCTGGGCACAAACAGCAAGGTTTTAGAGCTCTTTACTCAAAATATTCTTTTCAATCAAAACCTTGCATTTTGTCTGTGATAGTATATGTGTGAGATCTCCAGCTATACCCTAAAAAAAGAAAATTGTATTTTCATTTAGCAAGAAGAGTGAGTTATCTGAGTGAGGATCTTGAAATCTACTACCACATTCAATCTGAAAATCTTAGCCTAAAAGATCATCCCCTGGAGACATTTTTAATCTTTAATATACACAGAAAACTAATACAGATAAAACCATCACTTAAGTAATTTGTAAAAAGCATATAACCTGATACTTTAAAACAAGGGGTAGAAAAAAACATAGAAACCATTTGCTGAGGCATGAGTTCCAAATGTTTGGTTTTTTTTCTGGTAATGGTAAATTTTGCAATTTGAGAAAATTTTTTAAGTCAACCATTTGAGCATGAATTGCAATTTTCATGAGCAAACAGCAAAAGAAATTAACCAAAACTAAATGGAGTAGTAGCTACTTTAATAACTAAATGTCAAAAAATTCCCATCATAAAAATAAAATAAATATCAATGGCATGGTAAGCAGTTTAATTCTGTTTGCCAAGAGATACCCACAAAAAGGATTGAAATACTTTCAAAACATAGAGAACAGAAGCAGTGTAAAGTCAAACATTGCAATACTTGACTAACTCACTCTTCATACAAACATGAAGAAAACTTGCCAAAGACTCTTCATAATTAGCCTGCGGGTTTCATTTCCTTCTTTTTACTATTTATCTTTTTTTTCTCCCCTCTGCTAGTCTAGGTAGATTTGTTTGCAAGCAATGCACTCGTAAGGAGATGACAAACACATATTTATGGAGCAATTCCATCCCAGTTTCTTCTTTCTGGCAAATTTATGTCTGTTTGCATTTTTCTGAGTAAATTTCAATCAGGAGAGTCTACATATAGGCTTAGAGTGTGTCTGCCAACAGTTAAGAAGGTAGAGTTCAAATAGATAAGGTTACTAAAATTAAATGCAAAAATCAGATTTCATAAAAAGTCCATGTTGTATATGTTTTATACTACAAGCAATGCTACTTCCACTGGGGAATGTTCCAGTGCTTTGTAGAGTGTAGACTACAGCACTCTGGGGTTTGGGTTTTTTGCCCCTCCTGTCAGTGAAAATAAAATTAAAGTAGTCTGCACAATTAGTAATTCCCCACACCATAGATAATAATGGAGACAGAAGAGGAAGAAACTATTTTTCTGTTCATTTCTGCAAAGAAATACCAAATGGGAAAAAAATCAACATCAAAGAATATTGACAGATTAAATATTTTAACACATAGATTAATTGGAATGACCAGAGGAAAAAATAGTGATCACCTGGTGGAAACACCATCATCTATATTACTGAATTTTAGTGAGAGACTGAATACAGTCAAATCCTGCACTGAGCTAATTTCAGCAGGTTTTTATCTGAAGATCCTATGCATGGCCAGAACAAATGATCTCTTCAGAGGTACCTAAGGGAGCTCGGGGATAGACCAAAGAAAGTGTTATATCATCTCAGACAAATTTTAAAATAAAGTGCTTAAAACCTTGTTGTGTGGTGTTGGATTGATGGGTGCAGCTCTAGCAATCATCCTCTGACTTCACACCACATCTGTCTTCATCCTGCTTCAGTCAACACTGGATATTGAAACCATCCCAGTTTACCTGTCTTTAATTTGCCACAGACCTCCTTATTCCAGATTAATTATTTTCAATCTTCAGGTCAGCTTCCTTGTACATGAATATTAAAACTTGAAATTATGCCCTCCAGTAAGAAACTTGCATGACTTTCCAGAATAACCAAGATTAATCAGACATGATAATTATGATAACAAATGTAATACTAACTTATCACATCACATAAATTCAGCTAAATGAGCTCTGTGGCAACAGCAGTTAAGAATCGAGAGAAAAGGCAATGACAATCTACATTATTGAAAATAAAGCCTTCAGCAGCTGAATCAAAGTCATTTTTTACAGTCTGTGTAGTTATCTTCTTATCTATATGGCTTGTGTTCTTGGAGGCAGCAAAAATACCTGAATCTAATGCCTTAGCAAGTTAACCTTAGATATTAAACTTTGACACAGCATAGAAAGATATAAGGTAAGGAATTATTCTTATTCTGACTTTCTTAGAATCAAGTACGGGTTTTTCCTGATGAAATGGTAATAAATGCTCCATTAGAGCTCTGTTACCTGGATTCTGATTCAGCCAAAAGGTCTCACTTAATTTGCAATTTTTTCATCCTTCTGAATTGTTTAGAACTATGTCATTCCTAATTTCAGTTTCCTACATGCATTTTAGTGTCTAGTTTGTCTCCTGGAGGCTGAAAGAAGCATGCCGTACAAATGCTGAGCTTGTGCTAACTGATGGCACCAGGGCTATGGGAGGCCATGTATGCCATACATTTAAAAACCTGAAAGATATCTCTTTTCTGGCCCTCATAATCCTCTCAGAAAAGATTAGCTCAGCTTCTCCAGCCCTCACACCTGATATTCCTTACCCTAACCTTATTTTCCAGGTGATCAATTCAATTTCACAGCGTTCTACAGTCTTCTTTGGTATTCTCAGTCGGAATAGACTCTGTCCATCAATTGTTATCTCCATGTCTCCAATTTCTATCTCCACTTCATTCCATTTTACAGTGGAGCTTTCAAAATTCTTATCACTTGTAGCTTGTCCAGCATTTTATTAATCTCTGTCATGCCCTTAATAAATGAAATCTGACATTGCACTATAGCTCAACATTCATAGACAGTGAAAACTATGAAAACTCAAAAGAAAAACAAGAGAAAATTTCCAAATACAACTATTGGAAGCTGCAAGCAAACTCCTTTGAACAGTCAGTTTTATTTATTCAGACTATCAATGTCAGATAAAATCAAATATAAAAATATCAAAAGCAAAAATCACATAATTTTATTTTCAAACTATATTAAGAGAACTAAGAATAGATCATCTTTGACTATGTTGAATTTATCCAAGTAATCTCTTAATACAAATTTAATTAAAGAAAAAATGCAATATAAGAGACAATAAGCTACAATTTTGTTTGCCTGATTAAATGTGTCCTCAGTATAGAAAACAAAATGTGTTGATTCAAAAAATGTTTTCAAAATTACATATTTGAATTAAATTGTATTCATTCAAAAATGTTTTCAAAATTACATATTTGAATTAAATTGTATTCATTCAAAAATGTTTTCAAAATTACATATTTGAATTAATTAAAGTTTGTATTCATTCTCTTGAATTTGCTGTAAGAAAACTAGATTAAAATATTTTGAACAGACTCTTTGGAATTTAATGGAAATGTCATTTTACTTGAGTAATTAATATTTAAATCCACAGGACTGGAAGTTCTGCACAAGGTAAAAATTACATTTTCATCACTTGTTTTTTTCCTCTGTCAAAAGTTTTGGAGAGTATTTAAATTTTTTTCCCTTTGAAAATACATCAAACCACAAAACCATGGCAAGACATCAGTTAACTCCGTTTGCTCAGCTTCTTTCTCAAGGCAGATCTACTGTAGTTTAAAAAAATGAAGGCTGTGATTTGGTTCACGGCTGCCTCCAAAGCAAGAGGTGTGTGGGTCCACAAGGCTCTGCTCTCTTGCCATGCTCCCTTGCCCTCCTCTCGGGGAGCAGGGAAGGGGTTGAGCTGAAGTGTGGCTGGGGAGCTCCCTCCTCTCGCTCTTCACAGCTTGTGCCAGCCCCAAAACACCTCTGCCACAGTGGAGAGGTGCTGCCGCACAGCAGCTGAGCAGGCATTTCCTCCTGACAGAGGGGATGGCAAACAAGGCCAGAATGTGTCAGATGTACAACATCATCAAAAGCTATTATTCTCTAAGTGCAGCTACTCTGTGTGGGAGCACTGCACATTAGCATGCCTGATTGATCCATCTATAGATTGTATGTTGGCACTGCAGACAGCTGTGGGGCCAGCGGCGAGAGATCGGCCACTTGAGAAAGCTGTGGAATGGTCTTTGCCTTCCTTAATATAATAAGGCAATATCTGCAGTCCATTACATATACCAGTGAACCTAGAGATGTCAATATTAATATTTTAAAAACTCAGTATGTCGAAAGGATATGTTGTCACAGATCAACATTTTGTAAAAGGGGTATTATATGCTGAACAAAACAAAGATTATGCTGCAAAGCAATAGAAAAATCCAACAACAGCGTTGTTCTTCCATACAGCTGTACTTCTTAGCAGCAATTCATCATTCCACCCTAATGAAGGAGGATGTTTTTCAGGATAGTCAAGACAATGCAGCTTTCCTTCACCCTGAAACAAGAGAATAGAGAAAGCAAAACTAGTATCCTGGAACAATTGAATTTCTCTGTGTTACTGTTGTTCCTACTATGCCATTTATGCTCTGCTTCTTCCATCAAAATTTTGGAGATGAATGAGTATATAAGTTTTTTTTTATGCTACCTACTTTTTATGCTACCTATTTAAGAAATAGGCTATGATTTTAAAATACAAAAAATCCAATGATATAAGCAACACGGTATGTCGAAAGGATGTCGCAGATCAACATTTTGTAAAAGGGGTATTATATGCTGAACAAAACAAAGATTATGCTGCAAAGCAATAGAAAAATCCAACAACAGCGTTGTTCTTCCATACAGCTGTACCTCTTAGCAGCAATTCATCATTCCACCCTAATGAAGGAGGATGTTTTTCAGGATAGTCAAGACAATGCAGCTTTCCTTCACCCTGAAACAAGAGAATAGAGAAAGCAAAACTAGTATCCTGGAACAATTGAATTTGTCTGTGTTATTGTTGTTCCTACTATGCCACTTATGCTCTGCTTCTTCCATCAAAATTTTGGAGATGAATGAGTATATAAGTTTTTTTCTATGCTACCTACTTTTTTTTCTATGCTACCTATTTAAGAAATAGGCTATGATTTTAAAATACAAAAAATCCAATGATATAAGCAACACCAGCCAACATCAAACACAGGAAGTACTTATAATTTTGTTAAAATACCTCTGAAAATTATTTTTGTTATTGATTTCTAATGACATCATTGCCACTTGAGTGGAAAAAAAGAACCAAGTTTACTTTTCTTCTCCGAAATATAATTTCAAAAATTCTAAAATTTCACAGGCTTTGACAAACTAAGAAACATCAGACTCTTTTGGTCTATGAGTTCTGTTCTCTCCTGTCCTGTTCTAAGAGTGTTAAAGCAATATGTAAATACCTAAAGTATTCCGTTTTGATATTTTGCTGCTTAAAAAGGTTCAGTATTAAAAGGAAAAGCTTCTTAGTTGATGTCTTTACACTCACTAATGCATTTGTTTTAATGAGCCCAGGATTTAATCAATAACTCTCTGCACAAAGAAGATGTCTGCTCAACAGAGCCTATGGAGCACGCAAGGACAGCTGCAAACCAAAGGAGCTGTGCAAGAAAACAGAGAGTGGTGGTCAGGCAAACAATTCCTATGGTCTCTCACTACTTGAAGACAAGAAAATCCATTTCCCTGGATAAGAACCATTACTCCTCTCACATGCATGAAGTACTGGTGTGAGGTGAGGTATCTTCATGCTCCCTCCAGCCCAGGCTCCTCTAATGCCATAGCAGACTAGAAGGGAAGCTATAGAAAGCAAGCAGTATTCATCAATATCAAAACAACTGTGAAGGCTTCACAGCCAGGGGAATAGCTCCAGATTCAGCAATGTCATGGTCACTTTTGAAAAGAAAAAAAAACAAAACATATGGATCTTGAGGACTAGAGAGGTGCCTGAAGCTAGAAATTCAGTGAAAGGGGAACGGCAGCTAGATGCTGGGAGCCAGAGAGGAGGCTAAGCCAAAACGGAACAGTGACAGCTTTCATGCAGCTAATACAGGCTCTTTTCCAACAAAATAACCTTTTCTGCTTAATTTAATCATCCAAATGAAATGAATAATAAGGGTGGGGGAGGGGAATTGCCTGGGTCAAGAACATCCTGGACAATGGAAACTTACTGGACGTAGATGCTGCTTTTTCATTGCAGTTTTCCCCCTTTAAGGCAAGGATGAAAGGAGAAAAGGGAGGGAATCAATGTAAAGTGTGCTTAGGAGCGGACAGTTCTTTGCCATTGGGAAACTTCTGTGTCTGTGTGGCCAAGAGAATGAAAGGGTCACATTGAACAACAAGGAGGGGAAGCAGGGGAGGGACTTGATAACCATTAGGGCCATTATTTCCACCTTCATGATGAATAGTCAAACCCAGGAAAAGGGAAAATACTATGAAACCCCCATTGTTGTGCAAGAGCAGGGCCGCAAGATGGATGAGCTGGCAACAGCTAACACTGACCCTGCCATCAGACAGTGAAATTGGTACACAAGTGTTCCCAGCTGTTCAAAAATATCATTGCAGCAGCAAGAAAAGCAGTAGTTGCCTCTTAGTAATCTCTTCTACCTTAGCTACTGACTGTGAGGACAGAAATAACACTGTAAAATATGTGTAAAAGAAAAATAAAGAATTACTTCTTCAAGGCAAGTGTTAAGAAGTTAATGCACACCAAAATGTATGCTTTATTCATGCAAATATTTTTAGTGGCAAGTTCTGAGGCTGTTGGTCTTATGTTCCCTTGCAGATTATTGTATGACCTAAATAACTCTTGAAAGGAGAGTGTAGATACATTGGACTATTATGACTATGTCTGTAAAAATCATGTTATCATGGGTCCATGCTTTTTACACTTTACATTATTATGAGTGCAAAATTTGAAGCATAAAATGCGAAAGTGGGTAGAATAAGAAAATAAAAGGCCCCCTTAGGCCCTAAAAAAGACTCACTTCACCCATTTTTGTATGTTTGAAAGGCTGAAATATCAAATCCCTCTATTCTCAGAGGCACCACTGTATGATAAAAGTTTTAAATGGTTCAGATTAATTTAGATACATTTTCTCCTGGAATTACCCCTGTTTATCCAGTGATTCCAGAGGGAGAATACACCAGTAACAAATAAACATCCTTTTAAAAGGATAAAGTTTTGTGAGATTATTCCATCATTAGGGTCAGCTGAGTGTTACGTGCAATGGCAAATCTCAAAGAACCTTCTTATTAACTTATATACATTATCTTCTACTTCCCATAGAAATGTAATACACTAGTTCTATATTTAAATATTTTTAAAGGGGAGACTGGAAACAATCATTGCCTTTGCAGCAACAGAAATGAGGAAATAAGAAAGCAAAACTTCTTGTACTAAGTAAAATATTAAAATGGGATAACTCCATAAGTGTTATCTAACATTTATTTAACAAGGCAACCTTTTGGCGTAAAAATCATTGCCTTGAGGAGAAAATTACTGAGTACTGCAAACTGAGCTCTGAATTATCCAAATGTGCAAGCAAACACTGCAGTGGAGTTTTCTCTACATAGGAGTATACAATACCACAGCAAAAGTGGCATATAGACATCTTTTTTCTACCTGTTTTGAAATAATATTATTGCTTCAGCTTAGCAAAATCCAGTTTGGAAGACTTTTGATTTTATTTTTCCTTAGTAAGATCTCCTCTGTTCCTCTTACAGCCAAAGCAACATGATTCATCTGTACTGTTGAATTATTTCTAGATCACCAAACAAAGTCACTGCTTTTTTTTTTTCATGTTTATACACTTTTCAAAAGCCCCTGCAGACCACTGAGTGCCTTCTTGAATCTCACAGTAGCCAATATGTCTTTTGTTTGAACAAAAACACACAGTGCTGATTGTCACTTTGGGAACAGGCATCCTTTTCTTTATCATCGTGCCCAGATATTATTGCTCATCTTTTCCAAAGCGTTTTGATCCAAAGTACCATGTGGGAGGAAATAAAAAGACTCAGCAGGAGACGGCTGTTAAGGATGGAGTTGCAGACTGAATTTTCTGCCTTTTATAAATTCAAATAAGATTATTTATACAGAGTGATCAAATGATGGTCAAACATGGAAGTACTCAAAAGTTTAGTTAGGGTCACCTCCCAGATTTTGCTTAACCAAATGATAATAATTCTTTCCTTCTATGTGCAAATCTCATGTGACTCCTTTCTGAAATACTGTACAAACTCTTTCCCTCTCATTTTCTATTGTATTTGTGGGGTGCCTGGTGAAGGAAGGAATGATGAATCTGACTCCATGTTCTCAGAAGGCTAATTTCTTATTTTATGATGCTATATTATATTAAAGAATACTATACTAAACTATACTAAAGAGTACAGAAAGGATACTTACAGAAGGCTAAAAAGATAATAATGAAAACTCGTGACTCTCTCTCCAGAATCCCAACACAGCTTGGCACTGGTTGGCCAATAATTCAAAACAATTCACATGAAACCAATGAAACAACCACCTGTGGATAAACAATCTCCAACCACATTCCAAAGCAGTAAAACACAGAAGAAGAAAATGAGATAAAATTGTTTTCCTTTTTTTCTGAGGCTTCTCAGCTTTCCAGGAGAAAAGTCCTGGGAAAAGGGATTTTTCAGAAAATGTGAATGCCACAAGTTTCAAAATTGTTTTCTTTAAGGGGACCTTTTAAATGTTTCTATTAAAGCTTATAACATCTCTAGTTCCAGGAATGCTGTCCTTTACGGTCATGGTTGCCAACTCCATACTCTGGACAGACAGGTTTTATGTGTGACAATCCCTTCCTTTGTGCAGTCACTACCCCTTCCCCGTCCCTGAGCCACAGTGGTGGCAGCTGCTCCCTGTGCTGCCAGATCACAGCCTTCTCTCTGTTCAAATCACACATACAAGTGCCTTTTTCACTTCTTCAGTGATGATCACAACCCACCTCAGTAACTCCCAGAACCCCTGTGCTGTGTAAACTCACACTGAAAGAGAGAATAGGAAAGGAATTGGGGATGGGAACTGAGGTGAGAGGTGTTCTTGATCTCAGTCACTTTTATATAGCCCAAGCTATATAAAAGTGATGTAGCACAGTTCAACAAAGGGCTGCGTTGATTATTCAGAAAATTGTATTTTGATACATATCTCCGGAAGTCTGCCCACGTAAAAAAATCTAGTGATTCAGCAGCAGTGCAAATTATAGGGACATGCAGGCAACAGAGAAAAAATTTTAGTAGTTCTTTTGTTCCCTGATAGTTTCCTCATTTGTTCTGCCTGCCCCTCCCCTCATCTGGACCTTCTTCCTTGGGATCTTTTGACATGTATCTGCCTCTGAACTGCCCAGCTTGTTCCTCTGATTTTCTGTTAACATTCACAAGAGCTACTTGAGCACTTGTCTTCCAGAGAGCAGTACTTTTGAAGGAAGACCTTTTGCCATGATGCTGGAGCCCCTCTCCTACAAAGACAGGATGAGAGTTGGGGTTGTTCAGCCTGGAGAAGGGAAGGCCCTGGGGAGACCTCTGAGCAGCTTTCCAGCACCTGAAGGGGCCCTGTAAGAGACATGGAGAGGGATCTTTTACAAGGGCATATAATGATAGGACAAGGGGGAATGGCTTTAAACTGAAAGAGAGTAGGTTTAGATTAGACATTAGGATTGAATTCTTGACTGTGAGGGTGGTGAGATACTGGAACAGGTTGCCCAGATAAGTTATTCCTGTCAGTGGAATTGTTTAGAAGGTCAGACCAGATGAGGCACTGAGCAACCTTGTCCAGAGTTCCTTAACACAGCAGGGGATTTGCAACTACGTGGTCTTGGAACCAAACCTTTCTATGATTCCACAATTCTACAAATGCAAGTTACCTAAGGGGCAAATTATATAAGTGAAAAATCGGATCAGTCCCTCAATCTGTAATGCCCACCTGTAGTTTTCAAAAGTTGTTATGACTCTGAACAATCTCACCTAAATTTAGGCATCCTTTGAGTAGGGTATTGGAAATAAAAATAAATCTGCTCCAGTTTTTATCTACAGTTCTAGAAATGAAGGTTATCACTCTAATAAGTAGTTGTTCAGCAATATTATGAGAGCAGAAACCTCACCATTCTCTTAGCAGTGGCTGTGACACTGAAGAAATTATAACACTGAAGACATTATCCCAGCTTTATTTTTTTTTTAATATTGTCCTACATAGCAGTTTCAAAATAGAAAAATAATGTAAATTTGTAATTGTAGAACAAATTAATCATTCACTTGCTTCACTGCCCCCATTATGACAATGACTGCTAAGTATATAGTAGAATGACTGCATGAAAAGACTTCCTAGCTCTATTTAAAGTTTTTGTTTTCAGGTTTAAGACTATAGACAATTTTTTTTTTAGTCTTCTATAAATTTATGCTAATGGTTGTCCATTTAAAATCATGTAAATTTCAGTAGGAGACTCATGTCTACCTACATTAAAATAAGTTGTTTATGGCAAAAGCCAATACAGGATCCAATAAACCCCTGAATAATTCAACAGTATATCCCACATATCCACCATGTAGATGACAAAAGTTTCTAATTCAGCAGAAAAATACTCCCAAACCTCCAGACAAGCTCATCAATGTGATGTCTCTATCTCAAAAAACGTGAATAGATTTTGCTCCTAAAGCACTTGTGTGCATTTTTTCTGTGCAAGTGTGAGGAGCAGCAACCATACTGACAGTTTTTCAAAAACTGCAGGCTTATAAATGGCAATCCCAGATTCATACCACTAAATAAAGGTAGAAAATTAAACTTCAGAAGATTTTACAATGAAAGGCTCATTGCATTTGCCTAGGAAGTCTCATCAAATGAGCTCAGCTTGTTTTAAGATGAGGTGTTTCATTTATGATGTAGTCAGGCACCAGGTGTT
Organism: Passer montanus; assembly: GCF_014805655.1. Taxonomy (NCBI): domain Eukaryota; kingdom Metazoa; phylum Chordata; class Aves; order Passeriformes; family Passeridae; genus Passer; species Passer montanus. Next base: position 6,150,995 of record NW_024371037.1, read on the forward strand.
TTGCCATCTGAAGAGACCCTGAACCCGAGCTCAGAATTAAAATAGAACAGACTGAGAGCAGAGAAGGTAATGCTGCCATGGCTCCATGGGAAAATTATTTAAGGCAATAATTTGTAATTTGTATATCATCTTGAAATAACTCCTTCTCCTCTATGTATAGTAGATAGCACTTACTGCCTCTTATTTTTATTTACCTATTACTTTAACTCTGATAATGGTACCTTTGGTGCCCTTTACACAGTCTGCTAGCTTTCTCCAGTGTGGGCATGCTCCCTTTTTCATAGAGAAAAATCTCCTCTTCCAAAAGCTGTAAAAAAGGTATCACACATTGACAGAATCACAGAACAGTTGGAGTTGAAGGGATTTCTGGAGATCAGCTAGTCCACACTCCCTGCAGAGCTGCTTTCCAGCAGGTCAGCCCCTAACCTGTACTGGTGTATGGGGTTATTCCTCTCTGGGGCAGGACCTTACACTCACTTTTGCTGAACTTTATTAGGTTCATTTGCCAATTCCCTATCCTGGACAGTTCTCACTGAATGACAGCACAGCCTTCTGGTCTATCCATCACCTCTCCCACTTTTCTATCACCTGCCTTAGAAGCAAAGTTGATGACTTTGCCCCGTTTGAGGGTGATTTTAAATACTTAGGGTTTACAACCAAGCAGGGTCTGGAGAAGGCAGCAGAAAGGTTGTGAAGTTTCCCCTTGTCACCAAAAAAGTCCATATTTAAGGCTCTTGCTTTTATTTTTCCTCATCAGTAGTAGCAATTTTTGTACCCAGGAGGTTTCAACAGATGGGAGTCAAGCATTCTGGGGATGATCAAGTCCTACAAGCTCTCTGTATGGCATGACTTGGGACATCTGGAATACCTGGTGATACCGCTAAATCACAACTGGAGTGAGAAAATCAAAGACTTTTTGGGTTTTTTTTTTTTTTTCAACAGATGGGAGTCAAGCATTCTGGGGATGATCAAGTCCTACAAGCTCTCTGTATGGCATGACTTGGGACATCTGGAATACCTGGTGACACCGCTAAATCACAACTGGAATGAGAAAATCAAAGACTTTTGGGGTTTTTTTTTTTTTAAGAAAAAGGTGTTAGAGATAGAAAATATGGATGTCCTTCATAAGCATTTTAACATGTTTCCCATCACTGTGAAACTTGATTAATATATTAGTCCGATCCTTGTCAGTGTACAGCTTCAAGCCTGAAGCTGTATTTTCAAAGGAATTAGTCAAACCTGATAGAAACAATAGGAAACAAGAAATGAACTTTCATAACTGGATACAAACCCATTTTTATGATTACCAGAAACATTGCTTATCTGTCCAGTTATCTGTTAGAGCATTAGAGGGAGATAATATTGCCAAGGTAAAAGAAAAATGCAAATGGCTATGCTGGTGCTATTTCCTATTTCTTTTATGTTCCATGTTGTGTGATTGAATCATGCAGACATTTTCTCCCTTTCATATCACATGAATGGGGTTTTAGAACCTCACACAGCCTGTGAAGGACAGCAATGTATTGACTCCTCTGACCTTTTACTTATTCTAGACTTTGATTGACTGATCTCTGTTCTCACAAAGTTGGCAGCTGCCAGAAAGAACCACAGCCTCAGACACTCAAATTACTGAATTTTGAAAAGGTGAAAGCAGCACAGCTTAGTTATGCTGTGATATCTTACAAACCCATGTTGGGCATTGAAATTCAGATGTCTAGTTCTTGTGACAAAAGGTAAGTGCAAGAACAGGAAGATGAGCAAGAACATCAAAAGAAGGAATATTCTTTAAATAAAGGCTTTTACAAAACACTGTGATGGTACAAATTTAAACCTGCCTTGTTACAATAGTGTACTGACTGATCTCACTTAGATCCAGAGCCAAATTCTCACTTTTCAACACTATTTAACAATGGCATTTTGTGCAACTCTTATACAAATATGCACATTTATTAAGTCAATATCTACAAATTTCTAGGAATGCTCATTTAACAAAACCAACGTTTTAACAAAGAATGGATTATTATGAGAGTCACATCTTTCCCTTATTCTGCTAAAAATTCAATTTATTTCCATTTTGTAGCAACAGAATATTTTGAAATCACTGGAAATCTTCCTTTCCTTTGAAATGTGTCAAGTTCCATTTGAGGCAGCACAACAGCACTGTCCCTAACTTGGGATTCACCAGCAGAAGAATCTCTCCAATAGGTAGACAACAAAAAAAAGTCTATTCAAAATATCCCACTGGTGTTTTTCAGGTGGCAATCTGCAGTGTATTACAGGATAACATGCAAGACATGGGATTGTTTAAAACTCTGAAGATGATATATAATTTACAACAAGAAAAAAACATGTAGAAAGGTAGGAACACAGAGGTCCAAAAAGAGACAAATTTTGTAGCATTCCAGTAATGAATCTAGAGAGATATTTTTAATGACATTGGCAAGGCAGTCTGAGCTATCCCAACACTACAAATATGACATGAATAAAATGCCCATAAATGTACCAGGAGCAATAATCTCCAGTCCAAAACCAGCTAAATCAGTTGGACTGGCACTGCGGTGTAAGAAGCAGGGATAGATGTGATCGTGGCAGTTCTGTGCCATCCCAAGAGGGACTTCTGCTGATCAAATTAGCTTGTGTGAACTTCAGCTTCATGTTCATATCTAGCCAACACTATATAATAGAACAATTAGCAGGTACAGAGGTAAGCTTAGGAACACTTTTAGTTTGCATAACTATATTCTTGATCTTATTCTGCCACCAATTACTGATTACTCTTTGACACCTCATATATAATTGTTTGCCTTCAGCTCCTGTATTCCCTAATCCTTTTCTATTGGAGGAAAGTTGCTTAATAAAAACACTGCTAGTTTGGAAGTCTCATTCCAGTTATTCCTGCTTAAGTCCCCTAAGTAAAGAGTTTGGTCAGCAGCTCTTTTAAAAGCCAGAATGTCCCAGGCATCTTCCAGGACATAATTTTGATACAAAACAGTATGAACTAAAAGTTCAGAAGCTACGACTGCTGCCACAAATTTTGCACATATGTCCTCACTGTGGCTTGTGGCTTAATATTTGAGGATCAAGTTGCTGGAGCAAGACCTCCAAAAATTAGGCATAATCTTCCTGGACTCCTCTAATTAATGAAAGCAAAGCTTTGCATGTGTGAGTGTTTGGTTATGAAGATGACAAAATAACTTAGAAGCCACAGGATTTTACAGATTTCTTTACTGATAAACTGAAGAAAGGTAAAAATCATTTAAAAATATTTTTAAATTACTCATTCCATAATAAAATTTGGCTACTTTCTTATTGTACTTTGACATCTGTGTTTATTTTGCATAAAATTATTGACAACAGTAACAACAATAACTCACTGAACAATTAGGCTGAACAAGAGATATTTCCATAAAAAATGTATCCAGGAGTCATTTGAGTGTTCTTTCTAATTGACTTTCAATGACTGTAAGGAAAAAACCTGGATATGAGGTACTTGGGCCATGGATACTCTTTAGATCATGTTTCAGCTGGGTTGTGGCCAAATAAAATAAAACAGCACTAAGGTAAAAGTCATCCTTCATTCCTGTGAAAAATTGAGAATGAGAATACATAATACACAGTGTCAAGCAAATCAATGCTCATTTTATCCTTTGTTTTTGACTGCTGAAGCTTGTTGAGCTACAAGATAGATAGCTGGAATACAGCTAAGAAAAGGAAACCACCAATGTGGACAGTCATTAAGATGCATTTCTTTGTCTGCATTTCTTACCTGACAGCTTCGTTTTAGAGATTTTTTGCAAAGGCATTGGGGGTGGGTTTCAGCTATTAGAGGAAGAAACCTACTTTTCCTTACTTAGAGATGTGTAGGATGCTTAAATAACCACTACAGTCCCTGAAGATCTCATCAATATAGCCATGACGTGGAGAAATGGCTGCTCACTCAGGGGAATAGGACACCCTGCCCAAACTCCAGCTGCTTCTACAGGAGGAAACAAACCTCCCACCGGAGTGTGGGCCCTCACAGAGCCAAAGTTCTCCACTGAGTTCAGGCACCTAAGCTTAGGTGTGTGACACCATGACATGAACTCCACCCCGGAGAAAATGTACTCTGAACTCTGCATGCCATAAACTGACCAGACAAAGACATGAACAGGCAGCACAATTTTAATTCTGCTGAGAAATTAACTCTTTTTTCTTATTGTAAGGCTAAGGCCAAGAAACTGTGCCAGAAAGTCTAGGAAATAGCAGAGACTTCCACTGGAAGAGGGAAAGTTCTTCAATTGTTCAAATCCAGGTACTCAAGAAAAAATGAATAATTTATTGCAACCAAGGCTGAATTATACTGTCATTTATGTTTAGTGTCTTTCATAGTAAAGGACTCCTACATCAAAAGAAGTGTATGCCTTACAATTGTAACACAGTTACCTCTTTATAGATACAATCTCAATCAAGTAGTATGTAGGCTATTGCAAAGAATCTTGAAAGAAAGCAAAAATTGATAGAGGATGCTTGGATATACTCTTATTTTCATCAAAATTATGCCTTAAGGCTGAATGTTTAAATAGAGGCAATTGAATAACTCTAGTAACTGCACAGGACACAGTGATTTGAAATGTCAGTCAGGTAATTTCACATACAAATGCAGAGTTCAGTGCTATTTGCATATGTATAAGTTGCTTTCCCTGCATAGCTGTGGAGAGTGAGCAGCATCCATGAATAAACATTTGTAGGCACTTTCAAAAAACACTTCAGCCTTGTTGTCTATCACTTGAAAATTGTCTTTAAATGCACCTGCAGTGAAAAGATTTCAGTTTTTCAAGAGTCAGTGGCCTTTTCCCCCACTGTGTGGCATTTATTACAATTTTTACATAGTTCTTGGACATCAGCAGGGCCATATGTTCCTGCCATTATTAAAGTAAACATAGCTTAAATCTAGCTTTTTATTTATTTTTTTCATGATGTAAATAGGAAGACATATTCCTGAAGGAATCACAGGTGCAAAATTTCCAAGAAACCACCTAATTCCCAAGAAATTAGACTAGCACCCAGGTTCTGATTGTCTTCTGCTTAATTTTCCCATCATTTGTCCTCTTGGCATTTATTTTGTGGAAAGAAATAAAAACTGGTATCCTCATAAAAAAGAAGGATATTTTTTCCCCCCTTTGTATAGTCATTGTCAGAAGATTTTGTGTCTGAAATAGTTTTAAGAGACTAAGGTTCAGAACCGGAAATATTTTATTTTTTTATGCTTAATAAATGAAACCATATGAATATTTACTAGTTGTGTGAGATAACAAACAGGTAAGTTGTGGGTTAAGGAATGATTTGTTTCAGAATCAGCCTTTCAAGCCTACATAAATAAAACGTAAATATATATCAGTCAGCATGTGTCATAATCCTTAAATCCAGGAGCCAATTTACATAGATCTTCAAAATCCCCATGAAAAAGATTAGGTACCATAGTGAGGCTGGTCAATTAAGAACACAGACAATTACTCATGTGTAGGGGTGCACTCATGTTTCTTTTGGTTTTGCATTTGTCAAATTGCAGGACAATTTTAAGTTTTTGTTAATGTTTGAAGAGTGTGTGAAAAAGTGAATAGATTTCATCACCAGATGTCTCAAAACTAAAAGGCATTTTTACTATTTATTTTATCTTTAGAGCTTTAGAATTCTCCTGCAGTGAATAGCTTTTTTGATTTTATAATTTGATAATAATTTGTTTATAATTTGCTGATTCCACAAGGAATCTAAAAAATTTAAGAGCAAGTGCCTACAGTAGCAACTGAAAAACTAAATGAAATACAATAGGAGACACTTTCCTGCACAAACCAATATATCACAAGAGCATGATTTAGAAAATTCACACTTACTGAATTTCAACAGCCATAGTTCATGTTTCTTGTCCAGACATACTCTATTTTTTCAGCAAGACTTTTCACATGCGTGATTACTTATTTAAGGAAGAAATTTAAATGTCCCTTCAGTGACCTTCATCCTCTTCTTTACTTCTCTATAACAAATGTCATCTTTAAATGTGATCTTCTTTTGATCTTCAGTATTATACATACTTCCTTGGTTGTGTGTGAATTATGGTATCAAGAGGTGAAGACAGCTCCTTCTATTATCCAAAGTTCCATCCAGGCTCTCTGCAGAAATCTTCATCAAATTCTGTGCCAAACTCCTAGCTTTTGCAACAGCCCACAAATTCAGGCTTGGCTTATAATAACTAAATATTAAAGTGTTCAGTTGAACATGCACATGAGTAATATACTGAGCAATATAATCATATGGAAATCTTTTGAGACAAAACACCACCCATGCTTTGTTTGGGAGCACCCCTTTGGCTGGGAGAATCCATCTGGTTTTTCCAATGTTAAATGAATTGTTAAAGATGGCTCTCTTTTCATGGAAGATTTTCCCTACTATCTATGAGCAACACCCTCCAAATTTAAAACTGCCATTTATTGGAAATTTTTGTAACTTTATTAAAATGTCAGACTTAGAGTCCAGTTTGCTTTTAGAAAGAAGGAGAAAATATTGGTGAAAGTATCCTCTTCCTTCAAACAGGGTCTGCTGCTGATATTCACATGGCATACACTTGATAGTTTCCCATCATTATGCTTCCAAAGCAGAAACAGCATAATAATGTCTTGAACCTCATGAACCTCTCTTTTTCTCCTTCTTGGCAAGCTGCCTGGCAAGCTTTGTCAGAAGTGGCCTATACAGTAAATTTCTCTTCTTCTAAATACTATTGCTCAAGAGTACCCAACAACACCATACTTATGACCTGGAAGAGGCACTGCCACATGCAATTCACTGTAAGGAAAATTGACACCCACTGACCTTTTTCTCCTGCACATCCATTGACTGTGTCTCTGCTGATAAATAGGTGTACCTGAGTCACATCTCTGGCACCAGCACGAGGCAGAGACTGTCACAGTTTCACACTATCAAACTCTGCTCTCTAAAAACAGATGGCTTCATCCACCAAGTCTCTGGGGAATGGTTCCTGACCTGTTACAATTTCCTGAGACATGTTTGAGAAAGAGTGAGCAGATAAACAAAAACTGTATCAGCAGCCTATCCAGCCAATTGGAGATGGTGGCAGGCCCGTGTGTGAAGGTGTTTCTTGTCTATGATTAATTTAGTAGCATATATATTTGGAGTTTAATATTCCCAGCAATGCCATAGATTTTTTTTTTCCTCTTTGATATATTTCTAATTATTCTTTTAATCCAAAATATGTTACGTGAAGCTTTTTAACTGCTCTGCACCTGTAGCCACTTCTTAAGAAAATGGAAAGTAACATAGTGAGAAGAGTGTGTTATATTTGCTTTGAGAAAGAATCACAGAACCAGAGAATCACTGATTAACACCTAAATGCTCCGAGATCAGGACATGATATAAATGCAGAACAAAAGAGAGGGCTCAGTCCCCTGGGTACATTCAATAAAAAATATGGTAGCCATTTTTTAAAGCATCATAAGGAGCACCATATCAATAAATTATCTCTACAGTGCTCTAAGTCAGTGCATCTCAAGGATGACTGAAGGCCTCAGGAGGCTATCAGAAAATGGGTCATGAAAACAGAAAAGAAAACAGCAACCTTACACAAGCAAGAAAACAATGAATGAAATGCAAAAAATAAATCAAATGAAAATGAAATTAAATAAACTCATATTTGGGCAGTAAAAGAGAACCATGTGAGACACTCAGACAGATGAGGTGACCATCATTCAGGTTTACTGTAGGATCATTCAGGATGTGTACAACAGGGATTAACATCTCTTGCTTGCTGTGAAAGATTAAACTGTGGTGCCTAAGCAGCTGTTTCCTACTGAAAATCCTAAGGGTCAAGGTGGGTGACAGTCTGCTCAATTGTGTCAAGCACGTGCGGTCTTACTCCAGAGAATTAATATACACAAATGACAGTGCTGGACAGCTCTGTTCAGATGCTGGCCAGGCTTTCAGAAATACCTCTGCTACACCAGCTCGGGAATCTATCTCACACATAAATTCAGGGGAGATATATATATCAACACCCTTTGAAAATCTGTCAGTGTGTGACCAGTTTGACCTTCAATGGATACATTCCCTTCTGCTTTTTACCCAAATAGAGGCCTCTGACAAATATATTTGAAGGACTTCAGACGCAGGAAGTTTTACATGCCTCTATATTTTGTGCAGTGTTATCTCTGAGTCGCATTCCCAGCTTCAGATATTCCGCAACACCCTTTGAAAATCTGTGTGTGACAGTGTGTGAAAATCAGTGTGTGACAGATTTGAAGGACTTCAGACGCAGGAAGTTTTACATGCCTCTATATTTTGTGCAGTGTTATCTCTGAGTCGCATTCCCAGCTTCAGATATTCCCAAGTTCAAAATGGAAAAAAAAAAAAAAGACAATACAAAGTCACTGAATCTGCTGCCACTAAATACACATGCAATAGAAAAGGAACTCATGGACTTGCTTTTCCTGCAGGCAAGGAGCAATTGTATTCTTCATCAGATTTCCTGAGAGCATCATTTTCTCTCCTGTTTCCTGTGTTCATCTATCATGCTAACTGCTGCTTGGAGAAAAATAAAGAAAAATATTATACTAGTCACGATCAGTTACTACTGAGAGGGAAAGTTCTTTTGTGAAGCCTTAGGAAAAAAAAAAAAAAGATATTTCAGTGCCACACTTGAATATCTTTAATTGAAGAAAAAAAACCAGATATTGGTATTTTCTGTCAGTTAAGTAAACATCTGTAGTGAGTGAATGGCAATTTTTCCTTTGGTTGCAATTATTTACTTTATATCTGTTCCAGAAAGAGCTGAAAAAAAAATCAATAAATCTGTATTTAGTTTAGTTTAGGATAGAAGAGGGAGGAAGGAAAAGTTCAAGATTCTTAAAAAGGAAAGATATATCAAGGAAATATGAAGCTACTAACCCATTCTTACTACTGTTCCCTCCCAGTCCTGAAAAACAAATAATTTGAACCATTGTGAGGGACAAAAAATTATGTTCAGAACTGAAACCTTATCTTTGTGCTGTAAGGTAAGTGGCTTAGATGATGATTTAGATGACTGGCAGATATCAAATTACCTTATCAGTTATTTTTTACTCTTCCTATGAAGTGTTGGGATGGTATTCACATTACCTGGGTTTAGATGGCTGTTCTACAGGCTTGCAAGGTAGTCACTGAGGTGTCTTTAAAGTCAGAGGGGAGAATTGCATTTACTGATCTAAGTCAGTGCTCTACAGAGATAACTGATGATTCAGCATCTTGGATTTGGTTGGAGATTTTGTTAACTCCTAGTAGCAGACAATTTCTTTGCCACTTTATTCCTGCATTTCTGAAGTCCGTATCAGGGAATTGTTGCCTTGAAAGAATTAAGATGTCTTTCCCCATACTCATATGTGATGCAGTGACTGTGATGAATAAAGAGTCTTCTTTTAATGAAGACTTTTTGTCTTTTATACTGCCTGCCTATAAAGTACATCTCTATATTAACCTTGCAATGCAGCCAAAGTACAGCAAATTCAATTACGGTTTGATATTAAATAATATAAGAAACGAATTTTAATGCTGTTCAAGAAAATAAAAATGTATTAAAAAAAAAAAAGAGATTGCAATGCTAAATTATCCAGTTATTGATTTGTGGACTTTATTGTGGTTATTGTTTAGCACTTTTTTTTCTAAATTATTTTCCTAGCTGAGGCAGTTCTATTCAGGTATCCAATAGATGTGATCTCATTTGTAGGGACGGGTGTTTGGTGTCCTTCCAACCTGCAGATCAGTAGCCTCTTACACTAAGCTGTTAGCTCTATACAGCTCTTTATTTTGCATGCCTGTCAAAGACTTGCCTTTTCTTCTAGCGTGGCTTAAGGCAGCATGTGAGGCAACACGCCTGATAGGAATTATGCTGGGCAGTGTGGCTCTTTCACTTTTGTTTTCTGGTTTTTTTGACAGGTTGTGGTATCCCTGGCAACCACCTTAGTCCATTGTTAGTGCCCACGTACAGCGGGCTGGTGCACGTGTCTGAGGGATGTTAGAAGATGTGAAAGAAATGAGGGCATGAAACGCTGCCTTGGATTCTCTCTCCTGCCTTGTATTGTCCCAGGGAACGGCAGAAATTTGGCGTAAAAACACTCTTTACTTAACAAGGGGAAGTCTTCTCACTTCCTAGTGAATGAAGGACAAAATGGAGCTCAAGGATTTTGTAGTTTCAGTTGAGACAACTTGTTCGCATGAATTTTTACCCTTCTGCAGAAGGCTATGTGACAGAAGTGCCCATCCTTAATCACTGAAATTATTTCATTAAATTATTATATCATTGACAGTGCCAGCAAACATGGTTATTGCTCTTCCATTTCAGGATGTTTTCAGGGAATCTACCCCACTCTGCCCAGATAAGTCACGTTAGGAGAAAGGCCACTGCTGAAACTGCAGACCTATGGGTCCTTGCAGTAGCCTGGAGACCCAAGAACACTGGAGAGGGGGAGGCAGAGGGCAGAACAACTGTGAGTTTTGTTATTATTATTATATGTTTGAAGAATAATGGCTTTATTGTGCATGCTATTTTCTATCTACTAGCCTGTTTGGAAAGGGATTCCATGAGTCATAGCTGTATGTCTTTCCTCACAACAATGAATGCAGCACAGAACAAAACAGGGCAGTTTTCTCAAGCAGTGGGGAAGTGGACGGGCCAGGAGGGACTAAAGGCAGAAACAAGGTTTTGTTTCCCTTTGCAGCATGCATGGGTAAGACTGCACATTCTCAGAAAACTTCATTAATTGTGTGTGGCTATTTTTAAACCATCTACAAGAAACTAAACTGTGTTTTACCAAAAGACAGCAATATACCATTGTATTCCAGGAGTATGGATGCAGGTGATCACCATAATATGTACTTAGGGAGTAATTAAGGGATTTGTGGTCATGGTCTCATTATTCTTCCTTAAAGAACAGCAGTATACTGAAAATGAGATATCTATTTTTTCTTTTTTCCTTTTTTCCCTATTAACTTTCCCAAACTGCATGTTTTTTTGTATTTTGAATATTAAGTGGCTTTGTTTGTGGTCATGGTCTCATTGTTCTTCCTTAAAGAACAGCAGTATTCTGAAAATGAGATATCTATTTTTCTCTTTTTTTTTCTTTTTTCCCCATTAACTTTCCCAAACTGCATGTTTTTTTGTATTTTGAATCTTAAACTGCTTTGAGTGCTTAACTGCGTCACTATGTTTTACTTATGTAACTACCATGGTGGCTTTGAGCTCTTTTTTTAACTAGCCAGGTTATTTTCAACAGCTTTTTAAATCTAATTTAGGTTTAAGATCTCTACAGTGCATTGCACATAATGGACAAATCTTAAAACAGATGTGCCATTAGAGGCAGCACAAGGTTCACTAAAATATGCAATGACAACTGTATCTGGTGACTGGTTTTTCAATACAGAAATTCAAGACTTGTGAGATACAGAACCAAATGTATCTCACAGGGAGAAGTTTCGATGTGTGCTCAACATCAAATCCCTATTTGCTGTGATCAGTTGTGAACTACTTATTTTTCTAACTGATTTCACTGGGACAGATATGGCCACTTTCTGAAAATAGGATGTTTCGTCTTCCTAAGAACGTAATTTTGTGCACTAACAAAGGCAGTAGGAGCTCCAGACCTGCCTTGCCCAACACAGATAGCAGGTGAGAGAGACAGAAACAAATGTTTAAAAGGATGCCTGACAGAAAAATGATGGTGCTGTTGCTACTCCATTTTAGGGAGTGTATCAATCTTGTCAGACTAGAGGGAGTCTACTGGCGCACACAGGGAAAGCAGAACAGAGATCCTACCTCCTGAAGGGTCATGGCAGCAGAGAACAAGTTAGTAAAAAAGTATATTAGCTTCATGGACTGCTTAAAGGACTGGAGGATCAGACATATAATAAACCCTAAAACTCTGTATTCACGTTGTGACCATGCTTAAAGTGAGCCTTTAGTAAATGTCTGAAGAGATAAACAAACAAATAAAAAAGGGGAAAAAAAATCTAAGAAACAAATTAAAATCTCTCACAATTAAAAATAAAATTAGCATTTACATGTTTACTTTTCCACCTATATTTTCTCCTCTTACTATCTCTAAAAAGTGTGAAGTATGGGCATTTCAGAAGCTCTGTCTGTGGTTTGCTTTTCAATTCTACTGTGACCTACTTTGGAAATAGCTATTAGGGTGCTGATCATTTAATCCAACTTACATGGGAGTGCTATTAAAGCCAATGACAGTTCTCTGGACAGAATACTTTTTAGAGCTTTTCCAGAATTCCTAACTGCATGAGTCAACTAGTCACAGAATTTTAGCCAGGTTCTCATTTTGATTCCATTATAGTAGAAGAATTCACATCTACAATTTTATTGAAATTCCTAAGAACTTTTCTCATTAACAGCAAAGTATCAGTCAAATGTGCATGTAAGAACATGCTACTTTGATTAAAAGAAGACAAAAAAATCACAGCAAGAGGCTCATATTTGGCTTGGTAGGAAAACCTTGGCTGGGAAGGTGCAGGTAAAGCTAAAGCCTGCCACAGGCTGTGGCCAGTCACACATGTTGTCCTAAGTAGTGTTTTGTACTACCACTGATATGGAGAGGCTGCAGGCATGGCCGGACCATGGGTCTTATTCTTTTTGTTTTGAGTAACGAAAGTTTAAATATGAAGATTTATAGGTCTCAGCTATCCAGCCTAGAATTTACAGCTAAGATCTTTTGTGTCTTCTCATGCCCTTGGATTTTCTCTGGAAAAGTGGTGTGGGCAGGCTCTGAACCATTATTTGAAGGAGTTGTGAGTCACACACAGAAAGGGCAACAAGCAAAGCAGTAAGTCTTTGTAGCACATGCTGCATGGAATAATGGAGTACTGTAATACTTTCTTTGTCATGAAATTTCATGATAAACCAGCTGGTGAGTAGACCTTAGCAGACACTGATTATCACTCATTTTGTGGGGACTTGTCCCAGTCCTAATCCCTACAAAATGGAATAATGAAATTATAGTTGAATTTTAAAAAAAAAAAGATTGTGTGATTTATGAGCCTAATGTACCTGATTTCTACAACTATATTTCTAATTCCTGCATCACAAAAGTCTTAGAAATAGGCTGTCAACCTTTTTTCAAAGCAAGAAAGTTTTTCAGTGATTGTGGCACATGGCTAGTGAAGTGCAAGCAACCAAGGAACTGGTGAGATGCATGGACAGTATTTGGAAATAACAATTTGAGTGTTGTCTTGGACACCTCAGTTGATCAACCTTTAGAAAACTGATGTACAGGGTTTGCACAGACTTGTTTGATCCAGAAAACAATGCAAGAAGTAAGATTCAAATGTACAATGTTTAAGCCCACAAGAACTCTGCTACGTTATGGGCCAAAGGAAGAAATAACTTCTGTGTTTTGGAGTTTTCATAGACTTCAGATCATTTAGTGTTTTTCTATACAAAATCCAGATCAGAAAGGTAGTTGAAAAAAATATAGTGAATAAAATATTCCATCAGATGAAATCATCGAATAGAGACTTTTTGAGGAGAGTTAGTCTCTCTTATTCTGACTTTGCTCACATGTCTATGACAACTGGTCACAAGCACTGCAAATGTACCAATAGCTCCAAATGCCAGCAAATCTTAACCTGCAAAAATAAGTTCACTGTTCTAAATTATTGGTTGTATCAGAGTGGAGATCAAGACACTGGTGGTTTTTATAACCTTCTTCTTTAAGAGGCTATCATGTTCCATAAAATGGAAATAATTTCATGCATTTCATTGAGAAACAAGGTGAAGTGTAAAAAGAATGATCAACTGAATTTCACATATGCATATAGCAAATCTTTTTTTGAGCACTGCTTTTCTGCAAATCACTGCTAGTTGGAATTTTTATATATATTATAGTCATATGGCTTTTTATTTTTAATAAATTATTCCCTTTTTGTTTACAACATAAACAAAGGTGGAATTATAATTTCAGCTTTGGAAACCTGCCCCAAATAACATTTACAACACAGCAGCATCATTACAATCATAGCAGACAAAACTGGCCAACCTTTTGCCCCGTTTCAATCAAAATGTGGCTGAACTATACCAGAATATAATAACAAATATTTTCTGTGAAAATAGGCTGTTACCAGAAAAATATTGTAATGTATATTTTTCTTAGAATACTGTGTCAACCTTTGAATAGAGCTTAGTGTAAAATCTTGCCAATGAAACAATGTTTTTTTCTAAGTGACAGTGAAAGAAAGCATGCACAAGAGGTATAATTTTTTGCAGTATTGACACAATGATAAATACCACAGCTGCCAAGAATTTGGAGGTTTCATGTGACATTTTTATACACACTAAAATCAGTTGACTTCTTGACCTCCTTCATATTTAGCGTTCAGGATCCTGAATTTCCCAAGCTTGCTAACAATGTTTGGAGTTTATTGCAGCTTCACTGCCCTGGAAAATGGTGTTGAAATATTGTGTCTCAGGGCACTGCAACACCCATTCATTGCCCCCAGCTCAACCCATCTGCTCACGATGAGAAGATTCTCCTATACTAGTTAATGGCAATGGCTCTTGTCTCTTGATAGTGGCAAACACCCTTTTCGTTTTATTTCCTTTTCTAGTGCAAACTGAAACAATGGAAGAACAGAAATGTTAAGGGGGAGGTAGTGAGAAGGTGAGGGGATAATGAGGTTTTAGGATAGAGCAAACCTTCCAAGCTTGAAAGCAAATTCCAAATTTAGAACGCAATAAATTTTAGAAATACAAACTGAGCTTGAAACATGAACTGATGCTGTAGTATTTACAGAGGTCCAGACAGCTGCTTTAGTGTCTGTTTCAGGAAAATACAAGAGGCCATTCTAGTCACTTGTTCTAGTCAGAGAAAGCCTCTGGGTGACTGAGAGGTCACAGTCATATCTTCCTGCATCAGACAGAGTACTCCAGCCTTTTAAAGGGCTTCCTATTCCCCAAGTCAAAGGAATTACTCCCTGGCTTGTTAGATCCAGCACGGCTCACTTCAAGCCTGGTATTGACAGCTAGTCTATCACCCGACTAATAGGGGAAGTATGGGCATGCAGTCTTCAAACATTGTCAGAAAATAAAAACAAGGAAACTGGTAAAGAAATGCTGTTTTGTTCTGTATTTCCCCCTCTTTAAAGGAAGACATTTTCAGGTACACAAAGGGAACTAAGTATCCAAAGCACTAGATTTTCATAGGAGGTAGATGCTTAACCATCCTTTTTTTTTCCTTTATAAATCACTCCTAAATTAACAACCTCTTCATTTGGCTACAATGGCACAAATACTGACTGCATCTAACCATTTTTTCATGTAGGTTTCTCCTATCCCTGATCTGCACACACCTCCCTAATCAACACCACTAAACTGGCACTTCACCAGCTCCCATGTTCACAGAAAACTTCTCCCAGCCCTTTTGGTGAACATCTCCCTCTAAGTGCATGGCTCCTGCCATGCAATAGAATCGTTATAGTGTCTACCAGCACTGTCTTCTTCCCATAAACCAAGGAGCTAGAGGAACAGTGCAGCATAAAATACAGAATGAAGCAGTGCAGGCTCAAACAGTATGGAGAAGTGCATGGAGACACTGGGGCTAAGAGATGGGAGTCTCTGGAGCAGGGAAAGAAGAGGTAGAAAAGAGAACTTCAAATGAACACAGAAGTTACTGAGTGAACAGGAAAAAGGCTGTTGTTAGTAGGTTGGGTTTATGTGGCCAAAAGCAGGGAACTGGCTCACTATGTTTGATTTTTCCATTTCTTGATTCTTCCTTTTTTCTTTTTTTTTCCCTTAGTAAACTCTGACTTTACTTTTCACATTCTTTTGCTTGCTTTTCTGTAGTTTCTAAAATATTCAGTTCACCTAGTCTTGGATTTGTTCTGCTCCCAAGTTCCTCTCTTTCTCTCCTTTATAATCTTCCTCTTTTTCCCTGTTTGGAATCGCTGTCTTTGTGCCTGTGCTGCTCCTTCCCACCCTCCTTTTTCTTCATCCTGCTAAGCTCCCAGCTGCCACAAATACCTCTTCTAGTCTTTCAGGAGCCGCAAGCAATGATTAATTTTCATCCCTGCTGTTGAAACAAACAAGCCTGGCGGAAACCGTCCTTTCCGTGGCAGCCAGGCTCAGGATGGGATGGGGAGGAGGTGCGCAGCGCCGGGCTGGAGGCGCTGGGCACTGAGACCGTGTTTGTTCCGCTGGCTGGAGGGGCTGCAGGGTGGGGTGAGCACTGCTGGACAGCCAGGAACCACCTCAGGGGGGTCACACATGCTCCACCAAAACTGCTTGCCCAGTCAAGTGGGTCCGCTTCTCCATGGACCTGCTAGAGAGAGAAGAGTGCATGTATTTTCTGAAATTAATGATTAACAGATTAAAGGTTACATTTCAGCCTTCTCCTGCCACTTAGGGGAGATAATGCCTGACATTTTAATGGGCTTGCCAGCTGATGTCTCAATTCTTCTTGCCCATGTCTTTGAGTCAATTAATTCTTCAATCCTCTAACAGAGCTTTGAGGCAAAAGTCGGTCTTGGCACAGACCTCTCATCAGCTGGGGAGCTCAAGAAAAATAAAATAAATCACATCTTGGACTAACATAGCAGGTAGAAAATCTAGGGCAGGCTTTTTGGGATGAGAATACCTGTCTCTGCCTTTATGAAAAATCACCCTTGAAGTATTTATTTATTTAAATGTATTTAAAATATTTAACCAAATATTGTCTACTGACATTTTCAAAAATGAGAAAGCTAATATAATCTGTGACATGTTTTGGTGTTACAAGAAAAGAATCACACAGCAGCTGACTGAAGCAACAGAAGATTGTGCAGTTTTCCAGAGCCTGAACCCAAACAAAAACTCTGGGGAAGTCTAATTTCAGAAGAGAACAAAAAATCTTTTCATGGTTCCCTGCAAATTTTAATGTTGTAGGTATATATCACAGTGTGGGAGATTTTTATCTAATCAAAAACCTCCTCCATTGCTCAGTACTGGTCACAGATCACAGGTATCAAACAGGAAGATAATAAAGTAGAGAGTAGTCCAGTAATCCATCACACTTTGTATGACCAGGCTGCTTTCAAATACAACATTAAACTAACAACAAATCTTTCACCATTATTCTTTCTGTATAGCCTTTCATTTTCTAAAATTTACCTTCTGCAGTTCACATTTCACATTTTGAAAGACAAAGAGTTATGTCAGATTTCCTTGATTAATGAACATTTAGCTTTCTAGCTTGTTAGCATACAAACTCCAGTCATTTATTTATGTACCATGAACACAGCTAGAAAATCTAGGACATGTATAAATAGTTAGATAGAATATTATTTCAAAGGAATATCTCCAAACTGTTTCAAACTTCATAGCTGGGATAAATCTGAAGGAAATCCTGCATTTGCTTGACTTCAGATAACATTTCTTTCACAACAGCATTTTGCAAGATAGACTGGGAATGAGCAGTAGAAAATCATATTATGAATTTACTACCAACTGATCATTTAATTCAAAATTCTCTCCTTCTCTTGTACAAAAGTGCTAAAAGCATTCAAGGTTTGATTACACTTGTACTGATAGTGTAGGAATGACAGCTGACTAGGTTGTTGATTCATCATGGTAAAAAAAACCAACAAAATTGCTGGTGAATTTGGTGAAGAAAAATCCTCAAACCCACATCAATAAACAGATGAACAAACTTGAAGTAATATTTCCCTTAGAGTTCACATATAAAGAGGTTTGCATTTCTGGTACTATTCAACAAAAAGATAACTAAATGCAAATACTGCATTTAGTATTAGACACAAATGTACCCTCATTCATAGTGCTGTATAATTGGGTGAGACCATACTCAAAAAATTACTTCTGATCTTCATATGCAATTAAACTAGCCAATTCCCTTTCCACTCTGGATTTTGGTTTTGTTTGGTTTTGTTTGTTTGTTTGTTTGTTTGTTTGTTTGTTTTTTACAAATACAAGTTTTCATGTGTTGTTTTACATTTCTGCTGCAAGGTATAAAATATTCTAGGTATGGAGTGTGATTACTAATAAGCAAAGAGAAAGAAATTCTAGTTTATGAATTTTTAAACAAATGAACAGGGAGCAGTCATAAGGGCTTTTACATAGCATTATTTTTAAAAAACTGCATAAAAGCTCATCATCTTGAAAAACTGTCCACCTCTTTACCTCTTTGAACTACTTTAATTTTTACTAAATGATTTTTTAAATTAATATCATGTTTGAAATAATTCATTGCAGGGTGGTTTTTTTTCACTTTTTAATACATATAGCTACAGTTATGTATTAGGTATTATTTTCTGTCATTGATCCATGTTAAAGAGGTTAGTAAATTGGCCTGAACTTCATTAATAAGCAATGTTGTCTTGATATACTAAGTGATATTAAAGAATGTTATTTTCCCTTGCACCCTAGCAAGGTCCAAGGGAGCTTGCCTGCCAGTGCCCATAACATTACTGTGTCTCTGATACAATTTATTTCTGATTAATGTTGCTCTGAATGGGCAGTTTGGCCACGCTGCTCTACAGCATCCCTGTACCTGTGGTCACCATTCCTTAGGCAGGTTGCAATGTATATATCTGCCTCAGTTACTCACATTCACAGCCTGCTGTACTCGTTTAAGATAAATGAGTACAAAAATACTGAAGTGATGGGAACCCCACAGAGGGAACATTTTCCCTGGGGGAAGATGAGAAAATTGTAACACTGAGTATGGTTTGGTCAAAACATGTCAGATCTGCAATAATATAGGGCCCCAAGCACCCAGGACTGGCAAAGCTACACCAAGGGGTACCTTTCTAGGAATAAACACATTGAAATCTATTGTTGGATGTACAAGTTTTATTTCTAAAGGGCCTGGAAATTATGGAATTATTTTCCTTTTCTCCCCTGTGTGTGACAGTCTCTTGCAGTCTCTGTGAAAAAGCCTGGACCATAGTGGCTTTATTCTCAGCCTGGCTTCAAACAGAAACGATATCAGTACTGAGTCAGTAACAGCATATGGATAAAATACACCCCAAGCAACTCCTTTGTTAGTCTACATCTGTCAGTAATTCTTCTTAAATTCTCTAAATTCCTTGGTGCTCAACTTTTTGGGGGATATGTAACAGAGTCCCAGTCCTGCAGACTCCTATTTCTTATTTTAGCCTAACTCACCATTTTTTTATTATAAGCATCTATGCAAGTTTTTCCATGAGCTATTGAAGTCTACTCATAAAAGGGTGGTCAGTGAGGAGAGAGATCCTTATGGGTAAAGTCCTCTTAAGACTTTGTTCAGTAGAAAGAGGAGTGAAACAAAATATTTTCATAACCCTTTCTTCAGTGTCAGCAGCTGGCTTAAAAAACACTTGTGATTGTTTCCCTGTCCCCTCTGGTGGTAACTGGGTAGATCACTTCTAAGTCTGTTTTTGAGGGTTCTTGGAGGAACTAAATCATATAATTCCTAAATGTTGTAGAGAAAAACATAAAGAATTCCAAATAATTTCACTAATCCAGTTGTTGATCAACTCCAGGACTCATTCCTCTTGTCATAGACCTATCAATGGTCCACAAATGATCATCCTTTTTTTAAGAAGGATGGTCAGCAACCAAAACATATCTTTAAATTGTCTAATAAAAAGTTGTGGTAGTGTACTTTCTGATTACTTACTTAAACACTCAAAACAACTCATAAATGACTACTGAGAATAAATATTAATATAATGAATACATATGCCCCAAGTGTACCTACATATTTAAGAATATTGGTTTACTAATCAAGTTTCCTCCATGATGATCATTTTCATACAATTACATGACCCCTTGTGATCTGAGCTAGCAGCAAAAGTTTTAATAGAATTAAATGCATTTTAACTCACATCCTGAGAGGGCCATGTATGATTTAAAATCCAAACTCTTTCAAAGTGCATAATGTGCTTCAGAAAATTGGCTTAGTGCTGAAATCTACTAAAGCTGGTGTCCAAGAGAATTCTGTGATCCCTATTGATCTGTGTAGCAGGGAAATGCCAGTTTGTAGTAGTTATTTTTATCTCTCCAACAGTTGAACCCTGCCTCCACAAGGGCAATGTATTTTTAATGCATATGATGTTATTATGTAAATTGGTTTAGCTGTGTAATCTACTAAAGGTGATTTCTCTGTCCCGTGTGAACCACAAAGCCAATGATCGCATAATATTCATTAAAGATAAAACTGTCTTACTTTCCATAACCAATTCCCAAGTGCATTGCTCTGACAACTTCAATTTCTGTTCAATAGTGAACCTATGCTCATTTGCAAAACTTTAATGAATGTACCAAATACAGGTAATGCATTTTTCCAGTTTACAGTCCCAAGCATACTATAAATAATTTTCTAAGGAGCAACAGACACAGTAATTAAAGAACAAGCAAGGTCCCATTGGAAGTTCTACCCATTTTTTTCCTGCATCAACCTATATAAATCCATGCCAGCAATGTAGAAAAAGCCCCTTCTTTGATACATTTCCAAAATTAGGCAGACATCAACCTTGATTCCATTTATAAAAGCACTGCAAGGTCATGTCCATGCAATTGAACCTGGAAAAGCTCCTCCTTGTACAAATGTACACCTAGGCTCAAAAAAACTTTTATAATCTATATGGAGTCCTGCAATTAATGTATTTACAAGGACACCAGATATATATGTGTGAAAAATTAAATTGCAAGAGACAAAAAATCAGCACCAGTGGCTTTTACAGTTCTAGATCTAATTACTCTTTTTTCTATATAGAAATGAACAGGTGAAAAGTAAATGCATGGATACACTCTCTTTAAAATCTAATGTATTGGGTTAAACTGTAATTCATCTCCACTCCCAAGGGAGTAAAGGAGCTCCTAAAAATAATTAAATATATTAACGCATGATCTTTAATCTGGGAATCTATATACTTTTAAAAACATGAACAGAACCTTCATAATTAATCCTTCACATGACCACTGAAAGATTACATAGTAATAAAATAAGTATTGTCTAATATAATATTAGATAGTAATAAAATATTTTCAGTGAAGACTGAACAACTCATAGTTTCAACATTTCAATAAATATTTAAAGGCAAGAGAAAATGTTTTTGGAATAGTGGAAACCTACATTCCAAAAGAGTTGTCCAAGCTTAAGTTCCTTCCTTGCATGATAGAAATACTTAGGTGTTTTATAAAATGAAAGCGTAATTTATTCTGAATGGGAAGTTACTTTAAATTTTGAAATT
Source organism: Passer montanus (assembly GCF_014805655.1). Lineage (NCBI taxonomy): Eukaryota > Metazoa > Chordata > Aves > Passeriformes > Passeridae > Passer > Passer montanus. The sequence continues at coordinate 6,172,241 of NW_024371037.1, forward strand.
CAAAGAAAATTCTTCACATTTTTTCTGTTATGAAAATTCCAGTTTTGCAATGACAGAGTGTGAACATAAACATTTTTATGGGCAGTGATTCATATAATCCCTTTAACCACTGTCATAAAACTACAATATCACTGCTGTCAGAAATGGATACCCAGAGAGAATTTCATTCATCTTCCACTGTTTTATTCTAGATCAGTTAAAAATTGAACAAAAAAAAAATAATTAGAATTGGTGCTTTTCTTCAAAATCAAGAAACTCAGGGGCTTTTTGCTTTGGTGAAAATATTTGGAGTATGTGCTCCATGTGAGATGCAGATGCAGAATAGATTAGCTAATAGTTCTTATGTTCCTGAACTTTTTGTCCCTTTGTTACTAAATGTCGGTATAATATTCAGTGATGCATAAAATAGAAAATGAGAACACAGTCACAGATATTGCTAGAATATAACCACATGTATTACATTGTATTGGGTCTGGCTGAGGTAGGGTTAATTTTCACCGTAGCAGCCCTCATAGTGCTGTGCTTTCTATTGTTAGCTGTAAAAGTGTCAGTAGCACTCCAGAGCTTGCACAGCATCAGGGCTGTCTCTCCAACATTCCCTCCTTCAACACGAATATGGGGGTGGACAAACAAAACTTCAGTTTACATCTAAACTTTAAGCTAAAATTTTAAGCTCCTTGATAGTTAATCTTCAAGCCTCTGCTAGAAACACCCATTCTGGTTTCTGGATTCATTGGGAATTTGAGCTGGCCAGAGCTGACTGACCCAGATCACATGCTGAAGAAATCTAAGGGCTACTTTTAATGTCAGGATGCAGCCTACGGCCGATATAAGGTGACTTGGATCTTTTTGCCTACAGAACAGGAGTTTTGCATGCTATGTAATTACATTTGGGCAGATACTGAAGACATTTAAACATCAGAGACAAGTTCTAACTATCAAGTCTCAGTAGCTTGAGAGGTAGATTTGTTATCCTCAGACTGCAGTTTCATTTCTGATTTGAGCCAAATACACAGGAAAGTACATATAGTGTGCTTTTGGTGTAGATTTATTTGTTGGGTTTATTCTTGTTTGGTAAGGTAACTGAAATACAGAACATGACTAATGTTTCTCTATGAAATTACAGTGCTTTCCACATGTTGGGAGCTTTTTGTGCTCAGTATGTTTGCATTTCAGCACAGAGACAGTGACTAGGCAGCTGGGGCAGCTGAAGGCAGGAATCAGTCACTGCTGGTAGCAGGTTTCCTGGGAAACATATGGAGTATTTATCTTGCAACCTCAAGAAAACAAATCATGCTCAGAGCATCATTAGCTTTCAGTCTGTGACTTCTGCCTCCCTAAGGGCTCAATTCAACAACTATCTCTCCAAGAAGCACTTATTCATATGAGTAGGTCAATTACTTTCTAGCCCTTCCAGACCTTTCAGCTGAGGATTCAGGTATTTAAAACACATTTTCATATGTGCCAGTTATCAGTGATGTGTAAATCATAAAAACTTGCAGGTCCTCAAACTCTTCTCAAAGACAAAAATATCTTGCCCTGCTCCAAGACAGAGAATCCTTCCTTTCTAGCTGCCTACTCCCATGAGCAGGCACACCAGAAGACCAGGGCAGGAACTTAGCAGCATTTATTCATTTCTAATTGTGTGGATACTTTGAAGCTGGTCTGTAATTATTTTTCAAATTTTCTGCAGAAAATAAACAATAATCCTGTACTATTCCATGTAAATCCAGTTATGTCTGGAACGAGAAATAGCCAAACTAACACTTTACACAACCAAATAATTTTCATACATTAACCAAATTCCATTTTTAAAGTAATTAGGGCAGTCTTCCTTTCACATCATTCTCACTGAAGCATAGAGCTAGAATTCCAGCAGCTGACTAGACTTTGCTTCAAGTAGTTTGTCTTGATTTTTTTCCCAATCATCATGTTCATTTTAAATCATATGACATTTGAAAATGCTTCTTACATTACTTCAAGAGGTGGACTATTAACTGAAATCGTATGCTCAATTAAAAATAAAGAGGAATTTTTAATATACAGTCTCAAGGGTAAAAGCTGGAATGAATTACAAGAATTAATTTTGAAGTCTCAAAATAATAAAATAATAAAAACGTACCTGACCCCGCATTATAATTAAAACCTAATTGGATTATTTCTTATTAGGGTATGATTTAGGATTTTAAATGCTCCTGAATTGTCTACCTTATTATCACCTTTGGAATTGCTGCAGGTAATAACTGTATGCATGAAATACAAGCATTTTAGGCTTTTCACTTCAAACCACAGAGCTGCTCAGACTAAGCCAGGATTCAAGGTGTGGTACATTCCTGAAGTCTGTGATCAGAATCTGAAATAACCTCTATACTGGAGTGCATATATCCCAAAAGCTCATATTTTTTTGTGTGGAATTATCCATTATCCTTGCTAATTTGGCTAGAGGAGTGTCAGGGTAATCAGGATATCAGGAGGTGTCAGTGTCTGTCCCCCTCCAAGAGCAGGATGCAATTATGGTGCTGCTAGGGACCAGCCACTTTAAGTGCACCAGCCACTTTAAGCTGATGCAGCTTCTCTTCCCTCTTTTCATTAGACAAAGCACGCTCCATGTCAGGCTGTGCCAATGGGGAAGAAGACTCAGCTCTCCTAGACCCTCTTCCTCCTCGTTCAGTTCATTCCTGCTCCTAGTCATTCACTTTTGTTTGGGAAAGAACCATTCCACCATGACAGTCCCATAGCAAACAATGTCTAGAGCAGCTCTAATGAGTTACACCAAATATGCAGCTCAGGAAAGAAACTGGAGGCCTGGCTAACAATGGAAGTACAAATGACACTTTTAGGAATATCCTTTCTTCTTCTTTTTTGGCCTCTCTTGGGCATTGAAATCATAAGGATTTTCAGAGGATTACACAAATGTCACCCTCAATTAAGCTTAATGAATTCACCTTTTACATTGGAAAGTTAGAATCCCATTGGACTAAAGCTTTTACTTGCAAGGGAACTTTTAAAAAACATGCACAAAATTTCCTTCCAGACCTGTACCTCAAATACTTCAGTACTATGTAGGAGTCTGAGAAACAGACTGGCATGAGCATGTTACTAATTAAATAATGAAAGGGAGGAGGACAAATCTTATCATCTGCAGACTTGGAGAAATGCCAAACACATTCCCAATTAAAAATAAAAAAAAAAAAGCCAATTGGTAACTTACACTGAAATTTTAATTTATGCCTGGAAGCACTGATGGGAACATACACAGACTTGCCTGTTTATCTTGTGCTGTTTCTCAAGCCATGTCTGGTAACCACAGAGATGTTTTGAGATTTTTGTTCAGGAGTGGGAATGGTTGGCACTGAATCGTTCCAGCCTCCCACCATGGGGGTCATGGTTCCTGCATTAATAAGTACACATTCTTTATAAAGGGATGACAGCAAAAGATTAGCTGTAGCCAATCAGTTCTGTGAAGTTTCCATTCCAGCTTCTCCCTTTGCTCTCTCCTTGCATAGTTTGAAATTATTTCCTGCTAGTTTAATGTCAGACAATAAGAATTCAGCACCATCTATTCTGACACTAAGTCATTCACCTGGTCAGCCACCTGGACTGCTCTTTATCCCAGATCAGCAGTCATCTTTCCCAGAATAAACCGTGCCTTCACATTTTACAATAGCTCCTAAACATCTGTGTTCAGCCTTCTCTAACCTGAAGAGACAGGCTTTTAGATGTAGCACTGTTTGTATAGAGAGGAAGCTGATGTTTGAAAGTTCTTTACAGGCATCTTAATCTATTTCTGAAGAACTTAACAGTGATTTCTTCATTTATCATTTATCCCCAGAAATCAAAATTTGGAAGAACAGGAAAAATATTTCAAGAGAGAAAAAAAAGTAGGAAAAAACCCAACAACATTATTTTCCCTTCTGCTTCAGAAAGCAGAGAAAGGAGGTGTGACAGACCTTTAGGTGATGAAGAGAGAAACAACTCTTTGCTTTTTAACCTTCTGTAGTCAAAAGATAGCAGAAGAAAAGTAACCAGACACCAAGAAGTTATTTGTAGCATGTAAAAGTTCTACTAGTCTCCACTGAATCCTCTCTTTCCCTTGAAAGGTAAGAAATGTGGGATCTAAAATATTGTAAGACCATCTCAAATCCCTGCTATGTACCCTTGTGCTACAGGTGAAAAGGGGAACAAGTACAAGCTGCTTGAAAGTGCCATAGGAACACTGCAGACATGCTGGAGATGTACCAGTATGAGAGGAAACCAAGTTTAAACCAAGTTTAAGCTTCATTTCTGTTTATGCTGTCTTGAGAAGCTTGATCTGCACTGTCCCAGTACCCAACTCTTTCTTACAGTCAGAAGAGTAAAGCATGGGACAAACTCCTAATCAAACAAACAAAAAATCACCTTAAGCTGTTGATGAATTCCCACTTCACTGCACAGATTTGTTTAAAAAAAAAAGGCAACGCTAAAACATTATCTTCATTTGTGTTCATATTATAAAGGTTTGTGATAAACAAACATTGCCTGAGCCTACAAAAAATTCAGTGGAAAGCCTTCAAGATTTATATATGTGTTGATGACTCAAGAGCAAAAGCTACCATAGTCAGGCTAAACCTGAATGCTAATATTTTCTGGAAAAAAAATCTAAGGCTTAACTCCACTTTGTGTTGCATTCCTTGTGTAGTTGCCAAAGCCACTGATGAAGAGTTCAGGTAAGGGAAAAATGCAGATCATGTGTTGCTTGTTAAATTACCAGTGGAATATGAGATTTCATGAAAACTTAAATTCAATTTGTTCTGTCTTCAACAAGGTAACAAATGAAAGTAAAAGCAGAGAAAGGAAAGGCAGAATCCTTTCCTTGTCCTGGAGCAGACAAGCGGTACAGGGATAGGAATACTTAGATGTGAAAAAGTGAATTTCAAATCTGAGCCTCAATCAAATCAATCAGGAAAATATATTTCAACAAACAGATCAAAAATTCATGAGGCAGACACCTGTCTCAAAATGAATCATTTAGGTTTAATATGACAAACAATCACATTTCAACCAAGCCTGCCTGCTGATTATATTTCCCATATGCCAAAAAGGCATATGTAAAAATAATAAAATTAAATATTTTGAATTTAGAGAATTCAAATTTCAGCTGAACTGTACTTTTTTAGAGAACTTTCAGCTTGCACCTGTGTATGGTATGGTAATGTTTTAAGTAAATCATGGGAAAAGAGCAAACAAGAATGGCAAACAAATCAGAATATAATAGATACTCAAAATCTCCCTTGTGCACTTGCAACACTCTAATCCTGCATATCCTTCTATATATGTTTACTTCTACATTTCTGGGCACTCAAGTTTCATTAAAGTTTCCTGTTGACTCCCTGGTGTGTGTAAGATGAGGTTTCAAATGTGTCTCAAGTTACATGAACACTCAATAGAGGTATTAAGCTGCCTGGGATGCTGGACATCTTAAATGGCAGTTTGTGCTCCCAGCTCATGTTGGAGTAAACATGAGCTGAGTTGCCAGAGCCCTCAAAGTTGAGCACCAGCAATTTATGTCAAGACAATTAAGTTTGCCTTTCCCTGTATGTGTTATTTCACAAAGTTATTTCTAATACAAAGTATTAGAAATTTACTTTAGCAAAGAAAGAAAAAAGTAAATACAGCTGAAGAAGTAAACAGATATAATTTTGGATTAATGTAGCTATTCTTAAAGGCGGCTTGTTACAGGACTGAAGAAAAAAATAAATACAGCTGAAGAAGTAAACAAAGATATAATTTTGGATTAATGTAGCTATTCTTAAAGGCGGCTTGTTACAGGACTTAATATTCATAGTCACTTAAGAAATTACCATTAATGCAAAAAAATCACGTAGTTCTGAATTTTAAAGAGCAGGCAGAAAGTCATCAAAGGGTTATCTTGATTCCCAAGATGTCTATGACAGAGAAGATGCAGAAATGTAGCAGCTGCAAAAAAAATATAAAATCAAAGAGGGGAAAAAATTACATAGAAGGTGACAAACATTCACCTTGGCAACCATCAAGTTTGCAGACTACAGAGTCTTGAAAGAACATTGGGAGGGGGAGATGTCTGCATACATTTCTTTATCATTAAGATAATTTTGAGCTACTGTATGTAACATTCTTTTTATTTTAATTTTTATAAACAAGTAAATAAATTGTTTGAAGTTTTGATGCTTTTGCAAAAGCCTTCTGCAAAGTTCTCTCATGTCAAAGAAATGGGGAGAGTGGGGGAAGAAAAAATATAAGAAAGAACAAATTTAATGATCTCCACATAGCAGCCTGACTTTCCATTAAACTGAAAAAGCAGACAGCTAAAAAGAAGCTGATTGGCAAAGCGGAGAGCACTTGTCAAAATAAGAAGTAAACAAGGTTGTAAGAGGCCACAGATGCCATTGGCAGTGTGAAGAGATGGGAAAAACAGTAGGTTTCATTACAATGAAATTTAAATACTCCCTTTTCCTATTACTTCCTTTTTAATACTTTATACACTACAAAATCTAAAGGCAGAAATACAAACTTCACCCATCAACAGAAGGGCATGACTGATGAGCGTGTGAGAGAAAAGACACCTCAAGTTTAAAGAGAAACCCCCATTCTTATGAGACTTCTCCCTTTCAGCCAGTGCAGAAAACCAGACACCTCTGAACAGTTAACCAGGAGGCAGCACCAGGCACAGGGCTGGGAATCTGCTGTACTGAGAGCTCGGGCCCCCAGCTGCCCACCATCCCTAAGGGGGTGTGCATGGTGCAGAATGTCAAGGCACCTGGTGATTTGGTGCCTTGATTTTCACAAGATGACCTACAGGTTGTCTTGTCACCTTTGCCATAAAAGCTGACTGGCTGGAGCACTCACCTCAGGAGAAGTGAACCCCTTGCCTGGAGGGATTGAAATCCATGGAGGACATGACCTTATTGTCTGTTGAAACAGGACTATGGTCAGCCAGGAATATAAAATCACTGTGGCTAGAAGAGCAAGGGAGGAGAATGACTTTTGATCATTAGGGATTAAGAATTTTATCTGGAGAAGTGGTGGAGCTGAGTTAACCACCTAAGTATAGGGATAGTGCTGTAGAATTTACTGTGCATACAGAACTTTTCAAGTAAGAATTCAGAAAATACAGCTGCTATATGTTCTCATTAATACCCTCAAGAGGGGAACTTCTTTCAAATAATAAGCCCACAGGCATCCACCTGACTTTAAAAATTACCTCTCTTTTAACAGGAGGAAAGAAACGTAAGATTAACCATCCATCAAACAAACAAAAGCACCACAACTGGAATTAGAAGTAAAATCCTAGGAAAATTTACAAAATACAAGCATTATTACAAAATAGAATAGGAAAAATAACAATATTAGAATTTTACATTCAAAGTACACATTTCTTACACAGGTTTTTACAAGACCAGGATTGAGCTCAACACACAGTCCCTAGTCTCTACAGCACTGCACAAGGTGTGCTAAGCTGTGCAGAGTTATTAAAATTAATGTTAATAAGATGGTCTCCTGCTGCTTTACCAGTATCTGTCAGGGAACAACCAACACTATCCAAAATGGTGGCCATGACAACCAATGTACTTACCCTTGCCCAATTTGTAAGGCTTTAGAACTTAATGCTGTTGAGCTGATATAAAAGGCCAAAGCTGATGTGGCCATTTGTTCTGGTTGTCAACAAAACTTTTCTTCAAATACATCACTACAGCTGACTCATGCTTCTGCTGTAGTTCGTTCTGCATTATGTGCTTTCAGAAGTATTCACTGGATGTTTACTGGAAACAGTGTCTACACTAGTGCTTTTTAGCTATCTGTCTTTAAACTTTGCTGAATTAAAGAACTGCTTCAAATATTTAGTACATACAGATTCATACCTAATTAATCTCTGGCCATCCTAGTTAGAAATGTGTCAGTGGTAATTCCTCTAATATATTTCTTCATTTTGATGTTTGGACCCACTCAGATTTGAGGTTTAACATGTTTTTATCAAACTCATTTTAGTCCTTTGCTCAAAGAGTCATAAACAGTGAATAATCACTGGGTCAAAAGGAATGCTTACCCAACCTAAGAAAATCTGTCTTATACTGCTCTTGATAAGAAGTTAATCCAACAGGAATTTTACAAGCTTTTACCCATGATTTCAGCTGGTATTGTACTATCTGCTACACAAGGGAAATCTTTCCTGTCAATATATAACAGCAAAAAAGAGTAAATGTGACTAAAACAAATCACCAAGTAATTTTCAATGCTGTGTAGGCAACCAGATATGATTCATGTGATCCATTACATGCCAATGGCACGTAACAATTTCCCAATTGTATGGTCACCTTTTGCTATAACAAGAACTTTTAGGGAATTTGGGAGTTTCAGCATGCACAGATTGTCAGAATCTAGTAAATAAAATTACTTTTCTTTATGTCATAATACACATCCTAGAATGAAAAAGACAGCTAATCCAATTTTATTTTCTTCCAGAAATCTCACCAATTAACAAAAATACTGGATACTGAGGGGCCAGTAGTCAATCCAGAAAGCATGACAGAGACCAAGCTTGCCTGTCACCACCTTAGATTTCTGTTTCCAATAATCCTTTCTACAAAAACACTTGTGTTCCCTAATCTGAGAGTTTCTGGAAGACAGGGTAGCCTGAGCATGTCCAGTGTAACATACTGAGCTGAGAGCAGCATCAGTTTTGATTTCAGAAGACATGTCAGGAAGAAATTAAGACTCAATCAGTCTCTTAATCCAAGACAGACAGTACAGAAGCACTTGATGGCACTTTTCCAGCCACTCTCTGGTTTTAAAACTGCTACCCAAATTCTGTCAATAGTTCCTTTCATTACAGATTGCTAGCAGACATTGTGACTTGCATGGAGGACAGACTTTACATCTGGTATCCTATGAGCCATGAAAGCTAATCACAGATGTATCAAACCCTTACAAATTTGGAAATATTTCTGTTTTCTGAGCTTAATAGATGCTAAGGTAACAGACATGAGATGTTGGCATCTACACATATAATGAAAAATTACATATTTCAGTTTGTCAAAATATATTAGTAGATAAAGTTTTTCTCTCATTCTCATGTCTGGTGTGACTGATTAAAATTTTAAGGGAGACTGACAGAAGTGCAGGATGAAAGGTACAATCAAGCATTTAGAAAAATGTTTTAAAACTTTTCTGTGGCAGCTAATTATGGAAAAGATATAAAGTCGTATAAAGTGATTATAAAAAGTAATAGAGTAGAAAAGGTCTTGGTGGCACCTTCCATGGAAACTTGTATCATTCCCAAGGTCTCAGCAGTATTAGATAGTTTTGATAATTTTGGGCTTTTGCAGCGTGAGAATTTCTTGCAGTGCTTCTCAAGTACTGCCCTGGTACAGAACACTAGAACACTGCTTACCACCCCACAACTCGAGCCCTCTCCCAATAGGAGCAGCTCCATAGGTTTCTAAAACTCTGAGATTAGTCAGACAAGCACAATTATTTTACCACCAGCAGCAATCTGTTGCTCCAGGTTACTGCCTATTGCAAGTTTTGAACTTTTATTCAATAATTACTGAAGTAGACGCTGTTCCTCAGGGCCTTCTCCACCTTTTTAACTTTTCAAAGTTACTCTCACTTAAGTGGTCTAAAAAACAAGCACAATTGCAAATTTCTGCAGGACTGGGATCTTTAAATGTCACCTCCTCTCAGTAGGAAATGTCACCCTACATAACACAGTGTAATACAAAAGTCTCTTAGTCAGAATCAGGTCTCTGGAAACTACCACAGGGAAAATACAATCATCCAGGAGGCAATGAAGCAGATCGTTTCACTAAAGTATAACCAGTAATATGTTCTAAATTCCACTTATTTTCCAACAGAAAAAATATGCCTACCAAACTCTTTGTCAGAGAGTGAGAGAGTACAGTGCATTCTGTACCAAACAAGACATTTCTAGGTGCCATAGTGCCCAGTTTTGCAAAGAGAATAGAGCTACACCCACCATTAAGTACATTGAGGACATTGTGCTGCATTATAAAACACCTAAGGGCTGCAGTGGGATGACTTTGGCTGGCCCCAGCTGGCCACCAAGGCATTCTACCATTTCCCTTTTTAAACAGGACAAAGGTTTTTTAACAAAAACCTCATGGGTCAAGGTAAGGACAGGTAGAGATTGCTCAGCAATTGCAATCATGGGCAGAGCAGACTTGATTTAGGGAAATTTATTTAATTTATTGCCACTAAATAAGAGTAAGGCAATGAAAAATAAGACCAAATCTAAAAACATCTTGACTCCCAACTCTTCTACCTCCTTCATTTCCTGAGCAAAGGAGGTTGTGGTTAGCTCATAACACTTCATTTCTGGAGCACATTCCTCCTCATGCTCTTCGCCTCTTCCAATGTGGGGTCCTTCCCACAGGATTCATTCTTTCCCAGCCAGCTCCAGCGGGGTGAAATGTCCTGCCAGAAACCTGCTGCAGCATGGGCTCCTCGCTCTGTGGGGACACAATTCCCGGCAGGACCCTGCTCTAGTGCAGCTTTCTTCAGGGGTCACTCACCTGCTCTGGTCTGGGGTCCTCCAGGGGCTGCAGGGGGATCTCTGCTCCCCCATGGATCCCCAGGGGCTGCAGGGGGATCTCTGCTCCCCCATGGATCGCCAGGGGCTGCAGGGGCACAGCTGCCTCCCCACGGGACTCGCCACGGGCTGCAGGGGAATTGCAGCTCTGGTGCCTGGAGCACCTCCTCCACTTCCTTCTTCATTAACCTTCTTGTCTGCAGAGTTGTTTCTCTCACAAATTCTCAGTCCTTTCTCCCAGAAGCTACTGAATAGCCTTTTCTTATTCTTTCTTAAATACATTGTCACAGGCACTACCAGGATCACTGATGGGCTCAGCCTCTGCCAGTGGAGGGTCAGTCTTGGAACCAGCTGGATCTGTCAGACATGAAAGCAGCTTCTGGCCTCCCCTGCAGCCTCCCTGGAACAAAACTTTGACCTGGTCCATTGTTGTCAAATCCATTCTCTTCTACCAAAATGCCAAGCCTTAGCACTCTGTGTCTGTAAAATATCTAAACAAGGTTTTTATAGGTGGGAACTGACCATTATGTTTGGAGTTTTTTTGCTTGTTTGTTTTTGGTTTTGTTTTTTTTTTGGTAACAGAAGCTAACCCCATCACATTAACCTAGTATAAAAATAACGGGAAAGTGTCACCTGAATGTTTTCTGTTAGACTATGCAATCTGTGCACTGCCGCTGAGTGTCTAACCTTATGTGAGCATGCACAGCCATCAGATGCTCAGTGGGGAAAGGATGACCATAACACCTACATAATACTTCCACACTGTGCTGTGAACAGAATTAATAAATAAAATAATTTGACATGTAGGCAGTTAAGTGACATATTATTCTTTGATACAGCACTCTTACACATTAAATAATATCAAGTTTATCATGGTCTGCTCATCCTATGTGTTACAGTCACAGTGTGAGGTGTGAAATACTACAACTGAAATATTGGAGTGGAACTGTGGGTGAACTTATTTCCAGTTCCAGTTGTTGAAGCATCTGTTGGTTGCATATCAACCAGTGATGCTTCAAGATGTTGGTATAACCTTTAATAAGCAGAATTCTTTAAAAATTTAGGTGGCCAAATGAATCACTTCATCCTCTTTGATGTTTTTTTCTCCTGAAACAACAAAAACAACAAAAAGTTGAAGCAAAATTAAACAAAGAAAAAAAAAGGAAAGTAAAAGGACCAAATTTATAATAAATTTTTATTTTGTACTTACCTCAGTATCTTTAAACCTCAATGGCATGTTAAGATACTGAGGTATAAAACCTTAGTTTGCTATGACCTGAAGCAGCCTTCATGATATCTTGTTTTATTCTTCTGATATTGACAAGGGTTAGCAATTGCTGAATTGAAGTAGTATTTCATATACATTGATTTTATTCTCTTTCTTTTTTAAAATTTATTATTTTTCATGGGTTTGCTGATACCCTGTCATGCCTACAGTTGAGCTGAATAATAAACCATTTACAAAATTTTGCTTAAGCAGAAGTTGGTACACAAAACACTGTCAGGAAATACAGCGCAGTTGCTGTCTACTTTCCACTCACATTTTCATGGAAGAAACCAAACCTGTGCAGGTTTAGCTAATCACTCTTGTCTCAGAAATAGAGAATTCCTCACACCAAGATATACCAGTTCTTTTGGATATGTTCCAGATTGATCACACTGTGCCCTAAACACAAAAATTCTCCCAGTCTAACATTTAGAAATATATTACAGGTGACATTAATTTTAGGGCATGCTGTGGCACACATGAAGGTTACTGCAATAGATACAGATGGAGATTATAGTCCTCCAAATTGCCTTCCATTAGTAATGCTTCTCCCCTGAAAACTATTATGTCTTTAGAGCCCATAAGACAGAGCAAGAGAAATAGAGAGGATGCAGAGTTTGTAGTAGAGGACAAAAGATGACAAAATAGTAAGACACAAAAGCCTTTAGAAAAGTTTGAACTATTTGTATAGTCTCATGCAGGAATCAAAACAAGGGTCTTTGTGTAACAGTAATTTTTCTAGAGGCCATTCTCAGTGCTTTTTCTGTACAATATCTCTGTAGAAAACAAAAAGACTTTATAAAAGGTCACCCGTTGTTATATATTTAGAGAAGGTCTCTCCAAAATGTAATAATTCATGCAGGTACATGATACTTGTACCAGACAAATCAAGCAGCATAGTCAGTATTTGTATGGTCAAACCAAAGAAAACATCTGTGATTAATTCTCACTACTTTTCACAGCAATGGCTTGTTAGCACTGTCATTTGACCAGCTGTCTAGTAGCCTTGGTATTAAGTTAAAATAAAAAAAAGAAATTAGCACAACCAGCAACAAAACAAGGCAGCTAGCCTGAATCTGTGCGGTGAACTACAGTGCTTGTAAAAATCTGCTTGAATGGAATCATATTTGTGAGTAGGAGATGATCATGGGTCAGATTTTTTCATTCATTTTCTGTTCTGGAGAGGTGCCCTCCCTTATTCTAAGCATAGATTATTTTGTCAGCTTTGGGGATAATACAGAAATCTGATAAATCTACTTCTAGTGAGCATGTTCTTAAGCTTGTTCAAAGCCAGAACATAAATTAGCAACTATATGAAATATTAGCCTTATTCTGTACCTTAGCCACTCTGGCGCCCTGCATCTCACACCCTGTTCAGACATAAGCTGCACCATGTGAGCAGAAAGAGAAACTTCATCAAACTCAACAAATCTAATCCAGTTGTGTAACAGTTTCATAATTACTCCAACAGGAAAATAATTAACACCCACTGTAAGCAGGAAAAGTCGTGTTCCTTGCCATTCTCATCTTCTGCCAGGTATCACTTCCTTGTTAAGTGTGTGCTTGACAATATTGGGAAACTTCAGTTCTAAACCCAAAAGACTTCATATCTCACAATCAGGATGTACAGGGATTGTGTACAGCCATCATACTCCCAGCTCTGATGGAAGTCACAGATTTATTTTACTTTGCCTCAGCCTTTCATACATTAACTTGCATTTTCTCCCCTGCCTGAAATGGCACTCATTTATTTCTAGACCTCCTTCTCCAAAGAGATTTTATTCTGAACTTCAAAACTACAGTAGTATCTGTAGGTGCCAAATCCATCTGCTGCACCACATCAGCCAGAGTCCTGTCTCTTATATTTCAGTAAAGTTTTACCCCTTGGTAGATGAACTGATGAAGGTGAGGAGAAATTGCTGCATTCTTAAGGGATAACCCAGTTCACCTTTTAAGTGTTGCCCTCAAGAGTAATCTCATTTTCTGCCAGAGGTTAGCTGCAGAATAACTACTTACATCTTGCTATCCAAGTTCTTCATGAGCCTGGCTTGAATAGCATTCTCAACTGCTTTTAGAGGAAAAATCAAGCCAACAATTCACAATTGTTTTAATGCTGGAGCAAGAAAGAGCACTTCTCCTGTCAGTCTAAGACTGAAACAACCTGGGAAAACACAATAAAAAAATGCATGGTCTACTCACTTAAATGAAAATCCCTAAAACAGAACTATTGAAAACCTGAATTTAAATTCAGCAACTGTCTTCTTGTATATCCTAAATAATGGAGAAAAGAATGAATATATTGAGAAAGAGAAAACAATTAGTTGCCTCCTCATGGTTTGTCAATTTCTATTGCCTATAGTTTGGGTAGATTTTTTTATTTCAGTTTATTTTATCATCCCAGTACAATTGTCATCACATCAGCAACACAAGGACATTGCTTCTGTGTAAAGCCCATGATGTAGCTTCTGCTTACAGGCTGCCCCTTGACACTCAGTTTTCTGGGATTTTAACCACTCTGCAAAGGCTGGCTGTACATCAGCTATGGGGAAGACCACAGCTTTTGCAGCTCAATAACTGTATATGTGACGAGCACTTTCATGTGTCTCCTGAGTCCATTTTGACTCTTTTCACTTCAAATTTTATACAGAATTATAATAATTAAAGGTTTCATTGCTTTATTGATCATCTAAGCTGAAATCCTTTTGAAAATTTCTTTGCCCATTCAGCTATTTAGTCTGCTTTTTGTAAGGTTACCTCTCTTTCAGGTAGAATTTGAATGCAAAAATAAAAATGACAGTCATATTTGGGTCTGCAAAATTAAGAGATCTGGCATTTTTGAGCAGCATTCTTCCTATCACAGGTATGAGTCTTCTTTCAGCCATCCCAGGACAGACTCTATTTCCTTCAAACAAAGAGTTCTCGTACATTTTGATAAACCTAATTTGAGCAGGTTTCAAAGTTTTGCAGCACTTTAAAATGAGAGCTGTAACCTGTGCAAAACTTTGTCCTGCTAGGCTACATTTCCTGGATGTTTTGAATACTTCTAATCCTGTCTTTTAAACCTAACTGTGCTTCACAGGGCTCACCAGGGAAATTCTTTTCTCACAGAATCTTCTCAGTTTTCACTTCAGTTAAGCTAATTGTCAGCAATTTAAATACCCTCCTTAATTGAAAGTGCAAAATTTTGTAAGAAAAAAATTCAGAGTTGTAAAACAAACCACCTAGTGACAAAAAAATCCCAAAGAAACACTAAATATCTGAAACAGAGATTCAAATGCAGTGCTTACAGAACATTCTTTCAAGTCAAATGTTATACATGTGTTTATACCAACCTGGCTTCTCCTTTTTTACTACAAGAGTTAATTTCAAAGGTGACATCTCTCTCTAAGAGGCCTGTTAATAGCCCATACTTCAGCCACCTCTGAGCTCATTTCTCCAGGTTACCCCTTGCTGTGCTCACCTCTATCACTTCTTGCTGTCACAGTTCCTTGACTTTAATGAGCTCCTGGTAGTCTTGGAAGCTGCTTAACCTAAGGAGAATCACAGGTGACTCAGGAGCCAGGGTGCTGTTTGGTGTTTATTTGTTTTGGCAGAGGGCTGTGTAACTCCTTTTTGCAGTGTTCTTGCCTTCACTTTATGCTCGTTAAGCACAGCAACATGGGTCCTGGAGCTCTGCTGCTTCCACATCTGGATGTCATGGTCTCTGGGGTTGTACACTGCAGAGCACATTGCATGTCAGCAGCCTGCACAGCTAAATGAACCTGCTGCTCGGGAGGTGGCAGGAGAGCTGCTGAGGATGCCAGGTGACACAAAAAGATCAATGCTGGATCGGGAGAAAGCAAGAGAAGTAGGTTAAAATGCACATACCCTGTAAGCCTTGGAGGAATAATGATGGTGAGTGTTTATTGCTGACCTGGAAGAGCCAGTGAATAAAGAGAAAAAGATAAAGAGAATGCAAAATTATTGAGGCTAGGCAAAGCTATCAGGCAAAATAAAGAATCTCAGAACAATTTAACATAGTTTAATGGAAAACTTTAAGAAAAGAATCCATGTTAAGATAAATGCAGAATGTCCACCAAAATGTGAACAAATTATGCATAGAGATCTCTTTTTGACTTCAAACATTCAGGGAAGATGTCATCAGTAAACTCGTTTTTATGCTGAAGTAAATAAATGTACACATATGCAGGTCTGTAATAAGAAAATTATTAATTGTAATATGAGTTATATTATTTTAATTTTTTTTATTTTTTTAATATTAATATGAACCCCAAAGAGGAATTGGAAGACACAGACTGATGACTGGACAGAGGGATGCTGAATTTCAGCAGAGCTGAAATAAGGAATCAAGACAGTAGCAGATTTCTCATATCTGAATATAAGACACTGAGGTGTAAGTCCACAGCTTGGGTATCTATAGGCGCAGTCTGCCTATCTGTTATTAGAACATGGCTAAAAACTATCCTGCTGGAGACAATAGTTTGGATCATGGGCTTCTTAAAGGCTGATTAAAGTCCCAGTGAGGAGCAGGCTTGATTCTACCTTGAGTATCCTATACTGTTGTACAGTTATTTCATACCATCACTCTCTCCCTTCTCTTGCCTAAATTTGGAATTTAAGCCTGAAAGAAGAATGAAAGTTCCTCCCACCTCTAATTTTGTTTTATTTGAATGTATTCTTATTGTATCTTATATTCTTATATGTACCTTGTATCTTATATGACTGATTTTTTCCCTATGGAAATTTAAACAACCATTATTTCCAGCCATTTGTGAGTCTGGGGGGAAAAACACCCAATGTTAAAAAATAATAAAATAAAGTCTTTTTATGAGTGATCATTTCATCCAGTCACTTTCTTTGAAAAGGTCTTTTTATGTGTCTGGTTTTTGATGCATTTCTGTGTAGAAAGTTCCCTCAAGGGCAAGCACCCACCTTTTAAGATACAGTACCTAACTGTGCCTCTACACAGAGATGTAGATCAATCTCAGCCAGCCCAGCAATATCAGCTTTTGAGTTATGGGCTGGCCTGCCTGGCCTTAAAAGCGTGTTTATTTTCTACAGTATAGGAATGGGGACAAAAAGGAGAAAAGGAAAATTCCAAAACTTTTTATAATGTCTACTGGGGGGTCTGTTTTTTACAATGTGTGCATGTTCTAGGCCCAGTTAGCCCTTATGTTGGCTTTTGCTTGAAAACATGCTGATCTTTAGTACTATTTGATTTATATTTATGTAGTAGAAAGCTTACCATAATTTTAGGTTGTCTGATCACCTATTTATTATTTTATGCTGAATAGTCTTCTCTAATGAATTTTTTCAAAGTGTGATGCATGCAACACTTGGATTCTGAAGCACATGCACTAGTTATTTTTAAAAAGGATTAGAAAGCAAAACACATGAAAGATGGAAAATGGCCATGATGTTATCAGTTATTAAATGTTTACATAATTAAAAAATCACTCTTTAGTTTCTGTGAAACATTTAGACTCAGTGATGAAAAGCTCCTAACCATACTAATTTTCTTTTCATGGCAGTGTGTAATAAATTCCCAAGGGGTCATGAAATAAATGACTAAACATAAAACAAGTACCAAGTACTGTTTTATAAAGTACCTTCCATCTATCCTGTGCACTGGATAAAGCTGAAATAAATAGTGAAGTTTGAGGCAATTCAAGACTGCCATAGCTGGAGCTAGTTAAAGGTCAGACTTTAAATAACAAAATATCTTCACCTTTCTAAAATACTTGAGTTTTCAAAATTCCAACCAATGAGAAGATCTAAAAGGCAAGAAAAACATTTAATGTTAAAGCCTTAAAGACATTTGAGAACACAATGATCTGAAAAGAGATCCCAAAGCTATCCTTGGAAGCCTCCATGCCAGGAGCAGAAGCTGTTCAACTCTTATTTACATAGCAGAGATATTTCTGCACCCTCCTATTTAAACTGAAGGGTTTGTGGGTAAGGGCTCAGGGTACCCTGAAAAAGAGACTTGCAACCCCTGATTCTGCATGAACAAATGGGGAAATGACAAACATGAGGAGACCTAGGCTTGTAGGACAGAGACAAATTGCACAGCTGGCCAGCTTCAGGTGTTTGATTCCAGAATCCTATGAGCTTGCAAATGTGAAGGGCAGGAAACATTCCTGACTGCATCTTAACTTAATCCCATTCAGTCTGATAGAGCCCTGCAGCCCATTTCAGTCTTTAAAAAATGAGCAGTTCATAAAGTTAGTTTGTTAATTATATCCTGAAAAACTATTAATCACCTTTAATCTTATTGCATATGTACCTTGGGATCATTGTACAAAAACCTCCAAACGCATTTCCTAAATTCTGAACACTTAATTCTGATAAATTTTTATAGTGACTTAATCAATTTTTTGTGGTTTTAGATGTATTTGTGTGCTCTTGGTTTTCTTTTAAAAATAGGAAAAATAAGCCAACAAAGCAAAACAAAACAAAACAAAACAAAAACACCAAAACCAACCAAACAAAAACAAACAAAAAAAACCAAACAAACAAACAATAAAAAAAAAACCCTCAACCAGAAGCCAAATCAAAAACTCCCAGCAAATCTACAACATAACAAATAAAAACAAAACAAATTAAAAAAACAAACAAACAAACAAACAAAACACCAGGAAGGGAAAAAAGCTCAAAATATGATGTAGTCCACAAACTGGAGAATTAGGTAGAGAGAAACTTAACGAGGTTCAACAAGGGAAAGTGCAAGGCTGTGCACTAGGAGAGGAATTACCCCAAATTCCAGCACAGGTTGGGGGCTGACATGATAGAGAGCAGCTCTGTGACAGGGACCTGGGAGCCTTGGTGGGTCACAAGCTGACAGTGTGCCAGCAGTGTGCCCTTGCAGCCAGGAGGGACAGTGATGTCCTGGAGTGCATTGGGAAGAGTGTGGCCAGCAGGCTGAAGGAGGTGATCCTGCCCCTCTGCTCAGCCCCAGTGAGGCCACACCTGGAGGGCTGTGTCCAGTTCTGGGTCCTCAGTACAGGAAAGACAAGGAGCTACCAGGGCAGGTCCTGCAGAGGTCACAAAGATGATTTGGGAACTGGAGCATCTCTTATGAGGAAAGACTTGTGGGAGCAGGGAAGAGCCTTGTTTAGGCAGGGGAAGAAGGCTGAGAGGGGATCTCATCAATGCATACAAATACCTCCAAGGCAGGTGCCAAGAGGATGGTGCCAAACTCTTCTCGTTCCCGGAAAGAGAAGCAATGGCTATAAACTAAACCACAAGAAGTTTCATTTCAACATGAGGAAGGAGTTCTTCACATTGAAGATGCAGAGTGCTGGAACAGTGCTGCCCAGAGAGGTAGTGGAGTCTCCCTGTGTGGAGACATCCAAAATCCACCTGTAAAAATGCCTGTGTCACCTGTTCTAGGTGACCCTGCCTAGGGGATTGGACTAGAGGATCTCCAGAATTCTCTTCTAATCCTAACAATTCTGTGATTCGGTGAGTTTGTGTAACTACAGGTCCCTTGCCAGGCTTGGGACACCATGTTCTCTAATGACCACAGGCTCCTCCCAGCCTGTTCCTAGCAGCATCCTCTTCTGCCATCCTTTCAATCCATTCCTGTGCAACCATTGTCATGCTTTTCTCTTCCACTCATCATTCTGTTATGGTCTCTTTGCCCAATTAGTCCCAGCCAGCAGCCCCTGAGTGGTCAGCTCAGCTCAGCTGCCACTCCCTGCAGCAGCACTACCTCTGCTTCGGACATACCCACACACTTCTAACTGCTTCTTTGGAGGGACTGGTTTTTGTTAGAAGCAGTTCATCATTTTTACATTAAAACCTCTCATAAACCATCACTTAATAATATAGCAGATAACTAAAACAGCAGTAAGTTTTATCCTCAAACCAATCAGCAAGTCATATGAACAGCAACCTTCTGGAAAAAATGAGAGGTGAAAGAGTGAGTGTTAGGCAGCAGGAATGTGTAGCTGGACACTTTGCTGCTGCCAAGACTGTTAGGAGATTTGCACTCTGGGTTGCAGAGCTCAGTATTTTTTCAGAAGAGGGTGTCTCCAGCAGTGGAGTTTTATGCTCCACCTTGCTGGGATATTATTTGTTCACCAGAGGCATTCAGTACTGAGCGCCAGCCATCAGCTCCTGAGGAGCTGCAGTTTTCTTTGGACTTCTTCCAGCCACATCACAAACCCAGCTATTCTTCACTTACAGTGCATGCTGAGATTGCAGATTAGGGCTGAATCATTAGTGTACAAGCAATTTTATCAACTTGAAGTTCTGTGAGCCTGGATAAAGATCCAGACGGATGTCAGGACAAAGCTAATTGTAGAATGCCCTACATAACATGCATTTTCAGAAAATCCTGATGAGATTGCTATTTGTACTCTTACTCTCTTAGTTTACATGGCTCAATGTACAGTACTCAGTGCACTCTGAAGCTACAGTAATAATTTCTTTAGTCAAGGAGAGATTATATTAGTTTTCCATTACTCTAAATGGTGCTCCTCTACCCACTACTTTTCAAATCCCAGACTGCAGTTCAAGCTTTCCTGAACAAAACCATATTGCTGGAAGGGCTTATCCTTTTAAAATATAATTAAGTTATTCAAAATAGAGTCTAATAATTACTTTCAAAACTTAATAATAGGAGGCTATATTCTTTTTAACCATAGAGTCAAGTTTATTGGTGTTGCTCAAAATGTGTTTGAAAGGTACTTTTTTATTGAATTTCAACAACAGGTACTTAACTGTGTTTGGTTTCTCTTGCATTGGTCTCTTGTCATGTCTAGGCAAATCAAAATGCCTTTTAGCACACCAAAATTTCATTCTCACTGATACATTAAACTTTCAGGCAAGTTGTTACAATGTGGTAGTGATTTCAGCTGAAGACAGAATTTGGGAATCTCTGAGACACAGCAGCTCTGGCAACTGCTGGATTCAATGTGGTGTCTCCCAAAACCTTTCAGTGTAAGGTCTGTAATATGGCATGAACCAGATTTGGTATGAAAAAGTATTTTAACTGGAGCACACCAGTGGTGTCCACCCACAGTCCTGGCCAGGCTGGAGCTGGGGTAGGACCAAAAGTGGGACATGACAGGCTGAAGAGCTGGACTAGCCAAGGACCTTTCCAGTATAAAGTCTGAATTTAGGGGAAGTTGTGAGTTAAGCATAGAAGTGAGAAAATGAGTCACACTGAAGAACAAAGTAGGGGCATGATCAAAACTGGACTCAATACTGTGAAATTAAGGAAACTAGGGACATTTTGATATCCAGGAAAGAAAGATATCCTTGAAGAACACCAGGACTAGGAATGAAAAAATAGGCTTGTGCAGACTGTAAAATTTCTCAGAAGAAATTGTCAAAACTCAGAAACTAGACTCTGAAAGTCTATCCAGGCAGACACCCTTTTGCCCTTGTGTCATCAGAGGCCATTTAATATTTGAAGCACTTTTTTGACAACAAACATATTGTTTTGTGCTCTTTTATTTATTCACTATGTAGTTGCTTGTATTTACTGATCACCTGGGGCTAGCTGTTAACCTAGTAACTTAGCTAAAGCTGATAAAAATGTAATTAGACATATGCTATAGCATTCTAGCATCCAAGTAACATAAATTAGAAACTCATTACTCAGTATCTTGCTTAATATTGTTACACTCAGTTTTAGCATGCAGAATTTCTCAGACTCAGAGAGCAATAAACAGCTGAGGAGGCCACTACACCAGTGAGACCAGGAGCTAGAGATGAACTATGGCCCATGGAGAGTGACAGATACCCCTACATCAGACCTCTTGTGTCTAAATAGCCTCAGGAAGTATCTGTCCCTGTGGCTGCAATACTAATTAAAATACTGAGAGTAGAAACACAAATAAGGGAATCTGAGCTTCAAGCTGTTCATAAGAATAGTGACAAATGAGGACAGGTTTAAGGGGGTGTCTCCTCTTACATTGGCTAACACTGTCTGGCGATTGCTTGAGAAGATTTTTACTGCCTGTGTCCAGAATATAGCCCTGGTTCAATTTTTATAGTTTAGTAGGCATGTGTTCTATCACCTGTTTTTTTCCCAATATACATAGCAAATTTTCCCTTTATTTAAAGCTTCTTCCACTTCCCAATAAAGTTAATGATGTTTCAATTTGATTTTTTGGCAAGCACTGATATAAAATAAAAATTATTATTTATAGACTGCAGATCCTTGTTCTGCAAATACCCAACTATACTGTAGTGTCTTGAACAGTTTTTATACTCATCATGTCAGAAAATGTGAGCAAATTGGAATTCTCTGCCTCTATAATGCTTGCAGGAGATTATGCAGATTTTTCTTATGTTTGTTTTATTTGCATCCCAAGACCTTTCCAGGTCTTTATCACTGAGCTGCTTATTTCCATTTTTCTTGTATTAGTCTCAGATGTTTTTATGATTAGTGTCTTGCTCGAACACTGATTAATGAAAAATGTAGAACTCCTAAAGTAATAAACCAGTAAAAATAATAAATCATGTTGTTTTCAGAATATCAAACAGAAAGTATACAGCAGCTGGTATTAAAGTTGCAGAAGTAATCCACTGATGCGCTTAGTGCTTAAACTTTTGTTAAATTTGTAAAGAATTTTAAAAAATAAACATTTAGTTGGAACCACTGAGATAGCTGTACCCTTTTGCAAAAAAAAAATGAAGCAATAGTGCAATTTCAAAGTGAAAAACAGTATAGGACAGTGATGAAAACAACAGTTTTTCTCCTTGAGTTTATCCTGTCTTGAGCTCCCAGTAAGAATGTTTTTTAAATCAAAGAATCATAGAAAGGTTTGGGTTGGAAAGGAACTTCAAAGATAACCTGGAACAACCTGCCTGTCATGGGCACATCTATCTTCAACTACTGTATGTTGTTCAGAGCCCAGTCCAGCCTGGCCTAGAACATTTCCAGGGATGGTGTATCCACCCTCTCTGTGGCCAACCTATGCCAGTGTTTCACCACCATCATTGAAAAATATTTCTTTATAATTTCTTGTTTGAATCTACTCTATTTTTAAACTATTTTTGCTTTTCCTGCTGCGATAAGACCCACTGAAATATTTGTTCCCACCTTTTTTTAAGCTCTGTTTAGATATTGAAAGGCCACAATAAGGTGTCCCCAGAGCCTTTTACTCTCGAGACTGAATAATCCCAAGTGTCAGCCTGTTTCCATGGGAGAGGTGCTCCAGCCCTCTGATCACACTTGTGGCCCTCCTCTGGACCCCCTCAAACAGGTCCATATCCATCCTGTGCTGGGGGTTCCAAAGCTGCACACAGCTCTCTAGGTGGGCTCTGCACCCACAGAGCAGTGTAGAAGGGGAGAACCACCTCCCTCAACTTGCTGGTCATGTTTCTTTTGATTCAGCCCAGGATATGTTTGGTTTTCTGGGCAGTGAGCACACATTGCCATCTCACATCCATTTTGTTATCCATCAGCATCCCCAAGTTCTTCTTACAGAGTCACAGAACATTCTGAGTTGGAAGCAGCCTACTAGGAACATCAAAGCCCCACTCCGGAACTCCAGTTTCCTCCTTCCTCTCACAAGCAGTAGCTATCTGGGATTTTAGCTCTCCACTTTGGATTGTGGCTGCATCCATCCCTGATTTTGCTGAATTCCTTTGCCCTACTCTGATCTCAGGTCAGTAAGCACATTCAGTGTTACTAGATGAGCACTTCTAATTGGAAAATCTTTGCAAATCTTTATTTATATGCATCTACTGGACTTTATCCCATTGTACAAACAATCTTGGAAAGTGACAATATAGGCACAAAAAATTGCAGAGCAAATCTGAAGACTTAATTTCCAAGAGTCTTCCTATCTGACTTCTTGTGGCATACAAAAAACCAGTATCAGCAGATATTTCTTCCATTACAGTGCTGTAAAACCTGTCTAGTACTGCCTACCCTGTAGGTCAAAAAAAGGACTGGAATGGATCCAAAGGTACTGTGCAATTTCTAGGGAAAATGTAATGACATATCTGAAAGTTATTAACTGATATTCAGAAATACCTGCTCTCAGTTTCAGTGTTTCGACAAAAGAAAGTGCTTTTGTCAGGATTTTGTACTTGTTATTTTTGCAGGATTAAAAAGGGTTTTATTAGGATGTTTCATTTTGAGACGTTTCCTCACTAGGATGAGACTTTTGAGGTATTGTACTGAGATATTAATCAGAATCTTATTACCTTTCCATGTTATTTTTCATCATCCTGGGGAAAATTTGTGCTGAAAGGAAAGATAAAATAAACTTGGTCCAGTGATGAGTTCTGTGTGTTCTCCACTGAAATGGAAGCAGAGTGGCCCCCAATGTGGTTCTGGTACTAGCATCAGTCTGGTACCATGTTAGGTACCTGTTGTTTCATTGGGCCGCAGGACCTACCTGCGCTACAAATTAATTTAAAATTTAAATAATAAATAATAGATTTAAAATTGTTAAAACATAAAAAATGTAATAATAAAAATATGGAAATTTCAAGAAGGGAGCCCATGTGAAACTCCTGAGGTTCCACAAGGCCAAGCTCAAGGAGCTGCATCTGGAATTGGGGCAATCCCCAGTGCCAGTGCAGGCTGCAGGACAAACACCACAAAGAGGAGTCAAAAAGAATCCTTGCAATTAATTCTTCAGATTTACTCTGTAACTTTTCATTAACATATTGTCAGTCTCCAAGGTTGTTTGTACAATGCAAGAAGGTCCAGCAGATGTGTATAAATTATGATTTGCAAAGGTTCTCCAATTACAAGTGCTTATCTAGTACCTGGTAAAGTGTGCTGCTCAGGAGAGTGGTAGAATGAACAACATATCTATAAGGAAGTTGGAAGATATGATAATGAATATGAAACTTCAGAAAAAAAAAAACCCGAAAAGCATAAAATTTTTGCATAAAATCATTAGTGAAAGAAAGATTAATGGGACATAGAACCAAAACTGCTTTCTCTCTTGGAAATTTCCTTCCACTCTTTTTATACTCAGACTTACAGACATCACTGCAGGTATAAGTAACAGATACAAAACTTTCCAAGCCCTCTAAAATTCATTGTTAACACAGCAAAGAGTATTAAATAAAACTGATAATCTGAGAAATGTTCTTTATACAACAACCATTCAAACTAGCAGGACAAATTATGGCATGTTACTGTGCAAACTCAGGATGATCAGAGGAAAACCACAAGGCAAGGGGTAATGTGTGATTAACTGATAAAATTTTAAGGGGTTTGCACATGGGACTTGTCTTCCAGGCTACAAACAGGAGCACATTTAAAGACATATGTGTTATGGAGGGTTCACATATACACAAAGGAGCAGGGTGTATTTGCTAAATAAACCCTTGTTATCCAGCTGTAGAAATAATGAAGATGAGATCTGGAAGTTTGGACTTGTTTATTCCAGGCTACAAGGAAAGAGATAAGATGTTAAGGAAACAGGAAGGTTTCCTATTTTGCTGGTTTACAGACATCAGTATCAAATGTCATTGCATGAATCTATTTTTACTGATGTCATATTTTTTTAATTACACTTGCAAAAATTTCATGGTCCATTAGTTATGTCTTCCAATCTGCCAAAACCTGAATATGGGTCAAAATGTAGCACTGGGAATGTGAGAAAAATCTGACAGAAATAAATAAAGAAATTTAGTAGCTTGAACATCACTTTCCGCGATTTAAAGATGTTTCCACTTTTTCTGTTCATGCCAAAGAACAAGAGACAGGCTGGTGGTGAAGGTAGATGTTCACAGTTCAAAACTTCCCTCTTTGCATTCTGGAGGCTCCCTGGGAGACAATCTGAACACTGCCCTTCAGGCTGGAAGAGACAGGATTCACAGATTCAAGGCCAATGTCTTTTAAATGGAGTTGTATTTGAGTGGACATAAAGGACCCCAAAGCCCCCTTAGTTACTATGGTTTCTGCCAAAATGTCCTGCTTGGTGTGGTTCCTGTTGGCTGGAGGAAAGAAATATCTGCTGCAAATCCAGGCAACAGGATCTGGCATCAGCTTTCCAGTAGGGCTGCTGACGTGCCCTATTGCTTTATGGAGGAAAGAATGGGGAGGAATTAGTTTCATTTTTCAGGTCTTCCAATTTTACAGTGCCTGGTTGAGTAGGATGAAGTTGGAAGAAAAGAGAAGGAAAAGGTAAAAATAACAAGGAAACTAGCAGACTTTTTAGTGCTCTTTGATGGTGATAAAGGAGAGCACAGGTCTGGGAATGAGTCTTTATGACCAAGGTAAATTAATGAACATAGGAGAAACCTAATGCAAGTCTCTTTGTTTCACTCTCAACAGGCTGCCAGCCAAAATAATAAACAACAGATTCAAACCAGAATGTTCCAGAGAGAATTGCATTTCACTCCCATCTTCTTACAGGGCCTCCTAAACCTTTCAAGCAAGCAAGAAATAATTTCCCCTTGCATTTTCAAATTCTGAACCACCAGAACAGCAAATACAGGCTGGTACTCCCTACCCTTGGAACCATGCTTATTTCAGCTGCAAATGGCAGACAGAATTATGTGGTGATACAAAAAGCTCTTCTCCTTGCCAAATTTGAGCTGCATCAGTTCTATGGAAGAAGCTCACAAACAGTTCACATCAGCTGTTCAGCAGGGAATTTCAAAATTCTCCACTACATACTCCACATACATAGATACAGATACAGCTATAGATATACCCACACATACAGCACTTTCCTACCACCCCCTCACCTGCATGCCAGAAATCGGTAGTGACTTTAAAGAAGCTTTGCAGCAGCCTGAGACTGCTGCTCTGCCACAGCAGCCACTGAACTGACAGCATGAGAGATAGTGCATAAACACCAAAGCTTGTCAGTACGAGTATTTAGTGCAAAGCCTCAGTATCAAGGGTATGAGCCTGAGTTCCTGGAGCCCATGCAGCTGTCAGCCTTCAAACATGAAAATGCAGATTTCAGTTTTAAGGCTTAAGCACCCAGCTAGGAAATGTTATTCCATTACATAATAAAATCTATATTTGCTATATTTAGAAGAGTCGATGATTGTGCTGCGTGTAGTAAAACGATTTATATTCCACAGTCAACACACACTCTAACGCAGATTTTGATTTTAAAATTAAGCATCCAACTGGAAGATTATGTTATTCACATGCATATTTAAATGGCCTCTATGTTGAGGAAGGTTGATGGCATTGAGATGTGAATGAATGTGTTCTCTCTTGGAGATAAGGCATTTTTCTGTCCTCCTGAACACATACTTTGATTGCATATAAACTTATCAATAAATTAGGAGTTTTTTTGGGTTCATTCTGAACATTGTCTTGTCTTTTTTTCTTTTTATCATCTTAGAGAGAGAATCCCATGTCCATATAATTCTGTCCCTTTCTGCTTCTTGAGTGCATTCTTAGTGAGGGTATTAAGTTAATAAGGTTTAACTTTGATCATTTTTCTGAACAAATCAATCTCTGTCTTCATTTTCCACCCTTTTGATGCTTTCTAAAAAGCTTCATCACTATGAATAAATTTATTACTTCTCCAATATACCCCTCTAGCATTAATACTGTGAAATGTAGTGGCACTGACCAATGAACATGCTTCTTTAGTTCCTTTCCTTCTAGGTTTTTGATTGGTTTTTTTTAGGAAAGAAAAATAGAAACAGTATCAATCTGTTTCCTGAAATGAGCATTTGCATGGCTAATACTTATGAATTCTAATGTGAGTTACACATTGTACAGAATGAAGTCAATATTCAAAAATGTCTCTGACACAGACCCCACTCAGAACACTGATCCCTGTTTAAATATTAAAGAGAAAAAATGCAGTATAAAAGGAAAGCTATTTATTCTTAAAACCATTTTATAACAAATTTAAATGCATTTTTGTTCAACAGATAAAATATCTAAATAATGTAGAACTTTTAATATAAGCATTACATAAATTCACTTTTGTTTTATATAATGCCACAGATGCTGGAAAGTGTCTTCTGCTTGAATAATATTGCCTGCTTCCAACTGTACCTATGGTTCTTTACTTGGGGACATTTTGGGGTTAAATTGATGCTATGCTTCCTCATTTGGAAGACTTTCCTTTAAGCACCACTTCTAATATCAGCTGTCTCTATATTATGCAAGCACTTTCTTAGGCAGGATAAAGCAAATAAGAAGGAGAGAGATAGATATTGCTGTTCAAAGGAAGTAAACATTCCAGAAAAGATTAAAAGAGACAAGGAGAGAAGTGAAAACAACAGAAAGTTAAGCTCTTAGTAAAATCTGAAAGCTGGTCTGAATATACAGTTAACAAAGATGAACAGCTTATAATACTAAATATTTTGAAGGGGGCTTAAATCCTCCTCTTTCAAGGATGGCCTTATTTATAACACACAGGAGAACCTAGGTAGATGCTTTTCCAGAGTATGTCCTTCTGTCACTGCCTTCTGGTGGGATCATTTCAAATTCTTCTGTGACAAAGAGCAGTGAGAGACAGCGTACAAGACTGGCTGGGCCACCAGCTGTCTTAGCACAATAAAAATATCTACTTGCTATGGAGTTGATCTGAAGCAACACAGAAGCAATGAAAATGAAGAATACAAAATATTCTTTCACAGGAAAAGGATGGAAATATTTCAAGGGTTATTGCTGAAGGGCAAAAAGCAGAAAGAAAATATTTGTAGGAAATCTAGTTTTCTAACTCCCACTGGGACGTGTGACATGGGAAGTGATGTTTCTTTCAAAATGTCAGGATTACTGACATTTCCCACAGAGTTCCCAATTCAACAGAAGCTGTGACTTCACCCAAAGGCAAGACAGTACTCTTATGCACACCAGTACATGAAAAGAGCTGTACCGTATAGCTCAACAGCCTACCTCAGCTCCCCAGTGGCAACAGTTGATGCCTGGGGAGGAATACAGGAACACAATACAAATAAAGTAACTCCTCTTCAGAGTATTTTCCCCCTTTCAGTGATTTACGACTTAGGAAATTTCTGAGCCAAAATGTCACCTTTGTAATTATTCCCAATGTGCATTTTCTCTCAGTGAATTTGTCTAATTGCTTCATCCACACCAATTGGAAAGTCATTTCACAGTTACCTGCCATGAAGCTCTATTGTCTTTTGTTTGTCTGGGACTTAGCAATCTACAAGTTTTGCACAGTAAATAATAGTCAACACAGCATTTTCTTATTCTCGTTTGGGAGCAGGAGCCACAAGACCATGGTCACCAGGTCCAGCTCTCCTGTTGCTTAAACATCTTCCCTTCCAAACACTCCGTCTTCCAGACATGCTTATTTGCCATGGCTTGGGAAGAGAAGTAGCTGAAGGAGAAGGTCATATAAGACCTCAGAAGTTCTGAAAGAAATAGACATTCATTTGGAGAATTATATGGAGTGAATAATACAGGAATGACACAATATATCAAGAACTAAATACAGCAAGTGTCTATGTGGTCTATTGTGGACTAAGTGAGAAGATTCTAGAGGGAATGGAATACAGACTGAATTTTTTATGCGTTTTTTTAAAATATATTTTATTTTCTTTTCTCCATAGAACATTCTTTTTCAGTAGCATGGAGGGTGCTGTGTTGTGTCATATCCCCACAGCACATTAGCCATGATCCTGCTTTTGGTCTCTTCCTCTAGGCTAGCTAACTCCTTTGTCTTTTTATAGTCCTCAGTTACAGCTCCTTGTTGCTCATTATCATCATCTGATCATTCCCATAACTGTTCTTCCTCCAAGGTAACCTCATCCTCATTCCAGCCTTGGGTGCTCAAAGGTGATCAATGCTTTTTCCACTCCGAACTTGAGCTTGCTATTAATGAGAAAAATCAGAGTAGTAGGTAGGTAGGCCTTCATTCAGAATGAAGCTTGTAATTGAACAGTGATATGGGAAGAGTACCAAATGACAGCTAAGAAAATTTTCTAGCTGAAGGTTTTGCAAATCACTGCAAGTAGTAAGCGTTTAGATATTTATGAGTACTCTATTGACTCCATTGTCTCTTGTATTTTATAAGATAGAAAAGCTGTCAGAGAAGCAGAATATAAATGCAAGTTTTACAGTTGGCATTTACTTAAGTAATAGAACTATTTTGAGTCCACTTTTAATTCTTTGTTTCTTTTATAACATAGAAAAACAACAGGAGAGATAATTCTGAAATACTGTGATGTCTTGAAATGGAATCTGAGACATATTGAAAATTAAAGAAAATTAAGCCTGATGCTGTTAGGTTCTTGAATAGCCTCCTGATGTAAAGATGTTAAACATCATTAAGAATATCTGGGCTTGGAGAAGGGAGGACTGAGAGGACTCCTTCAACAGCCTGGCAGAGCATAAGCTCATCTAAAACAAAGAAATAGAACAAGATTTGATAGCATATAAGGGAAGAAAATATCTTCTAAACCTATAATCTGTTTAGCTTAACAACCTCTTTGAAACCATAATAAAAATGTCAAGGACTGTGGAGATTTCACATAAGCCTTTTTTCCCAAAAGCCAGTGATAAATACCCACCATCACTCTAGCTCTTTCTTTGCTCTGCACTCACTGCCACATGCCAGCTGTAAGTGCCTCTCTGCAACACATTTACTAAGGGATGGACATTTGCCAAATGTAGTTCGTTTCCCCTCTCCTACCCTTGAGGACTGTCATCTTTAGACAATGTTTTATTCTAAGCCTTTGTGCTCTTACATGTCACTATTTGTGGCTGGAAGTCTCAGGAACAAATTCAACACAAATAGGGCGAGAAGTCTTTCTCTCCTTCTGAACAACCTATCTCAGTAGTGTTCACTTTTCACAGGAAAGATCCACCAGAAGCAGACTAGCTAGAGCCCACAGAACACAAGATTTCCTTCAGGACAAGCCTAGTGCTTGCTACCCAACCACAGCATAAATATTGGATGGATTTTTTGTACCTTTCAAAATGATCTGAACCATTTAGAGAGAGAAACTAATGTTTTTCTATAATGGCATCAGTGACAGAGTTTGAGGTGAAAATTTGGGAGATTGGAACTCAATAATTAAGCTCTCTGTTCCTCATAATAAAGTTTTAGTGCTGAAACTCAGGAAAACAAAAACTGTGCTTGGAAAGAAAGTGATCAGAGAATCAAAGAATCTTAGATTATGCTGCATTGGAAGGGCTCCACATTGATGATCCAGTCCAGCTCCTGGCCCTGCACTGGACAGCCCCAGGAGACACACCCTTTGCCTGAGAGCATTGTCCAAACACTTCTTGAGCTCTGTCAGGCTGGTGCTGTGACCACTGCCCTGGGGAGCCTGTTCCAGTGACCAATTACTCCTTGGGTGAAGAACTTTTTCCTAATATCCGAACTAAACCTGGCACAACATGCCCTATGCACATTTTGAAAACCTTCACTGTTACTTTCTGTGTTGTGTTCAAATGGAGAAGTGGAACTGAAACAACATACAGACCCCAAATCATGTCTGAGGTAAACTGGAGTAAATGATAACCACTGCAGTTACCATTTAGAAAGACTGAGTTTATTTGTGTCTGTTGTTTCCAAGTTTGTAATAATCCAGCATTGCCTGCAATTCATTGACCTCTACCAAGAACAGAGGATGCATTTCCCTCATTAGCTGGTGGTAAACATGATAAACAAAATGTACACACTGACATAAGTGTTTATTTAAATATAGTGTTAATGATCATACCCTAATCTGCAGTTTGTGAGCTAGATATGGATCTGCTTTAGAAAATATTTATAATAATCAATGAGGACTTGTCTGCAAGATAAAAACATGGAGACAAAAAGGCATCAGGAAATAAAATAACTGGGATACCTCATATAATTACTTCACATTCAATGGCACACAGTATCTTTATCCAAATAAAAAACTGTCTTGTACCTCTGTTTGCCATCTATGTCCATTTTTCATGCTGAGTAACCTTGATTTCCCTTCAACATAGAGATCGCCATAATCAGCAGCATAAAAAAAAAAGTAACAAAGGGATTTATTTAAAAAGTATCAGGAAATGTTTTTATTTTTGTCTCTAAGACTTCCCTGCATCGTAGGTATTGACACTAACTAAACTCATTTGATGCACACCAGAAGTTTCACTAAAGAAAAATTCAGGTCCTCCTTGTTAAATCAGTATTGATTTACTACAAATCTACACAGCAAAAAGAGAATTAAGAATTCAGTAAGGAAGACCGGATGCACCAAACTGGTACAAAAGAGCAGAGAATAAGCATTCCCAAAATAACCTTCCATGTGAAAACCACTTAACCATGACTTTTTCTGATAATTTTTGCTAAATAGGGACCCATTTATTCTATCACCATGTGTGTAATTTAGCAGTACTGGAGTTTCCTTACAGCACTGCCTCATCTTTAATGATAACAATAATGCAGAGACTGGATCTACATGGTCTCTCTGATGATTTTTTTTAATTGTCCCCATCATATTCATATTAGTAGAACAATATTTTAAGGAAGAAAGAAAATTTATTTTCTAAGTCCTACAATGATCATTGTACAACTAAAATATGAAAAATATTACACATATTTTACACCCATATATTCCTATAGACTGACTTTGAACTTCAATGCTCACCTTTAATCAGTCTAGATTAACATTATTAAAACCCAAATCCTCTGAAATAAGCTTTGTGCAAAGGCAGAGTATCATTAACTTATTTTTACTGCACTTGCTACAGTGACCTGACACAACCTTAAATATATATAAAATAAGCGTTTATTAAAATTTAGCACAGTTCATTGATTTCTGATTCTGGTGCATGACCTTTTTTGTTAATTCATCTCAGCACTGAGAGCAACTACTTTTATATTTCATTTTTCTAGAAACAGAAATACAGTTTTGGAGACATATTACTGTTTTGTTTCCTTCTCAAAAACTATTCTGAAGGATTGTTAGGATGTTAGTCATTCAATGAAGTAATTAGTCATAAATAGGCTATCATTTATAAATAATATAATCACAGCTTTATATTATTGTTGTTGTTGATGTTATTATTGTTAGTAGTAGTAGCAGTAGTAGTAGTAGTTTTAGAGAAGAAAGGTGATCCTAGGTGTAGTGAAATGAGAAATTCTGCAGTGTATTACTCTGAAACCATGCAGTTCCCCGAGGCTATAGAAAGAAAGAAAGACACAAGACAGGATAATTAGAGAATATGACACAGTCCTGACACAATCAGTGCAGGGCAAATTATGTGGGTGTGCTGTAGAGAAAGTCTCAATGCCTGCATTGCAGCACTCTACAGGAACTTGGGATAGCACCCAGCCAAACTGCCTCTTATGTCAGAAGTTAAAATTCTGTGAGTTCAGCCCACAGGTA
Source organism: Passer montanus (assembly GCF_014805655.1). Taxonomy (NCBI): domain Eukaryota; kingdom Metazoa; phylum Chordata; class Aves; order Passeriformes; family Passeridae; genus Passer; species Passer montanus. The sequence goes on from NW_024371037.1 coordinate 6,205,321, forward strand.
GGGAAGACAAGTCATGCTAAGCCTGTTGGAAACTGAGACCAAAAGAAAGCATTCACTTTTGAAACTTCTTCATAGTCTTATTGCTGGCATTTGCTTTTGATGACAGGCTGGAAATCACAAAAACCATGGCCTCATTAGCATGCATACATTGTAATAAAAAAAAAAAAAAAAGAAACAAGAAAATTACAGGGAACATCTCTTTTCTTCAGAGAAAGGACTTAACAGCAAAGCACTGCAGATTGAGATACTACTCAATCTACCAGTAGTTCCTACTTGTTTTGTACAATTGCCACATTAAGCAACTAGGCAACTCTGTGAGGCCATACACCTGCTAATATAGCAAACTAAATGCGCCATTTGGGGTTCACACAATTATACCTGAGGAGTGAGGATTGTAAACCAAGCCCTGCTAACAACTTCTGAAAGCTCATGTGTTCTGTTAGCGTACCAAGCAAAAGACAACCTAAAGGAGCAACATACTGTCACATTCTGACTTGAATATGTATTTCTATTTCCTAGTTTCTATAGTTAGTTTGCAGTGCCTCTGCAATGGGATTTTGCATGCAGAATGCTTAGGAATTTTGTATCTAGCAACAACTCCAGCGGCTGCCTTGTTCTGCAAACTCCTCCTCATGTGAATCATCACGCTGAATCCAAGGAGACTGCTCTCATAAAGACTATTCTTATAATTGCGTGGTTTCACAATTTGTTGTAACTGTGTTTTAATCTCTGCAGCAAACGCGTTACTCGGTGCTTTCTTTAACAGCCATGTGGATTCTCTGTTACCACTTTACTATTTATTTAAGTGTTGATTTATTCAGAGCAGCAGTCATCATGACTCAGTATGGGTTTTTAGAAATTGGTAACTTCTCCGAAATGGACACTTCATAGATTTCATTGGCATGAGGCATGTAGCCATAGAGTGTGCTTGTGTGTGAGCTGAGTTTGGAGACTGCAAAGGAATGTGTGAAACTTCAAATGATAAAAACATGAGTTCAGAAGAAATTTGTTTTGCTATTAGGTCTGAAGCCATGGCAGTCAAGAGTACTCTTGAAGGTGGGAACTCTTTGGGTATTTTTTGATGCAGTTTTAAATTACAAAAATCCTGGAAAATAAATAACGAACACACAGAGATAGAGGCAGAGAGAGTGCTCTTAGATTTGAACTAAATGTGACTTGTCAGGATTATAATCATGTATGCACTGTGTTGGAGAACACAGTGTTAGGAGATATTTTCCAAATTCAAAATAAAAGTAAAAGATTTGAAGGTCAGTCTGAATTTACAAATGCTGGAATAGACAAAGAGAATCTGCCCGTAGCTCACAGCATGTCAAGAGGAGGAAGAAGTAGCTTTATGCACTCCTCTCTTTTGAAGGCAGTTCCATCTAGTTCTGTACTGAAAAGCCCTCTGGGTTTCCCTTTCTGCCTGTGACACAGCAAAAGTAACATTTCAAAGTGCAGGGGTAGATGCCCCTGAGTTATCTGGTTTCAAAGAAATTTTAGGTATTTCTGAGTTTTTCACTAGCTCTTACTTTTTCCCTTTTCTTTCTGTAGCTCCACAGCAACTCAATAATGATCATTTCTAAAGCAAAATGCCTTAAACAGTCCAGCCCCCAGCAACCAAAAATGCTGCAAACAGCAGAAAGGACTGCTGTGGTGGGGCTTGCTTTCACCATGTAGTACTTCACAGGGATGTTTCCATGTGTTATAAATGTGATATGTGCTTTGCAACCCTCTTTTTGAGCACAACTGATGGACAGTTAATCCCCAGCCAAACAGGAGAAGAGGTAGCTTTAGCAAAGCAGTTTTAAAATCCTTTCATTACAGCCAATAATTTCCAATTCCCTCCCAAAACCAACTTTCTCTGAGCTTACGTATGCTAAATATCCCCAAGAGATTAAAAGATCAATGAAAGTCTTCTCTGTACATTCAAATACCATTCCCTTGTCCTTCAGATCATTCTATCCATGTTTGAATACAGCATGGCTAGAGATTAATTGCTGCAGTCTATCAGCAAATAATCTTTAAATGCTTCCTGAGGAAAGTCTATTAGTATAGAGTAATTGCATATTTTGTGTTTCCCAACAGTGTGCCATGGTGTGTTTCAGCACATCCCTTGGTCTAGGAACCCACAAGGAGCAACACCTTTTCCATAGGTTACCTGTGACATTTCTTCTGTTGAAAATGCCTCTTTCAGAGATATTTTTTTCCTGAAAGCAATACTGCATGGTGTAGGCCATACAGGGAAATCAATATTTTAAAGTCCCTGCTTCATTATTTTGCCTTATTTCCTGTCCTGATTGAGTGAGAAGGGCAAAGGGCAGGGAGCCTGACAGCATGTGATTATGAGCAGGCCCAGCCAGCAGCAGTGAGGATGCTGTTCAGAGGCTGTTGCTAAAGAATGAATATTTATGATTTCTTATCCTGTAACCTATTTCAAAGCCTAAAACCTACAGCCCGATAGTGCTCAGGGCTTGGTAAAACCCACAAAGCAGTAAAAATCATTTATTCTGTAAAGGGGGAGATGTGTGTGAAGGTAATTGAAGGGAGATTTTCACCATGTCTTTGAAACAGACTCTGACTTAACTCTAAATCTGAGGGCTAAACTGTATCTGCAGCTGTCCCTGTAGTCATGAACCAACAGATCTGGGTGGGTGTAGATAAGAATAAAATCTATCCCGTGATGGGAAGTTTGGAAAGTAGATTCATTTCCTGGAAGAAAAACATATAGAAAATCGCCTTTATGTTTCCATCAACACCTTATTTAATTTTAGTGAGGAATATTTTAATTTAGAATAAAATCTTCTTTAAAATTAAAATACATTTTATTTGAAGAATTTACATTTTTTAAGTCACAAGTACTTAGATTACAAGGATGGCTTTGTGGCAAAATGTTCTGTTCCATCTCTAGAGTCACTTGTCATTGAAATGCAGCAGAGTAAATTTGGTTCTGCTTTTTTCCAAGCATCTCTAGTCTCAGTTCTCAAGACTGCCACACAGAATTATATTCAAAGAGAAAAAAAACAAGTGCCTCACATGGGAATGTTGTGTCTAAAGGAGATGTACAAAATCATCATGGATGAGGTGCTGTATTCAAACTACTCTTCTCTGTACCTCTGAAGGGAGCCTATCATGACTGAGACACACTTTGGTTTTAGCAGTGTTCACCTCTGAGGATTACCAGTGTGGCAGGATGGGCACATCTGTGCAGCCAAGCACCTGCTGCAGGCTGAGAAGGCAAAATCCAAATGTTCTTCTCTGACTTCCCTCCATGGCTTACTCCACTCCAATTATTGAAGGAATTGCAGGGAGGTACATGTGGATCATCCTCTGAAACATCAAGATCTCTCCTTCTACTCTAAGGTCAGAACCACAATACCTCTGGCCTTTTCTGGATTACCTGCTTAGGTGCTTTACAGCATTCCTCTTTCCTACATACAAAAATTATGGGATTGCTCCTTGTGAATGCAACAAAGGTCAATAAGACAGTCAGGCTTTGCTCACACAACTCACCTCTCTGTCTTTCTCACTTTAAATTGTTAATTCACTTCAGGTCTCCTAGAGTCTTTGACATAAATCTTGCCCCTGGGGTCAACTACTTTGTGCTTCTGGGTGCAATGAAAGTGATGGATTGGAGTTGAATTCTTGAAATTTAGCGGAGAAGACTTGGGGGATATGCCTTTTCTGAGCATCTATATATACACTCAAGATGACACCACACATTTGAATCTTGGCAGACTGGAGTTTTGCACCTTCCCTTGTGCCTGGAGTATATCTTTCACCTGACCTTCATCCTGGAAAGAAGGGGGAATGCAGCAAATTTAAAACTGGTAGCACTTTCTTTTCTTCTCTTTTTCAAAAGAATCAGCTTTTACATCTGCAGTGTTTGCATGTCTGCTTGTGTGTGTATCAGGGGGCGTGTGTGTGAATGTATGTGTGTGAAATGGACAACTGCTTCCAAAAACACAGACAAATACAGAGCTACGCAGGGCAAGAGCTGGCAACATGGCAACATGGCTTATAAAATTATTTTAACCCATCCAAACTGAATTTGTGCATTTGCATCTGGCAGATGGTACGTAATAACATAACCTATCCTCACAGCCTGTCTGGACACTCATAAGATGCAAATCCTCATTAAGAAAAACCACCCAAAATACAGAACAAAAATCCCACCCAAAACTAAACAGCCTATTTCCAGAAATAAAACCAGCTACCAGATTAATATTCTTTCTCTTCCTCATTCTCTTGCTACAGTGCGTGCCATTGCATGTTGTCCTGGCTCTGCTCCTCACCACCCACAAACCAAAAGATTGAATTCATTGGCTTTGGTTTCCCCATGAATCTGTATGAGTTATCAGGCAACTCCAGCTGCCCCTTCTGCATTATTTTTCACTGGAGTTTTGACTTGCCAGAGCAACAGTAAATCTTTAGTTCATTTCTTTCCACATCCTCTTGTTGCTTGCAGGGTCAGACAGAGGGAACCTCCAGCCCCACCAAACAGAAACTATTCTCAAAATGACAAAAGCCCAAGGCATGAACATCCCCACACACTCAGGTTTTATATTATGACTGGATCAGCCAGGATACCAATAAGACAATGCAGACTTCTGACTTGTTCATTCAGGTGAAAAAAATAGATTTTTCTAAAAAAAGACATCTTTATTGATCTGGGGACATTCTTGACAGTAATCTAGTATGAAATACCTTAGATTCCCATAATAAAGTCTGTTAATTTTTTTTCAGTAGCAGGAAGGAATATCTCTCCCTGCACTTCAGCAGCAGCAGTTCCAGAACAATGAGGAGGTTGTTGTAAAATGTGCATGTAAAATATCTCCCTATTTCTTATAGGGAATGACATTTCAAACACTAAATTCCTTATATCCAAAGTAAATTGAAAATTACTCAAAACTAGACTGTTTTTTTCAGATCTGCCCCAGTTGTCACAGCACTGGGCCCTCCTACTCAAGCCAGGGCATCCCCACTCAGCTTCATTACTGTTCTGCGCTGTCCCAAGGCATTCATGAAAATGGCATTTACTCATGGGTAAATATCTCTAAATCAAATATCTCTGATCTATCCATTCAATATTCCAGTCAAAAAGAAATTATCTTTGCTAACTACACTCACCTGAAGAAATGCAGAGAGCAAGAAGAGAAAGTTCATTTTCTAACTGTGGTGGCTGTTTATGAAAGAACAGTTACTGAGTGCCATCTGTACTGTGTTATAGTGGGCACACACCTTTACTGCACAAATCCCAGGGTAACAACTGGCTGCACATTTTTAGCACAGGTCTCAATGCTGCTTCAATGGCAACTGTGCTGCTTGACAGAGAACTTGTAAATTTTCTTAAGGAATGAAAATGCTTCACCAGGTCATTTAAAGGATATGCAGGAAGTCATTCAAGCATGACTGCTGGTCATGGAAGAGCTCTTCATTGGAGAAAAGTCCTTGCATATAGGTGCCCTCATTTATTCTAAGCACTGGGTGTGATCTCCTTTAGAGGCTGCAAGTGCTTTCCCCTCAAAATGGACTTAAACAGAGAGCAAACACACCCAGCAGAATACAGCTGTGCTTCAAGGTGGCAGAACTATGGCAAGCAGTAAACTAAAAGCCTGGCTCCTAAATCTCTTCTTTTCTTTGCCATAGGAAAACTTTTCCAAACAGAAACAGTCAAGAAGGAAAACTGTCCCTGTCTCGGGAGACGTTCTGCTTCCTAGCATCCAACAGACAGAGAAAACAACTGATATGAAAACACATGAAGAGTTCAAGGAAAGGAGCATCCAATAGCAATACCAGAAACATATCCTAAATTTGTAAAGCTCTCTAAGAGAGCCAGAAAACAAACTTCTGCCTGCAGTCTCCTTCTTTGGCAATGAAGTTCAAAGAAAGTCTTGCCTAGTGCTGCCCATAGGCAAGCAGGATTTCATTCCTGGTGCACAGGGTATACAGCTTACAAAACATATATTTTAGCAGAAAGTGATGGTTGTACACCTCAGATTGTTTTGTCTTATGAACGTACACTAAGATGGCATAAGATGCATGAAGACCAGAAAAATCCAGTGTCTTTTCTAAATAGTTTAATTGTAGAGGGTTTTTTGTTAAGTTTTTTTTAAGTGTTTTTGGTTTTGGGGTTTTTGGTGGGTTTTGTTTATTTGTTTGTTAACTAAGTCCTAGAATTATCTGCATACATCTTATATGTTATACTTTGCAAACTATGTGTGCTCACAAATTTGGGTGATAAAGAATCTCCCTTTAAAGCAACATATCACAGTTAAGCAAACATAACCTTAGCCATGCATTATATTTACACTGTGTATATTTATAGCATATTAGATTGGACCTAATAGCTAGGCAGAGGACTCTAGCAGGGGTGCAATAATTTCCTGCAAAGTCATTTGCAATATCAAATTAAGCCAATCTACACCTTTCCTAGGTACCATCTGGGAGTTGCTGGCTCAGGTATGAAAGTGTTTTCTCAGTCAGAACTTGAGAACTAATCATAACTTACTGAAAAAATTATATTTCAGTTTGGTAAGGTTCTCCCAGAATTCATGGCACTAATGGGGCCATAAGGGAAGAGATGATAGTGTATGGTTGGGTTTTAGCAGGTATGGGCAGAGATCAGCCTTGTGGTAGTAGAGTGAACTCAGATCAACTTGAACTTCTGGTAAACTTGACCATAAAGAAAAAAAAAAGACAAAACTCTACTCCAAATGGAGATTAATTTGGTGTAAAATTGGTGGTTTTAGATGATTAAGAGAATGGTTTTTTGCTTTGATTTATCTTTTTTAGATGAAAGACAAATATTGCATCACGTGCTGTTAGGGCTTAACACCAGAAAATCAGCAATATAAAGTTCAATGTTATTTACATTTGTTTTCTCTTCCCCCTCACTCCAAAAGCTGTTCTGGTCTTCACACACATTAAATAGTCACTTACAGAACTGGTTTTGGTTTATTAAAATTAAAAGGAAATTTCTCTCTATATTCTTTACACAAAATCCTATTAAAATTTTAGGATTTGCCCAACCCAGTACTATTGGGTATCCCGCAATGTTGTGAGCATCATCAGTACTGCATTGACTCTCAAGTTGGCTTATTGCTCCAGTAACATGAGAGGTGATTGTAACAAAAGAGGCAATTGCTTCATTACTCATGAATACAGGATGCATTCTCTGCTCTGCCTGTAGCAGCCTCTTTCAGACGTGAAGGACCTAAGATGCACATAAAATTAATCATTTTACCCTGAGCTGCAGAGCCCAGAGTTAGTCAAAGCTCTGCATAGCTTCCCAAAACCAAACAGTACATTCCACTCAGGCAAAATTCCCTAAGTGGGAATAAAATTATTTTACATTTATCTCCTAAGGCATATATTTTACAAGGAAATAAAACAAAGACAGTAAAACAGCTTCCCCTGGACTGATGCCAGCAGTCTGGCAGAGAATCTCTTGGTGTTCTTGGGGTATGGATAGGAAATCTTTAATGTTATTAGAGAGAAAATTATTACCCAGAAATGTTCCAGAGAACAGGTTAGTAGAAACGGTTTCAAAAATATTTTTTTGAGTGTGATAGACGATGTCTTCTTTGTGGTCACTGAAATAAGAAAAAGGATGCTTTTTAGACTTGTTTTTATTAAGAAATGAGATATTTCAGAAGCCTGTTGTAGAAAACAATCTTGGATTGTGAAGTAAAGTGTTATTTCTATTCAAGCAAAATCAAAAAATAAAAACATAGGTCTGCAGATAAGTTTTTTGAATAATCAAGTGTTCACAAGTCAAAGAAAATTAAACAGATGAAGGCACACAAAAACTCTTGAAAATGGTCTTTCTTCATATGAAAGGACCTAACATGATCCAGAATGTGTATTTCTCAATGAATGAAAACCTTGAACAAAGATCTATCTGCCTGATCCATCGGAATATCAAGGAAAAAAAAATCTGAGAATAAGAAGGGCATTAAAAATAAGAACAGAATCAAAGAAAGAACACATACATCTATATATTAGATTCCAAGCCAGGCAATGTTTGCTATTGTAATAGCCAAAAATAATCGAGCTGGATTCAGCCTTCTGAAGGAGGGCAAGGAGAAAATTTTTCCAGCCATACAAATAAATCATTACAGGAGAGGGACACAAGAATACTAAAAAGGTAACGCACAATATAATGTTGGTGCAATCCAACTAAATGTGCTTTGGTTAGCTTTCAAGTCTGATGATGTAGAAAACTAACGCAAAATGAAACTAGATAATGAAAATGCATATTTAAAACTAGAAATTGTCACTAATGCAAAGGAGAAAAAGCATAAAGAACATAGGGCAGGTAGTGAGATAATTTGCTCAGAATTGGTACCAAATTTGTAAATTCCACAGCAAGTATTTTAGCAAATCCTGCTGCATAACTAAAGGTAACAAATGAGATATCTATATTTAGGAAAGTCATGTGGGCAATTTCAGTACAAACTCCAACCTAGCAAGCTAGAGAACAGACTTTGAAGGAAAGAATCACTAAAAACTTAGAGGTAGCTAAGATGAAATCCAACATATTTTGCTAAGGAGACTTAAGAGATTGACTTGGAAGACCTTCTTTGATGGTCTTTGGCCAAACCAATCTCATTTATCTGGATTTTAGTAAGTTTTTAATGTTCTGTAAATATGTAAACATTAGTTCAGCTGGAAAATTTAGAGATTAATCAAGGAACCATAAGGAATACCTTCAAAGTATCAAAGTATGTGATTGGTTTTAATTGCTTGTTCTTAATTTATTATATAATCTATTAAAAGAGTGAATAAGCAAGGTATAACACCTGGGAAGAGCAGAGGCTTGTTCCTTCTCTTGGAGGAAAACAGATTTGCCTGAAGGTCAGCAGCCTTGAGAGACTGCTGTGAGTGACAGGCCAAGGAATGAGAGAGAAAATAGGCAGGGCTGGGGGCTGGAGTTCAGGCTAAGAATCTCAAATGTTCCTGTAAGGACAGGAGAGGACAGGGAGGTGTCAGAGGGGACAGAAGGAGTTTCCAGCCAGCCAGAGACAACTGGGTAATTTCTTGCAACGCAGAAGTCATTGAGCTGAGGGTAAACATGAAAGGAAAGAGCTTTGCACAAGGACCAAGTGGCACCAGGTAAATATCAGGTAACATTTTTTACTAATTTCCCTTGCCTGTGTACATTGTATTTTCTGTGTTTTGGGAGTTAATGATTCATATTATAATTAAAGCTGATTTTTTTAACTCAAAATCTGGGGAAGTTTGTAACAAGTAGTCTTACCTTATTGATTTTAAAGATGTAGGTGACTCAGGGTCTTGTCAAGTCAGGGAAGGGAATGGCATAAACAGTAAATGAAAATGGGTAGAACTGAAGGTATTGGCAGAAAATAAGTAACCAGCGCAGTCCATCGGGAGTCAAAGCTTACATTAGTGACTATAAAACACTACATGCTCATGAAATCCATCCCTGACACATCGAAAGTATCATCAAGGCAGGGAAGGTTGAAGTATTATACATAGAGAAAGACATAACTAAAGGAGTAAAAAATATAAAGTAAGGAAACAATATAAAACTAATTAACAATATCAGTTCCAAACACATAGGAAAAAGCACATTTAGTTAGAAGCTTTTCATGTTGAAACAGCAGAGAAAGTTAATCTGATTTTGAACTCAAGGTTAACTCAGTAACACGTGGGATGTGACCAGACTAATGTAAAAGTGACTCCAAGATGTTTTAAAAGAGTGGTTTCTAGCAGAACAGTAGGACTGCTAATACCTGTCTCATTGTACAAGGCATTACTAAACACTTGCCAACAATACAGAGAACGTGTCTGATCATCTATATTAAACAATTATAGAACCAAAGAGTGGCCTGGGTTGGAAAGGACCTGAAAGATCTAGTTCCAACCCTCTGCCATGGGCAGGAACATCTCCTACTAGACCAGGTTGCTCAATCCAACCTGACCTTGGAAAGAAAATATGAGGTCAAATAGCAAGAGATAAGGAAGAAAAATATAGGGCTGAGCTTCTATAATTTTTGAGAAGTCAAAGCAAGCATAGCAAATTGAAGCCTGAGAGGGCAATTTATTGCTTTCTATAAATATATGAGTCAAGTAAATAAGCATTACAAAAAAATTCAGCAAAGGGATAAGAGCAAGTCAGAAGTGAGGGTTATGTCCACAGTGTTCCCAATAGCACATTTACAGAAATCAGAAGGTTTCTAACAGAGCAAAAAATGCAACTTGGCTTCTCTTTAATTGTTTCAACACCTTCCCTGTCTTACTGGAGGAGATAACATGGAATTATGCAGCAGGTGCTAAATTATATCTACATGAAAGTCTGAGGAAAGCAAAAGTATTTTGGCTTAGTAGTATAATTTTCCAAATATCAGCTATATTGAAGAAAAATGGTAAACAAAAGACTCCATAATAGAAATGAACATGATGATTTGGAAAAGAAATACAGTTAAATTTTCCTATCTCTCTTAGCTGTTTTCCCAAGGATTTTTGCTTTAATAAAAACATTATCTATTACCAAGTCTATTAGGTATCAGATGTATACCAACTGCAATTATAAAATCCTGTAGTTTGCTACTTATTTCGTTATCAGATTCTCGATCAGCAGAATATCTGCATGTTCATGTCCTCCGAAGAAAAGACATATTCCTCAGCTGGGTTTTGGCTGGCAGTTGGAAGCATATTTGAAAAAAAACCTGCTGTGAAAAAAATCAGTGCTTTTACTGCATGCATGAGAGGATGAGGAAGAGAATTTACCACATGAAACAGACGGTTGTCAAGCTGCTTAATCAACTACTACAGAGTCCTGAGATATTATGAAGGGGGAACTATAAGAAAAGTTATCCCAAATGGCCAGGACTGCTATTTAATGCTGAAATAAGAGATAAGTTACTATCTTGAGCATGTCAACATTTCATTGCATTTTAAAATATGCCTTATAAATTCCACATACAGCATCATGGCCTAGCAGTATTCAATAAAAAAATGGTGTGTTATCATCTTTGGGCTGTCAAATCTGAATCTGCAGCATCAAACAATACCACAAGCTTCACCTAAATTATGGACTGTAAAACAAAACATGATTGATTCCCTAATTTCCATTTTAATGGCACTACAAATGGTAATATTTACACCCTTTTTGGCATTACACCTCATTTTGGCACCACAGAGACTGATAAATAGCATTTTATGTCCATTACCAAGGACATAGATTGTTTACAATTTACTTATTCTCGACAGTTTAGATTTACATGTACTGGATGGAGAATAAATTTATCTTAAACCTAATATTTGTTTTCTACAGGAGTTCCATCTCCAAAATTGTACTTGGATCACAAAAGTAAATAACCAAGGAAGAAAAAGTAGATGACATCTTTAGGGGGCCAATCCTGTTGTTTGCTGCAGCAGAAAGAGCAGCACCAAACCCTGCAAAATGAGATTAATATACAAAATAAAAGAGAACAATGATCTTCTGTAGTTAATGTTTACTTTTGAATGTCTATTTTTACTACCAGGTGTAGACAGATAATCCAAAAGAGATATGGCGACACAGAACAAAAAGCCAATGCTTCTGAATTTTTTAATTAGTGATACTGACTTTGATCTAAGTTTTCAAGACAGCTCTCTTACAAAGTAAGTGAGGAAATTAAATATTATATAAGCCAGAGATTGTGAAGAAATGAGAATTCAATGGCAAGGACTCTTCCAAGGGTGTTCCTTGTCAAACAGAGAACTCAACCTAGCACAGCCTAGCAACAGCAATGCAAATCTAGGAGTTGCTTTAATAACTCTTGTGCTCTAGGTACTACAGGTTTATAGATTCATAGAATATACTGAGCTGGAAGAGATCCAGCAGTCCCACTCCTTGCCCTGCCCTGAACACCCTGAGAACCACACCTTCTGCCTGAAAGCATCATCCAAACACTTTTGAGCTCTGTCAGGCTTGTGTTGTGACTGGGGAGCTGTTCCAATGCCCAAACACCCTCTGGGTGAAGAAACATTTTCTAATATCCAACCTAAACCTCCCTAAAAGAACTTCAGACCATTTCTTTGGGTCCTGTCACTGGTCACCAGAGAGAAGAGATCAGTGCCTGCCTCTCCTTTTCCCTTTGTGAGGACATTGAAGACAACAATGAGGTCTCCTCTCAGTCTCCTCCAGGCTCAACAAGCCAAGTGACTTCAACTCCTCATATGGCTTCCCCTCAACAGGAACCCTCATGACCCTTCTCTGGATGTTTTCCCACAGTTTAATATCTTTTTTATATTTTGGCACCCAAGCCAGTCCCCAGCACTGGAGGTGAGGCTGCCCCAGTGCAGAGCAGAGCAGGACAATCCCTCCCTTGCCCTGCTGGCCATGATGTGTCTGATGCACCCCAGGACAGGGCTGGCCCTCCTGGCTGCCAGGGCACTGCTGACTCAGATTCAACCTGCCATTGTCCAGGACCCCAGGGTGCCTTTCCACAGTGCTGCTCTCCAGCTTCTCATTCTCCGGTGTATATATACAGCAACAGTTTCCCTGTCCAAGGTGTAGAATCCAGCACTTGCCCTTGCAAAAAATGTTAAAGTAACCAGCTGAACACCATGCTAAAGAAGATTATTTACATAACGAAAAAAAAAAAATCTGTTTTTTTTTAAATCTTTTTCTAATCGTAACCATTACTATAAAGATGCAATAGCTTAAGGGCTACTCAAATGGAAATGAAAATTTTCTAGGCTAATGTGTTTCTTTCCTTGTTCCATTGTGCCTTTCTAAATTAACCTCCTTAAAAACTGTTCTTAGATTGGTCATGTCTCACTGAAAAGTGCTTCTCTGTGTGAAATTATCTTCATGGTTAATGCCTTTTTTATTTTTCTGTATTTTCTTAGGGAAGATGACCAAAAATGGTATTAAAAGCAGTATTTTCCGGAATTTCTCCAGAGAAATTATTAGTTTCATTTTTTAAATGTCCTTGATTTAGAATTGAAATGGAGAAGAGACATTCAAACATTTGGTTCTTCATGTAAAGTCTTAATAAAAATTTAATAAGAGTCCCTGAACCCATTAAGAAACAAATAAAGACAATTCTAGTATGAAGATCCCTTGCATTGCTTTGAGTATCAAACAAACACCTTCAGGTCTATTGAACAGCCAGTAACAGATAAGGTTTTCCATATTGCTGCGTGATTGAAACTTCAGAACATCTGGAAGGGAGAAAATAGCATGACAAATAAAGATAAAAATGTGCTTGTTAGCTAGAACCAGTACACTGTAGGGTATTCAAAATGAGGAACAGCAACTCCTGGTAGGCTTGCATGCTGAACACTGCACAGGCACCTGTTAATCTTCATAACACCCACCAGGCAAGAGGGCAAATACAGCTATTGCCATTTGACAGGGAAAAATTGAATCCCAGCCTGCTGAAGACTAAGTGATGGACAAGAGACAGAGTGGGTGTAGACCAAGGACCAGAAGACCTGTGTGCCCTATTGTGCCCCACAGAAAGTCCATAAAATAGATAATTAGCAGCCAGGCTGTAATAGCTCTGACAATGAATGGTTCTGTCTGTGCTGTAACTGAACTTTCTCATATTATTTATCTTCCATAGCAGTCCCTGTCAGACCTTTTGAAATAGACTTTGTTGAGGAAAGTGTTTGGGGATGCCTGTAGGCTGATCCAAAATCCTTTAGAGGGTACACTGCCCAAAGTTTGCTTTCAGCTAATCCATCAAACCTGTTATTTTCTCCTGAAAAACAAACATGCATTACCAGCAGGGCTGATCAAACCTCGGCAAGTGTGACACCCAAATTTTACCTGTCCACTCAAATCATGCTATGTTAAAGCTGATTCAACTGCTTTAGTGGGCTCCAAAGAGCACAGCCTGCCCACATTTGAACAGCTGAACTCAGCTGAATGTTTTCAGCTATTGAGTTCAAGCAACATTGCTTTCACTCCCCTGGCTATTACCAACCTGAGACTTGGACAGGTTTGTGTGGTAGATGATGATGTGCTGTGCCCTGGTATTGCCACTAAAGCTTCATGGCTTCAGAGACTTCACCCCACTGAGATACAGGAAGAGTAAATTTATTAAAAATAAAAAAAAAAATTCCCCTAAACTCCCTAAAACAAAGAAGTTATTTTCTCCTCTATAAAGGTAATCAGAGGGAAGAAATCCCAACTCTGTGAAAGAAAGGAAAATTATGAGCTCTCTCAAGGTAACTGAAGTAGGAGCCCTCATCAGTGATTGGACTAGATGATTTCTAGAAGCTCCTTCCAAACCTAACTATTCTCTGATCCTATGAAAGAAACAAGTATGCAGATTTACAAGATGTTTTGACTGCCAGCTCAATTCCTTGTAAAGAATTCTTTGCCTTGCAGGCCTGACTGCCCTGCTGATAGCAAGGGAGAGATAGAAAGCAAATGAGAATAAAACAACAATGAAAAAATCAGAATGGCCTATTAATTTAGTAAACCCATAAAAGTCGTCATCTTTTCTGAATCGTTGGACAGATAGGATTCAGTTAAGTTCCTGTTTTTATGATTGTTTTTAGAGCATCACTTGCATCTAGTGCAGGCTCCCCAACACTTTCTTTGTCTAAATTCATTACTATGGATGAGGTGCTGCTGTGTGTGTATTGTCATAAATGCATATAAAACTTGAAGTATCAGTATGGAACATTTGGCTTTATTGCTTTGGCTCTGCTCACTGTTATCTAACTACACTGAAGTGCTGGGCCTTGGCAGGTTTGCCACAATTGTTTATCACTGAAGTATACAACAGTATTTGAAACTTCTCTACTTTCAGCATATTCATATTTATGGCATTTGTAAAATACTATAATTCAGTTGAAAATGGGATGTTATTGTTCAGAAAAGACAGAATTTTCCTGACATGAAACAGTAATTTGTACAAGTCTGTGATTTCTGCGATTTTATTTCTCTTTTTCTTCTTTTTCTTTTCCTTTTAACATTGTAACATTATAGGGAATAGAGTTAGGAAGCTATGTAACTGTGCAACATACTCCTCAGGTGTTACATTACAAATAGTGTGTTTGTATTTGAAAGCATTGCATTAATCTATCTGTTCCTATCTTTTAAAACTAGCAGCAATTATTAGCACCATGGGCTGTGTGGTTTTTGTAATATGTGACATCTCCAAAAGTGGAAACTGCTTTTTCTGGGTTTTGTTACATGCAGATTTTGAGCCTCTATTGCTCTGGTCTGCAGTGGTGTTAATTATTAGCACCATGGGCTGTGTGGCTTAGTAATATGTGACATCTCCAGAAGTGGAAACTGCTTTTTCTTGGTTTTGTTACATGCAGATTTTGAGCCTCTATTGCTCTGGTCTGCAGTGGTGTATGATCCACATATGTCCCTCACCCCCTGTTTTCATCTGAGACACCGATCTGAATCTTTAATTCATCTTTACTTTAGACAACCATTCGGTGCAAAGTCCTTTGGGGACCAACTCTGGGGACTGAAGCCACCACACCACACCACACCACCTATTTTCTTTCTGCATGCAGCTCCCTGCTGAGGGCAGCAGTCCTGCCCACCTGAGGGCACCTTGGGATGCAGCCTCCCCCTCTGCTGTGCTGGTGGGACAGACAGATGGACGACATCTGCAGCAAGTCAGCATGGGCACCATGAGAGGAGGGTGGTAGCATTCCCTTCTGCTGTCCTGTGGATCAAGTAGCTGCACAGAATAAGAGAAACAGGATGCAAATCCAGATACAAAAAGAGGCAGTAACATCCAGAATCTCGCACCTGCCAGTTCTGAGACTGAAAAGTGTGAAGGAAGGGCACATATCCCCCAGGATGTAATCAGTCAAGGTGTGCATGTCAAAGGTGGTTAAAATCAGCACAAATACACTTTATTTTTCCATTCCTTATATTGACACTTATTCCTTAAACAATGAAAATTTCCATTTTCTACAGTCTGAGGAAATACATTGCTAAAATTGACCTGCCCATGGGAGTAACTCTGCTCTTAATGGGTGTTTTTTGGTTGTTAGTAAATACAGTTCTTTAAAAGTAGCACAAACAAAAAGTTCTTATGATAACTTTAGCAAAAACATATGGGAAATGTACCACTGTACTTTGGACAGACACCCAAGACATTGCTCATTCCATCACTGTTATTCAGTGAATATGATTCAGAAAGTCAGTGGAAACGAGTTTTTTCCTTTTTCCAGGATAAGTTCTGTCTTGGAAGCTGGCTTTTCTGCTTCTTCATCAAATAGCAAAACTCCCAAAATAACCAGATAACTTGCTTTCTATCACACCTCAGAACCCACTGAGAGTTCCCACTGGGCCTACCATAAATTAATTTAAAATTGAAAAACTCTCTTGTTTACCCATAATTTACATTGTAATGTGTGAAAAGCTAGAAATCCCAGAGGGCAAAGCCATATATCCTGTCAGTTTGGATACATTCTCACAGATCTTGTGAGTCTCTGGGATTTGACACTGCATGCCTGAAGGTAAAGAGAAGGGAAAAAAAAATTAAAAAAAAACAAACAAAAAAAAACCCCAAACAAACAAAAAAACAACCCACAGAAAAACCCCAAACAAACATACAAACAAAAAAAAAACCAGAGAAATTTCATTGTGTCTGCAACATAGGTACAACGATGTCTCTTCTGTAGGATTTTTGGATTTTCACTGACACTATGCAGACACATCAGACTTTGGACAAGCCTTCCTCTGCCCCATACCAGAAGAAATTTGAAGAATATTAAAGAGAAATTTGAGAATATTAAAGAGGCACTATATGTGTACTAGAACAAGGAATTTAAATGGTGCCCACTGTCTCACTTCTGCACTTTGGCAGATCAACAATAATAGAACTAACCCCTTATAATAACAAATGGGTGGAGTTTTAGATCTTTATTTTCCCCATTCTCCACCTAATTTTGTTATAAGTGAATCCAAAGTGACAATAATAGAAATGGAAGAGAAAAACTAACATGCCATGGTTGACAGCAGCACTGCTTGTCCCCTACTGCTTCAGCCGCATGGTTCAGAGGTGAAATGCAGTAACCACTTTCCTAACATAGCTGAGTCTCTTCCATCTTTTTTCCTCTATGTTTAGATGTCTCAAAAGCCCTGCTGATCAGGTCCTGGTGAGAAAGGCTTGTCTTACACAAAAACATGCACTTAGAAGGCAGCTTTCAGGCCACCAAAAGATTTTAGATAGCATTTAGGCACAGCAATCTACAGGATGCTGTGGTAAGGGGTTTTTTGTCAGAGAAGTATATATTTCAGGAGTTCTGCACAGGACAGTAATTGGTTCTGCATCGTTCAATATTTTCTTTGCTGGTCTGGAGTCGTACAGGAAATAATTGCTGATACAGAGTACTGATGCTGCACAGCACTGGGGAAGACATCTTTGATGATGGCGAAGGGAAGACTCATATGCAGTCATATGAATCATTTGTCATACCTCCTGCTTCCATCTGAGACACCAATCTGAACCTTTAATTCGTCTTTACTTTAGACAACCATTTGGTGTAAAGTCCTTTGGGGACCAACTCTGGGGACTGAAGCCACCACACCACACCACACCACCTATTTTCTTTCTGCATGCAGCTCCCTGCTGAGGGCAGCAGTCCTGCCCACCTGAGGGCACCTTGGGATGCAGCCTCCCCCTCTGCTGTGCTGGTGGGACAGACAGATGGACGACATCTGCAGCAAGTCAGCATGGGCACCATGAGAGGAGGGTGGTAGCATTCCCTTCTGCTGTCCTGTGGATCAAGTAGCTGCACAGAATAAGAGAAACAGGATGCAAATCCAGATACAAAAAGAGGCAGTAACATCCAGAATCTCGCACCTGCCAGTTCTGAGACTGAAAAGTGTGAAGGAAGGGCACATATCCCCCAGGATGTAATCAGTCAAGGTGTGCATGTCAAAGGTGGTTAAAATCAGCACAAATACACTTTATTTTTCCATTCCTTATATTGACACTTATTCCTTAAACAATGAAAATTTCCATTTTCTACAGTCTGAGGAAATACATTGCTAAAATTGACCTGCCCATGGGAGTAACTCTGCTCTTAATGGGTGTTTTTTGGTTGTTAGTAAATACAGTTCTTTAAAAGTAGCACAAACAAAAAGTTCTTATGATAACTTTAGCAAAAACATATGGGAAATGTACCACTGTACTTTGGACAGACACCCAAGACATTGCTCATTCCATCACTGTTATTCAGTGAATATGATTCAGAAAGTCAGTGGAAACGAGTTTTTTCCTTTTTCCAGGATAAGTTCTGTCTTGGAAGCTGGCTTTTCTGCTTCTTCATCAAATAGCAAAACTCCCAAAATAACCAGATAACTTGCTTTCTATCACACCTCAGAACCCACTGAGAGTTCCCACTGGGCCTACCATAAATTAATTTAAAATTGAAAAACTCTCTTGTTTACCCATAATTTACATTGTAATGTGTGAAAAGCTAGAAATCCCAGAGGGCAAAGCCATATATCCTGTCAGTTTGGATACATTCTCACAGATCTTGTGAGTCTCTGGGATTTGACACTGCATGCCTGAAGGTAAAGAGAAGGGAAAAAAAATTAAAAAAAAACAAACAAAAAAAAACCCCAAACAAACAAAAAAACAACCCACAGAAAAACCCCAAACAAACATACAAACAAAAAAGACAGGGAAATTTCATTGTGTCTGCAACATAGGTACAACAATGTCTCTTCTGTAGGATTTTTGGATTTTCACTGACACTATGCAGACACATCAGACTTTGGACAAGCCTTCCTCTGCCCCATACCAGAAGAAATTTGAAGAATATTAAAGAGAAATTTGAGAATATTAAAGAGGCACTATATGTGTACTAGAACAAGGAATTTAAATGGTGCCCACTGTCTCACTTCTGCACTTTGGCAGATCAACAATAATAGAACTAACCCCTTATAATAACAAATGGGTGGAGTTTTAGATCTTTATTTTCCCCATTCTCCACCTAATTTTATTATAAGTGAATCCAAAGTGACAATAATAGAAATGAAAGAGAAAAACTAACATGCCATGGTTGACAGCAGCCCTGCTTGACCCTACTGCTTCAGCCACATGGTTCAGAGGTGAAATGCAGTAACCACTTTCCTAACATAGCTGAGTCTATTCCATCTTTTTTCCTCTATGTTTAGATGTCTCAAAAGCCCTGCTGATCAGGTCCTGGTGAGAAAGGCTTGTCTTACACAAAAACATGCACTTAGAAGGCAGCTTTCAGGCCACCAAAAGATTTTAGATAGCATTTAGGCACAGCAATCTACAGGATGCTGTGGTAAGGGGTTTTTTGTCAGAGAAGTATATATTTCAGGAGTTCTGCACAGGACAGTAATTGGTTCTGCATCGTTCAATATTTTCATTGCTGGTCTGGAGTCGTACAGGAAATAATTGCTGATACAGAGTACTGATGCTGCACAGCACTGGGGAAGACATCTTTGATGATGGCGAAGGGAAGACTCATATGCAGTCATATGAATCATTTGTCAACATTTAGCCCTGAAACCAAACATTTTTGGCAGAGAAAAAAAATTGAGATCCTGTATGCAACTGTTTCATGTTTGCTTTTAATTTTTATATAACTAATTTTGCATTGAAAAAATGGCTTCTTTCAACAGAAATTGTTCATTAACTTAGTCCAGTTTCTCCAAGTATTTGTAAACATTTGAGGGAATGGTGTTATTACCATTCCTTTTCATCCACTAGCTCAGGCACTTGTTCATTACTTGAGAAACCAAGGATCAAACCTTTCTGCCTGAAGGGATCTGAACTCACATCTGCCACACACCAGTGAAGTACTAGCAGTCTGTTAGTGCTGCTGTGCTTGGTGTAAACTATTTAAAATTCAGTGAACCATCATGTGAGGGGGTGAATTATTTCACTACCTGGCTTGATCTGCTGGGCACTCTCATAGGATGTTGGACATTTTCATTCCAGTCCCTGCTCCAGTGAGTCTTTCAATATTAATATGAAACAACATATGACCAACAAGACAGAGGAAGGACACCTCAGAGTAGAATTATGCCATTTACACTAGCAAGGTATGTATTTAGGAAAGCTGCCTACATATACTGGTTCAAATATGCTCAAGTATAAAAGAGAAATGAACATGAGCCTTGGTCTTGCTGAGGATTTTGCTAGCCCTTAGAAACTGGATAAAAGAAATCAATGGCTAAAATATAATTAATTCTAGTTCCTCATTTTATTTCTTGTCATTTAAGTGTCTGAAAATCAAATATTCTGTTATGTCCAATGTAATGCTTCAGTAAACACATTGCTATTTCTCACTTGTTTTCTAATTTGGCATAGACAAAGCAAACAAAAAAAGAAAATTTGTTTGAACTAAATGAATTTTCATTGATTACTTTATTCAGATGGTGAACAGAAAATAAATGTTCAGTGATCTTTAATTGGATTCATTTTATGGCATAAGATCCTTATCACTGGATTCAATTGTCACCTAAAAACTTTATCAAGCCTTTAATGTGCACTTACTGAAGTCTGAAAAATTGTTTTGGTGGTGACTGAAAACTTATTAGGTGATTTTAATTACTGAGAGGACAATCAATCAATGTTCCCTGCAGCTATAACTGCAAATTTCTATTTAATGCCCATTTACCTCATTTTCTTTTTGGGTAAAGGAAAATTGACTAGCTTGAGTTTTTCCTCTACTGGTAAAAATACCTGTATTTCATTTTGGGGTTGACTTTGATTTGCCTTACATAAGCAAGAAAAGTACCTAAATGCAGTGCATTACCCAATATCAGTTTAAGGAATAACATTTGGCAATATCTCTGTATTTTCTTGTTCAAAGCTTTGTTTGAGCAAGCAGGTTCACTGGCTGCGTGGCTCCTTGAATAGTTGATTTTTGCAACCAGATAATCTAACATCAAAAGGGTGTTGCTCACTGTGGCCTATCTGGGCAGGGAGAGGTAGGGAGAAAAATGTTTTTTCAGTTGTAAATTCTGAAAAGCTTATGCCCTATACCAATTAGTCATCTACAGCTGAGGATGTCATCAGGAAAAGGATGGGAAGGCTGGAACTCATAATAAATCTCTCTGACAAAAAGGTATGTGCTGTATGACTGTAAAGCAAATGTAAAGCAAATGTAAACTGAAAGTCTGATTTTTTTTTTCAGCTCTACTTCAAGTCAATCTGCTGTAAATGAAATCAGAGCCCAAGATAATCCAACTCTTTCCCTACATCATACCCTTGTTGCCACTTATTCTTTCATCCCCCTATTCTGCAACCTCTTTCATAAGTGCTTGACAGAATTCAGTGTGACCACTCTTGCCTAAATTCTCTTCTTTTGTAATCCTCAACTAAACCAGGATCAAAAGATCATACAACTAACTCCCTTTGCAGTATTATCTCACTGCCTGGAAATAACATATCCAAATCTTCTGTCTAAGCTGATTCCTGGTAGTTATTTGACATGTTCATTTTTTGTAAGATCATGTAGCATTTAGACCCACCAACCAAGTAATTTAATCTTAGCAAGTTTCCCTGTTCCCACTGTAGTTAATGAGGAAGAGTAGCAGTGAAAGTCTTTCCACCTGGACACTTTCTCTGGGCTATGATAATAAAGAGGATCTAGCTGATTTGCTTAGACCTTTAAATAACTAATAGTAGCTGAGCTGAATTCCATATGGCATTTGAATTAATGAAGCCTATTTCTAATCAGAATTATGGTTTAGAAATTTTGCAGTTCTTCAGGCTTCATGATCTGGCCATCTTTACATTCCTATATATTAACGAAAATATTTCACTAATACCTGGCATAGCTGCCTTTAAATGATATGCAGGACAAAACTTTTGAATTTATGGATAACAATAATTTAAACAATTCCAAAGGCCATAACTTATTCCTTCTCTCCAGGGGATTACTTGTACAGTAATGAAGGAATAAAGTATAAAATGAACACAAGGATGTTTAATTTTTCCATCCTGGTAAATGTCTATTGCCAATTTTATATGTCTTGCACCTTTATTTTTATCAAATCAACATATAAAATCTGTTGAAAGGCAAAAATAGATCAAAGGCTACTTTGGCTTAGGAGTCTCATCAACACATTTCTGGCTTCATTTTATTGTAGAGAATGCTTTGACAAGCAGGAGAATGCAAAATCTTGTAAAAGTTTTGTGAAGTTTTGAAATGTTATAAAAGTTAGTCTTGGAATCACTAAGATTCATTCTTTCTTGGTATTATTTGCCTTTCCAAGGAATTATTACTTAAAAATCCTTCCATAGTAAAAAAAAAATGCAGTCACTGATGTTCCTTTCTTGTGAGCAGCAGAAGAGAAAAAAAAATACGAAGAATCAAGATAAATATGCAGAAAATTATTCTGCAGATGCTGATCTTTCTGTATTAATGGGCAACTTTTCAGAGATACTTTATATACTGCACTAGCATATACTTTTTCATTTGTACTTTTACTGGCTGTAATATCACAGTTTTTCCAGTTTCATCTCACTGATTTTCATTTCCAGTTCTTGCAGCTGAGCTTATTTGAGAGTAAGAGAGGAGGAAAGAGAAAAGACAGTGAAGAAAGAAATTAGCCTGTGAGAAAGTGCAGGAACATAATCTGAAAATATAATCCAAGCTGTCACCATGATTAATAATTCTGACCTTCCTCTCATCTTCTACTCATCAAGGCTCCTTTTGCCTGTGGTCTTGAAGCTAGCAATATCACTTTGATTTTACTTTACCTCCAGGGCTTTTACCCTTTTGCTCCATCCATCCAAAATTTTGCCTTGCTCTTTTTTGCTCTTGTAGTTTCCTCCTTTCCATGACCCACAGGCTATCCTGGCAAGTTTGTTCTTCAACACCATCCACCTGAGAGAGAAAGGTGGATTGAGTTAACCACTCACTGTCACCAGAGGCTCTCTGCTCAGCTCAGCCTCAGGTGATCATTTCCCTACTTATGCACAAACCCCACACCGCTTTCCCAGACAACATTTCTGCAGAAAGCTGACCCTGAAAGTCTCACCCTGGTCTGAGTCAATGTATTCTCATCAACCAAAATGCACTCAAGACTAAATACAAAGCTAAACAGAGACTTGGGGGAGTTAAATCTAATTTCTCTGATTTTTATCTAATTAATTCTACTTTGGTAAATAAGGAAGATGATAGAGAAAGAAAGATTCCAATCAAATGCAAGTAAGTTGCAGATCTGCTCTACAGATAAAACCCAAATCAGTGTTATGGAATAACAATAGCAAAGTTCAGACCTGCTCTAAGCACAGCACAAGAATACAGAATAGCTTGACTGATGGAATATTTCCTAATGCAAATTTTTAAGTTTGGTTAGTTGTAGCATTTATGTTAGAATGATATGTCAGAGCTTTGACATAAAGGAATCTCAACTGATTCTTGCATTCCAAACAACAGAGTGGAGAAATGTCATCTGAAGGATTTACTTTTTAAATTTACTACTTTTAGTTTTCTTAAGTTATTTCAACATTTAAAGCATGAAACTCAGCAATATGCCAATCTGTCCTCCATTAGCTGTTGTACCCTAGAATAATTTCTGATTAAGCATGCTACTACACAGTGAAAAATGTGGATGATCCAAAAATTTCACTTCATCTACTCAATAATTAGTAGGTAAGGAACTAATCTCTTAAAATAATTCAACCTATAGATAGACATAAACACTTACCAGAATTCAGTATTGCTACCAATCACTACAGGAGATTAGGAAAAAAGAGAGTGGAACAACATACCTAAAGAACAGAAATTATGACAAAAATAAACTTCTGTTGGTACTACGTGCTTCACACAATCAATTTTTGCTTTGTCTGTGAGAGATTTTCTTCCTGAAAAATCTGAAGTGTAACAAGTGCTAGGTTATGTCCTACAGCTGAATCAGCTGTGTCACCAATTCATCACATCTGGAAGACTGCTCATATCATTTATTTGCTTGCTAAAGTAGCTAAACCCCAAGTTTTTACTTGAAGGGATTATCTACAGATGTTCCCTCTGATAAAAGATGTGTATATGTTTCCCAGGAGCCTTCTTATGACTTAAATAGGGCTGTATGGAAAGCTGTGCATTGAAATCTGAGTGCTCAGCCATAGGCTGTCATGTCATTCTGGCTGGAAGAAAATGCTACCACCTGTGCTGAATAACACTGCAACTGAATACCAAGTAGTAGAAGAAAACAGGAATTGGGTTTTCCTTCTTTTTTTGTTGTTTTGGGTTTGGTATTGGAATAGATTTTTTTCTAATAGAAGTCCAGCCAAAATAAATTTCTTACATTTTCCTGTATTAAAGAGCTTTCCTTGACACTAGAACAACAAATAACTGGACTGATTCCATAATGTAGTATTTTCCTTGTGTTCCAGGAAGATACTCTATTCTGTGAAATCATGGCACAGTTCATGCAGCACATCCATCTCTCTCCATACTTCTGTGACCTAGTGGGTGCAACTGAACTGAGCACCAGCTGGCATCCTCTGACAGGGTGGGAGCCAGCAGATTAAATCAGAAAGAGAAAATTAGGGATAGGATTCTTTTGAGTAGTTCAAGTCTTGACTTTGAATATGGCTTCGTGTTAGTCTGGATGGGGGGAAGCTAAGAAGCTGTTTTCCAATCCTCCTCATGTAACTACCCAAATTCTTGTCTAGTTAATGGAGAACAAAATTAGCCCATCTACCTTATTGACATGGTGCTTAGGGACATGATTTTGTGGTGGAGCTAAGATTATTAGGTTTATGGTTGGACTTCGTTATCTTAAAAATCATTTCCAACCTAAATGATTCCGTGATTCTGTGAAAAGGATCTCTCTTCTCCAATGAGTTACACAACAGAACAGAACAAGTCCTTTTCCTTAGATGTGCGAACTACCACTCTCACTAAGAGTACAAGTATTTCAAATGGAAATACTAAACCTTCATCTGCCCAGCATCCCATTTGAAGGGCTCTGCCTTACAAAGATAACTGGAAAATATCAAAGGGGATGATGGTAGCACTTGAAAAATGCATTACTTTTAAAGTCTCCCCAAGGAAAGAATACTTTTGGTCAGGCTGAGGAGAATTGTGTCCATGTGTCTCCAGATCCACATGACCTTCACCTCTGAGGCATGGGATACTCAAGGTGAGAGCAATCATTCTCTGTATCCCTCAGGAGGCACCACTAGACAGGGGGATCCCACGCCATGACAGCAAAATTCCAGACAGAGAGGGGAGTCAAACTCAATACAAGGGAAAGTGTATATGGTTACAAAAACCTTCATATGTTTTTTAGGGAAAAAAACCCAAAAAACAAAAAACTTTTTTTTTTTTTTAAAGTAAGAATAATCTTTATAAAGGAAGGAAAATGCTCCTTTCAACTTCCCCATCCTTTTCCAAGTGAGTCTTAAACCAGAATGTTTTAACTCTTAGCTGGCCTCCTTTGCCATGCTTTTCAGTATACGTTAAAGGATTAGAAAACTATATCAAGTGTAGGAGAAAGGAACTTCAGCCTGTAAAACCTGCCTGGCAGAAACACTTAGAGACAAACTTTAGGAAGACAGAAGAGTACCTGTGGTACATCTGGGCTAGAAGAAGAAGAAGAGAAGTTGTTAATGGTTTGCTTCACGCTAGCACTGATACCTCTGGCCAAACAGAACTGCAAGTGCCTCTTCTTTAGCAGTTTACCCATTCTTTCACTTGGAGTGTGCAGCTGCATGCATGTTTGGTTATAAATGGATGGTCATGTTTTGATTCCTTTGCATTTTTCATTCTAGACCTCTTGACTAGTTATTTGAAACAAATATGTTTATGGTTGTTATAACTCCTGGAAGCAAAATGTCCTGTGACAGCTGAAACCTTTTAGAACTCACAGAGCAGGAAATGGCAGCACTTCACACTTTCTGACTAAACTACAATGAATGAAAAAGTAGTAATCTTTTAAAAAAGTGCAAAAATCAAGTGTACACAGTAGAGAAGTGAAAACTCACTCTAATACGATTTTCAATTTCCTCTCTCCTTTAGTGAGCTGAAATGATCACCCACTTAGCTTTCATGTTCAGATAAATAAAAATCCTGGTGTTCACCACACACCTTTCAATGTCAAGGGAGACCTGCAGGCCAATGAAAACTGACAAAAAGACCTCTCTTTGTAGGACAAAAAAGGGAGAAAATAGTCTAAATGACCTTCAATAGAACTAAAAAGTATTTATGAGAGAAGAAGCTTTTGAGCTGCTTACATTCAGCATGACAAGACAATTGGGAACTGTAAGTTTCAGCTGCCCTTGGATTATAGCCCTTGGCTCTGCTCTCATGTAAAATGAGGTAGTCTTATGCCAGTAGGGTTAAAAATATCAGTTCAATCACTTGTGCCTTAATGATTTCTGATATATAATCTATAGGTCTGAAATGCTCCATACTGCACATTTTGTCCCCTATCCTTTGCTTTCTCCTCAGAGGATGGGTACTTGGGGGTGGAGGGGGAGAGGGTGGAATTATACAGACAGGCTGGCAGATGAAAAGAAGAAAATTTAAGGGGAATGAAAACAAATCACAGTGGTCTTATGGAGCAATGTCAATTTTTTTCCTATGGAAATCATGAATCCTACATAAAGTGAAGCCAATTAAAATTGCACAGAATACATTAAAATTTGGGTCTGAAGACACCAAAGGTACATGTGAATACACGTTGGTTTCAGGTTAAATGGAACAAAAATCAAGGGACAAGGATCTTTAAAGAACTTCTGGGTTTTAAATGCTCATCCAAACTTCCCCAAACTCTTCAGTCTTCACATTCAGCTCTTGGGTGTTGTGAAAAAAATGTCCCTTAGATGATGTGGGTTTTTTATTGAGAAGGTTGTGAGATCTGCTTTGCCTTTCTACTACAGGAGGTGGAAATGTTGGTCATTCCTCTCCTGGCAAACCAAATCCAGCAGAATGCCATCACCCTTTCTTGCTTCTTTTATATGATGATGAAGGATCCTCATAAAGGTTTCTTCTGCCATTTAGATTATAGCTTTACTACAATAACCCAAATCCAATGATTCTGTCAATCTAATATTGTGCTTCATTCTCTTATCTGCTAATCAGAAAATGCCTTAATAAAGCCCCAGTTCTTTTAATCATGCTATTTTATTAATATCATACAGTAAGTATTCCTATGAGATTTGGGTGACTTTTCTTCACTGAATAATATGAACAGATGAGATATTTGAGTTATCAAGCAGTTTGTATCTATTGTGTTCTAGAAGATGAGCTCTTCAGTTGCTTAAAGAGTTGAATTTCAGCTTATTCATTGGAAACAAGTATTCCAACCAGTAGCTAACTAAATCTATAGCTGAGCAAAAGCTGTTTGACAGTAGCTGAATTAAATACTTCTGCTTCCTCAGTAATGATAAATCCAGCTCTGTCTCTATTGGCAATGTGAGAAGTACTTGGAAACAAAACATTGAGGGGGAGAGCTGACTGAACAGAGTATTTCATCCAGCATGAATTAGTAGATTACTGAATTTTTTTAGGTTTTTTACAAGGAAAAAAATAATTTCTGCTTTGCATTCAATTAGAATTGAATTATTCACTTTCTCTTCTCCATTAAATGGAAAAAAAATCACATGGAATACATTATTTAATGAGATTATAGCTTTAAAAAAGAGAATCTTTTTTTAAAAATTACCAAGGGATAAAAAACATTGGTCAGGCATAAGTGAAGTCCAGTACAAGCACATCAGGGGGAAGAAACATAGTGTGTGAGGATTTGAAGAAGTGAGGATTTGAAGAAGTCATATGTAGCATAAGACTGAAGTGGGGTGTTATGGGATTCCATAAATTCCTGAGCATTTTGTAAATAGTCTGAGAAAAGACAGAAATGGCATGATATCTGAAACAGTTACCAAAAGTTTTACAGATGTAAGGAAAACCAAGACAAAGACATCAGTGTTTTCAATGGGTTGATGATCTTTTTGATGATATTACAGACCCTAATTTGTGTTTTGTTAGAATAACCTGGCCACCCATCTCAATATTTTCAATGTGTGTGAAGATATAACTTTGTTACAATTTAGGTATGACAAATAGCTACTTTCCTCACATTATATGTTGCTATCTGCTACTGCAACAAAAAAGACAGGTTCTTTAATTTTTTTAAAGGCATTCCATGTAACTAATTTGTTTTATTTTTTATCACAAACTGTAAGAACCTCTTCTGCAGTACCAGTGTTTAACTGGGTTCCCCAAAAGCCACACCTGCCTATTGACTGATAGTTCTCCCATGTGAAATTTTCAGAAGGAGCAATTCCCCTGCTGAGATACTGGCATGAGACAGATGATCACACCGATGACTGGAGTTAGAAAATAATTCTAAGTTAAACTTTACCCTGAATGCAATTTCTCTAAGTCACTTCTGATTTCCTTTCATTCCCCAGCTTTACCCGACACTCAAGCAGTATGATTATCTATATTGATATACTTTTAAAGCTCAGTGAAGTCATGAGACTCTCCTCTAGCTGAAGTGAGCATTGAATCAGGATTCACATGGGTCAGCATAACATCACCAGGGTATTTTTTTTCTTATATGAAGACTTCTACCTCATGATCTGCCAAGAGAAATGAAGAATAGCACTTATGGGGTAAAATTTTCCCTGCAAAGGAGATTAATACTTCTGTAGAAAATGGTGCTAATAACACCAAGGTTGTGCATTCAGTCCCTGTGTGAGCCATTTACTTAAGAGCTGGACTTGATGATTCTTGTGGGTCCCTTCCATCTCAAAATATTTTGTGAAACTGTGAATCTGCTGAGGCTTTTTTTTTAATGGAGACAGCACATCTAATCCAGCAAAATAAGTTGGAGCAAACGTACTTACAACACTCAGTTTACAGTTTACAGTCTTCAGTTAACAGTCTTGCCCCTCTGCTGCAAAGGTTTGCTGTATGCCCCTATAGCAAAGTGGAGATGGAAAATACCCAAAGTGCTAAATGGTACTGGGAAGGCTCTGGGACTGACTGGTGGGCTGCACACAGTATCTGTGCATAAAAGAGGACAAGCCTGACAGCTAGAGGAATGACATCCAATCAGCCACAAATGCTTCCCTTATTTCTTAATTTCAAATGGTTCCTTATTCTCAAGACAGCTGTATGCTCTTGCTACTGGGAGTGCATGATGCTCTCTGTGAATTCTAAAACTGGCCCAACCTGCTGCCCCAAAAGTATGGGCAGTGCAAACAGATAAAAGGGAGGTAAAGTGCCTGGCCAGAAATCACCAGAAGGCCGGTCACAGGATTCAGGTTGTCTCAATCCTACACCACTGCCCAATACATTGCACTGTTTTGCCTTTCAATATTTATGCTCCCAAATCTTCAACCTTTAAAAAAAATACTGTTTATCTAACAAATTACCAAAGTGTAGGCTGCACGATCCTTAGTCCCTTTACGTACACTTCCCCCTAGTGTTAGAAGGCAGTTCAACATGTCCCGGGAGCTATTAGCTTGTCTGATTGTCACACTTACTGTGAACATCAAATTCCTCTCTGCAGCAAAATAACATCAAAATAAATAGCACTTTAAGTATTACAGGAAAAAAAATCCTATCACTTTCTGTCCTTCAAGAGATACTGCAAGTCATGAGAAGAATCACAAAGTCAAGGTAAAAATTCAGAGCCATAACATATTCATTAAATTCTGTCAGGTATTTGTGCTCTACAGCTGTGTATTAATATTGGACCTGACTTTCAATCATTACCTAAGACAGTATTGCTGATATTAGGAGTATTACAAAGTAGAATATGTTTTTGTCTGGGTGTGTGAAAGGACATACTGACAAGTAATGCCTTTCAGCATAACTGTGTCAAGACAAATTCAGAGGGCATGCTCTGAAAGTCTCTTATTCTAGCCATGGTCAAGGAAGTCACAGAGTTTATTAAGCCATATGTTGGCTAAAAATTTGAAATACTGTAAGAGGATAGTTATGTTAAATTATAAACATGGAGGAAAAATAAATCCTTGCTAACAGACTGCACATTTAGAGAAATTTAAATATTGTGAATGGAGCCATTAAGCTAAAGGAGAATCCACTTGAAAGCAGAAAAATCTTCTAGTAGGTTAAAAAATTTCATCCAAGAATAACAAAGTTAAACAATATATATTTAAAAAATAAGTCTTCATGCCTGAACAAGTGGGTAATCATATTTCAATTAACTAACAAGGAAAAAGTATCACCTTAGCTACTCTAAACACTATCCTGATGCAGCTTGTCCTATCTTTTTATGTGTCAATAAAGAAAAAAGTTCTAGATAAACCCTTTAAAAACTGTCCACAGGTGCCTTTATAAGCAATATGAAGGCTCCTGGAGCTTGCCACAGTAACATTAGCATGAATTTTCCAGTGTTCTCTTGCTTCTTCCTAAACAATCTTTTCAGCTCCTCTTTGGATCCCCCATCACCTTTCATCCCTGCAGACGAAGGAGTTGATGCAAATGAGTGCAAATTGTTACTCTTCTGATTAGCTAGTGCTTGCTCCAATTACTTCAGAGAGGGTAAACATCCAAAGGAGAACAAAAGCACAAGAGATTTAGCTTCCCTATTCACAGGGCTGTGCTATGTTATATTCAGGAACCTGAAC
This sequence comes from Passer montanus, assembly GCF_014805655.1. Classification (NCBI taxonomy): domain Eukaryota; kingdom Metazoa; phylum Chordata; class Aves; order Passeriformes; family Passeridae; genus Passer; species Passer montanus. The sequence goes on from NW_024371037.1 coordinate 6,235,872, forward strand.
ACAACAGGTGACTGACACAGACACAGAAAATGCCTTCTGGGATTCATTTAATGGATAAAGCTGTGACCCTGTAATTCTCCCTTCTTGGATGTGCTTGCTGCAGCTTTAACATTTTGGTAAGTCACATGCATAACATTTATTTGGTTCACAGTTCCATCTGGGCAATGAAACACACAGGACCAGGTCCCAAGTTCAAATTATTTAACTCTTGAAAAGCTGTAATAGGTAACAACTTAATACAGATGTTCTGAAGAAAGACTGACCAACCTTTCTTGGACTGCTAAGTTTTGCAAAAAAACTACTTCAGAGAAACCGAGTCTGCTAGGATGGAATGAAGCAAATAATTTTGTTTACAAAAATGAGGGAAGAGAGTTGAAATATTCCTTTTTAAGAATTCCTGGGTTAAACATCTTGACACCAACATGTTTCATAATTGGATCCCTTAAAAAAAAATAAATAAAGACAATAGCTGAAACCTTGTTATCTCCCTGTCACTTTTCCAGATTTTTCCTTTAATCTCAGAGCCAAAATGCAATCCATTGCTTTAACTGCACAACTCCTCCTGTTTCTTGCTTTCTTCCTTTCATGTCACCCTCTCGACTTCTTTTGGTACCTCCAAACAGGTATTCTGTAGTTTTGTTTGTGTCAATTAAACAATAAAGATTTCTCTTGAATACTGCAGTTGAAGAAGGCTGCATAGAGAAAGGTGGAAGAATTAGGAGACAGTCATAATTGGATTCCTTAAAAAAAAATAAAGACAATAGCTGAAACCTTGTTATCTCCCTGTCACTTTTCCAGATTTTTCCTGTAATCTCAGAGCCAAAATGCAATCCATTGCTTTAACTGCACAACTCCTCCTGTTTCTTGCTTTCTTCCTTTCATGTCACCCTCTCGACTTCTTTTGGTACCTCCAAACAGGTATTCTGTAGTTTTGTTTGTGTCAATTAAACAATAAAGATTTCTCTTGAATACTGCAGTTGAAGAAGGCTGCATAGAGAAAGGTGGAAGAATTAGGAGACATTTTTATTTTCATATGCATATTTATATATGAAAGTGGAAAGGAACTAGTTGACTAACAGACGTGCTCAAGGAACATGAAGATGTTCCCTTCTAAGCCAGTTTTATGAATGATGTCTAAAAATGCTGCTATCACGTAGCTTTCTCTCCTTATCCAAATTGTGTGGCATTTTACTTCTTGAGCAATTATCTTCAGAGAGGTATGACTTAGAATAAAACACTCAGCAATATGACCCAAAGCAAAACTTAGTGACCCACTGCACATACACATTGACAGTCTGCCAAGAAAACTCCCACAAGTAAATCTCCTGCAGAGCTGAAGTCTCTAATTTTAAGTTTAGTAATTAATAAAAAACTATTTGTGTGGGATTCATGCATACTATCCAAAGTCCTTTAACAGTTGCGTATTGAAGCCTTGCTCCCCACCCATTGCTCTGTGTAGTAAATAGAGTGAAAGAGCTTCGGGAGATGATTCCCGTGTCCCATCTTCCTTACTTTCTAGAGGTTAATATTTCTCTATACTGAATGAAAAAATAGTTAAGAGCAAAAAAATTCAGTTTCCAGTCTAATTGTTATATGGCTACTTTAGAGCCAGTGAACCCTTTTGTTAGCTCAGACATGACAGTGGCTGTGTGAGACAGGGCAGACACTACCCAGAAAGGCAGCATCTCTGCCCTGAGATGCAGCAGTGAGTTTGCACATTGTACAAGACATTGGTCAGTCTACCTGGGGAGTTAAGTCACAACACACCTTATAAATCCCAAATACACAAATAAATAATTAACTCATAAATTCAACTGGCAAGGTGTTCTTGATGGCTAGGGTAGCTATCTGGTTAACTTGCTCTTTTTTGCATGTGGGTTTTGGGATAAGGGATCAATTATTGGTTTTTAATAATCTATAAAGGAGTTTCAATAGGAAAAAATATAGAAAGAATCTTCACAATATTCTGCTTGTGATGTGAGTAAGAAAGTTTATAATACAATTTTCTTTTCTGCTGATCTGAACTGAAGAGCTGAGAGTGTTGCCCTGTTAATATAATTACTATTCAGATCTTCTTTTCCAGTTATACATGAAAGTTTTGGCCTTTACTGTAACTGCCTCACTTTTATGTGATGTACTCTGAATGTTTAATTTGTGAACTGCTGCACATAATTGAGGTCATCAAAACTCCAATACATTTGATGCGTCTCAGAAAAGTTGGTTTTTATCTTTTTTTTTAATTGCATTCAGAAGAGGTTCAGAGAAGCTAGCTGTCAGTCTGTTTTTATCAAACTTGTTCAGATGACGTCTACAGCTGTATTTTGCTCAAGACATTAGTATGCCAAAAGTAAGGGATGCATCTGTGTAACAGGGTATAAAAGTAGGTCAATATACAAAGGCATCCTCTCAGTGACAGTTTTATGTCTTAAAGCAGTAGAGCATCCCAGGCTACTTGTGTTTTGAATTCTAATATTGAATTTTCAAGTAAAAATATGAAATTAATGTATGGTCCTTTAGTATTTGTAGTTTTATTAATTGAAACCTGTCCATGGAGATTTCAGTTCTAGGTAATATTTTTCCTAAAAGGTCAAAGTCAGCAGAGTCACTGAATTGTCTTATTCCTTTGTTCCTCTTAAGCAAAGTTCTTGCACATTGGCATTGTACTGAGTCATGCTCTGCCTACAATATCCAAGAGGTGAAAAAGGCAAGTTTAAGTATCTCTGCAAAAACTGTCAGAAGTACAATTTTTGGGCAGTTAATGAGTAGCTTAATATTCACTAATGTAAACTCATATGGATGTTTAAAAAGGAAATATAAGGTTCCCAGTCAATTAATCTGTTCCTAAGGCCTGAAATAACTTCAGCAATACAAATACTTAAAACCTGGGGCCAATGGACAACCAAATGGTTAATTCTTACTAAAGATTGATGGGTTTGATTTAACTCTTTATTTTTTTCCCCCTTAAAATTTGCAATACAATCTCTTCTCAATACCTATGGCTTATTTGGAAGCATTACTAGGGGACTAGATTTTTTATTTGTTGACTGAAATTATTCATTTTAATTATGCATTATGCTAACCAAGCCTGTTGGTATTGTTCTTGTTTTCTGCCTGTGACCAATTTTTTTCATGTTGAATAATGAATAATGAATGACAGGCACAAGTCCAAGATTTTAATCACTAGCAGAAAAATAACACTGAAATATTTGAGGGATTCTCAGCCATTTGCACACAATAGAATCTATTCACAGTGATATTTATGCATAAAAGACCACATGGACCCAACAAAAAGCCACAAACTTAGGGCAGCACCACACATTACTGGAAAACTGCAGTCTCAGCTACTTCTTAGGAAAAATATGTTTTTTGACATATTTAGGGAGTGTTAGTCTTCTTGGCCACTGCTACTTGGCCACTTTTGGATCTTTTCAGACCAGTGAATAGTATGAATGAAAATAGCAGTAATAGAATATCATTCTTCTTCCTTCAAAGCTCTCATTTAAAAGTGGTTTTCTTCCACAGTAAGAGAAAACTAAAACCTCAAGAAGAAGTTATTGTCACTTTAATGGTTATTTGTTACATTGCACGTGGGTCATGCAACTAGCATGATCTGTTCTCATTCATTATCTGTAGTACAGTAAGTTCTCAAGGCTTGGAATAGAGCATGATGCCAGGGAGCAAGGCATAGCACAGAAACAGAAGACAATGGTTCCACTGTCGAGATTACAATATAGAAAGGAATGTAATTGTAAAAAAATCCTCTACAAAGTATGATACAGTCAGGATTGGCAAAATGAAATAACAAAAATTCTTAGCAGCTCAGGCAGCATAAAGTCATGCAGACATCAAGTTTTGAGTTCTGTGTTCTACTGTACACCAATAGCTTTTGATTTACTATATATTAAAAAAAAAACACCACAAAAAATAATAAAATAAAAAACTTCAGTAGTTAGATATTCCCCTAGTGAGAATTTAAAACTCTAGTGGATAGAAATTTTACTCAAAAAACCCAAACAAACAAAGAAAAAAACAAACTCAAGAAACATTAATAATAACATAAAAAACTTCAGTAGTTAGATATTCCCTAGTGAGAATTTAAAACTCTAGTGGATAGAAATTTTACTCAAAAAACCCAAACAAACAAAGAAAAAAACAAACTCAAGAAACATTAATAAACCATACTACAGGACATAATGTGGTCTTTTTCACAAAAAGAAATGGGGACACTCCATTACTGGCACAATGATGCCACAGAAAACTGAGAGTCCAGTTATGAGTAGTCTACATGAAAAAAAAAGTCTACAAAATATTTTAGGTAAGCTGATTTGTTTAAATTTACACTGATAATAATTTGTACTGTCAAGACACAAGAAACTCCTTTGTGAATTACACACAGGCCAACATACCATGCCTTATACAGTGACCTACTCGGACTGAGAGAGTACAATGAAATAAATGCATATAAGAGAAGACCAGGAAGGCAGGAAGGCAGCAAGATTTTCTTTCCAGAAGAGAAGGAATAGGCAAACATTATGTTATTAAATCCTTGTGGCTCAGCTTGCTGAGAAATGGATGAACAGGCTCTGGAATAACCTTCCCAAGAAATGCATTGAACTCTGATATTACAAGAGGTGAAAATGGAAAAAGATTAAAAAGCAGAGGCCAACAGTAAAAAGTTTTCTTGCCTGCTGTTCAGTGATGAGAACATACTCTGGTAAATTGAAAGTCTATGAATTCCAAATATATTTTTCCTGCAGAATCATGTATGTCTTATGCTGAATGTGACAGTAATAACTGATCAACAGAATAAATGCAGCAAAGTAATTAAGGTGTTTGTAAATTTGAGTTTCTTCTGAAAATGGAAGAAGGCAGTCAATACGAGCAGAGTCTCAGCAGCCTAGAATATGGGCAGTGCATCTGAGGTTGAAGGATTTCTTACTGAATATTTTGCTGACTATGCTCTTGGGTGAAAAATTACCAAAAAATCAACACTGGAAGGGACCTTGGGTGGTCATTTAATTTTCCCTGTGTCATGCTCAATGACAGCTTTCACAGTATCTTGTTCCTCATAGACATTGGTTTAATCTGTTCTTTAAAACCCTCAACAGTGATTTCACAACCTTCTTACACATACTATTGAGTTCTTAACTCTCCTGCCTGTTAGAAGATTTCACTGAGTGTCAGTCACAAATTTTCTTTGGTCCACTTCAAGTTTCTCAGATTTTATTCTATCTGCAATATGTATGAGGACAGTTTATTTGCTTCCCTTCTGCAAAAATAATTTTTAAAATTTGAGATTATAGCTATGTCTCCTGAGTCAGTCACTGCTCCATATTAAACAAATCTACCTCCTTTATTCTTTGCCCATAAGTTTTGTCTTCCTAATTTTTCTGATGTTTGACTCTAAAATTTGATCTGCCTTGTCCATGTTTGTCTTGACATGCAACACCCTACATGGACATGATATTTCCTTAGAGGTGCTATTTACTACTGGCTATAATGAGAGAAATGCCAAATAGGAGCGACCCTGCTTCTTATTTATGCATCTTGCTAAAAATCTCTTTTTCCTAAGAAGTCTCTGATTCTTTTCCTGTCTTGATTTTATGCCATTGATTATTCCTACACACAAATAATATTTTCCACTTCTTCCTGTTTAGCAGCCTCCCACTTTTCAAGAATATATTCTGAATTTATAGATATCATGTGGAATTCTAGAGCTCTACTCAGAAGTAGAGGACCTTCCCAGCCTGAATTCATCTGCAGATTTAATAGAAAACTCCAACTCCCACTTCCAGGACTTTAATTAAAATATTGAATAGGCTCGCGACAAAGCTTCATGGAACTCTACTCAGTGTAAAACTTGCCAGTCTGGCAAACATTTGTAGCTGCTCTCTGATGACCTAAATAATTTTATTTTAGACAAATTATCGGAGTCTGACATTATAAGAAGAATTATTAAACAAATGCATTGAGGAAGATACTAGCCCAAAATTTTGAAGATATGAGAAGAAAGTTTCAGCAGGGATCATGAGATTTTACTTACAATGTTCTGTAATTCTCATTTTACCCCCCTAAGGTGTATTATTTGCATTACAGTTAATACACAGCATTTTGAAATACAATGTCTGAAATGCCATTAAGTAACCTTAATTTTTATTCATTTGTGCATGGTATATATGATAACCAGATATTTTTGACTATTGGCCTTTTCTTTGGTGGGTGCAAATTTGCTGAGAACAATGGCCAGTGGCTCTCCCGTTGCTGTCCTCTCTGTCACACGTGTCCCCTGCACCCCAGACTGCAGCCCTGACTGGTCATTTGGAAGGCTGCAATAACTTTATGCAGTAGGAATGTCATGTTTTGTAGAGAGTGATTTCTTCATAGCCACAACCCTTACCCAGCTCTCTAACTCATATGGGAATCTCTCTGCCTTGTTACAGTCTGACAAACTGAAGGATGCAAAATGGTTGGACCCAAAAATGGTGGACATAAAAAAGGATGAGTGAAAGTCTTTCAGTGTCAGCTGAGAACATTCAGCCCAGAAGTTCTTTCCGTACTTTCCACAGGTTCCAAAGTGGAGTGCTCAGTACCCCTCTCCCCCTCAGTGCAACAGCCCACTCAGAGCATCAGAACTTGGAAACTCAAAACTTCATGATCAGAAAAGGCAACACAGGGAAATGCAACTCAGACAAATGTGGCTTTTTGAAAGTGTATTATACCCCTCCTAGGTATAATACCAAAAACCAATGTGGTGTTTGTTCTTCCTAGGAGAGGGCATGGCTGAACAAAATTGATCAGGATTCAGGTTAATCTATTAAAAGTCCTACCCAACTGCTCCTTCCTTTCCTTCACATGGCTTCCTTTGCTGCAGCATCCGACAACCAGAATTCCTTTTTTACGGATATCTGTCTGACACTACTCCTCCCAGACAAGTACTGTTGCTCCCACTGACAGATGGGAACTGAGATAACTATCTGGAAATGGGCTTAGGTGTTGTAATGATGAAAGTTCCAAGGCTCTTGCAAGGTGCCTGAATCTCAGACAGGAATTTGTTGCCCAGAAATGCCTGAGCATTGTGTGGGGAAGTCAATCTCCAAATAGGATTGACAATAGCTCATTACACTGAACAGTGTATCTTAGGAGCTACCTAATACAGCTATTAGGAAATGCTAAAATGAATGGTTTAGATAAACTTCAACTCCAACTTTCTTTCTCCAGGCTCATGGTAAGGACACAAAGTCCCTCCAAAATAAAGTATCTATGTCAGAAGAGCATTTTGCATCTGGAGTTTCAAGAGAATATAATATTGCAGATAAGACAAGGGAGACATGGACTTTACATCCTCCTCAACAAAGGGACCTCAGAGGTTTGGGATGAGTGCCTGATAGAGCAGGACTGGACTGCAGTAGCTTGGGAAACTTAGCAACTGAAATCTGAACTTCTGAGGGCTTACGTAAAAGTTTTGTGGCTCACACTCTTAGAGTAATATTGAGGATAAAAGAACCTTGTGCAAGTGTCAGCAGCTCTGATGTGACTTGGTGTTTCTGGATGTGTGTGAGAGGCCCAATGCTACACAGCACAACCAGAATGGACTGAAGTGAGTGTTGTAAGGCCAGGGAGAGTCCACCACCCTGACTGAGGTCTGTTATACCAGACAGCTTTCTCTGGGCAGATTGTAAGAGCAGTGACACACCCAGCACCTGCCACGTCAGCACTGGAACAGGCAGGGTCCTGGGCTGTGTGGCACCAGAGATGGAGACAATGAGGAATTTCACAAGTCTCACTTAATAAGATTGCTCTCTGTTAATGGAGTTGGTTTGCTTCCAGATGCTTTTGAATATAAGACTAATTAACTAAATAACAAAAGGTGCATATTGTGAAACATAAAGGTGAATAATATCAGCACAGTTCATGCAGAAAAAAACCTTGTGCTCTGACACTTGCACAAGGATGTGTGGATGGATGTGTGGGAGACGCCCAATGCTACACAGCACAACCAAAATGGACTGAAGTGAGTGTTGTAAGGCCAGGGAGAGTCCACCACCCTGACTGAGGTCTGTTATACCAGACAGCTTTCTCTGGGCAGATTGTAAGAGCAGTGACACACCCAGCACCTGCCACGTCAGCACTGGAACAGGCAGGGTCCTGGGCTGTGTGGCACCAGAGATGGAGACAATGAGGAATTTCACAAGTCTCACTTAATAAGATTGCTCTCTGTTAATGGAGTTGGTTTGCTTCCAGATGCTTTTGAATATAAGACTAATTAACTAAATAACAAAAGGTGCATATTGTGAAACATAAAGGTGAATAATATCAGCACAGTTCATGCAGCACCAATTAATGTGAACACTGCATCCACAACGCATGGCTTAACACTGGCTGAAGATAGGCACACCTCTGAGAACTCATGTTGGTGATCTGTCTCCAGGTAATTCCCCTCCTTAATTATCAATATAAAGTACAGTGAGATATATGAAAGTACTTCTCATGTCCAAATAGATTCTTGGTGGCTAGATGAAGGTTAAAACTCCTGTTGGCTAATTGCCTCAATTTAATACTGTTAGCAGATGCACTTATAGTTTTTAAACCCCTTTTATTATGTCTAAGTAATTGCACCAATTTGGCAACCATCTACTTAATTTTAAACAGCTTTAACAGAATGCCTACAGTTGAAAACAATTCTTGTCAATGCTTACATAAATTGGCTCATTTTAACTGCCTTTTTCTTTGTATAAGGGGGCAATTTGAACAATTACTCTGCATGGAAAACAGCTTTTGTCACTGCTAAATTGAGCCACTTGAACTGTTATTTACATGTGTTATAAAATTTTATTTACTGCCAAACGAATTTTCCTGCAATTGAATTTTCATTGTGATTCTCAGATTTTGTTTAGACTGAAATGGTTAATTTATTGACTTCCATTATGTGCTCATAGCTAGCAAAAAAGTGATCAAAACCTGACTTATTAAAGTACAATTCGTCTCTATCCAGCATTACTCAGGTTAAAAAACAAAACAAAACAAAACAAACTTTATTCACTTCCAATATTAAAAGGACTTTTATCGAAAGATGAGAGAGTCACTGATTGAGTTTTCATCATCTTCCATCTCACTGCCCAGCTTCTCTCAGAATTTTGTGGCTGTTTCTATTACACAGCATATCCCTATATGCCAAAGTAACAGCAGATGCAGCAACTAACCCCAGAAAAGATGCAAAATATCCACTGCTGAATAGCAACTAGCTGGTCCATAAGACAGCCCCAGCACTGTTGACATCAGTTATGTCAGTGATATGTCCCAGTTTCATGAATTCAAGCAGTTGTCAGAAGTGCCATCTTGGGTGAGTTTAGGCTTATTTGACCAGATAAAGATGTGACACAAGCTGTGTTTCCTGCTCTGCCCTTTCAGCCTGCTTTATGGGTCAGTGGAGAGCTCACCTGAGATCAATGGTTTGGCCTCTGACCATTTGCAAAGTCCTCTGACAGAAGGAATCAGCTTGTGTAACTCACAGAGGGGCTGTACACATGAGCTTTCCCGCATTAGGAGTGATGAGCATTTGTCTGATGAGCAGTTATTTTTGTCTGACCTCAGGGCTGCTGGTGAATTGATAATTCACAAAGTGAAAGGTCTTAATGAAGAGAGGGACTGCAGTGGCTGTTTGACATTTTAAAATACCAACTAGTCTCCACCACAGCAGAATGATCCTACTTGGCTGAGTGGAGTTGGGATTTCCTGGGCATTTCAGCAACCTCACCCCCACTGTAACAAGGACTTCACTGCTTTTTCTGGAGGATGATGGGGCAAAAGTTTGGTGTGCCTTGGGCTAGTGGGTGAATTTAGTGGGGCATCTCTAGTTCCCCTTCAACCTGATTTTCTCTGATGGTTCTTCAGATTATTCTATCTCCATCCTCTGTGTCACACCCTGTCTCTTTCAACTTTTCCTCAGTTCTAGGAGTGCATTACCCACTTTGCCCTGGGTGGGCTGTAAGCCCACCCAGCACACACATGCTCCACCTCCTCTGCTTCTGGTTGGCAGTTCCTCTGTTTCTCACAGACCTGCAGGCTGTTTCATTGGTTTTCTGATCACACACACAATGTTTTCACTCATATTATAGGTGCAGATTGTGGAGGGTATTGTCAAGGTCTTTTGTCCTCATCTTCTGGAGGCTGCTGTCTCAGGATTCCACTGCAAATTAACTACAGATCTCTGTTTGTTTTCTTCAGTGCTATGGTATGAATGATTCTCTTGTGCTAATGGCAGAACTGCTGCAGGCAGAAGAATCTGTTGTGTTTACTCAACAGCAGTGGTAGCAAATAGCTATTATTCTGGACAATTTTACATTCCTTTAATGCCATTACTTCTTTTGCTTCCAGAATCCCAAATGGTTTTTATTTTGGTTCCAAGAACTTCTTTGACCTTCTTTTGATTTTTTTTGTTGTTGATTTTGCAACTGTGGCATCAGTAAAGTCAGATGCCATCTCTTCCTTGCAGCATAAATGGATACACCTTTTTCCCCAGCGTATGCCTATGCACACTCACAAGTAGGTATTGAGAGACAGGTGGTTATATATACAGCAATCTAATGACTTGCTCAGCACATCTGGGCATTTTCAAATGAATCAGAATTATATAAGTGGGTTGCTTTTTGTTAAGTCTCTGTTTACTAACAGATCAGGCCTCTTTAGCTGTATTACCATTAATTTTAAAAATATTCTCTTTATAGTCATAGTCTTTATAGTCCACAGAGGCCACCCTCCACCAAAGAGGGAAGCTAGTTGGAATGGTGGACCAGTGCATTAATTCTGAGTCATTAAAATATTTTTCAGACTTCTTCCTATTTTGCTTATATTCTGATGTATATTTGGTGATTCTTCCTATACATCACAAATCCGCTGTCCATCTGCAGATAATGTGCAGACTCCCAGTGCAGCATACATACAGATCCTCTAAAAATAGAACATCATCCTGTAATTCAAAGACTGAGCCATGATATCCCTGAGCAAGCAGGGGCTATATGTGTACTCTTGACATTAGCCACTTTGGAGTGCTTAGTTTTGTAGCTTAACACTGTCAGAGTATTTTTTTTTGTCTTGTATGATTAGATCTAATGTAGATAAGACTCTTGAGGTGTCTTTATTATGAGATGCTGTGGTTATTTAAAATCTTTAAATCTTTTGTGGCTTATATATTTGTAGCAGGTGCACCCTTTTCAATCTTGGCATGTAGCCCTTGTCAGAGTCATGAGGCTGCATTTCAAAAACTGCAGATAGCTCAGAGATGGGAAATGAAGGACTTTGATTATTGAATGGTTTCTCTGTAAGCATTTCACTTTGGAGCATCTATATTTGAAAGCCACTTTGGTCAAACAGGTAATCTAAGAATATATTGGAAAATTCAGATAGGCACTGAAAAGCCGAAAGTACAGGGCAAAAATGTTACAGGAATAGAAGTCATCTCTATGTTCTCTTCATAGTAGCCTTAAATGGTAAATGTTTTTACATCTGCATGAATGGATTTTAATTAAATATATTCATAAATAGAATACTGAGATGACACATTTTGTTGCAAATACAATCTGTCAGCAAACAGCATCTGGAAGAGATGGTGCTCTGTCAGCTAAAGCAGATAAAGGAAGCTGAGTCCACCTCTGTTCTCTGAAAATGGTCATCATGGACCCTTATTTCTCAGAGTTACAATGCAGGATTGATCTCTGATCATAGAGCCAGCCTCACTATTTCCAGTAACAAATTTATGACACTCACCCCATGTCAAAAACTGCTCCAAGAGACCATCCATCTATAAGCATCCAACAGCAGAGGTAGGAAGCCTATCCGTCCTTCATTGCCACTTAGAAATATCTTCATGCATCTTCATAAAAGAAGAGGAAGATCTATGCCAACAAAAAAAAAAAAACAATGCAGGCATCTGTTGTGGGCCTACTTGCATTTTAACATCATGGGCACCTGTTAAAGCATAGGATAATTTTGAATAATAAATTTGAACAAAGGCAAGGGTGGCACAAAAGAAGGGCAGGCTGTGTGCCAGTACCATCACTGACTGCCATACTGTGCACACAAAGCCACCTGCCATGTATGATGGGGTTGATTTAAGCTGTGCCAAAAGCAACTTGTTCTTAATTTATTTTTTTTTAATATTCTTTCATGCAGTAATTTTCTTTTACTGACTGCTTTAAATTATCTCCAAAATGTAGAGCCAAGCACTGAGCATTAATTCTGAAGCACAAATACTTCAGTGAGATTTTTCCTCAGTTTACATATCTGAGACAAAGTCAGTCCATATATCAGTGGCTGTAGATACATACTCATCTTGGTGCCTGGTGTCATCAAAAGGGCACCTTATCAAAACAAGTCTTGCAAACTGAGGGCTCTGAACCCTACTGCCCTGCAATAAGAGCACAACACGTATGCATGAGCATGGGAGAAGCATAAACATGGATCCAGCTGGAATCTGGTAGGGTTTTGTCACAGACACTAAGAAACCACTAGTAACATAAGGGCTTTAGGGCTTATTTTGGTAATAAAATAACTGCAGCTTTTGGTAGATGTACTTAATTAGTGCAAGATGACACAAGCAATAGGTATATATTTTCCAGGAGACATCTAGGCACACCAACTGTTTCACGTTATGCTAAATCTGAGAGGAAGTTGTCTAGACTCAGTGTTGCACTCCTGCATTAAGAAAAACATGGCCCTTTTTGGAATCTGATTACTTGTCAGCAATGCCTTTCTTCCCAAGACAGTGAGTTTACTTATTATCAGTGCTCACCTCTTCTTAAAAACAGTTACTCTCTCCTAAACCTTTCAGATTTTATGCATCTTCCCAATTTTTTGGAATTTGTTTCTTAACAAAAAAAAGCAATAACAAAAGTTAATTTTTGTAAATTCAAATACACCATACATACAGACCTTGTTTTTGAAAACATAGACTAATAAAAGCCAAAGCCAAATACACAGAGAAGGAATGGGAGATCTCACTCTGTTGTCAGTGTCAGGAGAGATGAAACATAATCCCTAAGACTGTCATGTATTTTAATGAAGAGCAGTTCTTAACACTTACAATGCTTGACTCCTAGTCCTTCATTAGTCTTTTGTTATCCACCTGGAGTGCTAATTACTTGTAACATTATTTTGTTTCTTAAATAATTTCAGCTTCTTTTCTCAGAACATATTCTTAAACAAAAAGAAGCAGAAAAAAGCAAAACTGGGGACACTGAGAACACTAGGAGCACATGAGAGTGGTTATGTGTGGTTATGTTGTCTTCATCTTTGAAGTCTGGCACAGTGCAACTTAGTGCTAGAGTAAAATGCAAGATTATGTGCTGTAACTTTGATATGCATCACTGCTTAGGCCCTGCATTGCAGAGCTACTGACCACATGAAAATGCTGAACTCAGCTATAAATCCAGTCTTTATGAAAACTCAGCTGCAGAATCCATTCTTATTCCTAGATATCTAGGCATATCCTTGGGGAAATGGTATTTTTTAATATCCTTTGTTCATCTGGTGAGCTGCCAATTAAGCTTCTGGTTCCTATTAGCAATTGCTAAGTGGCATATGTGATGTTTCTCATGGAAAAGATTGCAGCAAATACAGCCTGAACAGAGTGGTTCCTTTCCACAAATTTTACATTCCATCAGAAGCCACAGATTTGCAATCATTCCTGTTGTCTTTCATTAAAGGCACAAAAAAGATGTAGTGGAACAAAACTTTCTTTGGGCATTAACAGGAGGGTGCAGCACAGACAAGCTGAGGGGTTTGAAGGGGTTCAGTCCAATGTTGGCATCAGCATAATCAGAGGCACATCAGTTTCTTAATGCTTACAGAACTACACAACTTCCATGCAGAGAGGTGTCATTTCCATTTCAGAGATGGAGAACACCCGCACAGTGAGCCTTAGCTGGATTCCACCCTACCCTGAGTGCATGTCCAAACTAAGCTCATCTCAAAATCAGGCAACTGTCCTTTTATACGTAGTGCAAGCTGTGCAGGAAACATGCCCAACTGCTTTACTGCACAACAGACAGGACAAGACAGCTCTGAACACCTCCAGAGAGCAATTTAGAGAGCCTAAATCAGGAGTTTGCATCTCTCAACTCCTCAGACTCAAAGGGCCACTTGTCCCTGCACAGCTGAGCAGGCAGCCAGCTTGAGCTGATCAATAGCCAGCACTTAGCACAGGCTCTCAGCCCTGCTCTTGCCATCTGAAACACAGCAGTGCTGCTGCCTGTCTTCCTGCACAGCAGTCTACTCCCCAGGGACCCCTGCCAAGCAAGAGCAAGCCCTGAATCTGGGCTGTCCACAGCCTGGAATTGTTGCTGCTCTCAAACTCCCTGGTCCGAGGAGGGTGGCCGTACACCAGAAGAGAAAGGATTCGTGTGGGAACACTCCTCCATTTCCCTGCTCAGTCCAGGCCACTATAAAAGCTGGGGAATATAAGATTTGTACTGGGAGAGTGGTAGCTTGAGAAAATCTGATTTTTACCTAGAGGATTATGCTCTTATTAGAAGATGGCAAAGTCATGCAATATCTTTGGGTTATTTCTACTTTTGTCATTCAGGCATCAGACGCATAAAAAATCCTATGGGTGGATAGGACTGACTGGCAAGCATATGCATCAAAAACCCTTTCACATCCACTTGTTTCTGCCTGATAGTTTGATAATATTCCTCAAGGTGCAACATGAATTCATTAGGTGCAACATGACTTCATTAGGTGTATATTTGCAGTGTCTGGGACTCTGTGTCTAAATATGTTCTTTCTTGGTCTCTGTTGTAGTACAGCAGGACCAGTAAGGGCAAACAAGTCTAAGGACAATAGAGAAACTTGGCTTTACAACTTCTCAACAGTAGATGAGGTAAAGGCCCTCTCTTGCAGGACTCTAAATTTACTAAATCTATTATAAAACTAGTGAGTGGAGACAGGATTTTGCTATTCTGAAAAATGCAGTTCTATTACTGATGCAATTATCCCAATAAATAGGCACACACCAGGAAACCAATACTCTGCTCCTTTTCCCCAGAATTCCACAGCATTGTGTTCTTCCCTTTACCATAGAGTAGAAAGCAATTCAGCTCTTTCAGAGGCTATATTGGCTTTGTTTTCTTTTAACACATTGCCACAGAAAAAATGTCAATTTTTAGCAGAAGATGCTCTCTGTTTAACTTGCAGCTATAATGTTTCCCTGGAAATATTTCCTGAATGCAATGGAGCATTTGACTTGGTTTTTTAGAAGCTCCACTGAAGATGGAATTGAAAAGATAGTCACTTTGATTAAGCCAACAGTTACTTTCTTATGATTACTGCTGTTAAAGAGAAAAAAAATCCAGCTATGATTATCACAGAGGTGCACAGATGGATAACCAACCACTGCTTAAAAAGCAAAGATACAAAATAAAATTTTATGGGCTAATCTTCAGCATCAGGTGAAAAGTAATCTGGTTTCTTTTCACAGGAACATCAGCGTATTTTAATTTGGGGGGATTACATCTATATATATTGATCAATCAATTGATAGATATTTAGAAGTCTACAGAATGGCAAAAACTTACCAGAGGACCTGACTGACTTATCTAATTATCTAAAAATGCATTTATAACTTTAATAACTACTTTAATATTATAATAAGATTGGAGAACTTCATTTATCCTTGTAGTTCTGTAATGGTATTTGTTTACATAATTAATGGAAAACCTGTGAACTTTGGTGTACGCATTTTTGAAATCAGCTTTCTCCCTTTTTATAACATTAACTTAGTGTTGCTGACTCCTCAAAGAAGGCAGAAAAGTTACTTACAGGACTTTAAAATAGAATATCATGTCTGTTGTTACTGGCATTGCCAGTTAATCTCAGCCAAAATTGATAGTGGTATATACACTGCTGTGTTTTGGAGCTCAAGTTTTTGGAAACCTGGAAGGCTCAAGTCCAATCTTCTAACCTTAATTGTTCTATGAAATATTAGATTATATAAATTAATTGTAAAGAGCAGCTTAGCTCTATGCCTACAGACTGATGTACAGATTAAAGAAAAAAGGGGCATGGTGATACTTCAATAAAAGTCAAAATTCCAGCAGTATTTTGGACAATGGAAGACTGGCTGATTTTATATCATAGTCTGAGTACTGGATATGCCCATCAGGAGAATAGTTTTTCCTTCCTAGTTAATTAGCTGTGAAAGACAGGAAACATATTTTTATATACATGGAAGACTAACTGAGGATGTTTCCCAGATGGAAGCTTCTCAAATTCCCTGATGTCTCTTAGTTACTGGCAACTTGTCCATTTTCCATTTTAGAACAATTTCATGTCTTCCCACTCACAGCAAAGAACTGATCTCATTTTGACACAGATTATTAAAGATGTAGTGGATGAAATCCTGGCTTTATTGAAGTCAGCAGACATTTTGCCAGTGATTTAAGCAGTCAGGATATTACCTGGCTGTCTATAATGCCTGGAGCTTTACAGTAAAACTAAAGTTGTTCATTTCTCCCACTACAGATAAATCTGCTCCCCCACTCAACAGTACGTGCCTTTGAACCATACAGCAGCTTTTGAGATAAAGCCTCCCATGACAGGAGAGAGGCATATAGGTTGTTAAGGGCCCTCACAAAACACACTATTGGTTTGTGGAACTTAACCTTATCAGGCATTTTGCCGAACTTAAGGAAATTACTGAAAAATTATCAAGTTAGTTAAAGCATAATAGTTTCAGTAAAATGTGAAAAGGTAGGAAGATTCTAAGTTTTCAGGTTGTGGATTACAAAGAATATTTTCAAGTGTTATTTGATCACAGTATAATACTATGATTATGATGTGGTTCCCATTTTTATTCCTAAAAATATATTTTTGACTCCTACCCTGATAAAAGTATAAGGAGATAGGAAACCTCTTGGCCTGTAGGGGAAATCATCAAGTAGAGGCAGCTGGAGAAAGGTTGACTGAAGCAACAAAAGAAATTACTCTAAAGACAGCTGGAATCTCATCACAGTCTACAACTTCTTCTTGAGGGGAAGAGAAGGAGCAGGCACTGATCTCTTCTCTGTGGTGATCAGTGGCAGGACCTGAGGGAATGACCTGAAGTTGTGTCAGGGAGGTTTAGGTTGGATGTTAGAAAAAGGTTCTTCACCCACAGAAGGGTGGTCGGGCCCTGGAACAGGCTCCCCAGGGCAGTGGTCACAGCACCAGCCTGACAGAGCTCAAGAAATGTTTGGGCAATGCTCTGACACTGGGTGTGACTACTTGGGATGGTGCTGTGCAGAGCAGGAGTTGGACTGGATGATCCTTGAGGGGCCCTTTCAACTCAACTATTCTGCTATTTTGTGATTCTTCGGTCTCTTAATGGAGACAATGTCTGCAGCAAGATCCTTAGGAAAAACCTTGCTGAGACACTGAGACCTGTCTCCCAGGACCAGGTAACTTTCAAGACTGAATACAAGTTAGTATTTCCCTCTGTCTTGTTGATACCTGTGAACCTGGCTCAGGGTGCCTATTATGCTCAACCTCATACAGGCAGATAACAGAGTGCTGATGTCATCTTTCAGTATAAGGACAAAAGCCTGCTTGGAATGGTCACAGGACACATTAATCAGTACTGGAATGGCTGTTCAGCCCAGCTTGCATCTTACATGTTCCATGGCCATAGCAACTGTGATGTATCTCAGAAGCTGCTGCTGCTGCACATGAACACATAAATCACCCCGTTCACTCCATCTGTGCAGGCAGACAGTTGTTGCTGTGCCATATGTTCAAAGACTCTGGCTGGATTTTACTGTGCATGTCATCTAACCAGCCTGTGCTGGTACATATAGTACCTCTCTGGGATGATGGAGACTTCTCCAGAAGTATTGCTGCCATGTCCTCCAAGATCCTGAATGTCGTCTATTCAGAATTTGCAGCTCTCTGGTGTAGAAAGCTGAATTTTAAAAAAGCAATGGAATTTACCAGAAAAAGGAATCTTGTCCAGCTTCTTATGCAGTTTTATCACTATACAATAAGAAGGAAGGTTGTAGCTTGAATACATCAGTGATTGTAGTCTTCAAAATCACAATAAAGAAGGTACCCAACATTTTATTTGCATTTACCCAACATGTGGTAGAGATATGCTAAATTACAGCTTTGTCCGAAATAGCATGAGCAGAGACAGTACTGATCCATCCCAGACTTCTGGGGTCTTTCATCCTGTTGCACCTGAAGTGCCAGCAATGTCTGCCTGTCTCTTACTCTGTGAAGTCTGTCTTACAATCAGTGACACACTACACCAAACTTGTGTGTCTCTGTCACAGTGCAAACAAAGCCACTCTACTGAAAGATGTTCCCTTTCTTTAGGTACTGCATGATCCTAATTTTTGTTGCAAAGCATAACTTCATTTTATAAAGGTATTAGCTAAAAGCACCATTCTAAGATTATGTATTTTTAAAAAAATCTTCTGTTTTCAAGAAACAGTGAAAAACTAAGTCCCTTCTTTCCCTGCATTTATCCAATTCAGTTAAGATAGGAATAGGCTTTCCATGCAGTAAACAACATTCAACTATTTCTCAGTAGCTCCCAAATGGAGTGATGGTTGCTGTTCTTTTCAGTGAATAGGCAGCATTTTAGCAAACTTACTGCTCTGACCAATAACAAACATGGCATTCACTCTAACACATGGCCAGCATGTTCCAGGAAAGCCTACAGGAAAGCAAAAAAGAAATAAAGAAAGCAGCCCCAAATTTTACCAGTGATTTATGTTGGTTTAAATAGATTTATCTTGTTGCAATCCCTTGAATTCTGCTCAGGGTCTGTCACACACACAAAGACAATGGAAAATATCACTATTACTCTCAGGGGAGAATGATGAAGGTACATCAGCTGGTGGCAAGCAGAACATGTGAATGATTCTGGATAACCAATATATCTTTCTGCCACTTAACCCTCCTAGCCTGCAAATATACAGCTGTAGTATCCATCCTGAATGCTTACTC
This sequence comes from Passer montanus, assembly GCF_014805655.1. Lineage (NCBI taxonomy): Eukaryota > Metazoa > Chordata > Aves > Passeriformes > Passeridae > Passer > Passer montanus. Next base: position 6,254,850 of record NW_024371037.1, read on the forward strand.
CATACATCCTCAAAAGCAAGATGAAGTTTGCTTTGAGCAACTACTGTATTCTGACACCAATATATCTAGATCTCAAAATACCTTAGTTTATCTTTCCTCTCCTCAAAGGAGAATGGGGAGCACATTACATTGCTTGCTGGTTTTGGCATAGAGCATTTCTGAGGAGAATTTCTTCAAATTAAGTTTTACATTATAATTCTTAAATATTCAGCTTGTAAAAGAGATTAGAAAATAAAAACCAGCAATAAAACTAGCAGTGTGCTTCATTTCTCTGTAACTGCAAAAGAATATACACTGAGTTTTCTTTAATTCAGTGTCTCTACATGTAACCTCAGATAGAGTAAACTAGTGCTAAAAAATATTTTTGGTACATACATATCCCCCTGTCACCCCAAAGCTACCTATTTCAGCAATACCTAGGACACCAGTTTAATAAATATAGCAAGACACAAATGTCTCCAGGTGGCAAAGAAATTTCTCCCAGAGACAGAAAGGAGTTATTGGCTATATCAACTCTAAGTCATATGTATGTTAAAAGGATCATCACTTGTTGCAAAAGAGATTGAATCAAGATTAGCAACCTGTGCAGCTAATATAAAAACCAGTCCATCACTCTTAAACCCTTCCCAACCAAGAGCAATGCTCTAGGGAGTCAAGAAGCTGTTAGGTTTCCCAATGTCCTGTTTCAAAAGATGACAATGTAAGCAGGAAAGGGATGCCTTGACATCTGAAAGTGACTTCTAAAATAGCTTTATATCATAAGATGAAATCTTTAAAAATTGCTTTATTTCATAATATGATCTCATATCTCTTAATGTGAAAGAAAAAAAAAGCTTATTTGCTAAACACGAGGCAGAAGACACATTTGCAAAATGCAAAGCCACAAATGTGCAGAAATGAAAGTAAATGAGCATTTATCTGCAATAGGTTTCCCATACTTGAGTAAGGAACTTATCTAATGCTGATGGTTTTTTACCAAAGCAGCTCTTCACATTGTGCTATGAAAAGCTTCAACTTCAGACCAAAGCTCATTAACACATTATATCATATATTTCAATAAAAAATGCATCAGCTATTATTTTATATAGGCATGTGTACACGTGTGTGTGTGTATGTGTGTACTTACACATGGATCTTGTACATATATTCTGCTACTTTCTATTGAGAGCAGATACCACAGTGAACCAACTACTTTACAACAACCTTCAGGGTGAGCTGTTCCTGGCTTTGAGGGACAAGGAGGAAGCAAAGTGGTTTTCCTCCATTCTCCTCCCTTTCCCTTCCTTTCCCTTCATTCTGTTCATATACAGACCCTGCTCAATATCAATATCTTCAGAGAAATCCACCATGCATCTCGCTTCATCAAGAAGGTCGCCTCTTGCCAACTGCCTTTCTCTCAGGAGGTAGCTGATAGTTCCACTCCCAGAAGGAAGGGAAAAGACCTAGGATTAATTACTCTCTAGCTAAGTGCAGAAAACAGATTTTCCATTACACATCATATCAGAACATTCCAAAAAGTCTAACATCTTGCACCTTAAAAGGAAAGCCAGGGACTTTGTTCTAAAAAGCCAGAATTTAATTTCAGATGCACCAGAGCAGGGACAATAGGCGGACTGTAAGAAAGAAGATGGAAGTAGAGAAAGGTAATTGCATTATTTCTCAGCTGAGTTTAGGTGCAATATGGTAGGAAAGAAATGAGAGCTTTACTCATGTTTTGCTCAAGTGGATGTCCTAACTCTGTAAAAGTCTCAGCAGAACTGAGTCTTGTGGGTAATCTAAAGCCAGTGTACTGTTTTTATTGGAAGTAGCAGGAATCTTCCTGCTGATCTGCCGCCTCAGCAGCCCAGCTCTGCCTCACTGCTTCTGTCAGGTTGCAGCTGGCAGGCAGAGGTTAACCAAGGAGGCAGTAAACCAGCTCACTCCTAGCTCAGCAGCTCACAGACTGCTAACTAACACAACACCAGGACTGTGACCTGCTGCTGCAGCTGCAGTGCAGGGCTGCAGCCCACCCCAGCACCTGCGCTGTGAGGAGATAACTCTGGCAGAGAGTGGCATGAAGAGATGGGCTAAGGAGATTCCTCAGCTGCAACAGCTCCACTGCCATCAAAAGCACCTCAGTGGCTGAGAGGCCAGGAAGATGCAGCCCCTTGTACTCCAGCAGTAATAGAGGGGCATGGGAGGAAGGGGAGGCAGCAGTAAGTGAAGCAGACAAATGAGCATCATTAGGGAGCAACACAAAAAAAGGAAGCCAGATGAGAGGGATGTGGGAAACAGTCACATAAATCTTCACTCCCTTTGTGTATCATATTAATTTGCATGGTTGTTATTTTTGTGAGGAGATACTTTTTTTCCTGAGGAGCAATCTGTCAGTTTTCATTAGCCCCTGGACCAGCAAGGCTCAGCCAGCAATGATGACCTCCAACTCTCCTCCCCAAAAGATGCCATTCCCACTCCAGGTTTCACACAGCATGTTTTCCTTTTTGCAATGTTTGATAGTGCAGATTGGCTGCAATTGATGTAAAATAAGGGACTTAATCCTCAGTATATCTGTGACTCCGCTGACTTCACTGATTTATACCAGCTCAGTATCAGGCATTAAATTTTATTGCACTGAAAACTAATGTCAAAAATTTTACAGTGCCCATTAAAATCCTCTGTTTAAGACTTAAAGTACAGCAATTAAATGCCATTAAAAATATCCACAAAATTATTAATATCTTTTGTTCTGTGCATTGAAAATATCTCTGCTGTTCCCTCATCTTTCATCTCATTTTAAAGACATTGATTTATTAGTTTACAGCTCAAGTAAATTGAGAAATTCTGATACTCGGATTTCTTACATGTGACTTTGGAGTCTCATTTCTCAAATGTATTACACAGTTATTTTGACAGTTATGCCAGATTTAATTAGCAATCAGTTTCCCAACTGTTTGACTACTGCAGCATTATTTTGTTTGTGTTTTCCTCTCTTATGCTTAGTTCAACATAGACTGAACTACAACTTTGAACTTTGTTTTGGTAAGGCAGTGCGGCAGCTTGACTTGCTTTTCAATAAAAATCAATTAATACACGCCTGTCAGAAAATTAGTGAAAAACAAAGTTCTTGTGAATATTAATCACTCCCGTCAATAAAACCTGCCTTGTTTCTCAATTCTTTTAGTTTGTTGGTGTTTGTTTATAGAAGTCTATAAACCCACTCATAAGATATTGCCAGATGATCATATAAACATAAAGGAAAAAAGGGCTTCAGTGACCTTGCTATAACATGATTTCAAATAAATACTCCAAGCAATGAAATTACAAACTTGTATGGGATTAATTGCTAATCTCTTTAGCAATATCTTTAAAATATAAGTCATAAGTGTATTCCATTCTGTTTTTGCATTCCTACATTTCCAAAGAACAGCATTTTCAGAGAGAATGGTTGATGCTAGCATGATAGGTCTTTCTGAGTAGTCTTTATTAAATATTGCTTTCTTGAAGTGCTAAAGGTATCGTTCTACCCCCACTTACAGGCCATTCAGCTCTGATTTTTGTGTAATTGATGCAAATGAAGCATGTAATAGTGTTTTGTCAAATGCATGAAAAACAGCTTTAAGACTCCCTAGTTATCAGAGAAATGAGAATGAAGAGAATTCAAGAAGTTAAAGAAGGTTAAAAACACATTAGATGATTTCATTCTTCTGATCAAAATCCCTTCCAATTCCTTTTCTGCCTCCAAGCCTGAGTGTGTCCTTCAACTGGGAAAGAATAAACCCAGATTACCAGAACTGGCTGGAGAATAACCTGCTGGAAAGCAACTCTGCAGAGAGGGGTCAGGAGGTTCTGTTGGACAACAACTGTCAATGCCACAGCAATGTGTCCTTGTAGCCAAGGTGGCCAATGGAATCCCAGGGTGCATTAGGAAGAGCATTGACAGACACCAAGGGAGGTGATCCTGCTCCTTACTCAGCCCTGATGAGGCCACAGTGTTCAAGCCTGGGCTTCTCAGGACAAGAGAAATGGAGCCCCTGGCACAGGTCCAGCAGAGAGAAGCAAAGATAATTAAGAGACTGGAGCATGTCTGTTGAGAGGACAGGCTGAGGAAGGTGGGGCTGTTCAGCCTCTAGAACAGACAGCTGAGAGGTGGCCTCATCAAATGCCTACAAATAACTGAAGGGAGGGTGCCAAGAGAATGGAGCCAGCCTCTTCTCAGTAGTGCTGAGCAACAGGACAGAGGCAACAGGCAGAAACTGATGCATAGGAAGTTCCACTTGAATATGAGGAAGAACTTTACTGTGTAGGTGACCAAACAACAAGAAAAGGTTGCCCAGAGAGGCTGTGGAGTCTCCCTCACTGGAGATATTCAAGAAGTGTGCAAACACAATCTCATGCAATGTGCACTGGGATGACCCTGCTTGAGCAGGGAGGCTGAACCAGATGATCCACTGTGGTCCCTTCCAACCTGCCCCTTCTGTGTGACATGCTAACTTGCCTTTTCACAGATAAAACACCTTTGCTTTCTAGACTATGCAGCAAACAGACCAAGGAGATTAGCAGGAATATGAATAGTATGTAGAATAAGTCATGTGCATTTGCTGATGGTCATGGGCAAAACAGAAAACACTTCTGGATGTTAGGCACTTATTAAGTTGTCACTATATTAAGTAAAATAGTATCTTCAAACAGAGGTATTTTATGTCCTATCCATTTTTTGTCACTCAGTGCATTTACAAAAGAGATAGCTGCTAATCCAAAAGGTTGAAACTCACAAGTAATAACATTTAAGAAGTTCAATACAGGTTGGGTCATAAACAGTGAAAAAATCTCAGAGTGCAGAGAAGACAGTGCAAAGCCAAAGAAATAGGGTCTGAGGTGACAAAAAGGTTAAAAGGCTCACTGCCTGGAATATCTGGCTTCCTCACAAGCAAAACTAACAAAATCAAACTCTCAAGTCCTGGAAATAGACTACAGCCCTCCTGAGAATTTTATATGAAGAGCATATATTCTCTTCCATTTCATTTCATGGGAGACTTGCTTTACAGTGACAGTAATTCATCTTTCTCAAAGATGATGCAATTTTCCAAGGCAAATGAAACTTACTTTTGACCAGCCCATTTCTCCACTCCTCAGGAGGTCCTCAAGAAAACCAGTGGAGTTTTCTGTGTAGCACAAGGGAATAAATCATCTGATAAATAGGTGCATGATAAAAATTGTTTCCTTCACTCAGCATGGAAGCTGAGGTTCTAGAAACATGAAAGTTGTCTTAATGTGGCAGTCGTCAGATTAACAGTCAGACCCAGAGTGCTCAGGGCATTTTCCAGCTGCTGCATACCAAGAAAATGGGCAGAGTGATAGTTTGGGAGCTGAACTCTGGGGTGCTGAGGAATGATCCAAGATGGCATGTACTGAAGGCTGTCAGATGTGGAGTGGTATTACAGGCTCTTAATTCATCTGATCTGAAAGCTGGATTAAGTGGCACAATGTATGATAAATACCAAAATTAATGTGGACTATCTTGATAGATTCTTTCTGGAGCACTTAAAGACCTCCATGCACCATTAATACACCAAAAATGCTCTCAGATAATTCACATTAATTTCGACAGAAGAGAGGCTGCGTAGGGCTCTTTCTTTCTTGTGACTGATGACCTCTCCTTCCAAATATATGGTTAATTTTTACCTGAATCAAGTAAGCAGGAGCCAACTGGATGTACAGCTGCATGTACAACTACATGTAAAGTACATGGATGTACACTTTTATGTTCCATCAAAGTTGTTGCATGTGTGTTTGGGGTTGCGACTGGATCAAGACCTAGGGTGTGGATTTAGATTAAAGGTTTAAAAATAAAGCTAAAGCCTAAGCCTTCAAAATACAATTTACTGCTTTCTAAGGACTGGAAAGGAATAATGACTGTTTTCCTAAAAGTCTCATTTTAGCTTTTTTTTGAAGAATACACTTACATATTATCCAAGAGATGTCAAGAAATCCTCCTTGTCTATGTCTGATATACATTCAATCACTTCATGCACTAATACATGCATATATATATATATATATATTTATATGCATTTCTATGCTGTGTTATGAACTATAGAGGTATCAGATCACCTCCTTCTTAGTCAGACTGTTGCATTTCTGGATACAGAAGCAGCAGTTTACTCTGTGAGATCTACTCATCCCTAGAGTTTCTGTGTCCCTCTGTGAGCAGAAAAGGGAAGCTGACACACCATATGTCACCACTAGACTTCAGCACACCTGCCAAAAATAAAGAAAAAAATACAGCTATTTGGGTGTTTTAAAACACTCTATTCAAGTTCTACTGCTATAAACTTTGGGAAGAAAAAAAAAAAGATGCAGGAAGGTACAAGATGCTGCATAAACGGTCTTGACTACCTTAGGATCTACTCCAATCTCTTTTTCAAAAGACTAGAGGACAACATCTCCATAGCATATAAGGAGGATAATCTTGCTTACATAATGTTATCAACATTACAAGGAACAGGCTGTTCAAAAATATGGGATATCTTTTATTCTTGGATCTTTGCAACACAGTTCTTGGTCCAATGTGGCTGTACCATGTCCAAATCAAGTGACATGCTGCAAACTTGGATTTCTTGTCCTTTAATTGGTAAATAACTTTAAATACCAGGAGTGCACATGCCTGGTTTTACATTGAGGGATGGATTAGGGAAATATATTGACTTGCTTTCCACTAGAGTGAAAATACTTTCCTTGAGATCTATAGATAACAATGAGCAAAGAGTCAGGCAATGCTGCTTAACAAATCCACTTACTTCAAGTGCACTTATCTGTAAATAACTTATCCAGACAAAGTATACTGCCTACATAGATGCATCACAGTGCTTCAGTTTTTGAAACTCAAAGGTAGACAAGCTACCCTCCTTGGGGACCATTTTGCAAAATTATATGCACTAGGTGCAATCTGGTCCAACTCAGAGAAGAAACAAAAGCATTTTCTAAATTACTACCTTTGAGTCCCAGGAACAAATTGCCTCTATTAGCAAGGATTTGGTGTTCAAAGATTACAGAGATTTCTTCAACTCAGTGGAGCTTTTACTCCATCACAGGATGTGCTGGAAACATGAAAAGCCCATGAAAAGTAGACTCATCCAGCACAGCAGCTTTCAAAGCAAAATATTAAAAGGCTGCACACCTTGTCCACATTATCATGGCCCTGGAGAAATATTGGGAAAATCTATACAGAGAAGGCTAACCCTTCTCAGTATTTTATTTCAGTGCAAATCCTAATGCTGGCTGGCTGACAGTCACCTCCAGAGGGACCAAGGCCACCAGCGCATTCCAGCAGCAGCTGGAAAAAGTCTGTTCCATGGGAGGTCACAGGACTGCCTGTCCACTCCATTAAAAGCTGTACTCCTTCAAAATTTCTTAGACACAATAAATGATCCCATCCTTCATCAGAATGAGTGCACTCCCAGGTGCCTGCAAGGAGGATTGCCTAATCATGTCACAAAGAGTCTGGCACCTGACTGATCACAGAGAAACTGTACAGCAGGGCAGTAGTCTTCCTGATACTGCTCTCTCCTTTCCAAGTGGAGAGCAGATACTCACAGATGGCTGCCTTGAGCTGCATATCTCCTGTCCTTTTTCATTTCCAAGCCATCAGGCCTGCAAGGCTCAGCAAGCACTGAGCCTTGAGGCGGGTGCTGGCCACAGGACTATGGCAGCATCAAGCATCAGCTTTCTGCCCTTCCCCTGCTCAGCAGCCACACTTGAAAGGCGAGAGAGGCAGTATTGCAAAGGCCAGAAAAATACAACCACACAGGTAGAGAAAAGGTTGGGATAAGTGAGGGGCTTGGACACTGCGTGCAGCACTCAAGGGCTGCCACTGTCTGCTGCTTGGCTCTGCCACAGCAGAACTGGGGCCTGGTGAAGGGACTATCCCTGATGGTGGCACACCACAAACTCATGTTTTCTCACACTGCCCATACAACTTGGACTGCATTTCCTCTTCAGTTTTTCTTGTTAACCCAGTTTCAGATTCCCTTTTCTTCTTGGGGTCCTGTATGTAATGCTGCAATGAAGAGAGTGTCCTCAAGAAATGGGACATGATGCATTCTTTCAAGGTGATTCTAGCACTGAGAAGACTCTGGATTACACCCATTTTGTCAGGAAGTGTAGAGAGAATGGAAATAAACAGCAGCTTCTGAAAAGGGTTAAAGCCAGGATGGACAACTCTCAGGTCACTTGTCTGAGTTGGAGAAAATGCCTGTCATGGCAGGAGCCAACTGAGAAAGGCAGAGCTCACTGCTTGTAAGGGTATCACCACTGCCAGTATGCTACAAGTAATCTGGAAAGGCTTCTGCTTAAAGCTGAAAACTCAACAGAAACCAGTCTGCAGTCTATCATGGAGTCCTTGTATCTGCTAAGGGAACAGAGTATGACTCCTCACAGATGTCCCATTTCTTCTGCAGTGGAGGAAAACGAAAGTAGTTTACCCTGTCCCATGCCCTGAGGCTTTTGGATGACCATATCTTCTGAGAGCCTGGAATACTGTGTTCTTTTAGTTTACTAGTGATGGGTAGTCTATAATGACATGAATCATTTGATTTGCATAGTGTAACACCATCTCTTGCCAGGGATAAAATTTGATCATATCACATTTGACGTCACATGATGTTTGTTCTTATTCATTGCCCCCCATATCTTAAAACCATCCTTCTCCAGAAGTAAGGAAGATGTAAGGACACCTCACACTTGCTTGATTTCAATATCTTGTCCTCCACCAACCACTCTGTGCTGTTGACCTCTAGCTCTAGACTGGATTCACAAGCACTCCCCATAAAAGAGCGTGTCTGATTCTTAGGTCCCAAGCACAAACATATAATGAAGATATACTAAGGCTCTGGTCAGTGTACCCTGGGATCTTTGAAGGGAAATGTACAAATGTGTCCTGTGCTTTGAAGGCATTTAAGTAAGACAGATCCAGAGGAACAAATGCTGCACAGTGGAACGGTATAGATGGATACTTACTGACTCCAAGACGTGAACTGGCCTGGAAACCACAATGCAGAAAACAGCCAGAAGTCAGCCCTTCTCCCAGACTCCACTCCCTTACAGGCTTCCAAGTGATGATATTGTAGTCTGAGTTAGGCAGAGTTTGCTGTGCTGGCCCTTGCAGGATCACAGGGTGTGTGACACTGACCAGGCTGGGGCACAGCCAGAGGCAGAAGAGGCATGCTGGAGACATGAGCCAAAAGTACAGTCTGTTCTGTTCTACAAACTTTAAAATTTTGAGGTTACCATACACAATTCTTGTAAATGTTCCATCACCTGCTCAAAAATCTTGTGACAGCTGCTACATACACCCTGTCCTAAAGCATAAACCAGAGGCATTCAATTTAACATGCTGCTCAGGTGATTAAAAAACACCACCTCACAAAACAGCTTATTCAGGAACAAATTATGTATGTGTCACTGCTCTCTGCAATAAATGCAGAAGTTTTATAGTGCATTTTTTTAAAAACTTGACTTTGAGGGTTTTTTGTAATATCATTTAACCAAAATTTTATGTTCATGATTGCTTCCTACAATACACAATGTAAATGGAGAAGAAATATGGGGGGAGTTACATCGCTAGCAGGAAAAAAAAAATTATAAATAAAATGTGCTGGAAGTAAAACAGATGGTTGGCACCTGGTGGTCCTTTATAATCCTGGGTGACAGAACTGATCCTACACTTGGAGAAGGAAAAAAAGGAAGTGAAACTTGTCTGTATCACTGTTACACTTGGGCTGCTTTAGGGTTCTTGACATTAAGTAAAACAGATGGTTGGCACCTGGTGGTCCAACAGGGTGACAGAACTGATCCTACACTTGGAGAAGGAAAAAAAGGAAGTGAAACTTGTCTGTATCACTGTTACACTTGGGCTGCTTTAGGGTTCTTGACATTATAGGGAGTGGGATTTCTAGCTATGCCTAAACTGAAGGTCACTCCTAGCTCCTCAGCTGTCCACATCCCCCAGTGCTGCTCTTTTCCCAGAGCCTGGAGGACGTTGTGCATGTAGATCAGACTATCAGCACTACCCATCCTGGGTGGGCACAGTAAGGTACTCACCACCTCCCAAGCAGAGCCAGAGCACAACAGCAGCCTCTGCTGCTCTGTCTTGCACCTTCTCAGAGTGCTGAAAAGCAGAAAGCTGTGTGGTCACTCCTTGTCTCTGCATGGCCTCCCTGCTTCTGAAACAGTGAGTGTGGATCCACGCAAGGCACTGCATCATAAATTGCTGCCTGAGCAAGTGGACACTCCCTGCACACAGGCTCCCTGGCTGGCATGTTTGTGACTCTCCAAACAATTTTGGTGCAATGATGTCTTGATCTGGTCTTGATCTCTGTAACTCTTCCTAGCAATATAGTCTCAGAACTAAGATGCCATAGCTGTCAGTCATCGACAATTCATCTTTCCCACAAAGCTATTGGATGTGACAGTAAACGCTCACCTTCAGCTAAGCCCATTCTGAAAAATTACTTGAAGGCAAATTGTTGAAAAACAGGCAGGCGGTTGCAAACTGGAACAGTGAGACCAGTGCCTGTGCTGATTTGCCTACGGTATGGATACAAGGTCACATAGTAGGAGAAATGAGGAAAAAATCAGCATATCATGCATAATGGGATAATTTTAATAACAAAATTGCTGATTTTCACCTCTTATTCCCAAAGATCCATTTGGCCAACCTGGAACCTGAGCTCCTCCTCCACAGGCTGTTCTTAGGTTGTGCTGGTACTTTTTGATACCACACACAGGAAGGTCACTTCATTGGTCACCTCCCAAGGAAATACTACACTGAGCAAAGCAAGGGAAGGATAGAAGCCAGCACTGCTTTTTTACCAACTGCAATAAACTTGCAAAGAATTTGTGTCCACTCCCACAAACCTTCTGCAGCAAGGGGTGAGAGAAGGGGTTCAGATTAAGGAGTGATTCAGTGAAGGGGAGCTCTTATGCCAGAAGCATGACTTTCCATGCCAGAATGATAGTTCTGAAGGACGAGGCACTACTGCCATAAAAAGCACAAGAGGGAGGATACTGAGACCACTGGTGCAGAAGTAGCTCTTCTCGTGTGTTGTACGCATAGTGAGTACAATTCCAGCGTATTCTACAATGTCTCTACTCCTACAAAAGTCCAGGAGCAACAAGAGCATTTTAAATTTGCCACATTTGCAACCGAGTGCTGTTTTTTCATCATACAAATTGTCACTAGATGGATTACATGTCAGGTTTTGGAAGGTCATACGCACCATCCCCTTTCAGAAGCACCTACCACTTATTTATGTACTGAGCACTCAGCCAAATTGTTTTCATGTTACCCCAGAATAATGAGCCCCTGTAGCCATCTACCATTTATTTATGTACTGAGCACTCAGCACTTAGCCAAATTGTTTTCATGTTACCCCAGAATAATGAGCCCCTGTAGCCACACTTCTGCAGGTGAGCACACAAATATTATCAGCAAGTGCTATAACATTTACCATGTCTGCAATAGCATTCATATAACACACAAGAAACATGTTATAAAGTCTGTGCCGGATGCTCTTAGCAGCTTATCAGAGCCACTACCCTAAAAGCATTCTCAAATAGAAGTGAAAAAAAGTTGCTATTTCTATAGTTCATGTACTTAAGTGCAAGAACTGCATACATGACTTATAGCCCTTTGAATACTATAGCAATCGATGGATTTATACCATCTTTAGAACACCATGCCTGAACTTCTCCCTCACAGATCTGCAAGTGTCCTTGAAACGCGTGGCCACTGAGTGTATCTACTGTTTCTTGACATGAACTTTCCATACGTAATAGAATTTCCATACTCACAGAAAAGTTCCCACCAGAGTGCTTTCTAAGTGAAGTACTTGGAAGAAGGTATCTGTAAGATGTCAGCGAAGCATCAAAATTTAAAAGTGAATTGCTTCTTTAATCAGTTTCCAAAGGACTAATCCTACTTCAGATACCAGCTATTTTATGTTGTATACTTGAAAATTCTAAAGGTTCAGGAATGGACAGAGTAGTCCATAAACACCATTTCATTTATAGTAACAATGCTTACGAAATCCATGAATTTTGGGAATTAATAACATCAGAGAAGATGCACATGATCTCAACTGCTCTCTGTTTCACTCTCTGTTCAAGAAGTACTCTGAATATCATCATTTTGTTCAAATATAAGAAGCTCTTAATTACAGTTTTAATTGATTAATTTATTTAATTGATTGAATGTACTTAACTACATGTGTTCAGAGGGAAAACATTCTGTGTGAATAATTATATGCTACATTAAAAAAAAAACAGTCATTTGTTTCCACTGCACAATTTATTCAGTTTCAAATTAGAAAAAAAAAGTACTATGTATTGGACAATTTGCATGCATAAACTCAAAACATTTAATCTCAAAAAATTATTGATTTCTTCCAGTCTTGTATTAAGGCGTTCAGGAATTTCACCTAGGCAGACAAATATCTGGATTCAAAAAAAAACAAAACAAACCAATCAAAACAGACAAGTTACAAGTCAGATTTACTTCTGTTAACAAATATGACCACAGTGAGTCCTGGTAGTAGACAGTTGCATTCCTTATCTTTTCATTGTGTATAGCTGATAGGAGTCAAAGTGATTGGGGAAGAGTTATCTTCAACAAAGTTTCTTCAACAGTTTCTTGATTTGGAGTGCTGAATAAGCCATTGTAATGTTATGTCTGTGGGGACAGATGAAACAAAATGAAAAACTCAACAGTCTCTTTGCAGAGCACAGAAGCACAACAAAACACCAGCAGGTTAATACACATACAAAAACCCCAACCAAACAAAACCCACAGGTTGTCATTCACACATAACTGAAGTTCACAATGTCAACCTCCAGGTGGCCTTTTATTTTTGTATGGTTTTAAATCATGTGCATTTTGTATTTTTTCAAATACAACATGAAGTTCTCGAAGCCATAGATAGATAAGGAACTGTTGAAAAAGCAAACATTTAAGATGACCATAAAACAAACTGTAAAATCCAGACTAGAATGAAATGCTGAGTGAGAACAAAGGCAAATACACAAACAGAAGGAAGGAGAAGGGCAAACATCTAACAATATATTAAGAAGCCATTTAGGTAGGTTGTAGGAGTCCAAGGTCTCTGAAAGACATGCAACATTGGACTAAAATTTGATAGCTGAAATTGGCACCCCTCCTGATGCAATCCAATGCACTGAGCTGAAAACTGCAGCAGTTCACAAACTGATTCATGAGCAGATTAGATTTTTTTGCCTCAAGGCAGTAACATCTGTCAGGAAGGCAGGAAGGATGTCAGGGGGCAGCAGCAGCTTTAGTCCTCAAATTGAAATTTGTTGCCATATTTGTCTTAAGTTCAAGACAGCACTCCATGAATATCCTTGCAGACCAGCTTAGGCTCTGAGACTGCAGAAAAGATCAACCCACTATTTATCAAAACTAATAACTACAATTATCTTCCACAGTCTCTCAGGACACAGTAACTGGCAGCCTTACACCTACACCTCCTGATGAGAACAGTTAGCTAGGCTGCAGTTCACACTGAAATACCAGTGTCATCTCATTCAACTTCACTGACATCAGTCAAAAATGCAGAGGAAGAAGTCAGCTGCCAGTCTTCTCCTTAACAGACTAATAGTTTCATCACTTTAATAAGAAAGCATAACAGTCTTTCTTTGTATATGGTACTTTCCAGCCATTTGGTCTCCCTCGCTTCTCACCCAACCTCTTTCCTCAAGGTCTTCTCAAATAACAAGCACATGGTGCTCCAACAGTCTGAAATGGTATACACAGTGGGCTCCCATTTTTTATTTTGTTTTTGGCAAATATTCAAGAACCTGACTAGTCTTTCTAGGCACAACATTACACTGGAAGATACCTGACCAAGTCTCAGTTAGGATTTGAGCCTTTTTTGTCACTACTCCCAGAACTTTCACAAGTAAGGGATCTATAATGTTCTGCATTAATGATCATTCTTTCATGCAAATTTTATCATGCTTTTTGCTGCATGCTTTTCTCCTCCAGGCATCCAAATAAATGGACTGGGATCAAAATCTATTTTCTCCATGAGTCTTTCAGAAATTAATCTGGTTTTACTAGTTTCCAGTCACAATCCCACTTTTAAGAATCTCCACTGCAGCCCTGCCAATTTGATGAGGATCAAGAACAGCATTTCAAAAACCTCAATTACATTCACTGCCCTTCAACTACTGAGATTATCCTGTGTTGTCTTCTACAGTTCTTATCTCCTGAAGTCTAATCTTCCCCAGTGCAGCAGCACCTTCTGTGCATCTCCCTCACTCAGAGGTAACAACTGCACCCCAAGCTACAGCAAACATGGGTCTGGTCTCCTTCTAACATACCCAAGTCATCTACACCACTTGCAGGAGAAGCCCTCACTGCCTAACACATCTCTGCACACAGATGAACTGTCCCCCAGCTCACTGAAGTCCAGGTGCCATGGTACAGTCTCCTCACCATCTCCACTACCTGGTTCTGTCTGTGTAGGTTGGAAATTTCCCCAGATGCTGAGAGAAAGTGGCTATCTTCCTATTCCTACTCTCACAGTCCCTACAGAGCTGCCCAGCTCTTCTATCAAGTCTGGTTTCCTCACAGAGCAGCTAGAAATATCTAGCCAAGCTAGATCCCATCCCATCCAGCACCACTTGTTTCAGCAGCATGCAGAGAAGGGTGGCACAGAGGTAGCATACCCCCAGACAATTGCTGCTGCTGCTAGCTTCATCCCTTCTCTTCCTCCTGCCCTGTGGAGGGAAGGGAGTGGGAGAAAATGACAGAGGAAAAGGACAGGAAAGTGGAAGGTAGCAGAGAGAGAAAAGGCAAAAAGCAAAGGCAAATGGAAGACAAGTTCATGGGGATAGATCTTCACTGACTACAGGATACACTCATTGCATTTCCACTTGGAAAAAACACTCATCCCTTAGTTTGAGGAACAGCCACATGCTCAGAAAACCATGTATTAAATAAATCATCAACATTTTTTAGGATCACCTAATAACTGGAAGGCCATCATCACACAGCTACTGTTTTTTCAAAAGTAACACAGGTTTCTTGTAAAGGATTCAATTACTCCAGGCTTTAAATACACTTTTCCAAGATCCCTGTCAAATTAACTTCTCATGGAAGTTAAATAAATAACTAAATATTTCTACAAGTTTTTTTCTTAATTAAACATATTTCTATGTTGAAACAAATACAGTGGCATACAATATTTGCAAAGTACCATTCAATGTAAATTTGCAAAGTATCGTTCAATGTAAATTGAGATCTATTGAGATCTTCAATAATATAGTGGAGGTAGATGTTCAAACCTGATCTGATCCAAAGTACAAACTGATGACACTAGAAGCTGCTTACCTATGTTATCCCTCTCTTTACAGGAAATAGAATAGCAACAGATTTCTCTGTCTTGAATAGCTGCAAGATTTCTAGAGAAACAAAAACAGTAAGTACTGTTATAACCCCATAAACACTCAAAACAGAAATTTCCATTAAATTATGTTTTCTGCTTTTTACTCAGTGGGTTCAATTCTATTCTCAGATGTTAAATTCTTAAAATATGCCACTGCACACAGAAAACCACACATTTCTTAAACTATAAGAATTAAAAGGTTATAAAGTCATTTCACAAAAAATTTGCATTTCTCATTAGGTCAGAGTACTAGTGAGGAAAAAAACACAGAAATCCATAAGCTAAAAATAACGTTCTGTGGTTGCAACCAAGTATTACCCATGTCTTATGATTCATCTTCTACTCTTTTCACTTAGAATTCTGAGTTTTTTTATCCAGTAAATCATAATAAAATATCAGTGCTCAAATGATCACACCATTTATCTTCAGGATGTTTACTATATCGTACTTAATATATCACATCTGACTCCTACTGAAAGGATGCCTCTATATTTAGGAAGAAACTGATTCTCAATCAACTTCTTTCTGGGAATTCTCCAACCCCCCTCAGAGCTCCTGAACACTTTGTTATTTTTCCATTTACTTATCCCCACACAACTGACACAGACATGCATAAAAAAATTTCCTGAAGCACGTGGGAAGTGAAGGCACTGAGAAGTCTGAAGCCCATACAAGAGCAGTAAAGAAAAGAACTAAACAGGGACGACCCTGGAAAAGTCCCATGTAGTTAGGTCCTGTAGCAAAGAAGGGCTAAAGAAAGCCAGTTAATATTCAAAATTCATCTCCAAATCTAAGAATAACCTATCCTAACTAGCCTGGAAAAAAAGCCAAAAGACATTAAGTAGATGAACAATAAGCTCTTGGCAAAACCCAGTAATTAAAAGGAAGCATACAGAAGGTTGAAGCAGAGACAGGTAACCTGGGAGGAATACAGAAACATTGTCCAAGAATGCAGAGACACTGGCAGGTCAGCCAAGGCCCAGCTGAAGCTGGATCTCATGAGAGATGTCAAAGAAAATGAGAAAGTGACAAATGGAAGACAGAAGAAAATGTGCACCCACTGCTCCATGAGACAGGGGACCTGGTTACCCAGGACATGAAAATGCTGCCTTAGCTAGCAAGATTAGCCTTCAGAAACCCCAGGCCCCAGAGATCATGACTAAGAGCAAAGAAGTGGTACCCTTCCTTCATGTAAGAGGATCTAATCAGGTAATAAATAAGCAGACTTGATATGGAGAAGTCCATCAGCCATGGTGGGAAGCACCTACAAGTGATAATGGAACTGGCTGATGTCATTGTGAGGCCCCTTTGAACAACCAAGTCAACTGGGAAAGGTGCCTATGAGCACAGGAAGGCAAATATCACTCTTCAGAAAAAGGAGGACCTGGGAAAGTACATGACAGTCAGCCTCACCTTGACTCCTGGGAAGGTGATGATGCAACTAATCCTAGAAACTATTCCCAGGCATGTGACAGACAAGAAGGTGACCAGGAGTAGTCAGCATGGATTCACAGAAGGGAAATAATGTTTGACTAACTCAATAACCTTCTACAAAGAAATCTACAGTTTGGTAGATGACGGGTGAGCAACAGATATTGTGCACCTTCAGTTGATTAAGGCTTTGACAGTGCCTTCCATAATATCCCCATAGACAAGGTGAGGAAGTATGGGTTGAACACACAGGTGGCAAGGTGGACTGAAGACTCGCTGAACACTGGGTGATCAGTGGCATGAAGGCAAGCTGGAACCCAGTGACTACCAGTGTACACCAGAACCAATACTGGTCCACTCCTGTTCTACATCTTCATTTGTTGCGAATGAGGAGGCAAAGCACAAATTTGCTGATGACAGAAAACTAGGAGGAGTGGTTGGTACACCAGAGGGTCTTGCTGCCATCCAGAGAGACCTCCACAAGCTGGAGAAAAGAGATGGCAGTGGACTTCATGCAGTTCAACAAAGGAAAAGGCAAAGTCCTGCACCTGGGGAGAAACAACCCCAGGCACCAGGACATGTCAGATGCCAACTGTCTGGAAAAGCAGCTTTGCAGGAAAAGGACCTGGGAGTCTTGGCAGGTCACCAGGTTGAACACAATCAAGCAGTGTGGTAAAAATGCTAATGGTATTCTGGGGTGCATTAGGAGTGCTGCCAGCAGGCTGAAGGTGATCTTTCCCTTTTACTCAGCACCAGTAAAGCTGTACCTGACCAGCTGTGGACCATCAGTACAAGAGGGATATGAATCTATGGAACAGGGTCCAATAAAGGACAACTAAAATAATGAGTAACTCACAGACTAAGAAAGGCTGAAGAGCTGGGACTGTTTAGCCTAGAGAAGAAAAGGCTTAGGGAACTTCTTATTAATGTATACAAAACTCTGAAGGGAGCCTGTAAAGAAGATGGAGCCCAGTGATAGGACAAGAGGCAATGGCCATGAACTGAAACACAGGAAACACACAGAAACACTTTTTACTTCTGCGAGTTACCAAGCACTAGCAAAGGCTGCCTAGAAAGGCTGCAAAGTCTCTATTCTCAGAGACATTCAAAAGCTGTCTGGACATGGTCCAGAGCAATCAGCTCCAAGGGGCAAAAGTGTCTGCAAAAGCAGGTAGATGACTTCAAGGTTCCTTCCAACCTCAGCCATTCTGTGAGCCCTATTTAGTAGCCCTGTCTTTGGACCACCCTTACTATAGCAGAACTTCACTTTCTACTAATTAAAATTATGTGACTTGTGAATCCTATTTTACAAAATTAGTGTTATACTGGTAATTTTTACAAAATTGTGTATTTTCTTCACACTTACATTTACTATGCATCCATCTCTTAGTTTCAGTAATCCCTAAGTTATGCTTTGGCATAAATATGGCAAAAATACCTGACTTGCATGAATTTACCAACACTAGATTGATATGGTCCTGTTCTAATGCCATTCAAGCATTAAATTGCACTGCATTGTACTGCAAGAAGTCAAAATGACCCTTTCACTACCCCTAGCAGCTCTTTCCTCAGTGATGGGAAAAGAGGATTATCTGAAATAACTCTGCACAACCAAACAACAATAAAGAGAGATTCAAATCTACAGTTATCAGCCTAGATCACTACATCAGGCGCCAGCAGAGCTTGAAGTGGAATATCTGAAAATGCAAAATAGCATCTTTTATAGTTATTGTCATAGACTACCAATAATTTGACTTACATATCAAACTTCACAGTGTCTCAGCATTTTACAAAAGCCAGCTACTTACAATTTCTCAATTAACTGCTTCTCATCCAGTGCACCTGGGAGGTCTCGTTTATTTCCAAGAACTAACACCTGAAAGAAATAATTCATATACCTATTAAATCCAGGAGAAATGAAATTTTGTCTGTAACTTTTTGATGGCATTATTCTGAATCTTGCAGCTATTTAGACTGTAACAGAGGACATATTCAAAATGACCAATGACTGTGGGAACATCACGGAAATCCTGCTCCTAGTCAGGACCAGATGCTAGATGCATATCCTCTGAAAACTGGATCAAATTATTTCTGAGTGTGTTAGTATCAAAAATCTCCTCTGGAAGTGAATCCCTCCATTCTGGGTGGCATTACAGGATGGTGTCAGATTAAATGCAAAGAAATGTGGAAGACAGCACACATCAGGTGCATTCAAGCCACCAAAGGATATTCGGTTCAGAGGACCAGACTGATGTTAATCAAAAGTAGGGCTCCAGCAGCAGAGGCTGGTCCTAAAGACCCAGACAAAATTCTCTCTATGATTTTTTGCTCCCTTGTTTCTTAACACTGATGCACTGAACAGCTCAGCCTCTGAACCAAGTACCACTTAGGCACCAGCCACCTCTCTGTCCAGTTTGAGCATCCATGGTAAAAATCTGAAAGCCAACTATTAGGAATTAAGTCCCAGAAATGCAGAAAATTTACCAAATAGATGCTGGAACTTCGGAATTCTATTTAAGGCTTCAAGTATAAATGAAGGTCAGATAAACGGGTTGAGCACACTCTAAGATGAAGTAAGCAATGGAAGGTTTTTCTAGTTATGATTGCATTATTGTTTTCCAGATGTGCTACAATTCTAAGACTGTCCCATTATATCCCATGAATCTGGAACATATTACACTCATTACTTGCAGTAATTTAGATTAATAAAGTTGCTCTAAAATCTATAGTGCCAAATCCTGAGCACAATAAATTGAAGGAAGTTCAATACTAATTACTACATATGAAATAAAAGTAAGTAAAAAATACATCACTGCACCTTGGAAATTACTGTGTGGGTCAGCCTGGGCATTATGGAGTGTGATATTATAACATATGAGAGGCAAGGAACTTAATTAAATACTAGTGAAGATATGAGAGACCAATCATTTCAGCAAGGAAAAGTGAGAAGCAAAAGAGCACGCAAAGAGAGTGCAAAGGACAGGCAATGTCACTCCCCATGAACAGCGTAACTGTTGAGTTCCGTAGGATTTGTTCAATAGATAATTAACATATAAAATCACAACAAAAATAGCAAACCTTACAAAAATGGTGAATCACTTGAAAAACTCTCCTTTGAGAATAGTGGAAGGAAAGTAGGGAGAGAAAAAGGGAGACTGACTTCATGCTGGAGGTACCATTTTTATACAGACCAAGTCCCAGGTATCCAAGGGGTGTAGATGCCATTCCCATAACTGATGGCATGTGTACAAACACTTCTTTTCCCACAGTTTGCCGTGGTGGCAACATTCAGATAGGCAGCATGTTCAGATGCTAACTAAACATTCAGCTCCATTAGGCTGGAATTAGCTTCTGCCTGCTGTGGCATCTGTGCTTATCTCAAGTTCCTGCTGTGGTGACATATCTTATGGGAAGTTTCTTCTGTGGCTTTGACAGTGTTTTGACACACTTCAAGTGCATTCTTTAAGCCCTTACACTGTCCACTCACCCTCAGGTAACTTTGATTACTTGTAGTGGCCAAGTGTCCAAATTACTGCCTACAAAAAACGGAGCCAAGGAAGAGCCATCAAGTTGTAACTTCTTCCTCATTTTTATGGATACAGGACTGTTTTCTTTCTTATAATCAAGGTATGAACTCTTGTTTGGTGACATCAACATAAAGACCAGTGACAACCTGATGGATTTTTAAATTGGCAGATTACATTTAAACAAACAACATTAGTCTCTATCTTCGCATTCCTCATTAGAATTTCAGCTGAATACACTATTCTTTGACACTTCCAACTGGAGAACAGATGCATATTTGCATTTTTTCCACACAATTTAGTTTGAAATACTAAGTCAAGAAAAAGTCAGGACAAATAAAGAAAGCTCCTACACAATGTCTGGAGGCAGAGGACACTACTTGATGTTACTGTCTGCCAACCTGCAGAAACACTCATCTCCCATAAGATAACTGGCAGAAACATACCTGGGTCATTGGCTGAAACCCAGCCAACAAGGGACTGACTGGAAGTAATTACTGTCTGATAATGCCACATGTGAAAACACAATTTTTCGAAATATTTTCTGACCTTTAGACAAGAAAATGTACAAACACAAAGCAGTGCTCCTAAGTTGCTGAGTACTATAAAAAAAAATCACAGTAATTTTTCTAAGAGTGCTCAATGTATCAAGGCTGCATCATATATAACCTAGTACTTTTAAGAGACCAGAGAAACCAACTCAGGAGGATTTAGGCCACATTGTCAACATTCAGGCAAGAACAATAATGAAAATACTTACTGGAATTCCATGCAATTGTGGCTTATCTATCAAACTATGAAGCTCATTCTTTGAAGCTTCTACTTTTTCTAAGTCTGCTGCATCCACCATGTAACTGCAACAAAGAATAGTTATTTATGGTATTGACCATTACCTGCTGAAATTTGCATTTAAAACATCTGAAATGTGACAAAATGTTGATATTGGCAAGAGCATTAGAAAATGCAAAGTTTTATAAGCCCTGCATTTATTGATATAGGAAGATACTGATGTAAGAAGATAAGAGATTTAGGCTGTTAAATACAGCCTGTGGGGAAAAAATGGTCTGGAGTATGCAATTACTTACGTGTCTGGGCTGCTGCACGTGCAAAACACACTACTTTTATTGTATTGGGTCTTCTTATGTGATGGAGGCGGGCAGAAAAAAAAAGTCTATTTTCTTCATGTATAATGTAATGCAATACCTAATTACATAATAATATATATTACAAAGTACATTTTCTATAGACATGCAAAAGAAAACTTACACAACTGCATTGACTCCTCTGCAATAACGCTCCCACATGCTTCGGAACCTTGGCTGTCCTCCAATGTCCCACACCTGAAAAGGTAAGAACACTCCAGCCTCAAAATATTTTTTAACTACATAGCCCTAACCCAACAGAATAAATTAACTCTTATATGCAGCATGCAGGCTGCATTGCAAATTCCAAAATTTTATTAAAAGATCTTCTTGGCCCCTTCTAGCTAATGGAGGAGAATATGTCAGGCCAGTGACACTAAAAGCACTAAATGCTCTTTTGCAGAATGTTACCCTTTCCCACTCACTGAAAGAAAAGTCTTACTCAGATACTGAAGTGAATTATTGCAAATGCACAGTCTCAAAACAAAAAAAAAGTATCATCATTGTACAAAACAGTTATGCAAGTTAATATTTAATGTGGCTAGGGAGACCTGAGGTAAGAAGGTTATCAGACTTTCAACAGGATAAAGACAGATAGTAAATAAACAAAGAGCGGATCAGAGACCAGACTGAATCCACATAAGGGATGATACTCCCCACTCCAAGGAGCTCCAATACCTCCACAGTTCTCCCAGTGGTTCAACAAATGTGCTTTAAAAGACACATGGATTAATTAATCAGAACCAGAAAGGAAACAGTAGTATAGGTAGGCGTGAAGTGATTAAGTAATGTTTCTTGAAGAAAGAAAGCTCAAATTCTGCTTATTGTATTACAAAAGCTCAAATCCTATAAATACTTACACATGCTATTAATGCCCAGCAACCCCATGGAATTCCTAAATTTGTTAAAACATTAACATGCTATTTTTCTGTACAGGAGTTAGATATTCTGCTTTACTTGCAAAAAAATTGGTATTTTTGGTGGATGACAGTATCTTGTTTCAAAACTGTTTCTCAGATCAAAGTACCAGGTAACATACATACATCATGCAGGTCAAGGTTACATGATAATGTATCTGTTACAGCTACATCCAAAGACAGTTGTGTTACAAGTGACACACAGATTAAGACAGTGATGAACACTGAAAAATAAAAGCAATGGATTTGTTCCTCTGCCAAGGACAAAGAGAAGTTATTATTTCTTATTTTAAGCAGATTTAGCTATCAAAACAATATATACTGTATACCAGATCTAGGAGGCATATATATTACAGAAGGAACTAAATTTGGAAGTAATATATACACAGCAACAAATTATTTTAAAAGTCGTCCTCACATTTACACTATAAATCCAAATTAAGCCATCTGTGGCAACAAAGCTTTTCACAAAAGAGCAAGACTTCACAGACCCATGGGATAAGGCCTTTTTCAATTAATGTCCACTATTTTTTAATTTCACAGCCTGCAAATCATTTTTATGTATCAATTTCTATATAATTTTCAATATCTTATATTTGTATTTTAGAAATAACTATTTCCCAATTCACCATTAAAAATCATTCCCTAATTGATATCTTAACACTCCTTCCAATATAAAATTATTGTATCACCTAAATGGAGAGTGCTTTCTGATCCCCTGAATAAGATCAAAAAATTTTACACATGAAAGAGCTTCTGACCATGAAATGGGTATCAATTAATATCTGTACTGACATTTGAAGCACTGTATCAAAGGTCTGAGTAAAATAAACCTTTATACTTTAAAAGCTTGAACGTAATGAGTATTCAGCATTATGGTTAGGTGACAAAACTTACACCAACACTAATTACTCCAATAACTCATCAAGACCTTGAAACTATCCAAAGCCATCTGGTGCACATCTGTGTGTCTTGAAAAAGAATCTGTATTATCTTCTTGGTAAACCAGAGGAAGAAAAAAAAAAAAAAAGGGAAAGATTATAGGGCAGGCTAGTAGTCAGATTAGATTTTTGGAATGCTGATAGCCATGAAAATCTACAAGATGCTGTAGCATGGACTAATCACAAAATAAATAATACAAGATAAAAAATCCTGGGTTTGTCCTTGCCTGATGATATACTACATCTTGCAGTATTAAATTGCACTGCAGAACAAGATTACTCTCATTAGGAGAAAAAGTCACCTTGAAACAATGGAAAGATAAGTCATTTCCAGTCAGTTTCCCTAATCAGGCTCACAGCTATTCATTAAAGTACAACAAGAAGGACACCATATAGACTAGGTGTTTTTAAAAGAGCTTTAGAACCAATTTTACATTGAACCATTTTACAATTTTACAATATAGTAATAATTATGTGAAATATTAAAAAAATGCATTCAATTTTAAAAAATCCTTACCTCTTTCCCTTTAAAGTCAAAATGGTTTTAACAGTAATTTTCTAATACTCTTTATTATATTGAATAGCCAATGAAAGAGTGAACTACTTAATTCAAAACACAAATTGCTGCACCAAACCATTTTCACAGTACACAACTGAACAGACAGAATTGTGAGAATACAAGAGGTACCCAGGAAGGAAAGGGGAGAGGTCTAAGTGTTAAAGAAGTTCTCTTGCATGAGCCTTGCATGTTTGGTATATCAACTATTTTTGCATCCCAGTATTTAATACACACGTAAAAAGTATATTCTAGGTATGAATGGGGTAGGCAGGAGACTAAACCTTAACAGCTGAACATACAGCTAGCTATAAAAAGAAGTTTACTTGGTCTGGTTGTTTTTAAAAAGAGGCTGGTCTTCAAATTTCTCCCATGGCTTTTACTTACCCCTCAGGAATAAAAGTTTCTTAATATTTAAAAGGTAATTTTACCCCAATTGATAAAATAGTGATTTTAAGAATCAGGAAAAGATTACAGAATGACTATACTGAGAGAAAGTTTCTTTGATACCCGGTACCATTGCCTCACAGGAGATAAAAATCTCAAGGATTTGTTGCTCGGGCTCAATCTCAAAGGCACATATCTTATTGGTACTGCATTTTAATCTGTTTTATTCATTTCTATCTAATTCTATAGTGTAGTAATTCTTATTGCTTGCAGGTCTACACTGTCATTAATTGGTGCAATATTTTAATCTGTAAACTAGATCACCAGGATGTAAACACTGTTTACCACGTACTTACCTGAGATATATCAAATTTTTCTAAAAGAGGAAATTTTGGATTTATCTCTTTCCAATTTTTTCAGGAGGATCTAAGGTTCCATCTTAAGACCATAGCTATTAGCCATGTTTAAGGAGCAGATCCTTTTATTTTGCACAGAGCTCTATCATGACAGTTGAGCAAAAATGCACATGAATAGGTTCAAAGATTTTTTAAAGCTTTCAGTTACAGGAAGGTTCATTAACACTCTAGCTGTGCTTCTTCAAATTAGCTCATATTGTGGGAAGGCTTGATAGTTCATGAGAAAGTTGCAGGAAAAGTGTTTCCTAGATGTCATGTTACATGGCTTTTTTCAGACATGCTGTGTAGGAGATTTCTGGACAGAGATCACAATGACAAATTTCTATCTTGCTGTCAGTGTGTGGGTTCAGTACCTACAATCTCACAGTAGTCAGCAAAGTCTAGACAGCCTTTCAGTTGATCAGATATAACATCTTGTTTAGGATGACAGAATTATGCTGTAGGCTTGACAGCACTGACTACAGGCTCCTCTGACTATTATTAAAAGAGCTTAAGCCTCACTGCATTCATATAGCTGTTTACATGCAGACATCTTAACCTGCAAGATGAATCCAACACTACAAATACTGGAACTCAGAAATGTATCTTTCCTCTTGGAAGCAGAAAGTATTATCCATAAAACCTAACCTAAACAAACAGTTGAGGAATTTGTTAAGCAGAGAGGAGTATTTGGACAGAATAAGGCAGCACCAGTAACATCCACCACTACAGTGTACACAGGGAAGCCTAAGATGCAACCAATGAGGTCACACACACACAGCAGTCATCACATTCACAGACAACTCAGTGTGTAATACAGAGCAACTGGAAAGCATGGGACAACTTCAATCACCTCAAATTTAGGCCTTTAATCCAGGTGACCAAAATTTCTCATTGGCTACTAAAGTGCCCAGAGGGCACCAACAGCAGGAAATTGTTCTGTTTCTTTCACCTACCTTGCCTACCTGGAGAAGCATTCTTGCAAAGCACCCACTGCTCCCCAGCAAGTTCAGACAACTGGCTCAGACTGGGTTACTCACCACATGGCTAAGCTCATGAGGGACAAATCCTAAACAATCACCTATTCTAGACTGGAATCTTCAACCAAAAATATCCATCTTTTTCGCCTAATAAACAGAAGAATAAAAAACCTAATAAACTTTTTAATAAATTGTCCTATGTATACAAATCTACACAGCCGGACCTGTAGTACCTACCAGTCTTGTAACTTACTGCTTTAGAATACTTACTACTTATTATCTTATATATTGGAAATGCCTTCATAGTTGCTCTCAGAGTCAAAAAAGAAGTGCAAGATGGTTACATTTTCTGAAGGCAATATTTCTCAGAACAGTTATGTTCTTTGAAATCAGTCTTGGCCCTTTAAAGAACTCTGTTCTCCCTCCTCACTGGTGATGAAGTCCAACTTTTAAAATAGCATTTAGGCATTTTAATCACATATGCACATTTCAATGTTCATAATTTAATCATAATATTCTCACTAAAGAACTGGAAATAGACTTGCAACACAAATGTTCACAAATTATCTTCAACTCTTGACAACAAGCACAGAAGCATTTTAATGGGAGGGAGTACTTCCAAGTGATCAGGGGCTATTTGCCATTTTATCAGAGACACAAAATACAATGCTAGAAGGATCAACAGGTGGATTTTAAACACAAAAGCAAAGTCCTTGTACTTCTTTAACTTCCAAAGGGTCCTACCAGTCCATTTCTCTAGCCTGTCAAGGTCTTTCTGGATGGCAGCAGAACCCTCTGCTGTACCAGCCACTCTCTCTAGTTTTGTACTACCAGCAAACTTGTTGAAGGTGTACCCTGTCCCACCACCCAGGTCACTAATGAACACACTAAACAATCCCTGGGATTTAGCACTAGTAACAGGGCTTCCTGCTGTGGATCACAGCCCTTCTGAACCACCAGTAGAGCTATTCCTTAGAGACAACTACCATTAAACACTGGGACATCCAGAAAAAAAAAATTTTACAGACAGCTCCTCCTTAGAGACAACTATCATTAAACACTGGGACATCCAGAAAAATATTTTTTTACAGAAATAACCACTTTGACTTGAAATCAGGTGCCAGACAGCACAGCTTCTTCAGAGTGATCCAAGTCATACAGAATAGCCAGTATGTGCTGAAACACTGCTGGAACTACACTCTGAGCACACACACAGGCTTGTATTACTGCATGACATTTGAAATAGCAATATGATAGGTAAGATAACCTGAATAGTAGGAGGAAGCACTACAAAGCAGGAGGATTCTGCTTCTATGAGGATGCACAAGAGACATAAAAACACTACTGTCCAGAGCAGGAGTGCTGCAACAAAGGAAGCTGGCAGAGGAATGCACAGAGCTGGCATCCCTCCTTCTCCTGCCTCTCTGCCACACCAGAGCAAAGTGCAAGCAGCAAGAAGCTCAGCCTTGCTCTCCCGCAGCCAGGCTGTGCAGGGTGTGGTGGAGGGACACCGGCATCTAGCGGTGACAGCCGGGGTGACCACAGCCCACCCCGCCAGCTCCAGTCCCCTGAGCACGCGCTCTCCACTCCTCCGGACAGCTATGGCAGAATCCGCCTGGCCATGCTGTTTTAAGAAAAACAAATACAAGAGCAAGGAAAATGAATCTGTGGCACTATCTGTGTGTACACGTCTGTGCTGCTCTATTTCCTTTAAACTGAGACTGTTCTAAGACCATCACTGCAAGAACCAAAGTTTGCTTAGCTGGAGGTTCTCAATCACTTTAAATAGCAGTTCACGATTCAAGTCTTCTGAGGTTCTTGAAACTTGGCTTGTTAAAGTAAATTTTATTAATTGCTGTCTAGCTTGTTGAACAGTAAATCTCACCTAAAGGAGTCCTAATACTAAGCAGATCCAAAAAATGGAAAAACCGCCAAAATCAAATCACTCACCAAACAGAAAAACTTGTTGGAATTAAAATCTCAAAGCAATTCAGTCAGATATTTTTGTCAGGGAAAAAAAAAAGATAGCCATCAGTTTTGTAATGAACTTCAATAGAATAGTTCTAGCAGAACACTGTGATACATATAATACTTTGATGCTAGAAATCATCCTGTACTTCAATACCTCAACCACAACCTCAAAATATAAAGCTCCTAGCTTAGATTTCAAACACTGTGTGGTAAAATCCTTCCTTTATTGCCTTCTCTTCTTGGAAATAACAGGTGACAGGTTACTGAACATATTGATAAGTCAAAATTTGACAATTCATGGTTGAAGCGGACAGCCTTACATTTCTAAACAGGTTTAGCTTCAATTCAAGAACATCTGAAACCAGCATCTTCCTACGAAATGTTTTGGCTTGAGTAAATAATCAGTGTTTTTCTTTCGGTGTGGTTCAGATAAATACACATACACACACGCATGCCAGTGACCACACATTTACACATTAAGATTACAGAATAAAAATGAAAATAAATCTACCAGCTTTTGGAAATGACTGCCAAAATCAGAAGAAAGGAAAGAAGACCATGGGTTTCAGCTCCTTCTGCCTTCTGGAATTGTATGAAATCTGCAGATGGAACTGAAGTAAAGAAACTGCACTAGAATAGTACTTCCTTCTTAGTGGCCTATCTCAAAATAGAGCAAACAACTAGAGATAAAGAATTAGTATCTTTACCTAAAGAATTAGTATCACCTAATTGCTGGGTTTGCAACTTACGTTTCCAAAAGTGATCAATCTTAATACTTCTACAATGCAAATTTTTCACTTGATGACTTTTTGACCCAGATGACTTCTCAGCCTCAACTTTATAGTAAGTTTAATTAATTCTGTTTTGCAGTGTCCCCTGAAACCTTCAAAAAACATCAGACACATGTCAGGTTTTTGCTTAGCATAAACATCATTCCTGTCATGTTTAAAGAACTTCACGGGTTTAGTAAAATAACACTTTATCTACTAATTTTAATAGTTGACTATCATAATATTTCTATGAGAATGGTTACCTGTTTTGTAGAGTTCATAAAAGGTTTCTAGCAAGAGGCACCGGCTCATCATTCTTGAGTCATCAACTTATTAAAAGATTATGTCATTTTTCTCAAAGTAAAATAATTTTGGAAAACTTATCTAGCAATAACCTAGATACAGAAATAATGGCATACAAGTAGTTTATCCTGACAAACTCTTAATAAGCGTCTATGCCTAAGAGTCATATTACCCCTTCCTTGCACTGAATGCTGTTATAGCAGAGAGACTGTGAGAATGAGTTATCATCCTATGCAGACTGGCTTCCAAATTAAGTATGGGTTTTGAAACTAATACACATAATTAATTATGTTAGCATTATCTCCTTACTCTTAAAAATTCTATTATAGCAACTATCTGTAAAATTACTTTTGAGCTTGAAGAGTAAAACAAGGCACAGTTCCACACTAACTTACCCACACCCTCTCTGCACAACTTAATCTTGCAACATCATTTGCCCAGACAACCCTGGTATAAACTATTAGTCAGTTCCTTCTTGAACTATCCTGGCTCAAATAAATACTTTATCTTGACGACTGCTTACTAGTAAAAGATTTTTGCCTAGTTTAATGAACCATCAACAACTTTTCTGTTTTCTTCTACATCTGACAATTCTGCAACAGCATTGGTACACCCCTTCAACTATGCCTGTGTATTCTCTCTATCAAGCATGGCCTCATTGCTTCTGTGCAAAAGAAAAAAAAAAAAAAAGGAAATTCCTATTCCTGTGGATTATTTGTCAACTATGGTTGAATGCAGTAACTTTTTTGTTGTGGCACCTCTGGAATTTCATCAGTGGTTCAGGAATCATACCAAACCAGAGGAAGAGAAACTATAGAACTGAGGGAGAAAATAAATTATATATTATGGAAAAGGAGGGAAAAGTCAAGGTAAAAACAAAAATCTAGATTCCCTTGATTTAGCTAGAAGTTGTGAATTTCATCAAGACTAATCAACCAAGCTCCCTTCATAATCAAACAACACAGTGCCTTAATGCTACCGGAGTGATTTATCTCTATTTTGATGCTTATGTGTCTCTACAGCTGATTCTGTGATAACTGAATTAAACTAGATGTTCTATTCCAGCAAAGCTAATGTGTAAGCTAAACCACACTCCCCACTGAGACTCCCAAGTCAGGAGTCAAGTCGCTCCAGATTTCACTTACAGCTGGGAGGAAGGGGGAAGGAGAAGAGAGAAGATAGATACACCCCCAGGAGTCAACTCAGCTACCTCAGAATCTCCACATTTTATGACCTTCCTAAATCAAAAAAGTGCAACAAAGCTTCTGCCTGGCATGGAATACAATGAAGTCAAACAGATTAATATAACAGAGAAATATATTACTATTGCTTTAAAAAAAAAAAGTTAGCATGGAGATAGAAAAACAGATAAAGGACCCTATAATCTTAAAAGAAATTTCCTGTCTTTCATATTTCCAGTTGAAATTACTCTATTATTTATTCATTCTGTATCAATTCAAACATGCACACCTACCTTTATGGTAACATTGCCTTTTGTTATTTTTCTCATATTGAAGCCTACTGTAGGAATCATATCTTCTGTGAACTGCCCCGACTAGAATACAAAACCAAAATTATATTTATTATAAAACAGTTGATACGTACAAGAAAGGTTCTCATTTGCAATCTAAAAAGTGTTACTTTTACAATACTGTAAATTATCACATTCATTTTCAGCAAGAGCACTGGCCAGCACTTCAATTACTGCATTGTCACATCACGGAAGACTGTTCATTTCAGTCCCTTTAAATGATCTTTTATTCTCTTCAGCAACAAAGATCACCCCAGAAACCACGAGACTTCAGACAATTCTTTATCTGATCCTTTGGCAGCAAAGCTAAAATATAGAATTGTAGATGATTTGAGTTGAAAGAAACCTTCAAAGGTCACCCAGTCCTACCCTCAATATGATAAAGTATTATAGAACTGGCTACACCATGATTTTTCCTGTAGTTTCGCTCTACTGTTACCAGTAGTTTAACTCCAAATATAAAAACAGTGAAGGACTTCCCATGCAGAGAGAACTATGTGCGGACTTGCTCCTTCTGTGCAGGTGACAGCAGAGGAATCCTGCCACAGAGTTAAGAGAATGCCATTAAGACAGGAATGTACAAGGTGCTAACTCAAGTGTACCATAAACACCAAACACAAAGCCCGAGCACAAAAGTGCTGCCTCCTCCCCCAGTTCAGAGAAATATTTTCACAATAGAGACACTTCTCATCAAAGCAATGGGAATCTTACTTCTACACACTACAGAAGACACCTTTTGAGGATAAAGACAGAACTCAGATCTGAGTAGGAAACTCATCACTCATTCTTCCCTTTGAAAATGAATCATTAACGAGCTATTGTGTCTCCTGGACACGACAGAGTAACATAGGCACTTCATTACTTACGTCCATACAGAGGCCCAGGTGCTCTCTGAAACAGACACAGCAATCCTGGTTTTCCAATCATCCAGCAAAGAAAGCAGCACCTTCCAGGCCTGCCACTGCCCTTCTGCATCTATCTGCCTATATTTACCTACCAATCCGTGTGCCCTGGGTTGTTTGGTGTTTTTTTGGAAGAAAATATGGGTATATGGACAAGGCAGGATGCAGTCATGTTCCATCAGTTCCCTCTCATCTGAGAAATCAGAGCTTGAGGGTGCACTGGAACAGCAAGGTCTCTCCATCTATCCCTCCACAGCTACTCCCGGGATCTGTACAGTTTTTGAAACTTTTCTCTTTCCTGTTTGTGGTGAAGTGAGAACACACTCTGCCTCCAGTTTGCATTTACAATTAAAGGCTAACAGTTTTTAATCGGGGGCTTCAAAAGCTGTATAACTTTTGAGTTACATGATTGTCTGACAAGATTTTGGAATTAGATCCATCAGGAAAGAAACAAGTTGAACAAGAAATCCATCAGTTGTTTGTTCAACCTTACTTATGGGAATCTTCTTGCTAAATTCTGTACTATACATATTCACCATCTTTTGTCTTTTTTTTGTCTTCCCTGCTTCAGTAACTTTTCAACAGCAATAGGGAAAAAAAGTGAAAACAAAAGGCTCTGCAGTTTCATACAGATACACATACCCAGCACTGACAGAAGTTTTTAGCTGGATGTAGTAAGACAAACCCAACCAGCAAAGACCAGTATCAGTACTGGTCTGCCCAGGAAAATGGTGGTCACCATCCCTGGAAGCATTTAAGAATGGACTGGATGTGGCACTTTGTGCTATGGCTTTGTTGACAGGATGGTGTTTGGTCAAATGTTGGACTTGATGATGTTTGAATTCTTTTCCAACCTTAATGACCCTATAATTATAGGATTTTTTATAAAATATGTAGTATCTATATTTCTGGAGGACTGTATAAACACGTGCATAAACACACATGAACATATAAACACTGAAAATGTAACATCATTACTCGAGGACAGGAATGCCTGGAAAACCAGACAGTTGACTCAAGAGGCTGTAGAAAGTCAGAACTCTACTTTTGTCAGCAAATTAGACATCACATGTAAATATGCTAAACTGGAAGACAAAAAAATAAATAAAAAAATCAAACCACCATAACTCCTCTAGTACTGCAGATAGAATGTAAAGAATTATCATCCTCTTCATTGGTCTTCAGTCTTTTCCTCTAAAAATTCCCCATTCTGGTTGAATGGAATCAGATACAAAGAAAGTATTATGTCTACAGTTTTTATTTTCCCACACAGTGAAGAAAATAACGGAATCCTGGTTGAATGGAATCAGATACAAAGAAGGTATTATGTCTACAGTTTTTTTTTTTTCCCACACAGTGAAGAAAATAACGGAATAGTTTCAATTGTTTGCTCATGTTAGTCTCAGAGCTGTTAACTGTGTTGCAATGACCTGACCACCATAAAGTAAAAAGTCTGCAGTACTGTGCTTGCTAAGGAAGTTTTACATGACCTAAAATTGCCTTTTTTTGTGAATATTTAAGAAGTGCACCAAATTTCTTGGTCATATTTCAATAAAAAACAAATTACCTCCTGATACAAATGAAAAAGAACTGATGCTAAGAGTTTGTAATGTCCTCTAAAAGTTTCTGAATATTGAACTGATAACGAACACTGTAACTACCACCTACCATATCAACAACCATGGGCCAAATTCTACTGTATTATATCAATGCACATCCGTACAAGGCAGTGACTTTATCCAAGGTTTCCATTGGTAACTAAGGATTAAATATCACTCGAACTCTGAAGAGCAGAGACTGTCTCAAAGGGTGTATATTCAGTCTTAGCACGACAGGATCTTTGAGTGCTCTTGCAAAGTGAAAAAAAATTGTAATTTCCAATGTTTTTTTCTCAATCCACTGCAGCTTGCATTTTAAGTAGCCACTATTTTGCAACAGCTATTTTCATCATCACACTCTAGCCACATATTCACAGAGTTCCCAATCCGTTTGCCCTTCACATATCAATGGTATTCAAGAGAAAACTACTATTAATATGAATATGTTTATTATAGTTACTAAATATATAGTTATTATGTATAACATTAGTTAGCCTTATCCTAATTTTTTTTCAAAATTCTCCAACCACTTTTCTTTGGTGATTATCATGGCACATCATCTCCAGACTGGAGGATCCAAAATCTACAAAACCTGCAATGTGTGACCCTCCCTAAGTCACAAAACATTAATTCCTTGTAGAATACTCTTAAGAAATAACATTTGCAGGGAAAATCAGACCTGCAGTAACAGGAGTGCTCTGGTGTTGAAGATAACATCCCAGAGACAAACACCTACAGTGCCATTCCATTGGTGGAACAGTACAAGGGAGTGGACAGTTACACACAAAGTCTGGCACCACACACTACTGAGGTCTCTGAAATCCTGTGTTTTCTTTGCTCTGTTCATGAAAACAATCCAAGAAGCAATGTAATTTGTCATGCCTTTTTCCCACTCCTCAGCAAGGCCCTCCCCTGGGACATGAACACTTCCAATGGGCGTAAAATGCACCAAGGCCTATCTTAAGAAGATTACCTGAGTGCCTGACAAACCAACCAAAATATCAGCTACAGGTGTGTTCCACTGATTGCTGATGTCACCCAAAACATACTTTCACTGGGCATTCGCCATTCTTTTTTCTCCTGCTCTCTCTCCACTTCTTCATTCACAATAATGCATAATCTCTTATTTTTCCCTTAATCCATAATCATATACAAAAGCAAGTAACAAATATCATATACTCAGGTTTTCATTGCCTCAATCTCTCTGACTTTAACCCATACACCTCCCAGTCTGGTTTTTAGCTTTCCATGATAAGGATTGAAGAACATCTAGAAATTTTCATCTCATAGCACCTGAAGCTGTGATACACCTCACAAGAGATACCACCTTGCAGAAATGCTTCACTAAGCTTCACGATCAGTAGTAAGCAAATATAACATATATACATATTTATTTCCACCCTCTGACAGAAAGCAAATCTTTGGGATGGACCCAAATGCAATTTGGAGGGCACAGCAAAGAAAGAGGAGAAATGTATTTCGGCATGGTGACAAGAGACAAAATGTCGTGGTAGGTGTCAGCGTTAGAGAGGCTGCAAGGCCATCACCAGAGGGGGAAGAGAATGCTGGAATCAGACTTGAATGCTGGGGAAGAACTATGGAGGATTTGTGGAAGGCATCAGTATTGCTGCAACTGCTGGGAGGAGAGCATTCAGTAACGGGCAACTCGAGTCCTTCAGGGATGCACAGAGCATTATTCTGGGAAACACCGAACGTGGAAAGCCAGCCTGAACCACGGCAACAGCCCATGCCCACGAATCTGCTCCAAGACGGGCACACTTCGCAGCCAGACCCAGCGTCCTCCTCCCTCTGAAAACACTCACACACACCTTAGCTTCCTGCTGTGAAATTCTCGAGGCTGCAAACGATGCAAAAGCCGCCTCATGCTCTCTCCCGCTCTCCCTCCCTCCCTCCCTCCGCATCCCTCCGCATCGCCGCGGGACCTCACGGCGGGCGGCGGCATCACCGCAGCAGCAAAGCCCGCACTTGTTGCGGGGAAAGGCGGCCCCGGGCGGGCGGGCGGCCCCTGCAGCCCCGCCGGGCGGCCGCGCCCGCCCCGCAGCCCCGCGGCCCTGCCCCGCGCTGGGCTCCGCTCCGCACCGCCCTGCCCCGGGCCGGGCCGCGTACCGCCAGCACGGTGAGCAGCGTGGTCTTGCCCGAGTACTGCAGCCCCACCAGGGTCAGCTCCATCTCCTCCTTCCAGAACAGCGAGCGCAGCCACTCCAGCAGCCGCGCCACCAGCGACAGCATCCCGCCCAGCGCCCCCGACCTGCGGCAGGCGCCCAGCCCCAGCGGCACCGCTTCGCTGCTGGGCATGGGAGCGCCGGAGGAGCCGAGGCAAGCTGAGGCGAGGCGAGGCGAGGCGAGGCGGCGGCGGGGCTCGGGCCGGGCTGGCGGCGGCGGGGCTGCGCGGGGAGCGAGCGCCAGGCAGGGCCTCACGTGACGGCGCCGCCGCCCTTCTCCCGCCGCCACCCGCTGCAGACAGGGAGGGGGCTGGGATGGGCCGGGATGGGCCGGGCCGAGCTGGGATGGGCCGGGCCGGGATGGGAGCGGCCGCAGGACCCCGCGAGCGGCCGGCGCTGTGCGGGGCCGGGCGGCCCTGAGTGCCCAGCGAGGGGATGCAGCCGCGGGAGGGGCAGGGCGGCTCCCGCACCGCCGGGATGCTGTGCGGGCACAGCTGGTCCCTGGGTGTGGAAGGATGGCACGGCCCGGCGCGGTCCTGCTGCCGTGGGCGGGCTTTGCAGCTTCCCCACCCAGCGAAGGGGGCCCAGGGCGCGCTGGCAGCGCTGCCTTGCCAGAGTCGGTGGGCTGGGGCTGCGTGACAGCATTGTATGTTCATCACATCTGGTGGTGGCAGTTCTCACACCCCTAGACTAGGACCTCTACTGTTCCCAGGAAACTCTTCTCGAATTCTTCATTGTGTAGTGACAGGCTTCCAGATCCAGGACATAGCATGGTTTTATTTGGTTTCTCCTGTGATAATTTTTGGAAAATCACCCGTAGTATGACTCCTTGCCTCAAGAGGTGCTTGTGATGGTGGTTTTGTGTTGTGGTCAATGATGAGACATGCTACTTCACCAAGAATGTTCTGCCTGCACCAAATAAACGACATTCAGCATAGTCTTGCCATAGAGCATTAGAGAAAGGCTTGTTTTACCCGTACACGTGGGGTAAAACGTCTGGATCCATCTGCCAGTCTCG
Organism: Passer montanus; assembly: GCF_014805655.1. Classification (NCBI taxonomy): domain Eukaryota; kingdom Metazoa; phylum Chordata; class Aves; order Passeriformes; family Passeridae; genus Passer; species Passer montanus. Next base: position 6,290,839 of record NW_024371037.1, read on the forward strand.
GAATTTGCAACTGAAATGTGATGCTCTGGAAAGGTTGTAATGCTGGTGGTATTGGTTGAAAAGGACATTCATACAGGTGACAGGGCTAACACGTCTGGATCCATCTGCCAGTCTCGGAATTTGCAACTGAAATGTGATGCTCTGGAAAGGTTGTAATGCTGGTGGTATTGGTTGAAAAGGACATTCATACAGGTGTAAAGCACATGCACCTTTACTGTGGATACCTTTTGTATTGAAACATGACACCATCACTAAAGCATTTTGAAATTTGGTTTTCGTGGTATTTTTAGAGACATAATTCAGCAATCTAGAGGATGCAGTTTGTGACAAAACTTCACTGGTTGTGTCAATTGGACCATAAAATCTTGAAGCTCCCAAGAGCAGTTGGTTGTTGGCTAGCTGTCAAGGCGCAAAACTTCATAGTTTTTCATGCCCTGGTTTTAGATATAGTCAAAATTAGTAGTGTAATTCTTAAAGTACTGAGCTATTACTCTTTAAAATTTAGTTGCACATTTCCAGAATTAAATTGGGCACTGGAGCTGGCCCTGCCACCCAGTGGTAGTGTTGGGGAATAATTTTTCATTGCTTCTCTTAAATCTGATTGCTTTAGTACAGATTTTCTATTCAGCGGCAAGTCTCAGTCAAAAGAGGGCGCTTCTTTTTTATTATTATTTGTTTATTTTTTTCTTCCCCAGTAGCTTGAGGTTTTGTTCTGGCTACAGGTAGTCCATTTCTCCTAATGCTGTTCCCTAGCATTGGTGTTTTGGGTGGAGTCAGAATTTTGAATGCCACTCTTAAAACTGTGACACTGATCGTGTCTTTGTCAGTTTCAAAGCATGATATAGCTCTTGAAGTTGCTTGAGAATTGGTGGCAGAGTGAAAGGAACCAGGTTAGATCCTGCACAGAAGGAGAGCACAGCAGAACTCTGCAGGTTTACTTGTCTCTGAGCAGCAGCCAGATGGCTGCTCCATACATAGGTTCATCCTCACCAGCAGTCACAAATGTTTCAGCCAGTTTTCCATTTACACTACAACTGAATGGGGAAATGAGTGGAAAAGTTGGTGAAGTGATTTGTTCTGGTTGTATGTGTAAAAGGACTGGGAAATAACTCACAGGTAAATCACTAAACTTTCATTTTTCTTCTGTGTTCTTGCAATTTTTAAAAACTTGTTTTGGCCAAAGCAGTTACTGAATTTTGGGTGAATAGGTGAAATGTTTCTGGCTGCCTTAAAACTGAAAAATATAAGAATTCCCCCCATATCCCCTCATCTGGTGATGTGTAAAATAGTCAGTCCAGACTCAGATTTGTAGTTCAAAGCATTACCAAAGAGATTCAACCACATTATCTATATTTTAAGCATACATTTTAGTGACAGCTGAAGATCTTAGCATGATTATGATTGGAAAAGACATCCAAGATCATCGAGTCCAGCCATTGAGTGATCACCACCTTGTAAAATAGACCATAGCACTAAGTGCCACATTTAGTTGTTTCTTGAAAGCTTCCAGGGATGCTGATTCAGCCACCTCCTGGGCAGATCTTAATGAGAAGAAGCTTTCAGCTGAATGAAGTCTCCGGAGAAGAGAGCATGAGAAGAAGTAATGTTTCACTGGTATATTCAGGTTTATCCTGACATACCAGATGTTTGGGGGAAAAACCTGTAGAATCAGTTATTTCTGCTGGTGAGGCACTACATTAGGGAATGACTAGTCATCTGTTCTGTTTGTAGGCCAGAGTCAAGCAGCTTCATTGCTGAAGGGAACAGAAAACCGTGTTGAACTTCTTAGTGAGATACCCACCAGTGTCTGCATGTGTCATCTGTGCCCTCTGCTGGCTGCAGCTCCAGAGGCTCTAGTATGTGCCCTGAATTCTTGTCATGCTCTGGTGAGGGAAAAGGTGAAGAAGGATTTCTGTAAGGACTGTTAAAGTGGCAGATTAAGGTTTTTAACTCAGAAATGCTGTGATTTCGATGCCTAAACTTGGTATACGCAGTTCATGCTGAAATAGTACATAGGATTTACAGGCAGCCTAAATCTGTCGTTAGTCCAGCGCCCTTAATTACTGGCTGCTCCAGAAATAAGGTACTTTGTGATCTATTGTGACATTAACCATATTATTGTTGTGGGACTGCAGGGTGCCCTTAGCCTCTCTTTAAACAGGCGGTTGTTTTGCCCCTGCCTCAGGAAATCATCACTTGACACAGGCAAGCTGTCTCTTGTCTCAACCTGCTAGCAGCCTGAGGGAGCAGTGTGGTCCATGAGACTGCTAACATATGGTGTATTTCTTCTGCAGGATCCTGAAGAGTTCTGTTGAATAAATATATTTCCTGATATGAAAACAAAGACAGGTGATTGCATATTGTCTAGAGCCCACATATATATGGTGCTTAACACCACCCTCTGGAATTGTGTGCACAGAGCCAAATTGAATATATAAAGTAACAATCCACATTAAATTTCATGCTGTCTGTTTGTGTCTGATTTCTAATCAGTAAAATATCTTATCAGTTATAAACTAAGCCTTATACAAGTATATACTGAAAACTGTTGTTTAATTACTACTGACCAAGGAGAACTACAATCAATATATCAAGATGGTGGTAACACATTAGTGAACATAATTAAATCCAAATTTATTCCCTTAAGGATGTTAATATTGATAGGTGCCCTTTACATTCTTGCCCTTTACTTTCTTATATATAACAAGGGGACAGCAAATGTGGGAAGCTTTTGCAGTCCTGAGTGTCAGTGACTGTGAAGAGAGTAGCTGCAAGAGTATTGGAACAGCTTCATGAAATAACTATTCTGTAAAGACCCTGGTACTTGACTGGTATACACAAAAGCTTAGAATTTATCTTGAATACAGCATGTTTACCTCATCATCATCATCATAATGAAAAATATTCTGAAGGAGGATTAATATTCAATTAAGTACTTCCAGAAAAACAGACAGGAAGGTCTGGGATAGCCACATTTTGGGAATCATTTAGAAGTGGTAAGGGATAAAGTTAGACCAGTAGGCTTTTTGAATCTGTTTCCAGCCATCTATACAATGGCTTTCAGTAGCACAGAAGAAAAAATTACAAGAACAACAAAAAAAGTCTTTTTTTATCTAGGAAAGATGAAATCATTAAACAAAGCAGTATTTTTTAAGACACACAGTAAACGGGGGGGTTTTTGTATCAATGTTTTTTTTTAAATGAAACTCATTACTTCAACTTGAAATCTCAGGCCCTAATTTTGCTGGCTATCTGCCAGTGCAAAAGAGCTGGCACAAGCACAGTGTGAAAAAATCTTTCAAGTAAGTTTTAGGTGCATATGTTTAAATGACGGAATTTAGTTGTCATCTTAAAAAGGTCATCACTGCTAAAAACTGAATGTGTTTTAAAATTATGTAACTGTCTCTGCTGTCTTGTTGTTTGTACTGAAAAGTGATGGATAGGTACATGTAGAAATCTAATCTGTCTGGAAATTGTCTAGAACATATTGCACAGGTCTGAAATCTTCTGTACAATTCTTTGCTAGTATATATATTTACAACAGGATATTCCAGTGTGATGCAGGGAATAAAGCAAATTTTGCTGAACTCTTCAAAATTCCAGTCTCATCCTAGGCAGTCTACAAAGTGATCTTGCTGGCCTCTCAAAAGATCTCTCCATGTTGTCATTTTTACCAAAAAAACCACAAAAATACCTGTAGGGTGATGATTAGACTATCTTTTTATTCTGTTCAGATTCTTTAAGTGCCAATTGCCATCTCCCTTTGAAGTACAAATATCTTTGTATGTCCCAGAATAAGCAACACAAGAAACTAGATCTAGATTATTCAGATGGAGAAGCAGAATTTCAATTAAAAATCTAGCATAATGTCAAAACATCGAAGGAGGGTATTTAACAGCTTTCACTTAAACAAACCCTTTCATCAAACCCGCTTTGCATTTCCCTGTCCCTAAGTATTGCCAGCCTGAGATTTCTCTAGAAAGGAGAAATACAAAATAATGAATGGCAATCAAAGTGAACTGTTTCTCTAGTGTTTAATCTTTTCAAAATTACAAGAATGCAAGAAATTAAAACTATAAGGCTAATTTATGATTACAGGCAATACAGTGAATAGAAGAAAATCTCTTTGGAAAAGGGTCTACTTTAGGAGAAAATAAATTTGGCTTTGAACACATGACAGCCACCAGCAATGCAAGGCATAGTACTCCTTTCCTTCTTTTTTCCTTTTACTCTGTGGAGACTAACTCAGGGTGACTCTTTATCATAGAATATAGGTAAGACAAGTATAAGAGAAAAAGAGAAAAATAATATATTTGGAAAATACTGTAATTTAACGCATACCAGACCTAAATCCTGAAGTCTGTAGGATTTAAAGCATGAATTGCAGATACACATAGGTAACATAAATAATCCTGAATGAATGTTTGAAAGGTGGTTGGCAAAGCATTGTGGATCAGAGCACAAGGTAGGTAGCTACTTACACATGTGGCTTAGGAAGGCACAGTTCATTGCAGTAGACTGCTTTCCTCTCATCTTCCTTTTACTTTCCTGGTCCTGGCTGTTCTCAAGGAAAAAAAGGTATGGGTTTGGATGAATAGGTCTAACATGTCAGTTAGTGTGTTCTTTTATCTTTACAGTGAGCCTTGGGGGAAAGTTGTCAATATTAAGTAACAGGTAGATAAAAATGCTGAATGGGTAGAGATCTGTCCACATTCCCTGCTGCTTCACTCTTTCATTTCTGCTGTTCACTTCCACTGCATCCATTGGGAGGTCCTGGCTACACTGTTTCAACTCTTCTGTGATTTTATCCTCTCATTCCTCCTTTTTTTGGTGGTTTCCTGCTTGAATTATCACAAATGTTCTGCTTGCTATTAGGTGGCTGCTAGTCAAAAGTATTCATGGCAAGACTTGCAGACTTTTTGAACCTGCAAGCTGTCTTACCACAAAGTGCTACAGATCCAGTATCTTTCAGTTTAGCCATATCAAAGTGTTGTGAAAAAAATAGAATTTCATATAAGTCATACAAGTTTTGCTATGTGATGTTTCCAGTTTTTAGAAACCATTTGATAGTTACCACAAATACAGCGTGAAGGGAGTTCAAGTACTGGAGTTATGATACCATGCTTTTCTTTGCCCAAGATGAAATAACCAATATCAAAGCTGCACTGGAAAAAAGCATGTTTTTGCACAGGTGATCAAAACCAGATTGATTCTTTTGTGCTGAACAGTCTGCTGCATATATCTTTTTTTAATCATGATTCCACTTGGAACATTAATGGCAGAAACAGCTTTGACTCGTGGACTTATCACTGTAACTGGGATGAGAAAATTGTTAGTTCCTCTTGATAACTTGCTGTTCAAAAGCCATAAAACATTATTTCTCCATGTTAAGTCTAAAGGCTTCATCTATTTTTCTGTATCTCTGTTATGACCAGCAACCTGAAAATTCAAAAAGAAAATGGATATGATAATACGTGTTTTCTGCTAGATTAAGGAATGAACTTTTTATAAGTAAATGGCCACTATATTGAAGTGCTGGTTATTTTCATTAGTGAGACAGACTACATCTGTGAGAGGTGGTGAATTATTTATGCAGATCATGCCTGGCTCTAGGGAGATTTTTAATGTATCCATGCCAGCAGCTACTCTTCACCCATCAGAAGGCCAACTGTCTGTTAAGCATCTGACATAGTAATTTGAAAAGGTAATTTTATCAAATAAACTGCAGCTAATTGCTTCTAAATGCTTAAACTGACTATATGTTAATCATAGCTGGACTCCTGATATACTGGGAGTAGTTTGCTTCTGAGGTATCTCTGCTACTTTCACACTGCTTTTGGCAATGGAATAGTATTAAGCAAATACTTTCAGTTCTGTCAGCAAACTGAATCAGAAAGGTGGTCCTGAGATTGTCTCAGGTTCCCAGTGGCACTTATCTTTCTGCCTCCACTGCTGGGTTTTCCTAAGGAGCAAAATGGTTTTCACCAAAGAGCCTCTTCACGAATAACAAGGCATACAGTCCCATGCACAGACTTTTGTCCAAATGGCACATACAGCCCTATCCAGTTCCTAGGGATGACTGGATGGAGAAACCAGCACTGGTGACCTGTGCTGGCAGGGAATGCACAGGCAGAGCAGATGAGTTGTGAATATTGGCAAGACAAAACGGGAAACCAAGAAAGGAATATCTGAAATAAGGGGAGGGTTTATGAGAAGAAAGGATAAACTGCTACAGCTCAAATTTTAAATAATGAAGCTGTAATATTCAAAGTCAACATTGACGAAATTAGAACCTTTTGAAGAATTACAAATATATTTAATTAAAAGAAAACTACAGAATCCCTAAAGGTTTTGTGAAAAGTGGAGTAACATTACATTAATCAGATAAATTTTATGCTGCAGAGCTCCACAGATCTGAAGTTAAGCCAAATATTTTAAGAGATAATTCCATTCATATGGAATGAAATTAATTATTGCATAGAGCATCAAACCTGATGACTTATTCTATATATTATAAATTTAATGGTCTTAACTTGAAGTACACAAAAGAGCATTGTCAACCATTACTTTTTTCCAAATATAATGGTTAAAAATATAAACCCTAAAAATATTTCTTATTCTGGATTATCCTTTCATGAAGCACAGTGTGTATAGACCAATATCTCTTTGGCACAGATAGTAGTTTATAGAACTAAACTGAGGAGATACATTCAAGCTGAAGTGGTACCTATGGATTAGAAAAGGTTACCTGATGCAGATAAGACCATAAGCCTTTCAGGAATTATTTTGTTTGTTTGTTTTGTAAAAAAAAAAACCTTTAGAATTTCAAACATAGTCAAGGACAAGGATATTCGCACTTTCATGGATTATTTATATTAATGTTCTCAAAAGGAGAATTAAGTGAAACAGACTAAACATCCTTATCTTACAGGATGAAGAACAACTGAAAGTACGAGTATCGTTCTCTTCTAAATCATAACTACTGGCAGCTGTAACAGTGTTATATTCTGCAGTTGTTATATTAAGTATATTATTATTTCCAAAGGTAGATTGGAAATCTTCTACTTCAGAATGTGTAGATAATGTCGCCTTACTCTCAGAGGTAAATGAAAATGCAGTTCTGTTAGACAGGATCTTTTCTTCAGAGGCTTCTATGTTAGAAAGTGAATTTGAGGATATCTGAATGCAAATATCTTCTGAAATGCAAGCATGGAGGTAATGGATGTCATTTATATCAGCTCTAGGTTCACAGCTGTGCCCTGCATAACAATGGCAATCAAATTTTTCTATGAATGTTTGCAGATCCTGATATGATGGCTGCCCTTGTAAAGTGTATTTTCCATCCTTTGTCATTTGAATTGCAATATTCTCAGGGTTCAAGTGAAGATAGTCACTGGAATTCCATTTTTTCCGTGCACAAGCACCAGAGTCTTGGCATAGCACTTGGCTACATATTCTGGCTGCCATTGTGACGTTGATGAGGTATGGGGTCAAAGTCCTCCTAAGGTAGTTGTCCAGAGTTCTACAGGTGTTCTGTGAAAAGAGCATTATACCTCCACAGTTAAGTATGGAAACCATTACAATGCTGTCATTCTAATAACAGTACCACAGTACATATCTATAAAAGTTTCCTCTGAGGATTTGATAACAACTATAAGTTGTTGTTAGAAGCAAGTTTATCTGAGAAGCTGTTATAAAATTTGAGGATCTTAGCAAATTTGTGTTGTGTAGTTGCTGGAGATGTTACAAAAAGCAGTTAGATCAGAAATCAATTGTCTTTAAGCTTTCATTTCATCTCGATATTTCATGTAGCTTTTTGAATCAGATGTATTTAAAGAAGTTTCATGAAGACTTGAAGTTCCTTTTTAAGTCTTAAATAGTTTGAATGCATCTGGGAAAAAAACTCATGCTTCTTCAGTCTAAACAAATGCTCTTCTTATCAAGTAGTCTCTGAGACTTTTCAGCTTTCCCCTGACCTGAACAGCTTGGCTACAGGGTAGGGACCTTTCATGGCATTTTTAAATGAAAAGAATTGTGGTTGGATGGTCAAATTGAAGGTATGCTAAGACAATTGATCATTCTAACTGATCATGAAATGTTACATGGCATATGTTCTTTGCATTCTTGGCACAGTTTAATAACCAGAAGGTATGGGAACTCTCTCTTTGTTTCTGACATTATGGGCATTTGCCCAATACCACGTGTAACTACACCTAATATTTGTACCTATGGAGATCACTTTGGTGAATCTAAGATGTATGTAGGTTTTTTTTTGTTTTCTTTTAGGTATATATAAAAATTATATATACTTAATATATACAATTTCTATATTATATATAGAAATTTTGGTTGATGGAGAAATGAGGCTTACAGTAATATTTAATTGCTGAAATGCTAGTGACTGAAAGCTGTAAAAAATCAGGTGCAATTAGTGCACAAATACATAGTCTGACTGGGCTGGTGAGTTCTTTTTTTCTCACAGGAATCTCAAAATTAAGACAATAAAAGTTGCTGCTCATCTATGTTCTGATATTGAGATAATAGGCAGAAAAGTTCCAGGTGCAACTGATATCCTTTCTCAAAGGCAGGCACATACAAAAAAGTCAAGGTGGGATGCTTTGGGGAATAACAACCTTACAGAGCTGTGGAGCTGTATTTGGCCATGCTTTCTGTGACAGGAGATCTGGCAGAGATGACGCATTTGGTTCATTGCACTCAGAAGACTTCACAAGAGTCTTCCATAATAGCTTAAATCTAACTTGCCTGGTTATGAATTAACTACCTGGAAAGAATGTTGAGAACATCCTTGTAACAGTTCTCAAAGTATGTATTGCCCCTTCCTAAAACAAACTAGAGTTTTTTTCTTCTGACTCAGCTGTTTCATACAATGAAATTAATCATAGTATTTGCAATACACAGAACAGGCTAGGGCTGAACTTTTACAGGCTGACTTCTCCCATTGCTGCCAAGTTCACCACTCCAAAAAGCAGAAGGGTCTTCTAAAAATTGTTCCAAGCAAGCCCACGTAAGTTTTTCTTTACCTCATGACTAAAATGAAATGAAGATATAGGAATTCTTTTGTATACTAATTGAACAAGTGCTAACCTGACTGTGGTTGTCATAGTAACTTGTCCAGTTACCCAGAGTCACAGAACTGAGACATTGAAGGATTGAACTCTTGTTCTGTGTAGCCAGTGATGACCTTAATAAGCCTCAGATATGCTTGGGTTTTGACTACAAGAAGGTCCTGGCAATATGGAGTCATCGTTTTAAAAGTAGAAGATGTAAGTGATCATAATGTTTTACATCCTTTTCACTTTATTTCTCCTTTAAAATTTCATATAATAATTGATCAAGCATACCTTACTTTGTGTTAAATTCATATCACCCCAGATCACAATTCCAGAAGCACCCAGCGCAGCAGATTCTCCGATGGTATTTACCAGGTCATCCTGAAGGAAAATAGGCAAAGAATCATGCAAATGTAAGTAACCAATAAGGGAAAATGGAAAAATGCATCTAGTAAATGATGTATCCAAAATAATTACTTTGAAGACAGGAAGCAATGATACACCATGCAAATGTCCTGCTCTCAACTGCACAATTTTATCCTGGAATTGGATTGCACAGGTGATACCAAAAAATGTTGCCAACAATATCCAATTTATATATGTAATCTGGTCTTTAAAAAAAGGCTGTAAAACTGAGATAGCACTTAGACATATGACATATACTCCTCCAGCCATGTTATGGTTTATTTTGCTGCATTGCCTCCTGGCTGCTCAGAGTTGGTAGAAACTGGTTTCAGTAATGCTCTGGGATAAAGATACTGGAAAGCACAACTTTTATTTTTTTTAAAACTTAATTTCTTTCACCAGAAAGTGCTAAAACAGAAAAGTAGCAAGAGAAAGAGCTTTCAACAGTAGGAATCTCCCTTTTCCAGGGAATGTCTTGGTCTTTTACAGAGTTTGATTCGGGAAATTTGTTTCTGTTCAGTTCTCCTTTTAGAGTCAGTTGTTAGCCCAATCCTAGCAAAATGTTAAGGCCTATATAGGATGGGAGAGGACTGTGATAGTGAAAAAATAATAAAAAAGCAAGTTACTGTAGGGCACAACAACATACACACACACACGCACAAGAGTTAATGTAATGATTATAGGATTTCAGTTATTAATTAGGATCCCAGCAGGGCCCCTGACAGCACCCCTTGCTCCCTGAAAGTATCCACAGGGCTGGGAGAACACTTGCTAATGCTCTGTCCCGAATGTGGGAGGACACCAGATAGAATGCCATGACCAGGAGTCTGACTTTCCTTCCTCATGGGCTGGAACAACACCAAGAGATTCCCCAGAGTGGTGCTATCTCTGATAGGGTGGGTGTCTATAAAAATGGTAAGGTAAAAGTATAGCCAGAACTGCAATAAGATGACTGGATTTTAATCAGAGCCTAACCTTAACTAATCCATGGCATGCTGAAATACCATTTTAAAGGCTACTTGAGTACAACTAAGGACAGATTTTTTTCACTAGCTTCAAACACTTTTTAAGGAAATAAAGACTTCATTTACTGTATTTTTTTTCTTATAACTTAAAAAGCAGACAGTAGATGAGCCCAGTATTACTAATTCTCTTTTCAAGATTTTACTCATATTTCTTTCCTCTGACCAAGTGTGCTAAATATGTTTTCTAGTTTTGTGATATTTTGTTACATGTGAGGACAACTCAGAGAATAAAACACTATTTGACAAATATAATGAGAAAGATTTTAAAATAGACCTGTTAGTGTTTCGCTCGGTCAAATTTCTATGATGGATTAATTTAATTTTTTAGACAAAATTGCACACTTCTTTCTGATGCAAGTTAGTATATTTGCTAAATAAGTGTCACCTGGTGATTTCTTGCCATATAAATTTGAAGTATTTAAGGTCTAACTTCACTCACCTCAGAGAGATATTCCTCATAGACATCTGTGAACACTGGACGTGTGTATACAAAAACTGGAAGGGGATGACTAGAGTTAGAGACATAGGAAGTTCTAATGGCTTCTTGAACTCTGTTGCGAACAAAGAGTTGAGCATTTCTGGAAGACTTTAAGGCTGTCTCTAGATAGATAGATGGGTAAAGTGCTGTGCTTTTCTCCCACAACCAGTTAAGCTCATTATTTCTTTCTATTTCAATATCTAAACAGGCTCCTGTATAATTGTGTGGATTTTGTTTGTAATCATAGTTATAACAGTCTGGGTAAAGGTAATATCCCCACAGACGATTTGGTTTCATTTCTATGCCCAGCTTCAAAGTTTCCAACATAAATGATTTTGCTGCAAATTCAAATTCCATTTTAGCTATAGTTCTGGCTTCGGCTTCGGATAGACTGAGGTCTCTTTGCTGAACTAGCTCAATGGATTCCTGTCTATAAATATCTTTTGATCCCCAGTTCCTTATCCACACAGGTCTCCAGTTTTCCCAGTCAATGACAGCCAATCCAAGCTGTTCATCTGAAGGAATGTAGAACTGGATGTCCTCTTTGGCTTTTTTTAAATGATTCTCCAGCAGTGAGAGTTGAGGGAGTCCTCCATTGAATGCCTCTCCTGTGACTTCATTTTTGTAAGGGTAGTAGCCAAGCCTGTCTGGATAGAAGAGAGTGATGTTTTGCCCAATGGATGTCTTTAGTGTGCTTCCAATTAGAGGAAAAAAATTCATGTCCAGCTGCACTCCAGTCCTTTCAGTACAAAGTTCTGTAGGAGCATTCCAGATAGAAAGGAAAGGTGAATTAGAAACAAGTGGACGAGCTCTTATGTTCAGAGATGAGCAGCAAGAAACTAGAAGAGTGGCAAACACCACACCAGATGCTACAGGATATGTACAGGTAACACAGATGCCAAAACTTTGCATTTGTCTTAGAGTTTCCATTGTAGCATGTGCAGTTACATTAGGTGCTTCTGATCAGACAAAAATTACATGCTCTCTGGGTGTTCAGAAGGTTGGTAGTCTGTCAAAAACTTTATTGTAAAATATATTTCTTCAGATTAATACCTATTAAGCAATATTTCTTGCGTGTAAAATAGGGGTGTCTTTTTTACAAGGCTCTGTGTCATTTCAGGCTGCAGGAAACTTTTCAACAACTTCTCAGACCTAATGCAGAAAAAGAAGCAAATGTGAAGTAAGAAATTATAAATATTTAATTTATAACCTTGAAACAAGTACCATTTCTGATTTTGAATATATTGTAATGCTTGAATACATTTGCCCTTTGAAGGAAAAGACGTTTTACTACCATAGAGAAATAAACTGTACTATTCCACTGTCAGTTTTATGCCTAAAACTTAGATTTAAAAAACCTAGATTTAAAACAGGCAGTGGAACAGTATTCAGTGGCTCATAGATCAGAGTGTGCTCAGTAGTACAGACTGTGTCAGTTACTGATATCTGTAAAAATGAGCAGTTTCACAGTGACTTCTCTTAATCAACAGCAATGTATATATAATATTTCTCACCTACATAAAAATAAAATTCTGATTCTTTGTTAATTTTACAGAGTGCTTACAGGAAGATACAGGATAATATAAAACAAACATGGGCTGTTTTACACTTGTAAAAAAGCAATCAATGGATGCTCATTTAACTCAGTGCAGTATCTGAAATATTGTAGGCCCTCTATCTTCTGTCCAAGCCTCTTTTAAACAGGTTCAAACACCTTTGTATCTCTTTGGTATATGGCTGGCTATATGTTATTTCAGGCCATTTGAGATGTACAGATTAGGTGGCTCCAAATCAAAGTCTGCCCAGGGGTGCAGTTCATTAGGAAAGCTGAGGCTGTCCATACGCCCACGGTGAGCAGTCACATTTCGTGGTGATGCCTCAGTACAGGCATCAGCACTTACACAGAATCCCACTAGCTAAAGCATTCTCTGTGAAGTAACTCCTAAATATACATTCCTTCTGATTTTGAAATGGTTCAAGTCTGAATCTGTCACTTTCTGTAGAAGCCTTGTGATGAGGCAATAGAGTATGTAAGGATTATATAAGAGTGTACACAAAAGTACAGGGGGTCACCATGAAGTGGGCCATGGAGTGGCTGGCAATGTAAAATCTCTAAGGACAGATTCAAGAAAATAAAAAGGGAAATAATATTTGCATTTGTATTTATTTAATTCATCCAGGGGTGAAATCTACAAATTTTTGTATAAAATCAGCAGATGGACTGAAATTGAAACATTCGTGCAGATATTTCATCATTCCACAGCTGCTGATGTGACAACTAGAGAAACCCTGCCAAGAATCAGTTTTATAAACTAGAATTAGATCATAGATCAAATTACCAGGAAAGAAGGTGTGGCTCTGTTCATTTAAATTGCTTCAAGAGCAGTACCTCATTTGCATGACATCTGCTTGATGAAACTTGTAGAAAAGCTGTCTGCATGCATTTCCCACAGCTGCCCAGAGGTGACAGCAGGAAACAGCCATCTCACCTCTGAGCTAAACAATTTTGGCTCTCTCCTGTGTCCTCGTATGACAAATGCTATAATCCCTTATTCATCTTAATAGCAATTTCCTAGATTTGCTCCAGTATGCCCATTGCTTTATTGTACTGGGAAGCTCAGAGGTGGACACAACACTCCAGATGTGGCATCATCAGTGCTAAATAGAAGGAATAAACACATTGCTTGACCTGTTGGTGGTGTATACTTTTGTTAATGCCACCCAAAAGGCTGCTGGTCTCCATTGCTGCAAAGATTCATTACTCAATCCAGTCAACTGTGTAGAGCCTACCCTACAACAGCATTCTAGCCATTCAGCTCACAAGCCTGTACTGGTGCATGGGGTTATTCCTTTCCAGGTGTAGGGCTCGCTGTTTTCATGTTGAACTTCATGAGGTTCCTGTCAGCCTCTTTCTCCAGTCTGTGGAGGTACCTCTAAATGGCAGCATGATCCTGTGGCATATCAGCCACTCCCAAATTGGGATTATCTGTAAACTTGCCACAGGAACGCTCTTCCCCATTGCTCAGATAATTAATCAGGATGTTATATAATATTGGATCTAGTATGAAGCCTTAGAGTACATTACTAGAAACAGCCTTCCAGCTGGACTTTGATGGGCCTCCATCTGCACATCCCAGACTGATCTCAACCCTTTGAGCTTGACAGTTTGCCATTTTCAGTTTCACTGTCCAGTTATCTATCTTGTACTTAATCCGTGAGAACATTATAGGAGACTCTGTTGAAAGCCTTGCTAAAATCAAGACCAACAGTATCCAATGTCTCCCCTTGTCCACCAAGCCAGTCATCTCTTTAGAGAAGGCTGCCAGGTTGGGCAGGCATAATTTTCTCTTTATTAATCCATCACATTCTTGTTCCTAATGTAAATGTTTTCCAGGATTATTTGTTCTCTCAGCCTCCCAGGGTTTGGGATGAGGCTGGTCAGAGCAGCTTATAGTTCTTTGGATCTTCTTTTTTTAACCTTTTTAAGAAAGGAGTTATTTTTGCTTTCTTCTAGTCCTTGGAACCTCCCCTGATCACTGTGACTATTCAAAGATTATCAAGAGTGACATCAGCAGCTTCTTCAGCTCATACCACTCCTTGCAGGCACATGCCATTATGTGCCATAAACTTGTGTGTGCCCAGTCTGCATAAATGTTCCTGACCCTGCTTGTCCTTTGCTACTGGATCTCCTGCCAGCCCTACTCAGCACTAGGCCCACAGTTTTTCTTGTCTTCTGCTGCTGCTATACCTCTGGAAGCCCTTCCACATCTTGCCAGATTCAACTCCAGGTAGGCTCTGGCTTTCTTAACCACAGCCCAAATAGTGTTTCTTGTTCTTGTGTGCTTCCTTTTTATGTCTGAGCTTTGCCAGGAGCTCATCCTGCCTTTTCTTAAGTTCCTGTATGTGGAGATTGTTGAGCTTGGAAAAGGTGATTCTTAAAAATCAGTCAGCTCCTGGACCCTTCTCTCCAGGGCTGTCTCCCAAGGAATTATTTCAAGCTGATGCCTCTATTTGCCAAAATGTGCTTTCCTGAAGGCGGTGGTTATGATCTTGCCATTTCCTTTGTTGCCTCTTTTCAAGATCCTGAACGCCACCATCTCATAATCACTACAGCCATGGCCCAGCCTTCACGTTTCCTGTTTGTAACTATGAGGTACACCAGAGCATCTCTCTTCCTGGCTCCTGCATTAGGCTAAGTGACACTTCCTGAGAGAACACAGATGGAGACTTGCAGGACAAACTTAAAGAATTTCTGTACTGAAAGTCTGCAGAAATACTTTTTCCATTTATGCAAATACAGCCTATTCAAATGAAATAAATTTTCACACATAACCAGCTGATACACACCAGCATTTGCCAGAATGGTGATCTTTTATGTGATTGGTTTGGTCATAGGAAAGTAGGAAGGCCTCAGAAAGAAGCTGTAGGAGTAGTTTGGCTTTTACTGTTCCTCTGGTTTTGGTTATAAGAGATTTATTTCCCCCATTGAAGTCAGTAAACTACGGAACACAAATTTTATTACTTGCTTCTGTAAGGTTTTTTGGGGTTTTTTTATGAATGGATTTGATATAAAGGGCTTGATATAAAGGGAAAGAGGAAAACATTGTTCGGAATATTACATTTACTGGTTTAGCTAGAATTCATTTATTACTGGTTAATCTTGCAAAGTTAAATTCAACTCTTTGTTGGGAAATTGTTTTCCTCCAAATCTTGCTGTGATGTACTCTACTGGGTATGAATTAACAGATTATTTTATGTGATAGTTTCCAGTTAAAAGGATTGCCTTCATCCCAGTCTAAAAATGACAGCTCTGATAAATGTTACTGTCTTCAGTCTCCTTGATGGTAGTCTAAGTGAGCTGAGTCAGAAAGCTGCCCTTCACCTTGTCAAAAATTCAAGTTAATATATTTATTAACACTAATTGTTCATGGGATACCTGCCTGGAAGTACATATTGATGGAGCTAAGTGCCTTTTGTCTAGGGAAAAAGCTTGGACTTTAGATTTTCCCAAATCTGACATTTGTAAAGGTTAAGCATTACAGGAAATCATAGTAATTTTATTGGCTTAATTATTGCATCATTTTTCACAGCATATACTGGACTGCAGAAACACACGTGGTTGAAAGTGCAAGTGTACTCTTGTGTTTTGGTAACTACACAGTCATAGATTTGGGCCATGCCATATGTCCCTGAAAAGGTGTACTCTGAAAAGGTTCCACTAGACCAAAGAGAGTCTGAAAACAAAAAGGGAAAGAAGTATTATATATACCCTTGAACTTCACACTTCACACAAATCAATGTTTGTTGCCCCACAAGTGGATGGTGAATTGCATCAAAAAGCATTGGTCATACTGTTTGGCTTATGTTCAAAGCTTGCCACTAAACATTAGAGGAATTCAGCTTTGAGGCTTTTTATGGAAATTAGACAGGAGAGTGCACATTCAGCCTTGATATAATTAGACATTGCTTAGTCAAGTCAGATCTGCTAACGTTAAACTTAAGCCAGTAAACAAAAAGAGTATCTGATATTCTTATGTTCATAGTGTTAATTACACTTAATGAATTTCAAGTAGGAGTCTGTAAAATCTTGCACTAGTTTGAACACACAAAAGCAGGCTTGCTCTTCATGACTTCTAAGGCAGGGGGTGAGTGTCACTGAACTGTGCTCTTGTTGAACAACAGCATGTAAGAGCACTTGCAGTGCCAAGATCATCAGTGTAGTTATTTTAGATTACAGATTACATACTTCTCGTGTGTTTATTAACTGTTTCTTTCATCATCAACTGTATGATATTGCCTATTAACAAATGGCATAATAACAAAAAAAATACAGATGTGAAAATTGACCGGTCTTTTCCCTGTGCCAAATAAAATACATATATAGAAGTTGGCATGTAGAACTGCAGTTTTTTATGGGACAGAAGAATCTAGCTCTTTAAATCTTTGCATGTAAGGCTTTAAATACCTGAGGTATATGGTCAAGTATGCAGATAGGACCAGAATATTTAAGGATTTATTCTTCATTCTTTTGTTTTCACATAAACACTAGCTACTGCAGTATAGAAATAACTCTTGATGTTACAGACAAAATAAGGTATTAGTCAGCGTGACTTAAGCTCTCAGGAAAAGTTTCTTTGTATTTTCCTTTATCTGAAGGTTTTAAAAATGTAAAGTTGTACAGATGTCTGAGGACCCAATTCTAGCTTCTGTGAAGATGTCAGCACTGATTAAGTCCTAAGGAGAGATAGAATAGACTTCCAAGGAGCAGACTAAGTATATATTAAATGTTAAGGTATTTAAACTTGGAAGAAACCTGAAGGAGAATCCAAAGCATTTTTTAAAGTTACCAACAATACTGATACAGCCATACACAGTCTCTCACTGTGTATTCATACAGTCCACACTTCTGGGAAAGGGCTTTCTGAGGTCAACACATGTGGTTTTTATAGATCAGTGGAAAACAGTCAATGTGTCTGGTATCTGTCCTGCTGTCCTTGGGTGTCCCAATGGTGCTACTGTGGGAAATGGCCCTGCTCCCTTCCATTCTGTTCTGGAGGGGTCTTTTTTCTGGATAAGGGGACAGTATCACTGTTACAACTTCAAATTAAAACCTCATGCTCTTTTTAGAGATGCATGTTCTGGCTAGAGGCTGTTTCTTCATTACAAACAGGTGTCAGACTCATGCAACAGCCACAGAAGAAAGGAAAGAATAATGTAGTTGTATTGCATTCCCCATTTGTATCATTTTGGCATTTCTTAAAGAAGAGACAGTGGCATCAGTTAACACAAACACACATGGGTGTTGTGATGATAACATGAACATTTGTGAGGAATAGAAAGCTCCACAGAAAGAAGGTCCACCTCTGGAAGTATGAGCCACCTGTGCTGCACAGCTGAGGGCAGGTTAAACCTGTGAAGGGTGATATTTGCATAGAGGATGTGGCCTCATTGTAGCAAGCACATTAAGCTTGACATCTCCATAAAGTCAGAATTTGGTAAGCACTGATCTCAACACAGTGGTTTTAAAACTCCACCCTCATTTCAGTAGATTCTTCTCAGCTGAGCTAAGGCAACTGTTAATGAGGCCATGTAATTGTTGAGGTTGAAAATGCCTCAGCTGATATAGAGGAGAGGAAGGGCTTTTTAAAATTAGGTACATGAACCAGCAAAACTGTCTAGTCTAGTCAGCATGTCTGATTTAATAGATGCTTGTCAAACTACACCCCAGTGCTGTGGCTGTCCTTATCATCAAGAACTGCCAAGTCATCTCTTTCATCATTGGTTACTCCCATTCCTGAGTACAGGGCAATGAGTACATGAGGACCTGAAAAAAACCTCCTGAAAATTTCTGCCAGCATTCCTGACTGTTGCCTGTGGGGAAAAAAAAATCAAAATATTCCCATGATGTAAAGGTCAGGAACTGAGCATCCATATTGTAGACAACCCTACAAATAAACCCTACCATAAAAATACCTATGCAAAAGCAGTCAAACAACTTTTTAATTATTTAAATGAGCTAAGTATATGGTTTTAACTAATTTTATTTAAATTGTTTAAAATATAAATTTTTACTAAACTTATCCAATTATTTTCATACTCTTATGATGACTGCTGCAGTGTTCCAGTATTACTTTCCTGTATTTAGTAAAATCTCTATACTTTTCATTCTCTTTTTTTTCTCTTGTGGGTTCTAATTCTTAATTTTATAAAAATTCTTAATACCATAACAGCCTGTTAATTGATGTTCTGATTTGTTTTTTAGCAAGTTAGCCAAATAAACTATCTGAACACATTTCTAAAAGTACTTGGAAAAGTTTCCTTTGCTGTATTCTGTATAAATACATTTGGCAGAATTCAGATTTTGTAATGACGGTTTCCATTGCAGAGGAATCAGGGACAAAATAAAGAGTCAGTCATGTTTGACTGTAAAGTATTCTATCTCACTAAGACTACCCTGCAAAATGTTCACTGTCTGCTGATTCTCTAGTATTTTGTGGCAAAACAAGCCCAAACATATTCTCCATAGCAAGAAAAATACATTAGCAGTCAATACAGAATTTAAAAATATAATTGTATGTTTACCATTAATATAGGTTATTAATATATAGCTAATTAAAGGCAAGAACAACTTGGAAGCATATTTGGATCACTGTACTACACCACTGCTATCCTAGCTTAGAATACTGGGCAAATCACAGCCCAGTTTTTAAAAACATCTAGTGGTTTTCTTTAGGTTTTTTTTTAGTCAAATATATTTTCACTATATTATGCTGAAACCTCTCAAATAATTTTAATTAGAAACCTTCAAAAAATAATCACAAACAAAAGGCCCAAATGGAATTTTCTTTGGGCTTGTATATTCAGTCTATTCTTTGTCCTGACTGCTTCTCAAAGCAGGAGGTCAAATTTTCATAGTCACAGAATGGTTTGAGTTAACAGGGACCTTAAAGGTCACCTGGTCCAACACCCACTAGGTATATATATTACTTAAGAAGCCCAGTGTCATATTTTCTTCAGCATCATGTGTTCCAGCATAATTTTAAATGCTTTTGGACAGCAATATCTGCAAAGGGCTCTAGTGTAGATCAGTGTGCATGCTGCAGTACAAGAACAGGCTTCCTAAGCACTTCCCTGGATCTTCTCAGGGAGCTCTTCCAAACAAGACAATGTTATACCTACAAGTGTATAGACAGTATCAAAGATGGCCCATAATATGGAGAATTATAATCCACTATTAGTAAGCACTTAATGATCATCATCTCCCTTATGAGTACTATTTTGAAAATCAGAAGGCTGAAGCAAACATAAAAATATATATTCTTGCCTTCTAAGCCAACATGCAGCAGAGAAATAACTGCAGTATATTTCTATACAAAACAGGTATCATTTCACATCTGTGTTAAAAGTATATTTCCCCTTCAAGAAACTATTGCCCTAATCTAGGATTTATGAAAGGAAAAAAAAAAATCTACACTTTACAAAAGTAACTGTGCCTTTGGAAAAGGTGAGATTGCTCTGGAGAAGAGACCAGATCATACTTCTGCATACTCCTGGGAAGTATTGCAGTATTTAAATTAACACAGCAGTCAATTCTGTATCTGAAACTGTTTGAATCACAAAATTGTGCCATCCTTTTTAGAAAAAATAGAATCTTCAATAAAGATGATAATGGTGTTCCCTTTCAAACATAAGGGAGCAGAAATGCCCCTGGGATAAATGAAACCTGCATGGATGAAATTGTTCCTGGATATTCAGTAGCCGCACTCTGTAGAGTGTGTTGCTAGAGCAACAGGAGGTGGTGGTAGCAGGGGGAGGGGTCCTCAAAGCAAATTATTTGTGGAAATAAATATGTATTATTAACCTCATACCAGTTTGTGCGTTAACATATGCCTTCACAGTATGACATTTCAGGTTCTCTTCTGCAATACCTGAATGCTCTCTCTTTTTAATCGTCCTCTCCTGGGACTGTATTTCATTCCATATTCCTTTCTCCTGCGATTGTATATAAATAAATACAATCTGACAAAAATATGAAACTGCAGTAAAGAAATAAACCTTGCCTCAAGAGTAATTTCTCTTTCACCTGCTGTTCCTTCACAGCCCTCACATAGCCTTTTGTTATTTTGATAAACCTACTAATACCAAGAAGCCTGTCTAATTGCCACCCATCCCTGGAGATAAGTGGGAGAGATGGGTAAACAGATGTCAAAGTCTCAAAACAAAAGTGAGTACAAAGCTATGCAGAAAACCGGTGATTTATTAAGGAGGCATTAGCATTTATCAAGCATTGTTTTGGGAAACGGGTATGCAGAGAATTAACAGTTCAACTGAAAAGAAGAAAGGAGCTCAGTTGGGCCTGCCTGAGCAAGAACATTAGCATAACCCTTGGAGAAAGCCTAAGGAAAAGGATTTACAGCACAGGAACTGAAAGCAAGGCCTTGTGGCTCTGAGCTGAGGAAATGAGTTCTTTTTGTTCAGGCCTGGCACTGGTTAGGGTGGCCGAGTTGGTGCTGTCTCTACCAACATACAGCTGGGACACCCCACCCCACCATCTCTTCATCTTCTAACGGAGACAACCTGCAAACCCTCACAAACTCTGACTAAACAACAAAGCTGAGAAACACAATGTTGTCTGCTGGTTTTAAGAGACCTTAACATGTTGAGAGTGTGAGTTTGGACAACTTGCCATAGGAACTGGGACTTGGACAGTGTGTGGCAGTCAGGCATGGCTCTCACTGCCCACATCCCCACTCCCTTTCAGGTTTTCCCTCCTGGGAGGCTTTAGTGGATACCCATGCCAGCCCTCACCTGTGTGAGATTATCCAGCACGTGCTCCATTGCTTACATGCAGCTCTGACTCAAACCTCTTGCCTCAGATATTTTGTGGATTGTCTTGCCTGCCTGTGGCTTCACGTAAAAAATAACTATTACACAGCACCATATCATTTACCTGAGCTGAAAGGCTGAAAACATGCAGGTGTCTTTTCTTTCACGCCTGATTAGAAGCATTCACTAGGTAAAAGTAACTTAATATTGAATTTTCACAGGTGTAAGTTTATACCGATAAACTTTAGATTCCTAAAGAAACAGAAATCCCTATTAGCACACTCACACCTGTAAAGGAAGCTTATTGCCACTGCCTAAGAAAAATTGCCTACACTAAGGACTTAGCCTAAAAAACTTGAAACAAGACTTCTTTAAAATAAGGTTGTTTTAGCAAGTTTGTTTGTCTGGAGACATAGATTTTACTCAATACTTCTGACAGCTATATATGTGCAGTTAATAATTAATTTTTTGTGTAATAGTTCAATGAATCACTGGCACTGAGAATAGGAAGTTAAATTACAATGAGAAAAAAACAGCTGATAGTGATAGATACACATACACACGTGTGTGTAACACAGGTAAGTGGTTGTTCCATCTCACAACTCCTGAAAATCTTTTTAGAAAGTCCTATAAAGTTTTACCTTCCTTCTGTGAGATTTGAATTTTAAAATAGTAAAAATTTAAACAGCATAAAAATAATCAGTAAATACTCACCTCAATGAGTCCACAGGTCAGGACTTGCTGAAATGAATGAACAGGTGAGTGGACAAAATTATTACCCTTGTCTAGAAAGGCAGGGCTCTGGCCCAGCCAATTGGAATTTGTCATTGGTGAAAGCCTTAGCATAATTATAGGGTGGTTGATCAAAGGTGTCTCCTGACATGGCTGATTGCAGTTGAGTAGTACAAAAACATGTTACTTGTCAGAGGTCTTGCACCATGTTCTGTAGTTTACTGAACAAATTCTTTGAAATAGTTCCTATTTTTCCCAAATAAAGAAATACAATTTGACTTAATTTTGTTCTCAGTGTAGCAGGGATTTTTCCAATGGAGGTTAAAAAAATAATGGGGTAGGGAGAGCAAAACCATGTTCTGCTTTGTCAGAATCTAGAGTACCCCCAGGTGATGCATTCACACAGAGTGTGAAACAAGGTCAAGAAGAGATCCTGTGCTGGAGAGCAGATACCAAGATTGCCACGCTTGGAGATCACTGAGCAGAGTGCCACATTGGACCTTCTGATTGCTCTCACAGGGATTCAGGCAGAAGCCTTCCTTGGAGCTGTATAATTAAACAACAGACCTCTCTCTGTCATTAAACTCCCAGCTCTGATTATGCTCACACAGCACTTTGGGTTGGTTGAGGGCTTCCAATGGGATGGCAGTCACTGCCATATGTGAGAGTCATTTTGAGTTGTGGACTCACTGCTATACTTTCAATATTGCAGTTTACTTTCAGTATTGCAATTTAAAAACTATTTTTCATCTTCCCTGCTTAAAAACAATTTTGTCTTTGGAATCAATTTCAGTTTCAGGACATTCATTTCTATATTGAAAGGTTTTTGTCATTTTAGATGTCATACATTGTTTTCTTTGTGTAATATTTTTTATTATTTGTGTATATAATGATAAATCATCCAAATCAGAAAATAATCAAAATATTCAGCTATCTACCTTTTTTTAAAGGTCAACTGTAGAACAACAATTTTAAATAATTATTTTGTAAATTTTTTAAATTAATTTATAAAACTATTCTAAAATTATGAGAAAATATATTCTAAAGCAGTTTGCTGTGATGAAGAAAGAAGGTAGAATGGAACTTATCAAATTATACATTTTCACTTTATCATTCTTCAGTAACATGCTAATAGATCCCTTACTCTTATTTTGCATAAGAACTTTAAATAATTTTTTGTTAAAGTCAAGAAAAGAAATGAAAATAAATTTTGGAATTTTCAATTTCAGTGCTAAAATATGTTTTAGTCTGTGTTGAATTCTTCCACCTGCTATTTTTTCATGCAAAATAGGCAGCCATCTTTATGTGTCGTGTCAGAAAAACAAGGAAAATAAGATAAACAGTAATTAAACTATGTAGGTCAAATTACTGCAGAGACAGTCACGGTAGCAGTTGCTGTTTCAGCCCAAGCCGTGGACCTCAAGGCTTTACCACTTCACAAGTAGCAGTGGTTTTGTCTCCTGTAACGTTGCATCTTTGTGATGCAGGATCCACTCCACAGTATTCTTACAGTCAGCAATCCCATCCTGCATCTTTACCACTCGTCTGCTGGTCTAGCATTCACTTCCCTAGTCAAATAGGAATTTCCTCACAGAATAAGCTATCTCTTTTGGGAGCAGTATTAAATAATAAGAGGAAATAATTATCAACTTTTGAATTACTGTACTTGGTGGAAGTGATGGTGCAGAATAGAATAAAGCCAAAGAGCTTGAGGAGTTACAAAAATGGGTCTGCAGAGATATGGGATACCAAACGAAAAGAGGTCAGAGAACAATAATCAAACCACTCTTCACACCTCATTAAAATCTACCAATTTGTCTCCAATGTCCAGCAACATCCTCCTGGCTTCTATCATCAAAATATTCAATATTTTTATTTCAAAACAAGATTTAGAGTTGCTAGTAGAGAAGGTTCCCTTCCCCACAGCAAGCCTCACACAGGGGTGGCCTGCAAATTGTTCACTCCAGTGCTCTTGGGCTTTTCTTTGTGGATACTGCTCGGTGTAAGAACAACCTCACTGCCCACTCAATGTGCCCCTGCTGAGGCTGCCAGCAACAGTGTTAGTTTTTGTTTGGGATTTTATGAGGTGGACATCTGTCCATTAACAACTGGAGAAGAGCCACCAGTGTCATGCCCCACAGCTGCCAGCCTGTCAGCAGGCATTAACAATTTCATATAACATTCAGTTGCTGCTGAGTGAGCTGGATTCAACCCAATAACCTGGTGCTAAACATTTCTGTGCTCCTTCAAATCATAAGAGTATGGCTTTGGGTGGCTCCTGGTTTCACTTTGATATAACACAAATTAAGTGTTCCTGCTGGCTGTGAGGCAGCAGGAAAGATGAAATAATAGAACAGCCACAGCTGGCAGCTAAGAGAAGCTGGTAAAGATCTTCAAATACCACAATACACTATAAATAAAAAGCAGAATGCATAATGTGTGAAGGCAGAGCTGGTGGAAAGCTTCCAAGCAGTGTAAGCAAAGGTTGAACTCAGCTGATCCAAGAATGATGCATAATGTGTGAAGGTGGAAAGCTTCCAAGCAGTGTAAGCAAAGGTTGAACTCAGCTGATCCAAGAATGAAACATGGAAGAACCAATCCCATTATTAATGAGTGGCAAAAAATCAACATTGTGATTTTGGCAGAATGGATTGCAAGGCTGAAGGTACATGGAGTGGAGGGATGGGAGGCAGGGGACTTATCTGAGGATGTGGGATCTCACTTTCCTTCTCCCCACACATCACCTCCTCTTCTGCCAGTCTGATTCCACTGAGATGAATCCCACCTCCTTGGCATCAGCCACTTCATCTCCAGCAGAGAGATAGGCACCTGTAACCTGTTTCTCAGCAGCTGTCCCCTGAGCCTCAGTCACATGTCAGATCCTACCCTGCACACACCATATCTATCCCCTTATCCTAAGCCCACCCTTCCTCTTCTCTTCCTTGATTCCAGCACATCCCCACCTCCAGCCCTCATTTCTCCAAAGTACCACCCTAACCTCCACAAACCCCAGGCAGAAGGGCTTTCTCTGTACAATGCTCACCCACCATGGCCATGGGACAGAATCCATCCTCCAATTTACACCGGTCTGGGCACTCTTTTCCTTCAGCCCTTCAGAGGATGGGGCTGATTTCCCCAATTTGCTCCCAGGATTCTTGCCACTGGTGAGCATTGCCCTCCCACGCAGTCAGACCCAGGCAGTGTTGTGTCTCTTGCAGGTAAATTATGGGAGCTCAGGTTGCACTGGTAGTTCTGCTTAGCACCACATGCATTTGGCATGCCCTGTGCACATCCAAGATTTGCTTTCCTCATTTACAAATTACTTTGTCAGTTGCCTTTGTCTTGATTTACCACTTATTTCTCTTTAGTCAAGATTTGCTAAATATTTTCCACAGTTCTTTGCCAGCTCCAGCCTAAAGAGTTCAAACTGCTTTTGGATAACTATGAGTAAACTCCATCCAGTCCCCCCTATCTGGGGTTCAGCTACCTATAGAGGTGGCACATTATAAGCAACTATTACTTGTGTCTTCGTTTGTTTGAGAGAGTCACTTTAGGTGCTAGTGAGGTCGTAAATCTTTTTCTAGGACTGGAGTCTGCAAGAGATCTAACCAACAAGCACATACTGTGGACATCCTCAAATCTTATTGTCTGAGCATCTGTGTCAGGGGACTGACCTGAATACACGTGCTCTCATTCTGGCCTTTGTCACCAGGTTTCTGTACTATGGAAACCAGGGCACTGGGGAAGAGACATGGAAGTCAGTGAGCTCCTCCTCAGGATGTACATTAACCATACAAGGAAACCAGGGAGCTTGGGAGGATTCTGTTGTTTAACCTGAGAGTATTTTCCTTCCTATGTGTGCATAAACTTTCCAGGTGGAAGTATGTCCTGAATGCACCAAAGTCCTCTTCTGTATTACAGCAATTCAAGCCACTGACAGCTCCTGCTGTCCACTGGGGCATCTGATGCTCTGTGGGCGAGTCTGTATTGTGCAGTGGAGACCAAATAAGTGTTTAACTTTTTTTCCAAATAAAGCAGTTTACCTGCAGGGTACAATGAAATATCCTGAGAGAGCAGCCTGGAATTTTTAAATGGTAAAGCATGAAAAATTGCAGTGTATTTGTTCAGTTTTGAACATTTTTAGTTTTCCTGGCCTATTTTTGGGACCTGAGATGGTCTCAGTGTGGAATAGTTCTGTGCTGCACCTTCTAAGCCCTAAAGCTGCCACTGACCAAACTGGCAGGTCTCAGTCCCACACCTCATTTGCAGAGCAGCTCTGCTGTTGCTGTCTCTGCACACCCTTTAGTTTGGACACAGCATTACATTCCTGCAGTTACAGTTTTTTTTCCTCTTCTGGCATCTTTGCATATGCAAGGCTACCTCTGACTTGTGCTTCTCTTTGCAGCTAAGAAAATACTAAAAGGAGCAGCAGAATTCTCCCCTGGGAGCCTCCTACAATGTGGCTTGCACTCAGTGCTTTCCAGGGCACAGATCTAGGCTTTTAAAGGCAACACAGAAGGCTCTTTTTCCCTTTTTTTTCTCTACAATTTTGAATAACTAACTTGTTTTCCTTTTGAGAATGAGAGATCTAATTTATATTTAAATCTTTCTAATCCCTTGCCAAGCTACCATGACAATAGGCATTGAAAAAAGTCAGTAAATAACAATTCTCCTAATTACCTGATTGCCCTGATTGCCATTCATGTTTCGTTGTCTTTTATGTCATTCTATGCCAATGCACTTGAAAGTTATATCTTCCAAAGTGAAAGCTAAAATCAATCTGGGTGAAATAGGTTTATGTCAAGAAAGATATATTCCTGTTTATCAAATGTACCTAATGAAAACAGCAGCTTCAACAAATGAGCAGAGAGAGAGAGACACCCTTCCTCACAGAGCCCAAGTGAAAAAAGGTTTGGGAACATAAACTCCAGTTTAAACCAAAAGCAATAGCACAGGATGCTTTTGAAGCTTATCTCATGCCGAAGTGTCACTGGTGAAAACCCAAACAATACAGGTAATTAACTGCTGCATGTCTGCAGATTTATTCCAATGAACCCACATTCCTTTACAGTGGGTATTTGGAATCATGCCTTTAGCAAGAGTAAGTAAACTGGCCTATTCCTGTGCACTGGTGTGGTCATCTGGGAAAGGATCCTTTCCACATGGACAGGTTCAAAGCACACTTGGGAAGAGAGAGAAGCACACATCCTCACCACAACAGCAGAGAACAGGAGCTTAACCAACTTTGCCACTGAAATACTGGAGAGTACAAGAGGCACTTACCAGCATTCCCTGGACTCCTTAATTCTTGTCATTCAGGATACCACTGGATCTCAGAAAATCTGGCTTCTGGTTCTCAGATGACAGACTTTGCTTTTACTTACCAGCATGTGTCTGGTGGGCCAGAATATTTATTTTCTGTTAAGGAAATGTAATCCACCTGGGTGTTACTCATGTAGTAGACATGCAAAATCCATGTTAATATTCTCCACCCACTTTTTTTTCTAAAATACTGATGTTTTTATTGGCCATTACAGGGAATAATTACAGGGTAGAGAGTATGACAGATGATACTGACTAGCAAAAACTCTCTTAGGTTCGGAATCTTGGCCTTTACCCCAAACATATGAAAACATATCACTGCCCCAAGCAAAGATACACACAAGGCTCAGGGGGGAGGAGGCTTTGTTTCCTGGTTATTCATTCACAACATGTCATGTAAAAGGAAGCAGAAGGGAACGAGGAAGGAGGAAGAAGAATACCTGGGAATAAGCTCTGCCATCTGTGTCTGGGTTGACTGGGGGAGTTACAGTTCCCTTACATCTCTCACCTGGAAGATCTCTACATGTGCAGCAAGACAGGTAGCACAAATGTGGGCAGCCAAAATCACCTTCAGCTGTCTTTTACTGGAGCACAGCAAGCGGGAGCAGGGAGATCAGTTCCTCTTCTATTTCCAACTCTGAGAAATTGTATTTGACTCATCAGTGTGGACTAGATTAATTTCTTTAAAACTGCTATATTCCCTACTAGTTTCTGATAGGTATTTTTATTTTTTAGAACGGATTGATGTTTTCTCTTAAAAAATAGTTTGATCAAATAGTTTCTATCCAGTAGTCCTCCACAGTGCAGCTGATTGACAGGGTCTTTGACATCCTCATCTTTGCATGTACCAACTTGTTTCAGATTGATTTCAAGGATTTTCTTCCAAGACTTTCTTGGTGTTCTATCTCATGAGCATTAAAACTTGTCTGGTGAGTCTGCTTTCCCCCCACAACCTGCTTGTAAAGCCAAGGAGAGTTAAAACTCCTTAAAGCTTTGCTATAACTATTAGTAAACTGAAAGAAAATTTTGGAATGTAGACTAAAAGGTTATGACCAATATTTGCCCTGTATTGTAAAAAACTCAAGGGTTCCAGAAGCCTTTTTTATTTTCTTTCCCTTTTACTGGCTTACATATCACTTCTGAAGAAATCAGGACTTTCAAGGGTTCCAGAAGCCTTTTTTGTTTATTTTCTTTCCCTTTTACTGGCTTACATATCACTTCTGAAGAAATCAGGACTAGATCAGTACCCATTTCTGATTAGATCTATCTAGAAGTGGTTTGTTCCTCATGCAAAAACTACTAGAAGATTCTTCTTACTTTTTTCTACTGCATTGAGCATCATACCCAGATTTGCTTATGATTTCCATATTGAGAACAATAATGCAAGTCATTTTAAGTCCAGTCTGACAAAGCCTTTATGCACTTTATGAATTATTTAAAAAAATAAGAATCTCAGTTTAAAGGAACGCTTGAAGCAACAGACCCTGTTGTCTGTTAGCTTTAAAAACTAAGTATCCCATTTACTAAGCCTGCTGAGAAAAGTGCCCATTAAAGTAGGCCATAAATGTTCTGTGTGAAATTGTCTACCTGAATTTGAATTAAAAATAAAAAACCCAAGACTTTTCAGCGGGACTGGGGTAGGAGGTTGCTTACCTGCTAGCTCCCATACCAGTAAGTTTCGACATCTAACACAGCTGGAATGCAGCCTTAAAGAAAATCTGCATTATAAACTGCCTTGGAACTGCTTCACCTGCTTGGGGAACTAATTTAAATGACTTCTGAAAGCTACAGAAGGAGCAGTTCATTTGGATTGCAAAGCAGTGTAGAAAAGGTAAGTGTTTTCCCAGGCTAGCAATCTACATGTTAAAGACATGAAAAGAACTACTTGGAGTCATAAAGGCTAGTGCCAAAATACATTCAGGAAGACCCATGGTAAGTGAAATGGTGATTCTAGGCAGCAGTGACAGCATTCATGGGTTATTTATCTTGCATGGTTTTAAAATGTTGTTGTATGCTATGGAAACTGCACTACACTTCAAGACAGCAGTATCCAATATTTTTAGACCCTAAAGGAATAGCTTTAGGAAATGGCAATTTCCATGAGAATTTCATGTCTAGACTACATTTGATTTCAAATAGCTTAATTCTTTGCAATATAGAAGCAGAATTTCTGGAGGGTATTTTTTATACTCTTCAACTAGTCATTTGAGAGTCATTAGAGTTTCTTCTAAGCTTGACTTTACTTGCACACTGTCTATATAAAGATGATATACCATCTGCTGGAATGCCTCTACAAAACAGAGTGAATTACTTATTTCCATTTTCACTTTTCAAACCATACAGATATTTGAACTTGGTAACAAAAACACCTATAATCAGATCATTATGAAACAAGCAGAACATGAGTGTGAGACAGAGATTAAAAAATTCAAAAGCTTTATGTAGGATTGTTTTAGGTAGTGGGGTTTTGCTATTTCTTGTTTCTGTGTTGACCAAACCATCTAGGACAGGTGTTTCTCTGAACATAAAGGAAATTATCACTTTACTGAGGAAAAGGAAAAGATCTTGCAACTGGTGAAATATGCAAATGTAGGAACCCCATTTTAAATATCATCAGCAAAGAAGAAATGTCAAGAAACACCTTTTTCTCTGCTGTTATATTGCTTCTGGATCCACATGCTCCCAGATAAAAGAAGAATTTAATAATGGATTAGACAATAGTTAGAGTTTCCTATTTCATAAAGAGGAATTTTTTGCATTCTAATTTTTTAAGAAAAGCTTATGGAAGTAATAATTAACTTTCAAATAAGTAAATCACTTCCAATTACCACAGGATACACAACCATTTTGCAACCATATTTAGTAGAACATCTTTTATTGCCTACAGGTCTGCCAGGGCTCTGGCCTAGGATGTAAAAAAAAATTAATTCTCACATGTAAGGAATGACCAAGAAAGTTGGATTCTACTGATTAGAGACATATGCAAAAATTTATATTGCGGTTGAAGTAATCAGCTAAGCAGCACAACATGGAAATCAGTGGAAGCCTAGGAGAAACAAGGGAGGAAACAAGGAAGGAAGGAAGGAAGGAAGGAAGGAAGGAAGGAAGGAAGGAAGGATACTTTAAAGGAGATTATTAGGAAAATATGGTAATAATTTTTATTGTTATGAAATGGAAAAAATATTAAAAGGGATGAAGGAACACTTACATTCTCCCTGTCCACTAGGGTTTAGACAAGGACTAAGAAAGCAAGGGATAATCAGATGATTTGCAGACTCTTTCAGATGATCAAGACTTGAGGACATTAAAATCTTCCTTAAACTGTCATCTTTATCCCACAGTTAAACAATACTGGTCCTTTTCCCATCTCTTCTCTTAATGTGTTCAAAGTATCTACCATTAGATTTTTTTTTGCTTTATCATGGCATCACAATTAAGTTGAAATTCCAGTTCCAATCTATCCAGTTAGTATCTAATCTACCTGTTTCATCACATAAAATTTGTACAGTGACTGTTCAGTGCTCTGGCATCAAATCTGTGGTACAGCTGGAAGTGATTGAGTTAATGGCAATGAAGACTGAGCTATTTTCCCACTCTTCAGACAAATTGGAGCCTAATAACTTCAAATGACACTCACATAACATTACAGTGAAGTTTTCATCCTGCTGCCTATTTTATTCTTCTGGGCAAAAAGATGACAGTTGAGCTGCCAAATTGATACTTTCCTTTATCGTTTAGGATTGGATTTCTCTCACCCATCTAAAAGTTATGTCCCTGCTCTGAGGCAGTTATTCCAGACACTCTATCACTGATACAAAAAGACAGAAACCCCTAAAGTGGGACCCATCCCATCTTTGTACAACACCCATCTAGTAGATTGAGCCTTGCCAGGAGATACTTTCTCCTTCTAATAATGACTGAGTAAATCATGGACACATAACTGGGTCCACAGACATAAGTGGTTGAAGTTGTATGAGCTGGGTGCCACAGAGCCCTTTCCAGGTAATTTCAGGCATTCAGCTGAGATGCTTGTCTTAGGAATGCAGTTGTCAAGGACTATCTCTGCAGGAACCTCTCAAGTCCTTCTGAAATCCTCAGCAGTGTGTGAGGGGAGCAGTCTCCCTGCAGAAGTGCCTGTCTCTCTAAGTTGCCTGCAGGTGGTACCTAACGAGAGCAGGCCTCTAATTAGCACACGAAAGGTAAGGTAGGTGAATTCAAGACCTAAATAGTCAGTTATTCGCACATAAAATGAAAAGTAATTTCTCTCCCTAGGAGATGGAAGTGCTTTCTGCACTGTATTGCACTACTCAAGATGTGATAAAGAACAGTGTGAATACCATCACACAAAATTGCTCAATTTGAGAGTCAGTGCACAGTCTGGAGATGTGCTGGGGACCCACTGGGGCAGCAGCTCTCTGGTGTAGTGGCTCATCTATTTCTTCTCCAAGATACTGCATAACTGAATACTTGATGTTCAGCCTAACAGTCAATAAAGTTATATAAATTCTAATAATCATCTACTTAAAAGGAAAAAAAAGGACAAAAAGCAAAATGAAAACATGTATATTGGTAACTTTTCCAAAGAGCATTCTGTGTTAGACAGTTAAGTCAAAGCATTGCCTGTACCAGCTTAGCTCCAAAAAAATGCCCATTATATAAGCAATTGGTTTAATCCAAAATTATTCAGGCAATGAAAATGTACATACTAATTATTTAATTTTTTAAGTACAGGAACAAGGTGTCAGATTAACTTCTTTTATTGAAAAGTATTGATGGCATTGAAGTTAATGACATTTCATTTCCTGGATATATTTGGCAGATTCTTCCAAGTGTGATAAATTTTAATTGGTCACTTGGTCCCTTCATTGAAAATGTATGTATAACCCCAAAATTCACATATTCTTTTCAAATACTTCCCACAGAGTAAAATAATCTTACAACTTTTATTCTACTCTAATATTCACCAGACCATTCATAACTTTTGACATCATACAAGATAAATCCTCCCTTTTCTGGTACCTACAGCAATTTTTATTATAGCCTATGATTTTGTCCTTTTACCAAGAATCATTGTATAATTATATATTCACAAACATACACACACACACACACATACATACATACATACAAACATATATAAATATAATATATATAGTGGTCTCTTTCATTCTTGTTCATATTCTTTTCCCCTAAATTGCTTACAATGTTTAACATGTTTTTGAGGTAGGGTTCTATTCAGATCAGTGTGCAATATTGCAAGAGCAGGGACACTGCCTTATTACGTCCCACTGCTACACCAAATTCAATTGTTTGGGGTTTTTACAGTTAGATGAAGCTACTTGTTTGTTAGCCACTGATATTTGTTATGGTCTTTCAGCATTTCTTTTCCTAGTAACAACTCTTTCACTGAGCAAATGTTTTTTATTATTTTTCTCTATCTCCCTTTCCTTGAGGGAGAAAAATCTTCCATTCTCTGATTACTACCACTAAGTTTCCCCCATGCCCAGTGGCCTGTGAAACTTGAACAATTTACTACAAGTAATTCCCTGAGAACTGCCACTAACTCAGAAAATGTACTCTGATTGCCAGTGAATACAATTTACTTTTTCACTGGCTCTTCTTGTCTCTGAGGGAAAATCAAGCAAACACAGATCTTTTCTTGCTTTTACTTGTGAATAAATCTGAGTTTGTTCATGCAAGGTAAAACTAAAATACTGCAAAATGGAAATACAGGTTGAAAATATTCAGGACCCTCTTATAACACATTTTTTTGATAACTGGGAGGAAGAAGAACTTGGCCTTGCATAGGAGTGCTAAGGAGCAATTCAGAAATAGGACAGGAGGATAAAAAAGGTAACCAGATTCAAAAATATTGCAGGTTGCTAATACAAAGGAACAAAGAAAAGAGAATAAATGTATATTGTCGGGTGGGGGGGGGGGGGGGCACGAGTAAATATATTTATTTATTGCCTTCATCACCAGTTTTTAAAAATTGCTTATAAAATGCCTTGCCTTAGGATCTGACCCTGTGCCATCAGAATCAAAGTACTTTTGTTTTTGTTGATTGTGCTATGAGTAGTACCAGCCTCTAGAGATACCCAAAGATTTAGAATGTGAAAAAATCAGTGGAATGTTCCAAAGAGCTGAAGGAGAGGATTATTTTGTAAACGGAACACAGGCACACTGCTCTGCTGTAGTGGATTTTTATGTTGAAACTTGGACTGAAAATATTTCCAGGAGCCACAGGAAGGCAGTGTGTAGCAACTTCGTTGTAGTTTTGAAGGCTACATGCCCAATATCAGAGGAAAGTATGATAAATAGCAATTTTGCTACCTGAACTCAGCTTAGTTGAATATTTTTCAATGGCACATTAGTTTCAGGCAGAAAATGTTGACTCTTGACCTTTTGCTTAATTCTGACCTTATCGTTTAGATTGCTATAATGTAAATGACTGAATGTAAATTTGCATGTAAATAACCACAAGGTTGTTTGGCATTTACAACATTTCCATCTTCAAAGTGCAGTTGGCCTTCTGTGAATGACCTGAAGTGATTGCAAAAAAGTGAGTTTAGGGCAGTAAAAGATGAGATGTGTCAGGCAGAAAAATGCCTAAAGCCACAAACACTCAAGCATCTCTCCCAGCCCTGCTGGCCGAGGCTGGGCAGACAGGATGCTTTCCTTACCACAATGAAGAGGCTACCCAGGACTCAAAAATCCCAATTTCAGAGACAACTAATGTAAGCAGAAGGCAAAGAGCCCCTCTTTTGGAGGGACAGGTTTTAATGAAGTTCCCTTACCACAATGAAGAGGCTACCAGGACTCAAAAATCCCAATTTCAGGGACAACTAATGTAAGCAGAAGGGAAAGAGCCCCTCTTTTGGAGGGACAGGTTTTAAAGACACAGATGCTTAGGTCAGATAACCAGGATAGGTAGTGTGACCCAGCCTGTAATTTCACTCCTTCACAGCCCTCCAGAGGAACTGGCAGGTGGAGGAGGTAAGCCCTCACCTCTTCTCATGTTCACATACAAAATGGCTGAAGAGAAAAATCTGTGTTTTCATGCTCTTCCAGGTCCAAAAAGTAAGATATTTTGAAGGGAATCATCCCAAACTGCTCGAACTCCTCCTTTCTGGTTCCTTGCAGACAATTACAAGAATCATAGCAACTATTCATCCAGAGGTATGGGTTAATAATCCAGCATGTGATTTACATGTATGGGGGGCAGGGATGGGGCACTGGTGTATAAAATCCCCTGAATATTGGTACTGAGTGGCTGGTGTGTGTCCTGTGGAAGGGATTCATCCTGTTGGCCTGTCCCCAGTGCTCACTCTCTGCTGTCCCCATCTTTGGAAATCTGGCTGTACCAGCCTGGGAGCTTGAGTAAACTGAATTCCCTGCAGAGCTGATAACGAAGTCTCTGAGGTGTCTGTATGGAAAATAACGGTTTAAACATTTCTGGCAAATAATTCACAATCCTATTGGATCCTATGTAAAATTTTCTAATTTGACCTACATTTTTCTTTTAGATCACCACATTTTCTAACACAGTAATTTTTTCCCCACCCCTAGCCTGATACTCAGTCTTTTTGGCAATAAAGCAATCATATGAACTTTCTACATATTTTACTATTTTTCAAAGGGAAGAATATATTTTCTTTCAAAAGTCATTTTTCCAAGTTAATTAGTTTGCATTAATACAGATTTTTCATTATGCAAATCACCTTACAAGCCCATTAGCTATTGTGGCTGTCACTGGTATTCTTGACTGGTTTAATTCTGCAGAACAGTGTGCAGCAGCCCCACACAAAGGGTTCACTACAGGAACCAAAACCTTATTATCTCACTCACCTCACAGGGATATATTTCAGCCAAGAAGAATTTCAGAGCAGCTTTGTTTCCCGATGGGTGAATGTCTGTCACTGAACTTGGCTTTTGATAGGGGATATAGAGAGTTCTTGCAGAAAGGAAGCAGAAGATTGAGAGGGAAGAATGGTTTTGCAGGAGCAATAGAAAGTGTAATAATAGTGGGGGAAAGTGATATGCTGGTGAGTTCTGCAGTTTATATGGGGTAAAAAGGAACAGCTGGCTTGTGACCCTTAGAGAAGTTTTTTGAGGTATTTGCTCTTTGCAGTGTGGAAAACTGACAACATTCAAGCCCCAAAGGGAAGAACCTTCAATTCTGCCCAAAGCCAGTAAATTCAGTGTCTTGTTTTGTGACCTTTTTACATGCTAAACTTTCTGTTTTGCCTAAAGTACTGGTTAAAGTATAAAAGTCTGATTTTATATGCAGAAGTATAAACATTCAAACCGAAGTTTTCATCAATATGAGGAAATTCAGAGACCTGAATATTCAGAAGGTTTATTCACCTTGCAAAAAGCTTTCCAGCTGTAACTGAAACTCATCTATGTTTCCTGAACCAGACAAATTTCCTAGGTGAGGTTTTTTAACGCAATTTCCAGTAATTTCTCTGTTCTTAATTTTGGTAAGACCATCAGAATAGGATACATGTGGCATTTTTTGTGCCATTTGTAATTTTAATTTTAAAAAATTTTTGCAAGAAGCATAGACTGTGGCAGGCTGAAAGAAAACTGTCCACTTTTTTCCCTGGGAGTTCAAAATTAGTTTGCTTTGGGCAAGGATTGCTGAAAGATGCAGGTGACTGTT
Source organism: Passer montanus (assembly GCF_014805655.1). NCBI lineage: Eukaryota > Metazoa > Chordata > Aves > Passeriformes > Passeridae > Passer > Passer montanus. The sequence goes on from NW_024371037.1 coordinate 6,326,863, forward strand.
ACTGAACCTTCTTCTCTAGCCTCAGTTTTTACTCAAATTTGAGTGGTACTTCTTGTTCCTATTTTCAGTGTTGTAATCCCTGAATTACCATTATCACTATACAGTAGACCAGAGGGAGTAAGGTTTAGGCCCACAGAGCCACTTAACTATTTAAAGCTCTTCAAAGCCTGAATTCTGTTTAAATCAGTTGGAGCTGACTGGTAAAATACATTATTGGGCACACGTTAGAAAGAATATATCCCTAACACCTGTTTATTTACATTCTAAATATCTCAGTCTTTAAAATGCTGAACACTTTCCGCAGGGGTACAGAAGCAAATGTTTCAAAGAGTATTTTGACTTTAGTATTTAAAGCACAGGAGGTAAAGCCGATAGAAAAGCTGTTTCACCTTAAAGTGGGGAGCTTTTTCCTTAAACTTATTTCTGGTATAAATGAAATTGTTTCTTTTTTCTCTAACGTAAAACCTCAGTGAAAAGGGGAGAGAAAGTTGCAACAATATCAAAATGTTCTGGGAAGAAAAGTTTGTCTGTTAGTTGAAATTACTTTTCATTTTCATTTTGTATTTAAAAGTTAAAAAGCTGAAGGCAAAACCATTTGTTGAAACGAAACAGTTATAAAAGGATTTTGTCATTTCCTGACTGAAAAAAAGAAAAGAGTCTTTAAAGCGATGGCCAGAGAAGCATCTGGATTGCATTATCTGTATCCCTTGGAAATAAGAGGACATAAGTGCTGGAAAATGCAGTTGAAAATAAAGACCTCTGACAGTTGTTCCAAGTTGTTGTTTCTTTGGGTTTTTTTCCCCCAAGCCTTGCCTTTTGCCTGCAGGTTTCTTTCCACAGCCCTGGCACTGCCCTGGCTCTGCAGGTCAAAGCTGGCCCAGGGCACCGACACTCCCCTTCAGGAGCAACAGGATCATCTCCTCCTCCAGGAGCTCCTGTGCAGCTGGGAGTGCCCTGGGCTGGGTCCTTCCCTGTAGGACATTAATCCAGGGAAAAAGCAGCAAAGTTCCTCAGCCATTGCCCTCATTTATGTCCTAGCTCTTTCACTTTTGGCTTTTTGCTGCTCTTTAGGAGAAGGAAAAGAAAGAGCTATATTTTGACAGGTGACACTTCAATAAAAGGAAATCCTTTGCATGCTCACTTCTAAAATCTTCCTGTGTTGATTTGGCTTACAGGCTGTTTTATGCTCCTTAGTAGGTGAACTAATGGTAAAAATAAATTTATCACAATGTATGACCCCTCACAGGAATACAGCAGGCCCTGTCTAGGCTGTAGGATGTTCTCTTACATAAAAAATGGGTGGTGGAATAACAGTCCAAAAATTGTTCTATTTAGTATACTGCTCATCTGCCTAAAAGCTAATTATAGTACCTTGATAGAAATAATTCCAAGTGACAGGTCTTTCTTTATTGCCATTACCATGTGCAAACACAATGAGCTGGCAAAGATTAACAAGCTCTACCATTTTGTACTGATGGAGTTTGTCCACCTGCCAGCATCACTTTTTTCCCCTAAATGGGTCTGTCTAAGAGAAGGTGATTTTTGAAATCTCACTATCATTACTATTGACATCAAACTAGTAGGAAGACATCTTGAGTATGTGTCAATTCTCAGTTATTTTTGATATTGTAGCCCCAGGTTCTGCCTGTTAGGAGATATTTTACTTTTTACAGTGCCAGACTGGTAGGAATTAATGTACACACTGAAAATCAAATGCACAGTCTCGTTGTCAACACTAACTCTGTTAAGAGCAGCAACCAATGCTGTAATGTTTATAACAGGTCTGTCTGTGTATGTGCAAATAAATTTGACAGATTGTGCAATATATTAATGAAATGATGCCCAGGATCCTGGAAAAACAGCTTTTAGTAGATACTACTCACAGAGTTCAGCTATTTTTTTTTCCAGAGGAAGCAATGCATATTTTAAGTCATTTGCTATTCTGTGTGTAAAGCTCTTTTTTTTTTTCTGGCTCTTTAGGGTATTAGAAGCTTTGTGTTCAATATGAGGGGACTGTGCACTTAAGATGTTAAGTGATTTGGAGGGGTTTTCAAACTTGTAATCAGAGAATCTGTGTGGTGGAGCTTTTTTTTTTGTTACTCTTAGCTTGTTACTAAATGAGGTTCTCTAATGTCTGTCTTAGTTTTCCTTCTATTTCTTGTTCCCTACATTACTGACCTGTCTCTATTCAATTCTGAAGTTAAATGAAACAGACATTGCTTTAAAACATATGTAAATTCCAGTCAGGAAAAAAAAAATTGTATTAGGAGTAATTAGTGCTGGGTATTTCCACATCAGATCCCATTAAAATGATGAATTAAGAAGCTTTTTGAAGGTGAAAAAGAATCACAGACCTTCATAGGGTCACCAAGAGTGTTAAGGACAGAAGGCAGAGCAGTTCTGACAGGTCTTGACTCAGCACTTTGCCCACAGCCTTCAGGGTTCTCACCTGACAGGGAGGGATCTGGTTCTAAATGTTTTACTTGTAGGCTTCAGAAGACTCTTTTGCCCTACCTTTCTCAGGACAAACACCCAGGCAGGGCACCTGCTGATGGCTTACGGAACTTGAGCCTTCTTCCTGCCCACCTAGGAGTCAGGAGAGGTACCTATGTCACAGCATCCAGAGTTTCTCATAGATGTGTTCCTCTCATGCCTGGAGGTCACATCTTCAATGTGCTCTTGGTGACTGACAAAAGAAGATCAAACACTTCCCTGCTGTGGCCCTGAGGGCATTGGTGGCCTTTGTGTCCCTCCCTCCAGCCCACATTCCAGGAGCCCCAGTTGGATCCAGCCTGGGGCTGTGGGTCCCCACCCCAGAGATGTTGCAGACATGCCAGCCTCCACCCTGTCTCTGTGTGGATGCCTTGGACCCAAGCTATCAGCTGAACAAACACACATGTCCCAGAGTAGCACCCTTATCCCCCTCAGCCTGGCTTCAGGGAGTCAGGCTGCAGCACAGGAGAGCAACATTCAGTAAAAATTCTACTATATAACAGTCTGGCTGCCTCCAGGAAATCAAAGGTGTAACAAAACTCAAGTCATTCCTACTATTCTGCATATTATTCCAGTCAGGGTCCTGAATTCAGACCAAATACCTTCCCAACTGTATTAGAGCCTTTACTGGTTTCCAAGCCTGAAACTACAGTACTAGGCTGCTGAATAAAATGGAATAGAGTTGGAGTTTATCAGCATCATCTGGTTCCCCCTCAGAGGTTCAGAAGTGTGTTGTAAGGACACTTAGCAAATCGCTCACTGCTGGTCACATAGTTGAGAATCCCAGAGAATGGCACCAAATCATTAATGTGAAATAGGTCTCCAGGCAGCCAGATGGCCAGAGGGTGAAGTGGTGATGAGACATTGCTAGGAAAACTGGCTGTGTTGAAGGAATGTAACAGTCTAGAGTGCTAGGAAGTACCTGAGCCGAAGATTTTAGGGCTTTGGTAACATCTACAGACTAGGTGTAAGAATCTTGGTTCATTGTGGTTGCTACCATTCTGCCTTTATTAGCAATCACAGCAAAACAAACCATCTTTGTGAATGTTCTCATATGTTAGGACAGAGACATTTCTTTCATAAACATGAATTTATGCAGACAAAACCCCAGTGCAAGCGGTTTTAAAAAGACTTGGTGATGATCTACTTGTCTATATACAATATATTATAAGTATTGTGTTCTGTGCCAGGTATCTCCCTAGGGTTGGCAGATGTGACACAGGGTGCACAGGAGTTTCATATCCATCTGGGACAGCAGCTGAAGGCCAGGTGAAGTATACCTGAATCCCACCCTTCACTTAGGAATGACCCAGCTCAGACAGTAGCAGGCTTAAACCAAAATAAGGAAATTCATACAGAGGTTTTTTACCTGGTTCTGATGAGGTCGGCTGCTTTCAGGGCTTTGCAGGAGAGAGCTACCAGAACTGTCTGTTCCCAGGCTACCTTACCTTTATACTGGCTGGCAGACATTCAGTTCTTCCAGTCCTTCCCTAAGTGGCACGGAGTGAAGTTTGTGGCACACCACTTATGCCCACATTCACTTGTTACAGCATGTACTCTTTGGCACAGTAAACAAAGCAACCCCAACCTCCTCCCAGCATTTGAGATCAGGAGGGGTGAGGGCCCTTGGAATGCAGACGGAAGCATTTGGTGCTTTGTAAAAACTGAAGTCCCTGATCATAGATATGAAGAGAATGAAAACCAGCCATTGGAAAACCTGCAAGCTCCTGAAACGGCACAAGTCAGAAATGTGACAGACAGGTGGAGGCTTGAAGCGAGCATGTTTGTGCTTTTGACTGACTCCTCCTGACCTGGTGCTCCTCAGTGGAGCTGGCCATAACCCACTGACAGGCAGTGCTGCACAGCAGGGGCTGTGGCGGCTCGGGCAGCCCCAGCACATTTATGAAACCTCTGCCCATAAGACAGACCCAGGAAGTCTGAAGGGCAGAGCTGCCAAGGAGCTGTACAAATTCTGTTTCTCATGAGGAGGAACAAAACAAGGGGGTGCCCACCTCTGCCAGGGCACACAGGCTGCATTTCTGATTCCCTCTCCCTGTGTGGCCCAGCTAATCACACAGGGGAGTTGGGTTTGTTGGCCCTGTTGCTGTGCTGCTTCCCCAGCTGTGTGGGCTCCTGTCTAGAGCACCATGGCACAGGAAGGGACGCGGAACTGTTCAGAAAGCAGAGCCTTGGAAGCCAGCGAGGGACACAGAGTTACCAAGGCAAACTGAGTTGCAAAACATCTGCGGTTTTTTGAGTTGTTCTGGAAGAAGATTTGGACTGCACTGTGCAAAAATACTCAATAAAGAAGGTTGGAATAAGAAAAGGCGATGTCACTCTTATATTTCAATCAGCAGACAAATTCACCTTATTTTGGAAGCAGTCCATTCCCAGGAAATTTGAGATAATATGGATAAGTCATATTTGTCCATTTCAACACCATCAAATCTTCCACCGAGGAATGAGAAGATTAAAAAAGTCATCATGTTTTTCCCAACAATGAGTTGATCAGTGCTCAAAGTCTGTTTGAGAAACCAGGTAATCACATTCCTCTAGGTAGATTTCAGTAGATGTGAGACTTTAGTCATAACACTTTTCTGTATTTTTCCAATTAATATTTTAATGAGCAAGTTTTATTCAGCAAGCCTCTTGAGGAAACATCAAATTTTATTTGAAAGGAGAAAAAATTTCTAAAAAAATACATGTTACATCTTTCTCCATTAACATTTGCCTAGAATACTGATTGAAAGAATTTGGTTGATCTGGTCAGAAAGATTGAGTGCCTCAGAAAGCACAATAAATTTTTGGGTAAGTAACTTATGCCTAAAAATGACAGAACATTAAAAAATTAAAGACTTTAATGTAAAATTCAGGTACTGCATTCTGTTCAATAAATAGGTAAACCATGTAAGTAATGGTAGTCTGCTACAACTAAATCAAATTTTTATTTCATGGGTTTTATGACAACATAAAGAAATACCTTTTCATGCACTGTAGTTCCATTACGCTGAATTATGTGTCTGCAATAAGGTTTTAAACAAGGAGACAAGACAGTTCTCACAGTGCTTGTCTGTCTATAGGTCGGGGATTACACGGTGACCTAAACAGCCCTAACCAGGCACCACCAGCCAGGGGGGTTCCTGTCTCTCCTGCAGCGCTGCGCTCCCGAAGGTGTGTGCCCAGGGAGGCTTTGCTGCTGCTCCAGGGACAGCCTGTGACAGTGCCACAGGGTACCGGAGCTGATCACAGATATCTCAGAGACGCTTTTCAGTTGATTTGAGTTCCTCCCTGCTTTCTAGGTCTTGAGCCTGAGGGCAATTTTTTGAGGCTTGCGTCAGCAGTCTCAGGAGTTAGTACTTTAGGACTTTTTTATTCAGCAGCTGAAACTGGGAGCAGGCTGATGGGAGAGCTGGGAATGGTGCTGTGAACTAGACAAACTAGGTGTGAGTTTGAGTGGGACTGAGTATTTTAAAACCCTTTTGTGGCATTTTCATTCAAAAGCAAAGGGCCTTTGCTTGAGTTGCTTTAAGTCATTGTAAGAGTATATGGAGGAAGGGTGTGTCAAACCTACTTTTAACAGCTAGGAAGCATTCAAGAAAGGATATGATGTAGTTTAGTAAAGCAGTTAAGACAGATAAACTGCTTATAGCATCACTTGGCAAACTGTGGAAACCCCTGCTAATTGCAATTCATGGTTTTAGTTCTTTTTATGCAAGTCTGTGATTCCTTTATTTTGAATGAATGAATGAAGGCGCACAGTAGAAATGAACCATATGTCATTTCTGGTACCACTGCTCCCATTTAGCTTCTTTTGCTGAGAACAAATGGGATCAGGAGTGCAACGGTGCCATAACTGCTCTTACAAAGTCTCTGCTAGTGTACAGGCACTGAAACAAGTGGGAAGGACCCCAGGGGAAACATTGCAGACATCTGAGGTGAAGAGCATACTTGCCTATTTCAGAGATTGATTGTGTTTCTATTTTATTTTACTTTATTTAATTTTTAAATAAAGCAGTATACTTTTATTAATTTTGGAAGCTAATACTGAAAGGTGAAATTCATCTAAGCTTTCTCAAAGAGAAGACCCAGTGACTCTAGCTTCTTCCAGCAGCAGCTGAAGTCTTTCTGAATAAAGAAAATGAGAGAAAAATGAATGCCTTGTGTTACTGACCATGCCCAGAGGAATTTCATATCCTCATGAAGGACCGTGTTTCCTTTGGACCCTCCCTGTACTCTTCTTGGTGGTGGTTGTCTGCTTTTGCAGAATGTATGGTTGCAGTGGTTTGTGGTAAGGTGAGACCCTGCTCATCCTTTGGATTTGGGGATAGCCTGTTCATCTGGGGTCTGAGGGGTCTCGCCCTGTTCATGGCTCAGCCATCAGCAAAACTGTCTCTTTGGACTACTTTGACCTTATGTAAAATGGATGTTTAGGGATTTGTAAAGCATTTCAAGATTCATGGCTGGACATGCTATAAAAGAGCAGGTATTTACTGGGAACGTTATGTGAGTGACTTAAATCCACCAACTATTACAAACAGTAGGCATTAAAGTATTTTTGATGTTTGGCTTTATGAGTTTTCAGTCCTTTCTTTATACCACATAGGTCACACAGTATGCCTTGATCAGTGGTCCAGCACCTTTGGGAAGTGTTGGAATCTGGGGCAGAAGTTTTAGAGCTGATCTACAGAGAAAATCTACTGTGTCTGAGACACTGGATCTGCAGCATGATGAGAATAGTCATGCCATTTTTTGAAAATTTCATATTCAGTGCTCAGATATCACTTATCTGATCTCATCTGTAGCCATGAACATCAAAAGAAATGCCAGACTAAACTTTCAGTCAGAAAAAAATGGGCATGCTTGGAGAAATCCATCTACAAGCTAATCCCAGCCAAATGTGTTCCTTCATAAATGAAAATTGTTATTTCTTCTGTACTCTATTTTTAGCCAGACAGCACTGGAAGAAATCCTCCAGGTATTGAAAAGCAATAGTAAGTGTGTAGGAGTTAGCAAAGCTGGTTGCCAATTCAGCAGGCAAGGAGCTTACTGATGGCAACCACAAGTAGCCCAGCAAGTCACATTCCAGTGGTTCTGCAGAGCAGCAGGTCACATCCCCCAGAGGTCACATCTCCCACTCCCTTCCCCACTGCTGCAGGCTCTGCTCGGCGCTCTGCCTGGACGCGGCTCAGGCTCATTACACGGCCAAGCCTTCCCCTGCCCACAGCTCCCTGGCAGGGAAGGGGCAGGCTGGGAGCTACCAGCACACCCTGCCTGCAGTGCTGCACCCAGGGCTGGCTGCACAGAGACCCCACTGCCCTCGCTGCTCTGCCTTCACTTCCACCACCGAGTACAGTCCTGGCACTACAAAGCTGCCAAGTGAAATTATTTCTCTCCAGCTCTGTTTGCCAAGATTGCACAGGACCAGCCATGCTGATTGTTCATTATAAAGCCCTAATATATGTTTAATGACACCAATTTATTTTTTGCAATGCCAGCTGGTATTTTAATAGCCTTAATAATAGCACGTATTAGTAGCAGCATTACTTGTTTGTGTAACGCTCCACCTTCACTGTGCTATGCCAGCAGTAACTAATGAATGTGTTCTAGGAAATTGATCCACCTGAAGCAGATTTCTCTGAATAGAGCTTTAACTTCAGGGAAATAGGTTGTGAGCTTGGTGCGGGAGTGGATACGAGAGAGATTTAAAGCTCTTTTTGGATTTATAGAATAGCTTCCAATTCCTGCTGATGCAGAAATCAGTTAAAAATAGATAATTCCACCTGGGCCATTTGTGTGCCTGCTGCTCCAGACACAGCCAAGAGTGGCAGAGCTTCTGTGTAAGCCAAGCTGCCGAGAGGTAGGAATCCAAGATGGGAGGATGCCAGTGTGGCATCTCTCAAACAGTCTCTTCCATCCATCCTCCATATGACTAAAAAAATAATTAGTAAGTCTAGATGAAATAGACCATATTACTGGACTACAAAATCCGGGGTGTCTGATAAAAGCAGCTTGATCAGCAGCCTCAGACATGCAGACACTGAAAAAAAGAAAACCAAGCCTAAGATTATTTTAGGTCTTCTGCTTGGCCTTGAATATTCTGCTTTACTCAAAATACCTTGCAGCCCTCGATTAATGTATGAAGTTGGCAAGATAAAATACTAGGCATATAGACAGCAGAAGCAAGAAGGAAGCTAAATTTTACAGCTTGCTGCTGAGATTTGGCCCAGCCCTGGGCCATGCTATAGCTGTAAATGATGGCAATGCTATAAATGTATTGAAGCTGTTACCCAAAAGATGGTAGTCAGCACCTCCAGAAGGAGTCAGAACTTGGGTCGTTCAGTGGGAGCCTCAGGGGGAGCAGATGTCGGCCTGACTGGTGCTGAGCTCTTGTTCAGGTTGGGTATTTGACTTTTGCTATTTGTTGTATACTTGGTTCACACCAATGCCTTGACATCCTACATGGATCATCTTTTACTGGCACTGCCCTTCTCCCTGTTTAGGAATCTGGTTAGCATCAGAGAGCTGGTGCTAATTTTAGGCACAGTTATGCTAAACAGGTCCTCTTTGGACTCACAGCAGCTCCCAGGATGATTTGTGTGGATCTCATTTTGACACCATCACCCGGGCTCTTCCTTTGGATCCACTTTGCTAGCCAACCCTCTGCCTTTTCTTACCCATCTGATAAATATCCCAGCACACAAGTCCCATATGGCTGTATTCCCCTTTCTTACCCTTTCACCTGTTTCCTGGCTCCTTCCTCTGCTGCCCTAAAATCACAAGAGGCCATAGCAGCTACTTTGAGGAGAACCTGTAATTGCTGCCTGGGCAGCCACTGAAAAGATTGAGGCAAATTTCTTTGTCGAAATTCCACCAGAAATCCAAGAACTAAACTGGCAGTTCAACACTATTTTTCATATACCAACTGAAAGGTTTTCTATTTGATTAGCAATTAGCCAGTTCTGAAAGATTCAGGATCAGACTCACAACTGGTATAAGTCAGAGAAATCCCACTGAAGTCTCTGATTCTTTTTTGAAATAGTAAAAAATTCAGCAGGAGCTTTAAACTCCATCCAACAGCTGGCTAAATTTCAGAAAGATAGCACATTTTCTGTAATGCTCTTTGACATTAAGTATTCCTTATGGGCCAGATATAATCAATACAAGAGATAAAGTGAAAATTCAGGGTTTAAAAAAAAAAGGCAGAAACAAAGAAAGCATGGATCTGATAAATGTAAGTTTTAGGAATAAAAGTCAAAATGCAGAATCAAATTTTACATTTTTACAGATGTGTGTTTGTTATCATAATGAACCACAACTAAGTTTTAACAGTTCTTCTGTCTCTTGGATGGAAGTTGGCACTCCTGTCAAAGTGACTGGAAGGATTTTGCTAGCTCTTGGTGGGGGTGAGCTGCATCCCTTGTGAAGCCCAATTCCCTAACAGGTGTGGATATTGCCTGTGTGCACAGCACAGATGTTGCATTTTGTTTCCTTTCTCTTTTCAGTTCTGCTTCTCAAAACATTCAACTCTCGCTGTTCCAGACAAATGTTCTAATGAAACTGAAGGCCCAGGAGCTGAACAGCCTTGGGAGAATTATAGTGGCAGAGGAAGATGGTGAAAGCTCCAGAATCCAGCCTTTTCTCCTGTAACAGACGAAGACTTTGTCTTAGGAGATAAACAAACATTGCCTGAACTTGCTTCATATTTTCTGGGAAGTCTAATAGCAGATCTGTCTCTAACATCCATATATATTAGAAAACTTTTGTAAACTTGGTAAAGCTAGGGGCACTTCTTCCTATATTTTCTTCAGCTGCCTCACAAAACAGAACTGGTTTGGGGCTGCTGCTCTTCAGTTACGCATCTTATTTCTGGACATTAGTTAGGCCATGCTGTTTTCTCTGTCTGCTTCACATTGTTGGGCAAGCATGTCACTGCTAGTGAAGCCTATAGCATATCAAGATAAGACAATTATATATGTGATAGTGAGTGGTGATATTTCATTTTACAGGCCAGAAACTCTAATAATCATTTAGATAAACGCAAGACCAGAATGTAAATTACATATTTTCTTTAATCCTCTATTTATTTAAATTATAACCAAAACCATTTCTGACTTTAATAGACTCAGATACTTTTTAATATTTACTACACAGTAAAACACAATGCAGAATATAAAGCAATATAAGAAAAAGAGCCTTATTAAAATAAAAACACTATACTCAAGATGTGGAGAAAAGAATTTTACCACCAATGGGAACACCCCCTTCTTCCTTCTTAGGAGTTACTTGTAAACCTTTTGTGCTTACGTTGCCATAAGTGAATGATATTAAAATCTATGCTGTGTTCTAATAAAGAGTGATTTTATTGGTAGCAGAGGCATATATTAGTCTTTATTTCATAAATGCAGTCATTTAAACTAAAGACTTTTTCCCTAAATGCTCAGCTGCCATCCTTCCTCCCACTTTCTGGGAGAAAATCGCCATTGTCCTATTTATTTAACATAGTTTGTGTAACTCTGACAGATACAGTGAAAAGCTAGGAAAGCCTTTGCCTTCAGTACTGAGGCCATTTCAATGACCTGTGCCTGAAGATTTGGAAAAACGTGGGCTTAATTTAGCAAATTCCATGTGCAGCAGGAAACTGCAGAGCTGCTCCAGCTCTAAACAAATCTACAGGGAATAAATGCTCAAGCCTTCACCAGCCACATCCAGTGAGGGTTAAAAAAAGAGCCACAGTTTTCACACTTCTAAATACTGAGAAAGTCCCATTTAGTTGAGACTTCATTTTTCTGTGGGGAGTTTGTAATTTTGCAGGGAGACTGTGAAAACTGATCTGAGTAAGCAGCCTCATTGGATAAGTTAGAAAATCCTGCATTAAATTTGGAGCCTAGTAGAAAATTCAGGCACCAATTCAGCAGGTTAGGATTCAAGATATATTAAAATTTAGATGTAATTCTGTAATTTTCAGAATGTGGAATTCCTCAGTCTTCCACCAGTAGAGCACAAGGTGGAAGTATGTGTAAAAAGATATGAGACATAATTTGTTCCACTATTCTCAGTACAATGACACTGGTGTTTAAATTACTCAATGTAAGCATAAAATAATCTGTCATGGTTTATGGTATGAGGACTCAGATTGGTAGTTACTTTTTAATCTACTCTACATAAAAATGGGAATAATAGAAACACGCTCCTCACTATTAATCTGACTCATTAGGTGTACTAAGGAGCCCTATTCCCATCAATTTCAATGTAGAACCCAATTAAAAATGAATGTGAGATGCAATCTGTACAGAGTTTAAAGTGCTGTATTTATTAGTGTTATTGCTGAGTTTAAGCATCATTTCAGAGAGTTAAGCACCTGAATTATGCCAAGGCAAATCTACTTTGCACTTGACTGTCAAACTGATTTGCAGCAAAGCCCCAGCCTGGGATTAAGATCAACATCCAGACATCTGGAACTGGTTGAGTGATAAAGAAAAATCCTGACTGTAATATCAAGCAGCACAAATGGGCAAGAAGGTGCAGCATTACCCTCCAGCTGCCTTGAGGCTAAGGGGAGAAAAATAATTTAATACTGAATAAGGCAGGATGGTTGGGGTGAGGGCTGCCTACACTGGATCAGAATTGCTGATTTAATTTGTAACACTGACTGAACCTTGCTGTCACATGGATCTGTGCCTCCTAAGTGGCTGAACATACAGACATGGGGTTTGCCTGATTAGATCTACATGAAGAAACAAGGCCATGAATTTTACAGCGACTTCATGGCATAACAGCAACCAGGTGCCAGTGTCAAATATCTGTCCTTTTCTGGGATGAGAGGAAACAGAAAAGAAACAAGAAGATGTCTTTGTTATCAAAAGCTGATGGGATATGTGGTACACAGTGCCAGAGAATTACTAAAAGTGAATGTTCAAAATAACCTGAAATTCAGGTTATTAGTATCAGATTTCCTGAATTAATATCAGATTTCCCATTTCAAAGTGGCTCATAGAAAAGCATGGGAGGGTGATCAGCAGGTAATTATGTCAGAGAAGCTTTTCTTCTGTCCTGTTCTTATTCCCATCCACAAAACCATTTCAATAGCCTTGTTTGCCTCTGCTAAAAGATTCAATGTGCTGAGAACTGTACATGGTTTCAATTATTAGTGAGATACTAGCAGATTTGTACCTGCTTGTTAATTTTTTGTTAGGCCAAAAAACATTTATGGTTATTCTCATACCTTATACCAAAAAGTATTGTTAAAATTCAAATCACATAGGATATTTATTTGTTATCTAAATGCTCAGTAGCTTATCAAAATCTTTACCAACTTGGGTAACAAGCACTTTTAGATATTTCTGTGTTTAGGTGTCTATACATACTTCTTTAAAGCATGTTTTCCTTGCAATGCACACCTTCTGATTTATTTTAGGCATGTTCTAACATGGAAGAGACACCTATCAAGATCACAAGACCCTGGTGGTGTAACTCCCTGGGAGGCACCCCAGCCTGCTGAAACCAAGGGAGCTTACCCCTGGCTTCCCATGGCTTTGGGTCAGACCATCAAAAGCAGTGAGAGGGCCCTGTGCTTATCATCTGCCCCCTGGCTTGTATTTTCATGCATTATTTCCACTTGATATTGCTAAGAAATGTTAAGTCTCACAAACATGAAAGAAAGAATCACAGTTTATATTGTAATAGGAGAAAGTATGTTTATTATATTTAAAAGCATCCATTCTCGTGGATATACAGAGATTACTTAATTTTATCACTACCACTCAGTAGGTATAATAACTTCCATCAACTGCAGGAAAAAAAGTGTACAGCTAGAATAGTTTTTTTCCACTGTCAATTTTATTACAACCCATTGCATTATGTTCCACATCCCACATTGCAACAGTTTTAACCATGCAGCTGCTGAGAGCTCAGATGCAGATTTTCAGGCCTGCCTGAAAATCTACCCAAGGTGTCTACCTCTTACTATAAAATAATGTAAGTCACTGTAATGGTAGTTTTTGGTATGTCTAAATCTTAAGGCTATAGGCACTGAGAGAAACTCATGGTGTGAAGTTTAAGGCACCTGATTCTTCACAGGGTGCTCTATGATGGTTTGATCCCAGGAGAGAAATGTGCAAATGCCAGCACATCAGTTAAAGATAGAAAAATGTAGCCAACAGGAAACACAAAGAGAAGAAAACAGAAGTCCAAAATGTTATAAAATTAGAAATCAGAAGTGCTCTTCACAGAAGAACAGGAGAGAGAGGATTTGATCTCAGAAGTGCAGCTGATACAAATGTATGCAAACATATCTCCCATAGCCACATCCAGCCTCAAAGAGAGAGGGATGCTAGCAGAGGAGTCAGAAGGAGCACCTGGGTCACCTTTCCCCATGAGAACAGACCATGTCCCTGGGGTTTGGGAAGCATCTCTTCACTGTGACACCCTGCTCATCTTCTCACACTGCAGATCCCAGCTTCCTGACCCTCACAAAATCATCTGCCCTGCCAAGACTGTTGAGATATAAACCAGCTAAAGCCCGCTGGAGGTGCCCTCCCAGCTGAAAGGTGCACTTCCAGTTTAGCTGCCCCATTCCAGTGGATATATTCAGATACTGGGAAAAATCTGGGCCTGCATACCTGGATACCTGGATAGACATTTATACAGGATGCACTAAGGTATTAGAGACAGTTGCAAATTTACCATACTTACAGAAGATTTTATAAAATACTGTTTCACTCCCCTATTGTTCAGTATCTGTGAGTGGGACTATCTTTCTGTAAGATGTGACCTTAATGGAGACAGCAAGAAAGTCAAACTAACGTCTAATTCAATGCCACTCAGAAAATGTTGAAATATTTTTTTTCCTACTAACATGTACTTCAGCCCTGCAGCACAAGCAAAATGTCAAATGAGTCATTTTTACACCATTACTTTGAAAAATCCACCACAATCATATTCTGATTTTTAAATAATGTATTTCTGTGAGAAAGCCATTCCACAAATTTTTTTTTAAATTCTCTAGTTTTCTTCACTATAAAGATATTCTTCAGAAAATTTTTGGTAGATATCCTTCATTTACTTTTTGAAAATAAATAGCCTGAATTAAGTTTATTTTTTTTTCTTTTAAAGAAGTATCATTGTAAAGTTGATTAATTTCTTATTGATTGGCTGTGGTTTAATCACAGTCTCTCCTAACCTAAGTGGAATCTTAAATATTTCTTTCTACAATGGAATCCTGTTAAAAAAATAATGAAAGTTCTTCTCACTTGCCTTCAAGAGCTCTATTAACATAATGTTTGTTCAATGCACAATTGCTTTTCTAGCATAGTTATTACAGCAATAACTCACAGAGGATATATGAGGGTAATAACCTATGTTTAAAGAAGGAGAAGCTGCTAGGAGGTGCAAATTCACAAAGGCCAAAGCCTGTTGGGATCTTTAAGTTTCTGAAACAAAAAGAAATAATAGGAGCAGGTGGGAGTTGGATTTTATGTTGCAAATGTTTGCCTGGATCAAAGAAGAAAAAGCAGGGAGCTCAGCGCAGGTCTTACTGATCCCTGTTTTTCCTGTATCTGTTTGTGTATTTTTTATCCAGCTACACATATGCTAATATAAAGTTGTATATAATACTCCTGCTTCTAGCACTACTTATTAATTTTATTTTAAATAGTCATAGCTTTAAAAAAACCACAGTGAGACAATTTGTTTTGGACTAGAATATATGCATTCTTCTCTCACTATATGTACTAATATACTAATACTTTTTCTTTCTCAGCTCCTGACTGTTTCATTCCTTTTCATCTTGTGGAGGGCTCAAAGCAAGAACACCTTTATCACACTGAAAAAGGAAAACATGAACTTGAATTGACTCAAATGGGAAAGAAACTAGGAATCTCCCTTCATCATTCATTTTCTGGGAGGATGGTCTATGCAGTATGACCTCCAGTATGGCATGGGTAAACTCTTCCTTTCTTTACCAAGGAGAAAAGTGACCTCGTGCTGTTTTATTCAGAAGCAGCAGTTTTCTGCTGTCCTGGTGGTAGCTGTCAGCTGAGCAGAGCCAGGCCTCAAGACTGCTGAACAGCCCAATCTCAGACCATGGGGGCGAGGACCACACAAGCTCCTGAGGTCTGTGCATCTGTGACTCAGCCTCCCAGGGGCTCCACTCTCTCCCTGTGCTTTAGGGGCATTAAACCCAGGGCACAGCTGCAGGGTTTGGATTTTCTCTGGGACAATGGCACGTTCAGCCCCCAGCTGCAGAGCATGTGGAACGATTCCTTGGGTCCACTCTACCTTTCCTCTTGACTGACTGAAGCCAGCCCTTCGACTGAGCAGTACTTAGAGAAGGTAACTGCAAATCTGGGGAAGGCAGAGTCTACAGAGCTCCCTGGATGGTCCTCAACAACTTCAACTTCAGCACAGTCAGCTCCTTCATAGCCCTGACACAGCAGCAGACAATGTCTCTGCCATTATTTCCAGATCTTCATTTGATCTTTCTCCTCTCACAATAAATCCTGGGTTCTCCAAGGCCCAGGAGAATATTTAAAAAATATTAGGCCCAAAAATTTAAATGTAGATATGTTGAGGCTCTTAAAATTCCAAGATCTGGAAGGTCTTAAAATTTAAGTGTAGATATGCTGAGGCTGTCCAGGTTCTTTGCACATATGATATATTGTCCTGACAAAGATGCCTCCTTCACACCTCAGCTGCTGCTGTGACATTGATAACATAGGGCTCAAATTCAGAATCAACACATTTTTCACTTCTCTGCAGTTGTTCTGCTAATGGTACAAATTTTGGCTAATATGAGACTACCCACTTTATTTTTTCCTTTTGCATTCTAAAAAATATGCAATATTTAAGGAGCCTACATTAATTAATTCATCCGGGATAACATAAATTTCACTAATTTAAAGGATTGTTATGAATTTTTATACTGAAAATACAATCCTGTTGAGGAGCAAATAACTTCAGCAACTTGCATTCCCCAGGAAACAGCAGTGTGTAGATCTTTGAAGAAGCCATGATATATGCTAGAAAAGCAGGTGATGTCAGCGTGGCTGTGTGGCAAGACTGTGGGTGTCTGGAGCTGATGGAGAAGCTCCAGAAGCTTGCCTTTGTCGCTTGACTGGGGTAGAAGGAAATTCACCCTCCTATTCATATTGATTCTGACAGAGACCACATCCAAATGTTTAAAAAATTTGCTGAAGTAATTGAATTTTCTGGGGACAACTGAACACTTATTTTCAGCCATTCATTCTCATGCTGGCTGCATTTTCTATACTATCTGCCAGGAGAAAAAAAGCCCAGAACACCCATTTCACACAACTTTAAGGTAAAAGTCTTTTTTTTTTTTTTGTGGCAAAGTTTGATGTGTAGCTTCCTGAAAACTCTGGGACATGGCAAAGTCTCAAAAATCAATGTTTGATTTTAACGTGGCTAGGTCTGCTTTGTATTGCAAAAGCTCTCCATCTGATCTTAACAGCCTGCTTTCTTTTTC
Organism: Passer montanus; assembly: GCF_014805655.1. NCBI lineage: Eukaryota > Metazoa > Chordata > Aves > Passeriformes > Passeridae > Passer > Passer montanus. The sequence continues at coordinate 6,343,838 of NW_024371037.1, forward strand.
TTGCCCACACACAAGGACAATTCTTATAACCTGACAAATTGCTGAGCACCACCACTAGACCTTGTCTGGTGTGCTAATCATGCTCTAGATAATTTCCTAGTGTTTTACCCAGCTGGAAGGGAATTTGACCAGGATGATAACTACTGAGGGACAGTCTTCCAAACTGCCTGGTATTAGCCATTGGCTTCCTACTGCTGGCTGCCTCACAAGAGGCTTGTTTGGCCAGGAAGAACTGACCACATTCCATGTTGTCCTGGCTGGAGGACAGCAAAGACTGGTTAAGCACTCAGCTCTGCTCTGATGGTGCCAAGTACTCAGGACTGGTGCAGTCAGATACTCTTTATTAACAGGGTAAAATGGGGATCTTACACAATGCATTTGAGCCAGGCTAAGGTTTACCTCTAAAGAAGTTAAACTCATATCTCACCAAATAACAACACCTGCAGTTCCCAGGGTATTCTCTCCAATAGTGTTAAAAGGATCTTGCTACAGTGAAAAGAGTAAAGATATCACTGTCAGGTTAATTCAGCATCTCACAGCCTTTCTAAAGTAATCCAGCAGTATGTTATGAGGCTGTCTCCCAGACTAGGGCTTCATTCTGGTCCCTATGAACTATATTTTATTATGGCTAAAGGTTTGCTGTCTAGATTACAGCGAGTATTAAACTGAAGTTGCAAACTTAGGTACGTCTGAGATGTTGGTAATAAGGAAGTGAATAAATTACTTAGGGAGGAAAAAAATACATTTAATCCACTTTGATGCAAAAAATTAATCACAGTTATTTGATAACTCATAAATTACTAGAAGCAATCTAAATCCTTTCATTAAAGTGGGATTTTTCACACAAGAATTTCCCAAAACATTTCCTCAGTTTTCTTTTTGTTGATAAGGGGAAGGAGAGAGCCATTTTGCTGTGTCAATCAGTTGTTTTCCAGTCCCTCTCCAGTTTGAAAGCTGTGATTCCAAAGGCATGCATTGTTCTTGCTCCCTAGGAGCTCACTCAGATTCTTATAAAAACCTAGAAAAAGCAACTGTAAATAGGCCCACACTATAGAAGGGAAATACCAGCATTGTGCAACCTTAAATGAAAAACAAAGTGCAACAATTGGCAAAAAAATTTTAAGAATTTCAGTTACTATATTCTTTCAAATTTACATCCTGTCTCATTTTGTTCCAAGGAGATGTCTTTCATTGTCCTGCTCATAGAGCAGGCTGTAAAGAGAATGGACTTATCTCAAAATTACTGTCACGTGTGTGTTTGTATGTGCTCAGCTGATGTGAGCAGTACTCCTCTGTTCTGGGGCCTGGTCCAACATAGGTATTACGGGACTAAATTATACGTTTTTTAGGTGGAGGCATGCAGAAAGACTGTTGGTTCCAAATTTCCATTCTTATGTCAGAACAAGTTGCTAACATTTCTGCCTCAGTTTCCCTTCTAAAAAAAGGGGAGGTGTCTGGGGATTAGTGATTGCATACCTGAATAGAAGAAAGTACATGAGGGAGGAATAGTGTATTAACAGCCTCCTATGTACTACAGCAAATTTCTGAACTCCTTTTAATCTATTCAAATGCTTGCTTGAGTACAGCCTAGTTAGGAATTAAAGCAAACAAAAGAGGAAAAAAAGTATATTCAAGGCTGTGTTTTTTCTTCAGAACATTGCGCTCTTTAAAGCATGTGGATAATTAGCATGAACCAGCAGAGCTGGCCCAAGTAGGAGGTTTTCCATCCTGATGCACCATCTGCAAGAATGGTTAAAGGATAAATGCAGCCTACATTGTTCCAGCAAAATCTTCCAGTAGAGAGAAATAATAAAGACTCCTCTCTATGGCCTAGTCAGATATACATAAATACAGAACAAGCATAATATTGGGATGCCATGGAGGAAATCCCTATGGATTCATTCAACCTAAACTGAGAAAAGTACAAAATGTTTTTGGCTGTTTCCAAGGGGTTTCTAAATGTCAATGGAAAGATACAGAGCTGAAAAGCTATCTCAGAGACAGGAAAATTCATTGTTCCTCAAAACTTCACTCTTTGGGCAGGAGCCAGTGTAGTTCTGATCATGGAAACTGTAATTTTGACAGTCAGGGTATTAAGTAGCATTCCCACAGGCCCTTTGGTTTGCTTTCCATTCCTAAAGCAATTGTTTCCTTCATAAAAGTTGTTGCACTTTCTTCAAAGGAAATTGATAACATTCAACATCATTTGTTGAAATATCCCTTTTCAGTTATGAATTTCCTGGACTTTCCTCTCTGGACATCCTTTACACCACACTCATTTGCAGGCCCACTGAGGTCTCCAGTGTGTGCAATCTGTGACAGCTACCACAGTGAACACCTCAGCTGGGATCTAATAGTTAATGCCATGTCTTTTTTCTCTGGATGGGTTTGAACACTGAAGTTTTAGGGTATGGCACCATTAACATGGATTACCTGTGATGTGCCTGCCCTCTTGCCTTAGCTAGGGGCCTTCAAATCATATAGAATATTTTCGGGTTCAGTGCATCGTCCCTCAGGACACCCAGTTCTGTCAGGCATTCCAGGAGCCTTGAAAGGCTTTCTCTCCCTAACTAGTGGTCAGGCTGATTTCAAAGTGAGAGAAGTCCAGATGAGTGTTTTGTGCAGCCATGCCAGGGGCTGAAAGGCGAACAGTGGAACTGTGTTCCATTTCCAGGAAATACTTTTGCAACTTAAGGGATGACATTGGGCAGATCTCCCAGTCTGTCTGTAAAATATAACAGAAGTGCTATTAGTATTTATTCCATATATAGATATATGAATTGATATTGGTCAATTCTAAGGCATCTATTGTGCTCACACTGAAGAAACAAGGTGAGCACAATCTAACCCAAACAAAGGGGGAAATTCCCAGCCAAAGTAAATTGGTGTAAGTCTGTAAGCCAGCATACCACAGTTACTTTTCTCATCAATTCACCGAGGGTGTTGCCATCACTTCAGTGGGCCCCAGGATATCTTAGTGGCTGTGGCTGTAGCAATGTCAAGTCTCATGAAGACATGGTTTCCTTATCATTCAAGCTTTCTCAATAACAACCAGAGTGACTCTGAAATCAAACCTTGGCTTTTATCACCATCTTCACAATTTCATGAGCATCCCTGGCCTGTCTATGCAATGCCAGCCAGAGATACTCCAAATAGCTCTAAACAAGCACATATATTTCATTGTCACTGTGCAGTACCATAAAGGGATCCAAGTTCAAACCCTTGATAGCAATAAAGCAGATACATGAACACTTGTCCTGAGCTATTTATTAGCCTGCCTCCACTATAATGTGCAGCTAGTATCTTTCAGACAATGTCTGATATCTCTGCACAGCACTGCAGTGTGCAATGTGGACTTTGTAGCTAAGGCCTGTGCCACTACCATGGGCAGCATCATTAATCACAAGGTCCCTACAGCAAAACCTATATATGTATGTGGAAGAGAGAGAGAGTTGTATAATTTTCCAGCTCCAAGATCTCCCCTGCATTCAAAACCCTGGGAAAATCCCACACACCTATACAATCAACCATCACGGATTTGTATTTGAGCTCTATTGTTGTACTTCTTTCTCAGTCCTAGCTTACTTTTTTATCTCTCCTGGGATTGTGACCTACTAGAGATGAGGATCACGGGTGGGATATGGGCAGCCAGGCTGTTACATATGTACTGCTGGCAATAGTGTAGCTATGCTACCCTTTCTGTCTCTCAAAACAGAAATATTGAGGAATATCTATGCACCTGAGGCGCATTTATGGGCCTCCCCAGTCCCCCGTTTTTCTGCTATTTTAGGGTAAGCCTAGCATAACTTAATTTCATCGAAACCATCAACATCCAAGGTAACCAACCTAGGTATTTTTAATAAGCCTTTGATGCCCTCAGGGTATAATCTTCTGACAGTCTGAGGCACAGATTTTTTTACAGCATACGAGGTGTGCCTGTTCCTCTGGCTGACCAGGCAGCCCTGGAGCAGGAGCAGTGCAGGATGGGGCAGACGCTGCAGAAGTCAACGTTTTGTCAGAGACTCTCACCCCATGAGATTCACAGCACATAGCAAACCTGGGTTTTCAAACTCAAAAAAATTCAGCCCACATAGTCACAGCAGCATTACTGAGCCTTTTAGAAAATGCTGTTAAAGAAAGTTAGCCTGATTATCTCTCAGAAAGCATATACTAGAACTCAAACTTGGCAAAGACACTCAGGGCTTGTCAGCATTAGAGGGAGGCCAAACTGAATTTCTCACCAAAAGACTGCACAGCCAAAACTGGAAGATTATCAGTTTGCTCTTTTGAGGAGACAATCAACCAAAGCACTACCTTCAAAGAGTCAGGCTGCCCCATAGCTGCAGAGAGATGGAGAAGAGGGACAGGGACCTCCTGCCAGCCCAGCAGCCCTGCTCCTTGCACCATGCCTGGGATCAACATGTACTTCTGGCTTTCCAGGAGGGTTCCATGGAGGCTGCAGCACTGCTGGTCAGCAGCTTTGGCAAAAAAACAGATGGAAAATGCAGACCTTGCTGTGCTGGGCACTATTGCTGAGCATTGCACTTGTAGTTCACACAAAAACTGAGCTGTAAAAAAATCCTGCCAGAGGGCAGCAAATCCCTACAATTGCTTGTTTTTCACATTGTGATTCTAAACTGCAGCGAGTTTCCCTGTGCTACCACCCTGTGCTTCCTCGTTTGTAGCAGACTGGCCCAGGGAGGTGTCTCCACCTGTGCTGGGCACATCCTCAGGTGAGTTCCATGATTCCAGGGAGCACTTCCCACGCAGGACCTCTGTCACTTGGTGTGACACAGTGGTGTGCTCTGGCAGGCAGCCATGCCCTAGGCCACCAAAACCCAGTGGGCTCACCAGAGGCTGCCCTTCCTGGGATCTGCCTACCAGTGGGAAGCAGGGAGGCTCAGCTCTCCCACTCTGTGGGTTCACACATCTCCCCTCAGGCAGGACTGGGGTGCAATTCTCCCTAGGCTTTACTTCATGCTGAATATACTGATTTGCTGCTCCGAAGCCCTCTGAGCTGGCATATGGCAAAGTATCAGCAAGCTGAAGAAAATAATAACAATAAAAATAGCAGCAGCAACAACAATATAACAACCACAATATCATTATGGGTTACTGAAGACTGCAAAGTGGCAGACCACCTTGACCCCTGAGAGAAACCTTTCTGGGTAACTCAGCACAGAAGGATATTTGCAGGAGCTCTATTGTTAAGGAGGAAATGGCTGCACTTTTTTACTCAGTGTCATGGCAAATCATTGACTTCTGACTTCTAATTTTATTCCATTTGATAAATTTAGCCACAACACACACACATGCTCCATCTGAGAACAGTCTCTTGTTTGCAACATGCAGAAAGGATGTGCCCAAGCTCTGCTCAATATCTTTCCCTTTCCCCAGACTTTTCAAAGTTGTTTCCAGTTGTGCAGGATTGCTAAAAATTATCCTCTTCTTTTTGCTTGGTATTTCTTTCACTTGTATCTATCATGAACATACCCTTTCTGCTAACTAGATTTTCCTTTGGCAAGGGGAGGCAGCCCATCTTGGCATCCAGCTGACAGAGAAAATGAAGAACGAACAGCAATTTCCAATGCAGAGAAAGTAGAAACTGTGTTACTTTACTAGGCAGCAAACAGCTCTAGCTAAGACTAAGCAAAGTCAGCTTTAAAAAGGCAGTTCTGAAGTGAAGACACATAGAGAGAAATACTTGAACCAAAACAAAAGATACTGCTGAAAAAAATAGCTAACAAAATGATAAGAAAATGACTAAGCATTCATCAGTTTATATAAACCCTGTATCTCTCTCCCCAGATTAATCTAGAACACAGGAATTAATATTCAACCTTTGTCATCTGTCTTGTAACAGAAAACCTACTCCAGTGATGTTACACTATTCATATCAAGAGATTACAAAAATTAATAATAAAGACAATGATATTTTCTCCTTTCTACAACAATATGGCATTGAAAAAGCACAGCCTTGATGGGCTTCAACGAGGCTGTCTCAACAGGCAAGCCAGTTGCCAAATACTCTTATCAAAGACAGGAATGTTTTTTAAAAGAAGAATTTTCACACCCACAGAGATCCAATAAAATCCCTGGATTTTTACAAAATAATCCTTTTGTTGACTTTTTATCAGCAAAGCTAAGGTTGATACACTCAGAAGTCTGATGATGGAATGAGCTTTTTTCCAGTGGAAGTCATGCTGTCGGCAGTGAATTTTGCTGTCTGTGCTGGACCCAGATTTGGTGGCAATGTGCTTGGGGGGTGTTGGCAAAGGAAATGAGCCACAGGGCCTGCAGCAGCCTCAGGCAGGGGAGCATGGCAGGATGCATTCCTGCTGCCTCTGCCTTTCCTCACATGGGTGGGGGCTTACTGCATCAAGGCAACCTTGAGATATTTGCCTCACTGATATTCTGCAGAGTATCTCTCTCATTTTAGTAAATGAAGGGGATGGAATATGCAACAAAATGGATAATAAAAATGGAGAACACAATAATAATCATAAAAATGAATAAATTATAATAAAATAGATCTCATTGCACAATTATCAGCCTGACACTGATGGCTGATTATAGCCATGAGTCATTCTCTTTTAGTACAGTCCTTCACTGATCCCAATGAAGGTGCCAGAAAACTTGAGCAGCATTAACTGAGGGACATTTCAAAACTAGGGCAGGGCCTCCTCAAAATGCTACAAAGTAAAGTATGAATCAGATACAATAGAGCTATTTCCCTAGCACTGTAAGGAATGAGTTGAAAAATTAAAAGTTGAAATGCTGAATTACTGGAAGGTAATTTTGTAGAGAGATCACGTTTAGCAGACAAATTACAACTGTGTGTTGGGCTCATCGGGACAATCATTTGGCCTCTATCATCTCAGCTCCTTTTGTTACTGTAGCAAATTTTTCTTATTTACATGAGAATACGTGAATTCTGGTGGCCTACTAGATAGCTGGACTTCTGAACCCAAAAATGTCCCCCACTTCCTGCTGCATAAATGTCTCTTGTCTGCAGACAATTAGACCTGACAGCAGTCCAGCCTGGGAGATTAGACTCATGCTTAGTCCTAGCAAAAGGCAGGTGGTTTGATGGATTGATTTAATGGCTCACAGAAACACCCATAGCAGCAGTCCTTGTGCTTAGCTTGTGCTTTCCTCCTGCTCTTGGCACCAGTGACTGCATGCACTGAAATAATCACAAAGCCTCTTTGGCCCATGTCCAGCCTTACAAGATTCTCAGTGGTCAATAGCACAGTTATACACCTGTTTTGAGCCCAGAGGTTTTCCAGAACTGCCTTTTCCAAAGATGGCAGCCTTTACACTGGGGGCTATGTTTTGCATGCTTACACTATAGAGTCAGCACAGTGGCCTGAGCTCTAGAACAGCTGAGTGGGCTGCATTGCTACTCAGTTGTCTTCAGGAGGTATAGCATATTAAAAATCTTATGGATTACAGCATGTACACAGCAAGAGTTTCGCATTCTTTGAGGGTATTTCTCTAGTACTGTAAGGAATGAGCTGTAAGGAATCAGCCTTATGACATAAAAACTGAGTTCAGGAGTGGGCTTCAGCTGGCTGCCAGGACACCCAGGTTTCCTGCCACACTGCTCATTTACCTGTCGTCCAAAATAACCACACTGCAAAGAGTGGGAGATGGGGCATGTGCCCAGACCACAATCCAGCATAGCCAGCCTCCTGCCTTCAGGCTGTGTTAGGAAAAATGTCCATTTAAAAGTATCAGAACTGCTTGGGCTCTCCCTCTGCCTCTCTTCACCTCATAGCATTTTAAATTGTGCTGAATTGGTTCTTTTGAGGGGCAGCTTTCCTCTCTGCCCTCTTTCCTGATGCAATTGTAAGGCAAATCCTAAATGAAAACTGAACCAGTGATGCTTAATGTTCCAAGCATGTTCTTCTCATGGAAATGAAACAGAAGATTAGCCCTGTGCAACAGAAAGGAGCTGACTCTCCTCCTACCACCCTTTCTGGGGTCCAGCAGAGTTACTGTGTATTTGAAGTAGGGTAAGATCAGCCCCCAAAGTGAGCAGAACAAGCACCCACACGCACAGTGGAGTGATTACAGCTTGCACCCACCGCCAGCAGATATGGGTGACATTCCTCTCTTCCTACTCCTACAGAATAGCTGTAACACAACAACAATAATGACAAAAAGGTTGATTTTTTTAATCTCCACCAGCTGAGCATTCGATTAGAGCTAAATGTTAGTGTTGCAGAAAATGCAACAATTCAGTGTTGTCAGTCTAAGGGATTATTTCAATTATTCTAAGCCAAGGGGTCATGTAAACCTGGGTAAGCCTCATGTATGGATGGAGACTTTGAACAAACCTAATGAGCCTCTCTCAGTGGCCATGCCCCTGTAGTGCCTTTTCATCTAGCTCTCAGCTGTCACAGGACCTGCTGGCTCACTGCAAGGAGCACAGAGGGGATATTTCGAGGAACTGCTACTTACAGTCCTTACAGCAGCTGGTGGGTGCTGGGAACTAAAGGACTAACACCCGTCTAAAAGGAAAATTCCAAGGATGAACAAAGCAAACATGAATATTTTATGCCTGCTTTTCAGCTACTCCAAGTCTATGATGATAAACTGTCTTACAGCAGATAAGGTTATGCCCCTTTAGGAGTGGAGAATGCAAAACCATATTAAAATAGGAGATTTTTTTTTTTTTCTGGTGAGGTTCATGTGAAAAGTGAAGTATCTCTACCACTCAAATTAGCATCTTCAGTGAGATCAACTTGGCTTATTATTGGTTTTTAATCCAGGTATGCTCTGACCTGTGAATGGCTGCTGAGATATGAATACAGCAGTGGTGCTTACAATCATTGCCCCTTCTAAATCAAAGTGTATTGGTACCTGAATTCCTGTGGAGGCCCAGGAAGAATTTGTCTCATTCCTCCCTACTTCTAGCTTTAGAAAAAATGCCCACACCATGAAGTTTGATGCTGACACTTAAGAAAACAATACTTGTCCAAGGAGCAGTCCAAAGCTTCCAAAGGACTTTAGTTCATGCTTGTTACTTTATCCCATGCAAAGAGCATCACTGTCCATTGTAGGTACTCGAGGTCTCTGTGGGATCTTTGAGCCTGACTCAGTTTTACAAAGCTTGAGGCAGCACCTTTGATAGAGCAGTGAGTGGCCTGCACTGGCCCTGCCTCTGTCCTGTCCCTACCAAAGCCAGCTTGCATCTTGCCTGGGAGAAGTGTTCCCCCATCCCTGGGTCACACTGGAGGAAGATCAGAATCATCACCAGGGTCTTTGGTCTCCCATTAGGGAAATCCTGTGTCAAACTGCCCTGCCAGTGCTTTGGGTATTCCCTGTACCCACAGAGCTAAGACAGCCCAGCAAGGGAGAGGCAATAGCTGGCATTTTAACACTCCCACTGGGAGCCACGTGCAGAAATGGAGAGGCAGAATCCCTGGGCATTAAAATGCTCACTTCTCCTCAGGGTGGGGACAGCCAAGCACAGCCACACATGGAGGGCAAGGGTAGCAGCACAAGGTGAGTGCAAGTGTCAGCTGAGAAACCCAGCTGTCCTCTGTGTGCACGAGCCACTGGCCATATTGCTGTCCAGGAGGGAGGCGTGAGCCCTGCAGGGTTTCCACAGCTGTGGGACACAAAGCCAAGGCAAGGAGCACCTTCAGCAGAGGGAAAAACTAAATGCGTTTAGTTCTACCATGCAAACTCAGCTTGGAAGGAGCAATACAATAAATGCTCTTAATAATCTGCTGTCTAATTGACTGAGAAGGTTATTACTACCATGAAAACAAACATAATTTTTCCAAAAACTGCCCACAAATATGAGACTTTTTAACTGTCTGAGGAAAAAAAAAGCAGGACTGATGATATAGGCTGCTTTGTTTTCATAGACATTAGAGAGCACCTTAAATAAAAGCTAGGAAAGTTTTTGCTGTAATGGGAAAATGACAAAGGAGCTCTGACTTTCTCTGAGAAAACAGACTGCCAGTGTGTTAAAATATCACCCTGGTCAAAAAAATCAATAAAATTTTTGAAGAGGCCAGATTTAATGTTGAAACAGAAGCAGCCACATAAGTGAAGTTTAAAATACTGTTGTTTGAAATTATAGAAGTCTGCTTATTTTTAGCTGGTTAGATGCTGTTATCTTCCTGTATAAAAGGGGTTACATAATAGACATAATCCAAGCAGCAGCACAGGCCATGCATGCCAGGCTATAAGGTTATGCAACTGCTCCAAGCCTGCTCCTGCCAGGCAGAAAACAAAGCCTCACACCCCTCAGAACTGTTGTACTGCTTCTGAGTCAAACTCACAGACACATCCAGTACAGAATGAACATGCCTAGTCTCATTTACATGTGCATGTAGATATCTATGGATATCAACACATATTCACATATCCACTTGTTTTCTTGTTACAGCTTAAACAAGGTATTCCTTGAATCAGAATAATGCTGCCGTGGAATTACTCTGTTGACATTCAACAAGGGATAATCTGATATGTTGTGAGTGTTAAAAGCAGCAAAGTTAACTCTCAAAGTTAAATCAAACTTAATTTGGGAAGCCATGGAAGGAATTCTCCCCTTTTTCCTAATGGGACCTCTAGCTGCTCCTTACTGCTATGGTATTTGGAAGGCACACGGTGCCATGGCTGAGTGAGAACATCTCAGGGGCTTTAAATTCATTAAGCAATATGCCACAGCATTGTTTTTCCTTAGGCTTTTAGAAGAATAGAACTTTTGTATCTGAGAAGCTGCACTGTTCCCAGCCAGTACAGTTCTTCAAAGTGTACAGAACTATCATTTTCTACTTGTTTTAACCTGTGTTTGCAAACACTCCCACCCTCTGAGTCCAGCACAGATTGACAGGAAATTAGTTTTCCTGAAAGGTAAAGAAAAGAGAAGTTGTGTCTGCCACGGCATCTTAAGCATCAAATTTTCTTTGGCAAAAAACTTTCATATGTACCCTTATTGTGCATGATTTAATTCATTATCTACAACAAACAGTTTCAGTGCAAAACTGATATAATTTTTAATTCAAGCAACATCTTTTTAATCTTAGCAAGGAGTTTTAAGAGAAGATTTGTATACAAAAATGTATTTATGTGCAGAATTACAAGTCCCAACTGGTCTAAGTCCCAGCTGGTCTAGATTTCCTTCTGTTAGTTTCATTGGCGAGAGCTGTTAGCTCCTTTCTAAACAATCCTATCATTCCCATTTTTACAAGGCCACTGATTCTAGCTGAGAGCACTGCATTTGGAAGAAGCTGATGAAACACAAAAAAGCTATGTGAACACAGCCAGGAAGCCTTTCTCGTCTTTTTTCAACCTTAAAACTCAGTGGCAAAAGGGTACTTCAGAAAATGCATTAAATATCCATGTTCCTGAGTTGGGCCATGCCAGGAGAGTTTTACTTATGCTGACTTTGGCATCTTGTGAGGCACCAAGGTCTGGGCTGATCACTGCAAGGAGCCCTCAGTCCTGGGGGATTCAGCAGGTGCCCTGACACGGCAGTGTCCCCATCCATGGAGGCAGTGTCCCCATCCAAGGAGGAAGGGCAGAGGTGCCAGGCACTGCCCTTCCCCTGCCACACACACCCTGGGCTGAGCTGGGTGAGCCATGGCAGATGCTGCCAACTGCATACCAAGGCTGCTTACTCACAGTTTGTTGTCTTGGGTGACAATACTCAGCTTATGGCTTTGTTACCACTTCATTGTGGGTTTTGTCCGCTTCCCTAGCCCTGGCTCAACATTATGGGCAGAGCCATGTGAGTCAGATGGAGGAATTCATGCAAGTTTCAGGAAAAAAAAAGCATTGTGGGAAAGCACCTGTATTTTAACAAGGGAACATTTGACCTGGTGGGTTTCCCAATCCAGATCAGGTCAAGGGTCCCTGAGCAGCTGTGGGAGTGGGAGGAAAGATTGGGAGTGGAAAGAAGATGCCAGTGGCACCTAAAGCTGGTCAAGTTGGAACCACAGTCCCACACAAGTCAGACTGACGTGGAACAAAATGAGTCCCAGACTTTCTATATTTTATGAGTCACTCAAAATATGAATTTTATTAAGTTCAACACCCAGCAGTGGTGAGAGAGAAATAGGAAACTACCATAATGCTTCCCCAAATTTCAAAGTTTTTGAGTGCTAAATCAGAAAACGTGATAAAAGCTGAAAGCCTGTCAGTGTGTTGGTATTGCTTATCCTCAGCTAATTAGAGGAGTCTACAGCTCAGCATTTGGGAAGAACTGGGGTCTGGGTCCATGATCATCTTGAAACAGAAGTGGTCCAGGTAAAATAAATCAAACTCCTATTTCTGTTGTCTCTGGAAATCAATATCTATTTCCCAGGATCAACTATGGTTTAAGAACTGGTTCCAGCTAAGAACATAATGGTAAGTGTTCTCTGCTGCTTCAAACTCTCCCTTCTCCAACAGTTGTACTGCAGATACAAGCTGGATCATGTCTCTCCAAAGACTGAACTGTACAACCTGTATTAAGAAAACCTATTCATTCATTGTTTAATTGTAAGAGTAGTATTAACTTAAGAGTAACTGAAGGAAAAAAAATTGCTTGTTATCAAGGTTTTCAGTGTATTTTGTGTTTCTCCATGTGGTGCATGCTCTGTGGTCCTGTCTAGCATCAGTTTCCAACCAACCTGGCATGATCCCACCCTGGATTCTCCCTGGTAAAGGGCACTAATGCAGCACCACAGAGTGGCCCTGTCCCAGAAGGTGGCCCATTTGTGGAGCTAAGGAATCAAATACATCCTTACTTTGGTACTGGCTGGTGTAGTTGGTGGTCCACATGGGAGCACTCAAGACATGAGATACCTGACATTCAAATGTGCAACTTCTACCTGTCCTCAGTCAGCAGCAGAGCTACCTCCAACTCCACCTCTTCCAGGGATATTGTTGTGTGGTAAATGTTGTTTTCTTCACAAAAGAAAGGGCTCTAACTTGGTGAAATAGAAAATAAGTTGTAAAAGTACATTCACTTAGATACTTGATTCCTTTAATAGTTATTAAGAAGCGTAGGACAAATTCTGGTTTTGATCTTCTACCTAAGACAACCTTGTGATGCAGATGCAGAACTGGGCTCCCAGCTCTTCACAGAAATATATGACCTCAATTCAAAAGCCTTTGTATCCAGATAGCTGCACTACCACAGACACTCTTCTGTGTGAAATTGTACCCTAGGCTACAGAAGAACCACTGGACAAATTCAGACCTGACATAAAGTGACAGAGCCTTATGTACTTGTACAGGTCTCTACCAGCATTTCCTCATACAGGATATCACCACAGACTGAATCATGAACATGGACATTTCACCCACAGCATTTGCTTAGTTTGTATAAATTTCCCACAAATTATCATAACTTTAGCTGATGAAGACCTTATGTCATTTTAATTGAATTTTTACTACCCAAATAAATCTTCTATTTAAATCTCAACATCATTTATTCTAATAAGCACACAGAAATAATGAAAACACATTATGAAGTGACAGAGAACATTTTATAAAGACATTTCACTGGCACAGTGCATAAGCATTACATTTTCACTTCAGCTGTATGAGGCAGCATTACACAAACCCGGAGCATCCAGTATAAATACAGACTGACATTGGTGACAGCTATTTAGCAAAACTGGCTAACAGTTTCTATGCTTTCAAGATACTAAAGTAGGTGCAAATTCCCTAGAAGTTTAACAAAATCTGAACTGAATAAAGGAGCTAAAGTAGAATATAGATAGAAATATTTTATAAGGTAAACACAAGAACTTCAATTTAAAGGCTTAGCTCTTAATAACTGTTAGTTTTTCTAGACTTCAGTTTTAATCTTTCCTCTCCCCCACCAAAACAAGGACGTTTTTTACCTTTACTTTTGCTGCCATCCATTGCTGTTACACATTACAAAGCCAAAGGTCAGTGGCAAAGCTCTCCTGGAGCTTCTCAGCACATGACATTACAATGACTCACTATAGGCCCCAAGTCACTCAGTCTCAAGTGAAGCCTGTTCAGTTTCAGTGTCTAGGTTTAAAGGCAGGTTTAGCATCCACTGCAGGTCTGTAATGAGCTGGAACTTTGGTTCAAGTGAATCTGAGCATCACCTTTCACACCAGCTGTAAATCAGTCTGGGCAAAGCAAAGACAGTTTTTGCTGTGTGGAGTTACCATGAAGAAATGTTCAGAGATAAGGAGATTACAGAGAATACAGCAGATTATAATTCATAGAGACACGATTCAGACCTCCTTACACAGCTGAGTATCTTCTCCAGATAGCCCTGCTGATGTTAATCAAACTGCTACAGGAATGGGCGCCATGTAATGTGAGCAATGTACTCAGACCACAGATGATCAATACAGACACTTGTAAGGGCAAAAAAGAAGTCTTAGACCCACATGTGGGTTTCTTATTAATGTTTGTGTCCATGATCTTGAACAATATTCTGTCCAATACATCATGCAAAAATCTCAAATAAAATTATTTTATTGAGTCAGAGTGGTGTAGGAAATTTCTCGGGCTTGTCTTCAATTCAGTGAAGGCATCCATTGTTTGTTACATTGAAAGGCTATGTGGAAGACAGATAGGTCTTTGATGGAATGCATTTGTTCACACATGAACGTGAATCAATGAATAACTGCAAATGGACATGGCACAGCCTGACAGAACAGCGTGTTATGGACGCTAAATTAACCAGTAATCAGTAGTTCATTAAGCTATACTACCTTCAGAGAGGTCCCCATCTGAAGCCAAAGGCTGCAAGCCAAACTATTTCAATGAATAGAGTTCTTCATTTTCTCCTGACCTGCTGAGGGAAATGCACACTGACAGTAGGATCTGTCAGCCTGTTCTCATTTCCCACTCACTGACCAGCCAGCAGAAACAAAGACCTGCAGCTGCTCCAAAGGCAGCAAGGATGCCTCCTTCCCAAGGGGTTGGGTTGAGCAAAGAAGTGCTTCCCTGCTCCCTGCCCAGGCAGAAGCGCTGCTGGGTGCCAGCTGCCAGCGCTGCTCTCAGAGCCCAGAACCCCTCACCTAAAAGCAATTGCAGAGATGTTCAGTCAGACAGAATCTTTTAAACTGATGGCAGAACACTAGTACTGGAAATACCGATACCTCTGGAAGTAACACAAATCAAATTAGGCCTCAGAATACTGAAATATAAATTTTTAAAAGTGTGTGCTGATGTCTAACTCTATACTCTTCACATTGCTTATGCAGAAGCAGTAGAATCAGTGGATGTGGCTCTGGGCACAGTGCAGCTGCTCACACAACGTACCACTTGATTTCAGCAAGAGTGCAGAGAACAGTTCCCAATCCCTCGTCCACAACACTCTCCTCATCACCATGTTAAATCACCCACTCTCAAACAAAGAGGTTCTGTGTTCTTCTTTTAATCTTCTACATGGCTGAATCATTGTACAAGTTCATTCAACTTTTTTGCTCAGGTAAAATTTCCACTGCAACAACAGAATTTTTATCTGTCAAACACATGAGTGAAACACAAGGTAGGAGTAAAGGAGCATGTAAAAAAATGCTTTCAAAAATTTTAATGTCTAAAAAAGTTCCAGGAGTAGAAAATTACTAAAACAGAATAAAATCATTTAATCAAGAATGCCTTTTCCCTTTACAATATTTTTTTTAAGAAACAGGACTCTTAGAGGCGCCATTTTTATTCCCTTGCACTGCCTCAGAAGACCTTAATGTGTAGAACAAAGCAGAAGAAGCTGCATGGCTCCTAAGAGGAAGATAAAAAGGCTTTGTTTTCTCGATCTACTAAACACCACACGAACCCAGTGTTCCAATAGCCTTTGGTCAGGCAATTCACAAAATATTCCTGTCCAGCCCTGGTAACACTGACAAATAAACCTCTGCTTCATGGCTTCAATACTCTCCAGGCTGGGTTTACCAGTCACCTGGAACCTGGGGCCCCTCTCTGAGTGACGGTCGTGGATCTTAAAATCAGTGGGAGACAAATGGAGGTAGGCAGAGGAGTCGCTGTTCTTGCGGATGCATCTGCCGTTCTTCTTGCACAGCACTTTGCTGCAGAGCTTGGCTGCTGAGGTCACATTAATGACGTAATGTCCCAAAGGTCCATCAATGTACTGCTTCACCGTTAAGCAGCTCTCCTGTGAAAAATAAACAACCACAACACACTTCTAGTATCTAGCACTATGTCCATGTTTATGATGTCTAGAAAGATGCTATTACTAAATTGTTCCTAGCTAAAGTAATCCATTGAGATAAATCTTGTTGGACTTACATACTCCAGAGATCTATAGATCTATTTGGTTTAAATGAGTTTATTTCCATGTGTAAGATTGGAAAAGTATTGACCTCTACTATAGTTTCTATTTGAGTGCCTGGTAGGAACATATAGTGTGAGACTAGGGAGGAGTTGCAGGAAGCAGGAAGAGAGGTCATATGGTTCACATCTGAGACTAACTGGTTGCTTATGTAGAGATTTCTGGTAACTGCTGACTAGGAAAAGTGCATGTTTTAACAGGTTTTAAAGCACAAATTAAGTCATCACTCTGGCTCTGATCGCTCGAATAGCTTCAGTTTACCAGGAGCCACATAATATTGATAAACCAGCACAGAAGTTGCTGCAATTGCAATTAGAAAGTTCCAGTTCAGATTTCCTGGTTCCTCTGACCAAGTTAGTGGTACTTTGCCAGAGACTTCAGGAGTAGGACAGTAGACTGTATGAATACCTGGGCACCAAAGGCCAGGTTTAGGAATGGGGGCTATTCTTCCATGCCTCCAGGGAAACTCCAGTCCTGCCTCCCATCTCTTCAAGAAGATTTATTTATGCAAGTCTGAAGAACCTGGGAGAAGTAACTAGGGCTTGTCTTCTGACATTATTTTCCATGTAACGTTTCAACATTAGCAACTGGAGAAAATACCTCACCTCCAGGCTCAGTTCCTTCACAGTCAATCTGGACAACTGCTGTAGTTACAAAGTAGAACACTGTAAAAAACAAGCTGTGCTTATATTTATATGGCATTGCTTTGAAATATGTCTATCTCCTCACCTGGACTCACTATTCCACTGAGCTACAAATGACCTGCCCGAAGCAGTGTGCTCTGGAGCAACAGGACTTGTCAGCCTAACAGAATTAATGAGACCTGAAATTATTACTGAGCCATCATCCTCAGCTGTTGGGTGATGGCACTGATAAAGATAGATTGGAGGGTGTGGTGCCAGACAGGAGGTACTGAGGTGATTCCTAAGAATTGGCAAACTGATCTGACCGACCTTTGAGCTGGCGTACTGCATACTGCCCCAGAGAACAACTCCAGCTGCTCCCAAAGCCGCGCTTTCCCCGATGGTACTGACCAGATCCCTCTGAAAAAGAAAGTCAAATCCACACATGAGAATAACAAATATAAAATGTTAAAGTAAAAAAGCACTGGGATATGGGCATCAGTTCTTTTTTTTTTCCCCCAGAGGGAACATTGGTCCTATGGTATATTCTTCTCAATAAAATCACTGTTTAGTTTAGAAAGCTCTTCTGTATCTCTGCAAAGGTTGGCATAGGTGGCATTCATCAGTGTGCCTCTTAAATAATGAAATCTTTGTCATTTATTCGCAAGGGTTCCTCCAACCAAGCCAGTGGAGTAAGAATTTAGTGATCTGTTTTATGTACTAGTCCTTGAATGATTACCAAACCTACCTAGGTAACATTTTTGGCAGGTGATGGTCAGTCTGATCACACATCAGTGGATCACCCTTAGAGTGTCTAGCTGCAGCTGATGGCTTTAGGCAGGGTCTAACTCGTGCTGGTTTAGCCATGTTACAGACAGGGCTGATATTTCTACCAGCATGAGTGCCATTAGTCCAAGAAAGATATCTTTGAAAAATGAACCTTTCTCCCTGCTAAAAGTGCCAAGTGGGGGAAAAAAAACCAAATGCACACACCTGCATATTTAACCATGTCCACTTTTAGAACTGAACCAATAAGCATCTGAGTTATAGCAATAGTAATAATACAACTCTACCAGAGCAATCTGAGTGTGCAACAGGAGTCACCAGTGCCTTGCCAACCACATGACAATGTATCTTGCAAGTGTCTTAAAGCCATTCTCTGAGATTATGAATATTGTGTCTAGGAAAATGCAATTAAACCTTCAAAAATATGTAGGAAGGAACTTCTTCCCCCATGTTTCAAGGCATACTCATTTACATCAAAAACCATTTTTGTCTTCAATAATTGATTAAAAAGTAATTCCTGATCAGTATTTGTAATGACAGACATTACAATATTTCTCAATTTGACAAAGAGAAAATTCCTTTTAAAATATACTTATGGTCTTTTATACAGTCTTTGCAACTCTTTAACTAGAGAATAATGAAAATACCAGCCAAATTATCTCAGTACAGTGCTGGCAAATTTAGAAAAACAAAATTACAGAATGGAAGAACTGTGTTATTATTAATTACTACTAAATAACATATTCCTCTATGGGGGAAGTGTAAGTGGGCCTGCATTGATTTATCAATGCATAGTTACGGAATTTCCATTCCTGAAACATTTGTGGCCTGAGAGATACAAAAAAAGCACAAATAAATATCATGGGAAAGGAAGAAGCCACTGAAGAGTTGAAGACAATTAGAGGGAATTCAGAGTGAGGAGTGGCTTTGACCCTCAACTAAAGGTTGGACAAAAAAGTGCAGAAGAACCTGAAAAAGCCTGGAAGAGTAGAGCTTGCCTGCTGGTTCTCAGTGCAGAGTTCAGAGTGATTTAAGGTGTAAGTGGTCTTGCCTGAAAGCTCCTGTTGCTGCTGATCACCCAAAGAGTCTTTTAGAGACTCTTAAAAGCACACAGACCAGTAGTACTTTTTAAAGGATAGTGGTGTGGACTGCAGGTGTTGTTTTCAGTGGGGTTAAGGAGGACAGGTATTTCCTATGGGAATTAAATAATTAGTCAGTTTTTTAAAAACAAATGTATATGTTAATTAAAGATCAAAATACCAAGCGTTAAAAGAATGTGAAATTCAGACTGTTTTGTTGGTAATGAGGGTTCCCAGGCCTTCATCATCTGCAAAACATTGTATGAAGTTTACCCAGATGCAAAGACTGGACTGTGATTCTACATTACTCACATGACAGTTGAGTGATTTTGCACTAACACATTTCATACCTCATTGAAAAATGAATTAAAACTTATCAGACCTCCAGAACAAATAATAAATAAATATTTAGGATTGCTGGATGAACTAGGACCCGAGAAAACCCTGAAATAAATTTTTTTGTAAATAATTGCTCTGGGAATTAGAGTGCTTGACCGGAAGTCAGTAAATCTAGTTTTTATAACTCCATATTCCATATCTTTCTTTTGTTAGTTTTATCAGATCCACAAAAATATTACAGCACTTCATGTCCAGTTCATATGGATATAAAATTGACAAAACTAATCCTTAAAGTTCATCCGGGCCTCTAGATGTGTGAAGTTCAATGGTACTGATAATTTCACACCTAAGTCCCTGAGGCACCTGCTCTTCCACTTTCCTGCAATCTAGAATTGCCACCTTGACAACACTGAGAAATTCAGCACTTATCTCTGGCTAAGGCCAAAATTTGGCATTTTATTGGAAGGTATGTTTTCCTAGGGATTCTTAAAGGACTCTTACAGCACTTGCTTGGGTGCTAGATGCTGGTGAAAACAGCAGTTCACCACAAAAATATTGTATAGTGGGACTTCATTTAAATTCTTTCCTTACACCTTACATTTTTTGTATTCTTTGGAACAAAGATCAGGTGCTAAGAGTCCTTCCCAGAATGAGAGAAATAGAAATAGCTGGTCTGATACATAATCTCCAGATAACCCTGTGGAGAGGGTTACATTCATCATGAGGTTTCAGATGACATCTCTGTCTGATACCATTTCACTTTGCACCAACTCAATGAATGCTCAAAGGAGAGAAAGATAAATAAGTGGGAACCCAACTACAGCTTATGATAAATTTGTGTCAATAATGAAGAACTGAGTAAGGCACATGAACTCCCTCAGCAGCCTCAGACACAGCAGTCCTGGCTTTGGGACTGAACCATGTGCCCCTTCTCACAATGCACAGCTTGGCATTGGTGGGGGCTCACTGGAATGGCTCTTCTTTGAGAGTGTAATAAAAGCCTCATATGGAAGAAAACATGCAATTTAAAAAAATAGATATTTTAAATATTAATGTCTTATCATTTGTCTAGCTGGGGAATCCTAATTTGTTTCTTGTATCAGACTTTAGCAACTGGTATTTGTCCAAGTGATTAACAAATCAACAAGCTTCTTCCCTTGTGATGCTCATTTTTGTTCAAGCTTTTGGGAGCAGTGTGTAACTCCTTAAGACTAGGCTGGGCTTCCCCCAAATGGACACCTCATTCAGCAGGGAGGAGGAGGCTCTATTGTCTGTCAATGTTTCTTTGTATTTAGATCACCCAAGTCACTGCAATGGACCTTAAAAGACTAGGAAGTGAACTAAACCATTAGTTTTGGAGCTCAAGATTAATGTGAAACAAGACAGTCAATTTTAGTTACATGTTGAGGAAAGAAAAATATGTGTAATCTTGAAGAGCCTTAGTTACAGATGAGAGTTTTCTGTATCAGCAATATTAGTTCAAGCCTGGCATGGTTGCAGGGGTTGGTCTCTATACACATGCACACCTGGTCATCAAAGACTATCTGTAGGGGAGCAACAGGATTGCTATCCATTATTAATAATTTGCCAGTTGTCATCTTGCTTTATTAATGATCTCAGCCATCTAGTCAGGAAGCACAGATGCTACTGCGCAACTTCCCTCCCCCACATGCTTAGTAGTGAATTGTCTCAGCAGAAAGTTTCTAAATACCCTACAGATGGCAAACTGCTTATACACATTTACAGCAAATATAAAAACCTTTCATAATGATTTGGATCCCAATTCAGAATTTATAAATGGTTTCCAAGACAAAAAGCAGGATTAATTTCTCAGACACCTTATGCACAACTCACCGGATTTCCAGATGCAGTCAGGCTGAAAGGAACAGCACACACAGCTACAGCATCTGTCTGGGACCTGGGCCTTTCTTTCTGAAGGTTTGATAGACCTGTGTCTCCCCCTCAGTGACTCTGACTCACAACCACTTTTTCTGACTCCACTGTGCAATTTCACATAAACCCTTTGTAGAGAAGGGCTTTCATACAAGTCTTGAATGTCAGTAGTGTTTCTGTTGGAACAGAAAGCACAGCTCTTGCAGAGCTCGATGGTTCAAGGCTGTGGTTGTCCTGACCCAGTCCCTGCCAGAGGTCAGGTGACTATCCCATCTGCCCACTGTCCTGATTTTTATGTGGCCATTTAGCCTGGATGTCATTGTCCTGGTACCTCTCCTTGTCACCTTCATGCACATTGTTTCTGGAGCTCAGAGGTTTCATGGCTTGTTTGTAACTGTGAGCATCACTTAGGAGCTTGGCATGGGTCAAATGAGAAGCTCCAACCTAGTCTAAAACCTAAACATACAAAACCACATTTAAATCATTCTGGTGGCTCTAGGGCTATTAAAGAGTACAAGAATATTTTTTTTTATTATTTCTATGTTTTTAAATACAAGTCTGCATGTTCCTGTCAGACCCCAAGCTGTTCTCACAGATTATGTGTGAAGTCTGGCCACATTAAGCCCTGTCCCATGAGTACCCTGCTCATGCTGTCCTTATTAGAAAATATGTAGTGGAGCATAATCCAAATATGTTTCTCTAGCTGTGTAAAGATCTTTTTAAAATTGTAAAGCAATCTTTCAAGTATCCAAAAGTTAGTGGCTACATGCAACTGGAAAGCAGGCTGGGGAGTTAAAGAATGTAACCTGAGAGAAGCATCACTCCAAAGTATTACTGCACTGTTCAGAAAACATCTTAAGGTAAAAGAGTAACTATGTACCACCACAGATTTTGAACTCACATATAACAGCATGCTAGTATTCATAGCTTCCAGCAACATTCATGGTATCTTTATATTGATCAAGGGACTAATTAATTTTATAAAAATGTATTATTACAGACTGCATTTGAAGAATTCTTATGTATTTCCTAGCCTGAGCTCTTCAGTGTAGGTGTTCTGGGTGACATCCTGCCTGAGCTGACCCCAGTGACTCCTTGCCTTCAGGACTAGGCTGGCCTATCTGCCCATAATTTCTGAGTCAGCTAACACCTGTGATTTCCACAGAGAAAAGAGCTCCAGAGAGTTCCTGGTTGCTGAAAATGAATTAGACCAAAATCCTAATTACTTCTATGTGCTATTTGCTTCTCAGGGGCAGCCTGAAAGTATAATTTTCTTCCTGGGGTCAGCTTGAAACATTTCTCAGGCTCTCAGGGATCTGCTGCACCTCCTCAGCTCCAGCCTCAGGCTGAAGCCCTCCATAGCCTGTGGCTCACTGGACTGAACTTTGCCTTTTCCCTTGCCAATTCTCTCCCTTTTTCTGTTCTAGTTTGAGTCAGGAACTTGACTCTGGCAGCATTAGAAGGAATGTCTCACACAGGTCTCCATAAAATAAAGGGAGGGAGAACCCCCAGATGCCCTTTGTCATCAAGGGGTTATTTCCATGAGTTCCAAGTCCCAGATCTTCTCCTTTCTCATGGAATTGATAGAAACCAAAGAAAAGCTTTTGGCACTTGAAGCAACTGTTAGAGAAATGAATAAGTTAATAAGTCTGTGCATCTCTATTATGTGGATAAACAAAATTGGAGCAATAATCAATTAGAGAAATGAATAAGTGTCTGTGCATCTGTGCATCTCTATTATGTGGATAAACAAAATTGGAGCAATAATCATCATTACATATCCAGAAAGTCTGAGATTTTCACATATATAATTTACCATCAGTGTTGTGGCCACTACATATTTATTGCACTTGAACACTGGTTAATGGAACATTGCATGACTCAAAAACTGGGTTTCTTTGATAAAAGGACTCCACAGTTTAGCATTAAATGTTAGACGTGAACATGTTGTACTTCTGAAAAGCGAAATAGATAGCCAATGCTCATCATGCAGGAGTTAGGAACTCCAGGACAGATTGCTTTACTTGAACTAGTTTATTTCTATATTGAATAAATTTACATTTGCATAAAGAAACAAAAAAGCCCTGAGGATCCTTTCTCATGAAACTTTATCTTTCCATTGCACTAATTAATTTTAAATGTCACAATATCTGTCAAGCTCATTTCACAAGCTGCCCTGAAAAATAAAAATATCAGAATGAATTACTTCCTTAAGGAATATGTTTCTTTGTACTTTATCTCTAAATTACCTTCATTAAAAATATACAATGTTATCTCACAGAGGTAGACCAAACCACTGCAAGATTAACTCTTGAAAGGCACAGAGTTTTGTACTGTGAGTACAGTACTTCCTCTCAGGAGCCGCCTTAAATGTGAAAAACAAATGTGTAAGTGCTTTTAGAACATATCTTTTCTAAGAGGCTATTTCTAATTCCTACATTTTGAAAGAAGTCTGTCTGCTTACCTCTGTTAAAACATGGAAAGTATAGGCATAAAATGGTCTGGAGTAAACAAATACAGGCAAAACATAGTCATTTCTAGCAATTGAGGCAATGCGTATTGCCTCTTTAACCCGATAGTGAACAAATTTTAGTGCATTTGGACTTGACTTCAGAATATAATCCAGGTATATGGAAGGATAGAGAGCAGTGCTTTCCTTCCACAGCCAAAGCAGGAGGTCGTTGCGGAAAGACTCGATGGGTGGGCATTTCCCTGTGTATGTTTGGGGGTGTTCTTTGTAATCGTAATTGTAGCAGTCTGGGTAAAGATAGTAACCCCACAAACCATCTGGTCTCATATGCTCAGCCAGAAGAATGGTGTTATTCATAAAACTCCTGCCAGCGTTTTCAAATTCCTCTTTAGCCACTTTCCTAATTTTGTCCTCTGACCACCGAGGATGCCGTCTCCTAACAATCTCCAGAGATTTATTTCTATAAATGCTTTTATTGCCCCAGTTCCTATCCCACTGGGGCCTCCAGTTTTCCCAATCAATGACTGCAAGTCCCTGAAATTTCTTCATGGGTATGCAATAGTCAATGTCAGACTTTGCTTTGCTAAGGTGTTTGATAAGACTTTCGTTCTGGGGCACCCCTCCATTAACGGGATCTCCATTATCTGAGTAGTAGGGGTAGTGTCCCAAATGGGTGTGATAGAAGATTGTCACGTTGGATCCACTCAGAGTCTCATTGATGTTGGATGCAATGTCAAAAACACCGAGATCCAGGTCCACCCTGTAGCGCAGCCGGCACTGCTCGGTGGGCGCGTTCCAAACAACCACGAAGGGCTTGTGCAGAACCGGAGGGGCCCGTGCTGGCTTCGGCAGCGCGGCGTCGGCCAGAGCGAGCAGTGCCACCGCTGCCAGCGCTGTCACCCAAGCATCCATGGCTTGGGCTTTCCTGGGAAATTGCTAGGATGTGCCCTTGAAAACAAAAACCAAGATGAGGTGTTAGAAGGGCGGCATGGAGGCAAATTTGATGGTAAGGGTATGTCATTTGGTTTGATGTGCTTTTGATAACATTGAACTCAGCGCAAAGAGAGAAAAGTGCAAAACTGATCTTGTAAAAGTTAACACTAATTTCAAATGCTTTGAAAAACATTTTGATGGACTACACTGTCTGAAAACTGCACTTCCTTTTCACCCAGACTCCTCACACAGTTGTTTTAGACCTTTCCATGACATTTATTTGCTCCCTCATGTCTACAAAACTAGATAATAAAGCAATAACATAAAATGACAATATAAAAAAAGAATGTGCACTCATTCGAAATTTCAGCTTCCAAACAAGCTCTGCTATGGTCAGCCTGACTTGCCAAGAAATTATCACAGCAAGGCTACAGCCTTTACTATCTGTATATTCAAATGGTCACAATAGGAAAGGTAACTTAGACAAAAGGCAGACACTTCTACCTCATACGGATTAATGAAGACAACTCAGAAACTCTGCAGTTTTCAGGATATGAAAATACTGTTATCTACCTCTAAATTTCATTTTCATTTTCTAAATGAATAGAGGCAAGAGTGATAATCAATCTCCAGTCTAGGAGAGGGATACTATTAATGACTTAGTGGTCTAAGCTACTTATTCCAAAGACAAATTAAATATCTGTATGTTAAAGATAAGTTCCATTAAACAGGTCTGAACTAGCTGAAAGAACGTGCTGTATCTTTGAAATATATACGTTTTTAGAAATGAGGGGTATTCATATTAATTTTTCCTTTCAAGGTCTGATGTTTTCCCTGATGGTCACATGGCTTGGGGCTGCAGTACTCTGGGAGCTGCCAGAGCTGCAAGGCTGGGACCCCCAACACACCCCTGCTTTGTACCCCATGTCCACAACTGGCTGCTCCAGAATTTGCCTCTGCTCCAGAATCTGTCTCTGCTCCAGTCTCATCACCAAGAAGCACAACTCAGCTCTGTCCTGGGTTTGTTATTCAGATTTCTTTGCTGATCTTTTTATGCTACAGAGATTATTAAAAAGGTTTCTCTGTTAATATGCATAGTTTATCATCTCAGTTGTTATTTTCTATTATTCACCATTTTAGGCACATGTTAAATTACTGCAATCGTGTGCATTGCAGGTTCGATTCATGCACCAGATATGTGAATTTTAAATGTCATGAAACTGGATGTTTCCCTATTTTTACATCCATTTGAGTGATTTCTTTCCTTGCCTGTAAAGTCTAGCTTTACTTGTCCCTGGTATTTCCTCAGTTAACATCAGTTAATCAATGATTAGAAGAGCTTTCCCCTGTTTGAAAATATGTTTGCTCTAATAAGTTATATAATACAGGATTTCTTCCTCTTTCATTTGTCCTTCTATGCCATTCTTCCATCCTCTGGGTTTGGTGCTTTTCCCATCTGACACTGTTCTCCTACTTTTCTGCCTTTCCCTTAAACTCTACTTTATGTCCTTATGTCTCCTACAGAACAGTCCTCTGTCCTCAGTTTTGTAGTTTTCTATCCTCAGTCCCAGAAAAGCATTGAGTTCCCTCACCTGTGGTCTGATTTGAGAGCAGCTTCCCAAGATGAGAAGGAAGCAATTTGCAGGAGCTGTGGCTGGGGTGGGGAGTGAAAGATGGGACAGCAAGAAGCCAAGGTGCAGGATTTCCCAGGAGCAAGCCCTCACTGCCAAGCTGGAGAGTTATGCTCTGTGGTTTCCTCACCCACTATCTGAATGCTTGTTCTGTAGACCTAAATACAGATTGAGCACCCAAGTTTTAAAATATTGTTCATAGTCCTCTAGATCCTATTAAGGACAACATCCTTGAGTGAAATGGGCCATTGCCACCAAGCCAACACTATTTAAAAGCCTGCCTGCTCAAAAAGGACAGAAGGTTATTTTCACTGCACTGTTGGAAGTAAGTCTTATGCTTGAAACTGGTATATTTTTCTCCATTTTCCTGCAGTTTTGCATAATTATCTAAGTAAAGCCATGGCCTGAGAAAAACAAACAAACAAAAAAGCCACAAAACCTGCCTTTCCCTTTCCATTTTCAACAAACTGAGGAACACACCACAGTACTCTGCATTTCTTGTTTGATGGAGCAAATGATCTTTCTACATCGATAAGTGTTTTTGCATTATTTGGACTGGATTGCTTTGCAGTACACATGAACAAATCCATAAGATAAACACCAATTTTCTCAAAAAGTGGTAGCTCAGATGGAATGGGAAGAGCATCAGGAGATTTGGACTGGATTGCTTTGCAGTGAACAAATGAACAAATCCATAAGACAAACACCAATTTTCTCAAAAAGTGGTAGCTCAGATGGAATGGGAAGAGCATCAGGAAAAAGGAAAAAACCTTTAGTGAATTTCTGTGTAAGAAAAGATCTGGGAAAAGATCCCAGCTTCCTGTTCCCACAATCCAAATGCTGGATTGTTCAGCCTTGTGTTATTATGTACATATAATTAGATCAGCTTTTCAGATATCAGTGACTAACACAGTACAGTTCTTGTCTGGATCTGAGACCCCTAGACATTAGAATATTGCAGATAATAAATCATAACAGAGCTAGGTCATGAGATAATATTGCAGGGTAATTTTAAGTTATGTATTTTTCATTCTTGGGCAATTCTTGTTGCCTGACAAGATTTTAAAGCCCCTGACAAGACTTTAAATAACGGAGCAGTTGGAGCTGGAAGGGACATCTGGAGGTCACGTAGCTCACCCTCAGAGTTGTTCATTCAGGATAAAACATCACAAGTGACAAAATGAAAACATTTATCTCAGGAAATGTCGAATAGTTCTCAAGATTTGAATTGACCAAATCCTTGAAATTGTGAAGAAGGCTCGACATGTTGCTCATCTCTAGAATGCAGATTTCTGCACCTACAAGATGAATCCCACAAAAAAAAAAAAAAAAAAAAAAAAGGGTGGAAATCTGTCTAACCCTGCTCAAGCTGTTTAGAAGCTAGGATGTGATCAAGGGCAGTCATTCAGGATCCTCTAGTGAATACTTGATACCTCCAAAAGGTGCTGTAAATTCCTTATTTAAAGATACATATCAGCTATCCAGTGATCTCTATTAATCTAAATAAGATGATAAGTGCATAGATAACATGCCTAGCTTTCAAATGGCTAAAGCATCTCACTGAAATTAAAGCACTGCATTTCATTGCAAAGCATCTCACTTTGCATGATACTTTTCATTCCACAGAGGAGACATTACCATATACACAGATCCTTAAAGGGGAGATAATTAGAAGAAAAAGATCATAATTTGAAAAAGTTCCAATATAGTTTCATTAATCTGCAATTAATTCTAATGTTATTTGCAGATGGGAATTTAATTACAGACACTTTTTCTCTAAAAAGTCTTCTGAAGGCAAGGGAAACAAGATTTCAAAGAAGCAGACAAGCCTATATTTCTGAATGACAAGAAAATAAATTATCTGTTTTTCCACAATGCATGAAGGAACCTCTAAACAAGAACAAAACATCTTTTATTACAATTTCCATTGCTCTGTCTCTGGACTTCGTCCTTTTTACTCTCATCCATGGCCACTAATTGGAGCGCTTTAATCCCTGTTTTTAATGAGCACAGACACTAACGATTCTTTCCTAAAGCTCATTATCAACTTTGGTGCAAATTCTCCTTTTTTTTTTTTTATTCAAAGACACATTATCATGGTCAGTTTAACTTCTCAAACATGCAGATAGCTTTCTGTGGCACTACAGTTTTTTCAGAGCAGAATATGCTCTCAGAGTTTCTGCTCTATATTTTAAAAACAAAAATGAGTTCTTCATAAGTGAATGAAATGGGGTCTGATCACAAACCTTGCGAAGCTGATAAGGGTTTTTTATTGTATTCAGGAAATTCTCAATCATGTTTTTACTGCACAAAATAACATGTAGTTTTCTATTTGCCTCAGTTTCTGTTATGCAGTTTAAGAAGAAGTAGGTTATGGCTGGACTTCAATATATGCTTTAGTAAGTTTGAATTTTGCCATTTCTTGAATTTCTTGAAAGATCAGTTCATTTCTGCATATTCCTCTCATGATTTTTGTAAAAATTGAAAACATTTACTTTTCCCAAGCAACTGCTTAGTCCAGCCTGTACCCAACTGTGTTTATTAGTCAGAATTCCACTCTATTTTGATTTTCAAATAGTCAAAACCAACTGAACTAAACATCTTAATTGCACACTTTGATTACAAAATATACCACTTAAAATTCATAAAAATATAGTCTCTCATGCTAAAGAAACCCATTTGCACAGCATGTGTTCCAATACAGATCAATGGTATTCTCTAGATGGACAATTCTTCTCTAATGGTTTTATTGATTATCCCAGCATTTTTTGCACTGCAACACATGACATTACAGCTGCTGCTCATTACAATTTTTATGTTTGTCATATAAGCAGACAACACAACTCCATAACAGCCAGCAAAGTTATCCTTTCATTTTACACTCATTTATGTGCTGACTTGAAGTATGGTCCATACAATTATCGGTAACACTATTCATTTAATCTGTGAAGTATGTATTATACTGCACCATTGTCATTGGACTCAATAATTACTTCAAAATTCAGAAACAAACTTAAACAAAAAATCTGTAGTTCCTATGGTAACAACCACTTACAATTCCTTCATAAGCAGTATCTGATTAACATAATTTAAAATCCAGAATAGGAAGGAGTACAGTTAACTCACAGAGGAAAGGTTATTTTTTCCAACAAAAGAGTCATGTTTTGTGATCTAAACCAGATTTACAACATTTCTCCAAATTTGTTTTCAGCCTCTCATACGTGCTATTGACTCCTGTCTTGCAACTGCTGAGCATACTTCACACTTTGTTTCATGGCAAACGTATTCATTTTAACTAGTATTTCTCATATTCATAGGAAATTATTTTTCTAGGAAATGAAATAACTGCCAGCTAGAAGTGTCCTTTTTGAACGTAGGCTGACCTCATTTGGTGTAAAAGTTAAGTTATTATTATGGCTAAGAAATACAGACATTTCTACTGTATTTAAGAGTTTTGGGGGGATTTGCCACACAAAGTTGCTTGCACATAATTTTAAAAAATCTTGTGCATGGATACATTATTCCCTATGAGGGAATAATGTTTATATGCATATCATATGTATTTACAATGTGTTTATCTACATGTTTGTATATTTCTCTGTTGTAGGAAATACAGGAATGACCAAATCTGTCCATTTTGTCTCTGCCTTGGTCTGACCCTGTTGTTATTTTTCTGTTTGAAAACTATGCAAAAATTCTTGGTTTTTTCTGTTTTTATTGAATAATGGTTTTCATGAGTAAGCTGGAAAAATGGATAGAGAACACTGTCTTAACAGCAGTATT
This sequence comes from Passer montanus, assembly GCF_014805655.1. Lineage (NCBI taxonomy): Eukaryota > Metazoa > Chordata > Aves > Passeriformes > Passeridae > Passer > Passer montanus. The sequence goes on from NW_024371037.1 coordinate 6,373,663, forward strand.
CTCTCTTGCAACCTTCTGTGGACAAAAATGTAAAACTGCATTAGAGAAAAATTACGCATCCACTGTATCCTCACAACTACAAGTTTTCAGTCTCTTGACTCACATATCTTTTTCATTCTCCAGTTATATTTCTCAGATTAGATCCCAAGTTAAAAAGCAGACAGAAGGACAAGAACATCCTGAGGAGAAGGACTTGGTGTGTTGGTTGATGAGAAGCTCATGACCCAGTATCCTGTGTTTGCAGGCCAGCAAGCCAACCACACCCAGGCTGCATGAAGGGAATCATGACCTGCAGTCCAGGGGAGCTGATTCTGCCCCTCTACTCTGCCCCCCTGAGAGCCCACCTGGAATGCTGTATCCAGCTCCAGGACCCCCAGTGTAAGAAGGACATGGATTTGTTCCAGTGTGTCCAGAAGGGGGTGGTGAAGATGTGAAGATGCTCAGAGCACCTCTCCTATAAAGACAAGCTGAGAGAGTTGGGGTTGCTAAACCCGGAGAACAGAAGGCTCTGGGGAGACCCGAGAGCAGCCTTCTGGTACCCCGTGGGGGCCTAAAGGAGAGATGGAGAAGGACTTTTTACAGGGGCATGTAGTGAAAGGACAAGGGGGAATGGTTTCAAACAGAAAGACAGGAAGTTTAGATTAGATGCAGGGAACAAATTCTTCGCTATGAGGGTGGTGAGGCTCTGGCACAGGTTAGCCAGAGAAGCTGTGGCTGCCCCATCCCTGGAAATGTTCAAGGCCAGGCTGGATGTGGCTTTGAGCAACCTGATCTAGTGGGTGGCATCCCTGCCCATGACAGGGGGCTTGGGACTGAATGATATTTAAGGTCTTTTCCAAACCAAACCATTCTACAATTCTGATTTTATGTTTGTAATCTCTCTTAAAGATCAAAGATCAGAAATGAACATATGATTGACATATTACAGTTCACTTCCATTAGGTGGGCATAAATACTGTCTGCAAAGCATGGAGTAGCATCTCTTTATTTTTGTAAAAAAAATATGTGAAAAGAAATTCAAAGACCAATGAAATGGAGACCCAGGCACATGCTATCATTATGTTTTTGTGAACTGTGGATTATTCATGTAAAAGCAAATGGAAAATGCCAGAGGACATTCTTTGGTGTGTATGAAAGATTTACAGTAAATTTTTGGGGCAGAAGTTTGCTCAGGCAATTCCTGTTTAGTTTTATTCTTTCTGTTATGTGCAGCTTGTGTCATGCCTTAAACTGAGAGAAAAGACTGCAAGGAAGCATGGAAATGAAAGGGAAAAAAACTGGTATTGACAAGATATTTTTCCCATGGAGCCTGAAATGATTCTATTAAAAATAACCATTGTAATACTTCCTATGTCCTGGCCTATCCTCCTCTACCTGTAATGCATCTGTCTCTAGTTATTAGAGGCCAGACTGATACATGTTCACGCATGTTGTTTCTTATGCCAAGTCCTTTCACGAGCACCAGCAAGATTGAGGGCTACTCAGCACAATGACAGAGGGAAAATAAAGATACAGATCATGAGTCCCAGCTTTATACTAGTTAAAAGATTGTGCTGTCATTTTAAATCACTGCAGATTATTGATGACACTTTGAATACCAGGGGAAGATAAAGTAATATGGTTTAAATCTGTCTGTGCAGTAGAGGGAGATTGAGTGCATAGGTGCCACAAACAATTTTTCAATTACTGAAGGATTGAGTAAAAGAAGTATTTTGTGTGTGGAGAAAACATCTGGAGTATTATACCATTTTTTGTATCAAATACATGAATTTAACTTGCATCTAATACATTAATCACTGATCTAATTTTTTTTATGTAGAAGCCTGATGCATTGTTATTTTCAATTCCAGTCCATCTGCTTCTATTGCATTATAAACTGAAGACAAAGATATTCTAGGAAAAGATATTCAAATATTTAAAGTTGCAAAGTTTATGTCAAAAGTTCAGATTTTATATGCAATTTAATATCTATTTCTTCTCCATATGTGAAGAATAAAGGAGAAATATAAATTGGTGGGTTATACCTTTTAAAGGAGCCATATTGATTATCTTAGCTGTTAAAGCCTTAATTCCCTGAATAATTAAGACTAATACCCTCAGCATTGTTCAGTAGCCTCTTCTGGCTCTGACCTTCAATGGGTAAAAATTAAAGTGCCAGCCACCAGCATTCTGTAAAGTTCTCACTTCTTAATAGATTTTCCTTCTAATTTTACCACTAAATATTCTTAACTGAAGACCATGAACATTAATTGACACTAATAGAATACATCCTACCTTCTGGCATGGAATTTTAATAGCTTATAAGAATGCATGAATTGGTAATACTGTACAATAAATAATACATGAGTTTACATTGTTGCAAAGCATTTAAAATGGTTTAGCTTCTTTCACACCATCTGCTAAATTCACACATTCATTTTCTGAAAGGTTTATTGTTATTAGAGGCACTTGTAAGAGAGAAAATTAAGTCAAATTGATAACAGAGAGAATGGCTACAATCAGGCCTTGGCTTATTCTTGAGAAAATGCTCTAAGCTAAATTAACTTTAGCTCACACAAAGATAAATTATGCTTTCAGATAGTGTAATTCAAGAAAATTCAATTGAAATTAATTGAGGGGTATAAATCTGGAAATATTCCAGTTGAATTCATGGAGGTATTAAGCATTTATAATCTTGTGAGAGGAAAAATGTATCCTTTAGTCAGCTAAAAAATCCTAATATGTTGGCAAACTCTTAAAACATTGGTGCATTTCCACTGTAAATCTCTGCTTGCAGTACATAATTACTCTTCTTTGGATAGAACAAAAGGGAATATTTACACTTTGGTGACAGAAACTCAAAACAAATTGGAAAATACGTGTAAAGCATTTGAGGTGAAATTAGCTTTTCACTTTATTTGTATTCCAATACACAGCTTAGTTTATTGTCTACATTGTTTCAAATAAATGAATTTTATTCATTTATTTTGTAGAGCTAATACCTTTAGCTCTACAAAAACCAAGCACAATACATTGACACCAATCATTAATGAATAGAACTCATTTTCAAACAACGAACTGCATCTTCTTCTGGACTCCTCTTGAGATTACTTTAAAATGCACTGTTCATAGGTGTGACTGCCATTTGGAAAAAAAATCCCCTGATTGTTTTGCTTCTAATGAAAGAAGTATATTTTTATTATTCATATGGAAATAAATACCCAAACTGCATGCAATTAGCTGCCCTCTGGGTGAGCAGTGCTGTATGCACTGCCCAGTGTGTTTAAGTACTAAATTGATGAATCAAATTCTGAAATATCCTTTAAGTCAAAATATTACTCTTTTTTTAAAAATGTGAATCTTATTCCTAAACAGCATCCGTATCAGTTTTCTAAACTAAAATTTCTGTTACACATTGGAGTATTAAGCACCAAATAGCTATTTGACAGATAAAAATACAGACCAAGAAATAAAATATAGTCCAGAATTGACATGATACAGAAAACAACAGAGAAATCCTTCCTAACTGGTAGACTACAAGCAGAAGTGAAAACTTTGTCTTTAATGATTGTTAACTGAGTAAATAACATGGCACTTACCTCTATAAAACCAATGAATAGCAGAAAACTTTGCTGAAACAATTTACAACAGCTGATGTGTTTGTCCCAGGAATGTGCTCCTCCTAATGAGTGGGCTTTTAACTAATGAGAAACTGAGGGCATTTGAAGATGAGAGCAGAATTTTACCTCAACACTCATCATGTAATTGTAAAATAAGTAAATAAATTCATTTAAAAGGTAGATGTTCTACTTGTAAGCATCTGAGCTCTTTCTGTAATAATTTTGTATCGCCTGCTTTTATGACCTGATATGGGATGGACCAGACTGGTGTTTGAGGGGAATTGTGTTTTGAGAGTTGCACTCACTGGACTCAGCAGCGACAGGCATTAGCAGAAGGGACATCTAGGTCATTGCAGCACGGGGAGAAGCAGGGATGCTGGCAGAACCAGCCAGAGTAGTTCAGGAAGAGTTATTTCAAAAACTGGCTGGGTGGCTGAGATTTGGTGGTGAATGGACTCAAATCCAGTTGGCAGCTAGTGGCTATTGGTGCTCCCCAACTATTGGTGCTTCCCAGGGGTGATCTTTTCCAGATTCATTCCATGATTCTATCCTTTGTTCATAATCCTCGCTGAAACTAAATATTAAGTGCTCAGTCTTTGTTATTCCTTGAACCTGATGCAAGTGGACCCCAGGGACCACTGTTCCCTGATCCAGTGTCTGCATGCCATGGGATGGTGCAAGTGACCAAAGAAGGGCAGAAGGGACCAGCAGTATCACAGTTCCCTAAGGAGGCTTTTAAAGTGGGTCAGCATGACAACAGCTTCAACAGCTACATGCCACCTCCATGATCAGTCAATCCCCCATCAGACGTACAGGGATGGATAGAAAGAGTCCCTACGTACTGAGCTATGATGGTCATGGGCATTTGTGTATCCTAACAGTGCAGACTAACAGGTCAAAAACGTCCATATCCCCATGCAGGAATTGTGAAGCGTAAAAAAAGGAAACCTTGGGTTTCCTCATCTTGTCAAGCATGACTGTTGCTTGCCATTTAAGTATTAAATTTGAAACAAATACAGGAAACAAGTACAAAGAATTATTGGAACAACTACAGACACTTTTGTTATTATTCTTGCCACGTTTGTCTCCGATTCTTCAAAGCTATTTGGATTAAATAGGAAACAGGTAGCTCCCTGAGCCTTGGAAATAATAAAGGCAAGTTTCCTATGGGCCTGTGTCTCATCCTTGACTGAGCTCCAAATTAAGGTTTCCCAAGGCTGAGGTATGTACAGAGGATCTCTGGCACTGGTTCTCCAGCTTGCATCATGATTCCCTTTTTTCTTGCTTTTTACTCAGCAGATTGTTTCCATCAATGAGTTGGTTTCTGAGATGGTATCTGATACCTGAACCACTCTGAGTCTGGCTAATATTTGCTGCCAGGGAGGGGCATGCTTGCATGGACAAACAAACAGGGTTTTGCTTGTATCTGTATGGTCAGCGAGGGCCTGTAGATCACTCAGCACTGACAGCTCTTCCTGAGCACCTGCCCAATCTCAGCACACCTCATTCAAAACTAATGGCCATCTCTTTGCCTAAAATTGATTATAGGACAAAGGGTAAAATTAAACTGTCAGCTTTTCATGTTCGGCCTTACATCCATCTCTTTTTTAAGCCAAATTATCTCATGCTGTAGGCTTGGGAGTGCAGGCCAATCTGACACAGGTTTGAGATGCCTCTTTCTCCATGTGTTTCTAGATGAATTTCTCCTTTGGAGGGTGGCTGCTGTTGCAGGTACTGCCCACCTCCTCCTTAATACTTACCCTTTTTGCAAGGGTTAACATCCCCTTGGACCCTCAGCTCTGTGCAGCTCAGCCTTGACAGATCTGCACTTATATACCCTCTCCTTTACTCTCACTATTCTTCTAGGTCTCATTCCCCTTCACTTAAACATTTCTTTTTTTCTTATCTGCACTCAGAATATGAAGCAGAGGCATAATTTGTGTGGAATTTTTTCCCATTAATCTCTTTGTTCTCTCTGTTCAAAAATGCCATGCAAAGAATAACTTCCCAATTAAATATTAATAAAATATCAGTATGCACAACTAAAGTATGTACATGCTGTTCACATGTATTTGGGTTATATACATTTGTAGGTAAAATCTCTGCTGTAGTAAAAAAAATAGAGCTCAACACATTTAAAATAGAGTGGAAGAATGGAAGAAACAACTTAGATAAACCAGTAGAAAATACTCCATTTCCCCAACTAAAGTGGTAAAGAACAACAAATTTGAAATATTGCTTGTTTTAATTCATATTGTAGTTCATCTTGATATTTGGGAAATGGAGATCATGGGAAAGATGCAACAGTTGCCATGAGTCAGCAGCTATTGATTCCCACCATCTGACAAAGGATGCCTCTGTGTGTATATATAATTCTGATGGAGAGAATGACACCAGGATTTGCAGTCTAGCTCCTGCCAACCTCCTCCTGTGCCATACAAAACTTCTGCTAAAAATAAAAGCCCCGAGCAGCCTTGCTCTGTCACCCTGAACTCAGGGGGTGGGCATCTACATCAAGAGCCTTCCCAGGTCCTGCTTCTTCTTGGCAGCCATGCAGAAATGTTCTGGGGGACAGAAGGAATGATGGGCTGAATCAGATGAGGGGGAACTATAAGGAGACACATTTGGATAAATAATTCAGAGAGACACTTATGCTTTGGTTTTATTTGAATTAGAAATGAAACCACTTTCTTTGTAGTGGAAAGAATTTGAGAGTACTATATTTTATGTAAAGCAGCATATGTTTAGAGGTTGGGAGAAAGCTCAGCTGTCTCCAGCTTCTTATTATGTATCTAAGAAAAATATATTTATTTTCAATTTTATTCCTGATAAATGTAATTCAGCATCCAATACATCAAGAAAGAAATGCCTCAGGCAATTCCAATACCTGTGTGGGTTGTCACTTGAATAAAATGTAATATGTTCTCAAATATAGAACTGATCTGATTTGTTTTGTTTTTTTTTTTCAAACAATTGACAAAATAATTAGAATACATGTTTTCCAATTACTTATCAAGTAGGTATTAACATTAGCATTTAAAGACTTTAAGAAAAAGACCAAGCCCTTATATATATTAAAACCCAGGTTTTGTGCCATGTCACCAATGCATTTGGAAGAATAAAGGTTTCTAAAAAACTCACATGCAATTTAACAACTGGAGTAGCATAACAATTCTACCCAGAATATGCATTTAATAACAAATTATTTTTAATAGTTTTAGAAAAAAAAAAATCAACACTGCCTATAGTATAACTTCTTTTGCTTCATAGCTAGGGAAAAAGGGTGAGAAGAGTATGGGAAAAATTTAGTATTAGTCTGACTTTTAATAACCATTTTTTAAATAAGCGTCAGGTTTATTACACCTGTGGACTGTGGGTTTCATTTCAAGATCATACATGTATCTAGAACTGATTTTTGCTCCTGAATCCACTTTATTTAAAGTTCATGTGAAGTAAGAGGGCTTATCAGATTTCCAAGTCACATAATTGCCTAAAAATGCAAACAGGCACTTGTTGATGCTGTTAAAAGCAGTTGAACTGATTGGACCTCATAGGACTAAGGGTACATATCTGCAAAAATAATCCAATATTTAATTTTTATTTATTGCCAATTTCAGTGCAGGGAGACATCTAGTTATCATTGGGCATAAGACTGATGGCACTGAACCAGGTTTGCTACTTTGGAAAGTATTAGATGGTAACTGCACTTTAAGCCCTTATGTACTTTTATAAATCTATCCCTTCAAGGGTTAAAGGATTAGGTCCCTCTCTTGCTTTTCTGAACATGGTTAATCACAAATAATAGACATTTGATTTTATGGTTAGATAAACTACAACTAAAACACACCCTGAACCTATCTAGCTAACCATGAGACAGAATAAGCTGCCTCTCCCAGTTTTCTGTTTGGACAGGGACAAGTTTGGGGGGCCGGTACCAATTGTTAGCCACCTTTTTGTCAACACTTAGCACCAACACCTTTTTGAGAACCTGTTGTGACAGGCTTTTGGTGAAGTGTGGCTGAAGCTACGGATGCTCAGGACACCTCTGCCAGAAAAGTGCTTGGTCCTTGTTGCCAGTACCCAGCCTCCAACCCAGAGTCAACCTGCAGGACCTAATCCAACAGCTGACAACAAAATCCTCAGATGCCAAAGCACACATACATACAAATATATATATATACACACAAACTCTTTCACGTAGGAGTGTGTATGAAAAACATATGTACAAGCTACGTGTGAGTGGCACTTCTGCCACACAGGAAAGGAGAGTGGGCATGCATAGCTTTAGGGTGAAAAAAAGGTCAGACCTGTGTATACCAGGGCAGTTACAAATCAGTCAACACCAATGTCAAGTTTGGGTTAGCAGTCTGACTTGATCAGGCATCTAACAGTGTTACATGGAAATTTTGCTGTATGGTTAGACGTCCTGCCCAAGGAACATTTGATGCTTACTCTTAGTCTAATACTAATAATGAGAAATTCAAGACAACCCATCTTCACTTTCCTTATGTTTTCTAAAGAACAAAAAAATTCAATGGCTCTGCATTTCCACAAATGTTTAATTTCATAGGTAAATGGAAAAGCCTGTCCTTCAGTAACATTCTCTGGATCTACACAGTGGTTTGGCAATCTTAGTTTTCAGGTATTCTTGCAAGGAGCTCCTGAGAACACATTTGGCATGATGGGCCTTTGCACTCAGGAATCTTACGCTGCCAATGGTCCTTTACAATAAAAAGATAGATGTGTTTAAACTTCAAAACCTGCAAACATTTATAAGCTTATCACTCTCAGAACACAGTTTTGGAGAAATTGATGCATTATTAAAAACTCTCACAAAATCAGATCTATGGTGTCCCTGCTCTTTGGACATCTCTCAAACAGAATCGTGGGGTCTGAAGATACAAGTTACCAGGTCTGAGACACTGATGTCTGAAGAACTTTTCCTAATTTTTTTTTCTGTGATATTGCCATTATTTTGGCACTGGTTTAGAAAAAGATGTGTGTATTCACTTTTTTATGAGCGCAGATTAATTTTCCTTGTCACACCAAAGGGAGTTGGTAACCCAATCGCACAGGAAGAGAATAAATAACAGACCTTGCCCCAGCAGAACAGAGGAACGAAGCTATATTTAAAGTGCAAGGAGGAAGAAATGGAATTTATTGTTCAGCTTCATGCAGAGAAGTGGCTGACTCACAGGCCTGTGCGACTGACGGTACTTTCAAGCAACAGCAGGAGACAAATTAATAAGGAGAAAAAAAAAAAGTTATATTGACTAAAGAGGAAGCTAAAGAACAGCCATGACTACCCACATACTTCTGCATGAAAACTTCCTTCTGTTTCTACTGTATAGCCAGAACGCAGAAGCTGAGGCCTGTGGCTAAGTCACGTCTCATAAATTTTCATGTATTTTCTCACATGATGAGGAAGCAAGCAGGATCATTAAAAAACCTCACAAGATCAAGTTATTTCTTCATATTGAAACAGAAGATTTTTATCTGCAACAACAAGTACTTTGAATGCTAATAGAAAATAAGACAGCAGTGGAGAAAAAACTTTTTTGTATAGAGTAAGTTTGCTTTTCTGTTCATACAGGAGTGACAGTCAGAAACACACTGTGCACAAAACACACCTCACACTTCAGACTCATTTTCTAAAGTCTGTGCTGTTAAGTAACACATGGGTAATTAGGGAGGGTAACAATAAGCTACTGATAAAATCAAGAAATTTTTTTAAATTATTTCATTATTTTCTTTGTTGAACATTCACGTTCATGAAATCTTGTAAAAAACTTGTTTTCTAGCTAGTAGAAATATCATAAATATAGATATTTGCAGAAGTGTTCACTTTGGTCCTGCCCCCTGACCTTTCAAAAACTCTCTGGGTAGGAGAACTGAAAGACGAAGGATTGTAGAAAGTGCTGAAGATGAAACAGGGATGGAGGAACAGAGAACCAGCAGCCAGGCCCACTGGCACTGCACACCTTTGTTGGAGCACCCTAGAACAGAGAGCACACAGGTGATGTTCCTGGCAGCCTGGGGGTGCTGGCTGTGCGCGGTGCAGGGCTCTGCTCCAAAGAGGCAGCAGCAATCAGTGGTGGGGGAAATGCCACTTCAAGCCTCTGACACAAGCCTTTCTAACAACCATCCTTCTAATGTATGAGTTTCCAGCTTATTTTCCTTCTTTGTAGTACTTTTTTCCAATCCTTTCTCCTTTTTGTCTGACTGTGATTCTAGCTTCACCAGGCAGATCACCTTAACCCTGCTACATTTAGCTTAGTAGAGCAAGATAAAAACCTCTCCCAAACAATTGAGATTACGAAAGAAAAAAAAGTTTTCCATGAACCGTAGAGAGGAAAATAAAAGTAAAAATGCAAATGTGTTTCCTGGTTTGAAGTTTGGATCATGTGCTCTTAAAGCTATCCAGATACAGAAACTATATTTTCTTATATATAGGAAAGGCTATGCCTTCCTCATTTCCCTTCCTAACAGAGGGCTTTATTTTGATTTACAAGTAAGTATTATTCAATTTTAACTGTGAAATACAAAAGAAAATGTCTCAAACTAATACACTTTTTTTTCACAGGAGAAGCATTAATTATGACTATAAAGAATACTGAGAGAGGTTATTTCCTCTAAAATATGGTGTAATATAAAAATATTATATAATATAAAAATATGGTATTATAATATGGAACTATTTAGAAATATTGTGTACTAATATGGTATAATATGAAAATATGGTATAATATGAAAATATGATATAAAAATATGGTATTATAATATGGAACTATTTAGAAATATTGTGTACTGAGGTTTTTAATAAGCTTTAACTCAAATTAAACTCAATTAAACTCTCAATTAAATTCCTTTAAAATCTTTATTTCAAAGCTTTTTCTGTTTTCTTTCTCCCTTCCCTCTATTTACCTTCCCTTTGTTGCCATTTTAGTAAAAAAACTAAATGCCATTTTACTTCTTACATAACTAGTAAAATCCAAGGGTCTTGCAACATAAGATCAACTCCAGATTTCAAGGAAGTAGTACAGTCATTTCCATGAAATGTCATGTCTCCTCCTTAATATAATTTTGGGTTTTTAAGCATAGGCAGCATATGCATGTGGGGAACTCCCATAAGGAACAGGAGAATATTATAATATGGAACTATTTAGAAATATTGTGTACTGAGGTTTTTAATAAGCTTTAACTCAAATTAAACTCAATTAAACATTCCTTTAAAAATCTTTATTTCAAAGCTTTTTCTGTTTTCTTTCTCCCTTCCCTCTATTTACATTCCCTTTGTTGCCATTTTAGTAAAAACCTAAATGCCATTTTACTTCTTACATAACTAGTAAAATCCAAGGGTCTTGCAACATAAGATCAACTCCAGATTTCAAGGAAGTAGTACAGTCATTTCCATGAAATGTCATGTCTCCTCCTTAATATAATTTTGGGTTTTTAAGCATAGGCAGCATATGCATGTGGGGAACTCCCATAAGGAACAGGAGAAACAACCTGCATGACATAGGCTGGGACACATCCTTGGGTTTGCAGCTTGCCTAAACAAATGAGGTATGGAGTCATCAGGCTGCTGTGAGTCACTCAGAATCCCACACTTATGCAATCTGAATTGCAGGATCTCTCCTGACACCCACCGGGATGCTGACATGCCCCGGGTGGTGAATAACTCGTGAGTAGGTGACACTGCATCACCTGGCCAGGGTGCGAGTGCAGAACCACCTTGGGACAATGACTCGCTTCCTGGCTCTGAGCTGCACTCCTGCTTTGTCACCGGGCTGCCTATGTCAGGGTTTCTACATTTCAGGAGAGTTTGTCGGGCAATAAAAATGCTTGAAAGCATTTCAGTTATTCACACTGCTGTTCCTATCCGTGTGAAGGGAAGCAGGTTTGGGTTACACTCTCAAATAAGTCTCACCAGTCTGCCTGAGGGATGTAGGAGGCTATGTGTTTTGACTTTCAGTAGGAATCACTCACGCAATTCAGTTGAATGAAAGGTTGATTTTTCCACCTTAACTACAGACTAGGATTTCCATGATAAAACACGTTACACCTCTATTCTTAGTAAAGTAAAACATAGTCTCATCACGTGTTGTACTAGTAATGATGCACGTGGTCAAGTTTGTCCAACATTTTTGCATCATTACACCCGACTTTTGGGGCACTTGAACCCCAAGTGAAAGCAGGGAGACGCTCCAGCAGCTACTAAATGGGTGTGAGGGGAAGGAGACAGGGCAAACAACCAGGGAAGCAGGCAGAAGATTCCTGGGGAAGGTCAGGGCAAAGCCGGGCCTCCAGAGGGACCAGTGGGGATGAGCAAAGTGGAGCCAAGCATGGGGACAGAGGGCTGCCAAGGGAGTGCTTCTTTTGCCATTTCCTACTCTTTCAGCCTCTAAGATTATTTTATAGATAAAGTGCTGCACAAACCATAGGTTTTCTTGTTTTTTCTTTCTCTTTCAGGTTTTCACTCACATAAGGTGAAAAGAATAATAAACCACAGTTAGTATCCCAAAAGGTCTTCTGAAATGGCTCTGAAAAGAAAATTGTGAATGGGTCAGATGGGTTCTCAGCCACACACTGGCAGCCACACTCTTCTTAAATTTCAGTTGTGTCTGCGCAGGTCACCAGTCTTCAGTACATTTCCTCACACATAAAGCTTTGAAATTTGCTAAATAATTGGTTTTGTGGTACACAGAAAGAAACAGAAACCCACTCAGACGGAGCACCATGACTTGCTGAAGAGCTGGCAGTGACCATATGCAGTAAAAGGCTACTTCTGTCACACAAATTAGCAAATATGTCCTTGAATTCAGGCAAGATGTATCCTATTCTTTTGAAGAGGGCCAACACAAGAACCATATGTCATTTAAATGCCATTTAAATGCTATTTTAAAGGCACTAGTAGGACTCCTCTGCTCCTTCACTCTTTCCATTGGGATTAATTTGGTAAATGTCATTTTTCTACCGTTTTCAAAGGCAAATTGTACTTTAAATTGAGGAAGTGGCACCATCTTGTGGCTGAAAATGAAAGCGTCTTTTCTTTAGCAAACGATGTTGTTTTTCACTTTTCTTTCATTTCCCCCCCCCTTTTTTTTTTTTGTTTAAGGTTCTCATAATTCTACAGAGCAGCCCTTTGAGTCTAGAAACTAATCATTGTTTCAGAAGACTTCTGCACAAAGCTGAGATCTATTATGCAAAAAATGCACAATATTATGAATACCTACCTTGCCACACAGATTTCTGACACATTGGCTAATGTCATAGAAAGATTTTTGAATTTTTTTTTTTAAGGTCAGCTTCATAAAATTAGAAAAAAAGGTTACTAAAACATGTTCATCAAGAAAAGAATGCCTATTTGCAGTGGCAATGTCCTACTCCAAGAAGTCAAAATTCTTCAAATCTACATGCAGAAGATTTGTTTATATATTTAATCCTATAATTTAAGCCTTAGTTAAATTATCCAAACTAGATTTAAGCATAATGTGTGGGTTTGCCTTTACTCATGAGTTTTCAGGACCATTAGTAAAGTTCCTGCAAGTTTAAAGCTAATAATATAACTACATAGCAATTTATTTAAAAACTGATACCCCTGCCTTCACTCTTAGAACTTACAAATTGCAGATTTTTTTTTTTAATAACTAAATTTCTTCTTTTAAAGGACTAGTCAGACTTGTCAGCAATCTAGAGGATATTGTGGAAGCTGAGTATTACCAGATTGCTTCAGATGCAAACAGCTGTACAGCTAAGAGTAAATGTGTAGAGCTCAAGCTTGTTTAAAGGCTGGCTCATAATTACTGGCAGTCAACTCGACAAGACTCACCTCTCTTTAGCTATCACCAGTGCAATTGTCTATACCTGAACTGGTCACCAAAGCTCGTTTTGAAGTCTCTAGGGAGTAAGAGCTGCTTTTAAGGTGCAGTTCACCTAATCCTGTACCAGATATCAGAAGTTGATAAGCTGACTCATTTCTCTTCTTTGGTTATAAAAAGAAAATGATGTGATTAGCATAGGTGCAGAAAACTCCTGCAGTGATCTGTGCACAGTCAAACAAATCCTACTGTTTGTGCCTCACAGAAATAACATTATCAAGATCTTTTGAGCCCTGTAGATGATATTCAATTCAGAACTCCAAATGACTTTAAAAAGAGAATCTTAAATGCATATTTCAAGAACAGCCTCTAAAAATAAAAAATAAGAGCTATTAAAATAGCTTAATATGGACTACACATGCTGTGTCAGGGGGTTGGCATTATCCTTTGTGGTGAACCTACTAGGGGAACTATATATTATAGCAGCAGTTGCTTTTCATGTAGAGGTACTTTCTGTTCATTTTGCCATTGCTAAGTATATGTAGAAAGTGGCATTAACAAAGATTAATGTGAGAAGTAACAATAAATGCTGTTTTTAATCACCGAAATACAATGGCACCACTTAAAAATGAGGTAGGAAAGGAATGAAGAGATATACATATAAATATACAGATATACATATATATATATGTATAAAGTTGTAAAGGCAAATCACAAGAAAATGCTTCCACAAAAACTTATTTAACAAGACCATAATTACCTAGAACGTAGGCAGCACAGATTAAAAGTGTTTATTGCAAACCAGCTCAATTATTCAACCGATGAGAAAAGATACCAGAACTGCGCAATAAACGTAATTTAGGATGCTAAACTGTGGGATTACATACCCAGTGTTTAAGGAAATGACAATTCCTAGCCCAGCACAAAGCCCTCTAAGACTTAAGGAGTTTGCCTAGGCTCCCTGACTCCATGTTTGTATGGAAGCAATTGCACAGACCAAAAGTATTATGGAAATATTGCCTTAGGCAAGGCACGGATCTGGTTGACCCTTTAGCCAATTATTGAACTGAAACTCTTTTGATGTTGGAAGCAGTCTGGCTCATCTAAATGCCAGCCACTCCACCCACCTTTTTATCTCCTGCTGTGCTCGTTCGGTAGAAAATGTCACCAAGATTAGAAACTGTTCCTGCACTATCCAGGGCCTGACAGCAAGTGTGATGCATTTCCCCACATCTCCGCACCTGCCATTTGCATCCCATCCTCACGGAATTAAGACAAGGGCATAAGTTCAATGGAAAATCCTCTGAACATTAAACTTTGCCTCATCAATTTGAACAGAATTTTGAGAGAGCCTGAGAGAACCCAGAGCCAGGTTTGTAACTGCAGAAAGCATTGCCACCATCAGCTGGTACACTGATTGCTATGCTAATTGTCATGTTCTCTGCACTTCCTTGATGTGCCTGTGTTAGAATGAACAACACTTATTATAGTTTCTCTTTTTCAGTGTTTTTGGTGGGGCAAAGTGAGAGATCACTAGAAACACTGGAAACAAACATAACATTATTAAACAAAAGCTGTAAGAAAAATTATCAAGATTTATTTTTATCAATATTTATCAATCAATAAATATTTTGTTAACATTCTGACAAAGATATGGCACAATGCAGAATAATTGGAAATTTCTTCATTTAATAATCATACATTTAACAAATCTTAATACTGATGATCCAGTCTCTGTACCTTTACTGTTTGTAACTAAACTCAAGAGAGGCATAAGCCTTCTTGCTAACAAACCAAAAAGAGATTTCATAGAATAATTTAGAATTTTAAGTCAGCAGTAGCTGGAAGGAGACTACAAAAGAGTTGCATACTGAGCTATGGCTGTTTTCAGGTCTGGAAAAATTCCCACACCTTTTCTTAGTAAAAACATAATCTACCTCACTTCAGGTAAGACTACACACTGGAGAACCAGTCATGTTTGCAGTGCATTTGAAGTCTCATACATCTGTTGAACTCAATGTGCATCCACTACAGATCTCTTTGATTCATTGTAAATGTTTACCACAGAAAGAGATTTGCATTTATAGGGAAACTGCTTAAAAACTTGTAAATGTATCAGGACTTTGAGAATGGGAGGTTTTCCACATGACTTTGGCTTCAAATTATCCTGCATGACCAGCATTGATTTCAAAAATCCATGTGAAGAAACAGAGCTATTCAAAGCTTTCCAACAAAATGCATCTTGGAAATCCTGCCTGTCCTGAGGCCCTGTGCTATAAAACCTCATTCAGACAAGAAAGCCACATTAAAAGTCCAGTTACAGCCTCTGCTCCTACAGAAGATGCAGTATAAAAGGCATTGGAAAGGCCAAAGACAAATGATGCTCTACAAGATTGTTGAAAGTAAATGGTTCTTCTCTCATCACAGTTTACCTTTACTCAAGTGGACAGGATGCATCCCTGTTGGAATAGAAGTGCAGGACACAAAAACCAGTGATTATAATATATTTACAATACATCCATATACACATAAACTACATGCACATATATACACATGCACGAATGCTCCCATCTCTGCAATACAAGGCAATTTTAATGAAACCAACTGTAAATAGCTGTGCTGCTCTCTGGATTGTGGGCGGGCATGAGCCATGGAGTGATACAGACTTGTAAAGTGCCTGTTTTGCTGGAGGGAGAGAGGTTAGGGCTGGTGGGAAATTACTGCAAATCTTAGGGAGTATATTATGGCTGATTAATTTTATGGAGTACATTGGTTAATGGATTGTTTTGTTTCCAAATACTTTAAATCTCTGATTGCTGGCTCAGAAGAATGTGTAGAAACAAACTCACTTGTGTAGATTCTTTACTGGGTTCTGTTCATTTGCTTGTTCAAACGTTTGGCATAACTTTAGCTATTCAGTTTTACCAAGAGAAAAACACATGTACAGCAAAGCACAAACTTTGATCCTTTATTACTAGCTGGTTTTGAGTGAGAAGAGAAAGTTAGAGCAGCTGATCACTAGTGGTAAACAATTTACTTTAAGAAACAAGAAATAACATGTAGAAGTGGATGTTGACAAAAATTATTGCTACAAGACAGAAAATGTTAATAGTAACACCCTTGAACAGAGGCAGGGCCTCACTGCGTTTCTCTTTTGGCACCCCTGCATTCTGAGAAGCACAGTGCTGATCTGCACGGGGCTTGTGTCCACACACATAGCTTGCAATCACCTTGCAATGCCCTTCCCCAGGAAGTTACTACCAGTGCAGATCTTAAGCAATCTAGAGGTGGTGATAGCAAATAACTTGCACAGCACCATGTGTCTGACCTGATGTCAAATGGGATTATATTTGGAGTGGTGGTTTTTAAGCTCACGTAGCTGTGTAGACTTTGAGAACTGCTTTGAGAATTGCCACCACCAAGAAGTGTCCATGTCCAAAAACTTCACCCTGAGCCCAGCCCAGCAACCAGGGTCAGCATCACAGAATTGTGGCCACACACCGGCATTTATGAGTGCCCAGATTCAATCACAACAGGGATGTTACGCATTCCCAAAACAGCTGCTCTGTTGTTCCAGAAAGCTGTCCAGCATCTTCACATGTCCTCTTCTCAGCATTCTTCCTGTGCATCATTACAATATCTGTGATCTCTCCAGTTTTCTCCTTCATGTGTATGCTAAGCATCCCAAGTGGGTTGACTGGCATTACATTTGCCAATTGTTTTAAATATGGGAAACTATTATTTCCCCAATGCATTATTTTTTTTGTGTGTGTGACAGGCGTAGTGTTTGAAATTTTTAATAATTTTGCACAAATTCACATTTTTCACTTATAGGTAACCCAGAGTGTACAGGGGAAAACTCAAAATTAAGCCAAACTGATAGTTATGGGAGACAAAGTTGATGAAAACACAAAATAAGTTTAGAGGACATTTTTTTTTCTAAATTTTGTACATTCAAAATACAAGCCAGGAAGTATTGTGATAGCTATTTTCATTTTATTGAAAAACTTGTTTCAAGTGATGTTTGCAAGAGCAATTCCCAGCTCTAATGTGATATTGAAAAAAACCCAACCATTTTTTATTTATGTGGCTGTTGCTTTATTCCTGTGGGCAAAGACTATTTAGATAATTGCTGCTGGCTGATGGGCTCTGTACCATTAGATATCCTGTCCTCCTGATGGGTGTTCCAGCCAGGCAGATCCCACTCTTCTGGCTTCTCACAGCTACATAAACTCTCTGCAGGTCATTCTCTCAGATACAGCACCTTAGTGCCCCCGCACCCAGTGAAAGGAATTTATCCCTCAGCTTTTATAGAAGTGTATTGTTTAATAAGGTTGCATTTAAATTTCTATAAAGGTTGTCAATCCGATGCTTATGACTCACAATGGAAAATTCCTGCCAGAGACTTTATTTAACCACTGACTACTAGATTCAGAGAATGAGCAGTATACTGCAAAGAGAGGTAATAAACTTTCCTTTCTTTTAAATTAACCAACAATCAGTTCTGGCTTCAGAAGTTGTATTACTTTTTATTAAATGCAGTGGAGATTGTCTGTTATTGGAAAATGCGAAACAGAATGAAAAAGCTTTTTGACAAGACCCATTACCCATGTTTTATCATGTATTTTCTATTCAAAGCGATTTCAGTGCTGTAGACTAAACAGAGACTTAAATTAATATTTGACAGATTTGTTTGGAAACTACTGTTCTTCAAAAGACCCCCAAATCATTATTAGTTTTAGACAACTTCAGACAGAAGGATTTTAAATTCCTTCCATAGCAGTGATTTGGTTTATTATTACTTTTTAGATGGCAAGATACATAAAAGACAAAGATGAACAGAAAAACTAAAGGGATTTTCTGAATTGAGTCCTGTTCTTTGGTGTTAAAAGCAACACTGTATAGAATCACTTTGTCTTGAGCTCCAGCTTTAAAGCAGTAAAATCTTTTTGTCCCCACTTAATTCTGCTGGAGACACATTACAGACTGTCTTCAGAATTAGGAATCTGTACATTTCTCTAGAAATGTATCTGGAACTAACATCATCTTTTACTTAAAAAAATATATTTCCTCCCTATTGCTCACGAAGTCCCTCACCACCTGAAAAATGACTCTGTTGATTGTTAAGAAATTACATGTAGGAACAGAAATTATATCAAGTCAACAGAAAATATACCTATTAACTGATCAGGAAGTATATATATTTTTTTTTCTTCTGTCATTTTGTTTTGCCATGATGCCTCATCTCCTCTTTCCTATTTTCCCAGACATGCTATCTGTCCTCTGAACCTGTTCCAATCTAAATTCACTTCTAGAAAATGGACAGAGAGAATCATATACATTATTCCTGATAAGGTGCTTTAGGGCCTTGCACAGTGGCACTAATGCATCCCTGGCTTTAGTGGGAATCTCTTACCAGAAGCACCAGGGACCTGCATTCATCTTTCTAAGTCCACATTGCCAGGGCAACTCCCAACCACTCCTGGATCTCCCCTTCAGTCATTCTCAATCCAGACACTTAAGCAGTGCTGTTTCTACTACTCAGTTTCATCTCGTTTCTGCAACTCATCCTCAAAACCACATACTATTTCTGTCTAATATTCTGATCCTCTTCATATTTGAGCACAATAAATAATGGATAAAACATCTCATACTGTAAAATTAAGCAGAATGCAGTTATGGGTTGCATTATATTTGAAATAAACCACACATGGTCATAGAGTCTGGCAAATATCCTGTATATTCAAGAATATTAAGAATTGAGTTATTATTTCATTTCTTAAAAACCCAACAGTGCAAATATGAACTGATTTTTGTCTTATCTTTTGAATGTTTAGAGTTTGTGCATTTATTTTAGTCCATCTGCTTTATACCATTTCTTAGGCAAACACTGGGTTACTTCAGTGTGAAGGAAGTCTCTGCATGACACAGGCCTGGGTAATATTCTCTTTTCAGCCTTGACCTTGCACATGAAGAGGGCCAGAGAAAGGAGAAGCATAGATTCAGAGCAGCAGTTGAATACACCTAAACCTGCTTTAGAGATTGGAACTATGATTGAGTTATACTTGAGCAGATTCTGGGTTACAGAGCACCATAAAATTTAGAAGACCATTCATATTCCCACAGACTTACATAACAACTGACAGAACCAGAGGACACGGTCTTAAGCTGCACCAAGGGAAATATAGGTTGGATAATAGGAAAAAGATTTTTACAGAAAGGGTGATAAAGTTGGAATGGTTCGCCTGGGGAGGTGGTGGAGTCACCATCTCTGGATGTGTTTAAAAAAGACTGGATGTGGCACTTAGTGCTATGGTTTAGTTGAGATGTTAGGGCATGGGCTGGACTCAATGATCTTGAAGGTCTCTTCCAACCTAGCGATTCTGCAATTCTGTGATTTAGAATAAGCGACCTAGAAATACAAAGTAATTTATTTCCTGTTACACGTTGGCAATCTAGATGACATTCAGAAGAAGGAGAACGTAATAACTAAAGGCTGCCTCTTCTGCCTCTAAATGTTTCTCATGTTTTCTTGTTCTCATCACTCTAACTAGTAGAAATAAAATCACCTATCAAAAATAACTGTCATAATGTGTCTTCATGGGAATAACCTTATATTGCCTATACAATAAGTACACCTCAACCTACTGCAATGCGTAGGCAGAGTTAAAATAGCACAAAAATCTTATGGAGCCTTATTCCACTTGAATTGAACAAATTGCTTTCCACCACAGTTAAAAATGGCTTAGCTTTTAGGAAGTTTAGTGAAAAATTAAACCCCCCACCTTAGGCAAACACTGCAGGCTATGCTTATGGAAAATTATCCTCATGTTAATCAGCTGTACATGCTGACAAACTTGTTCTTTTCAGGTTGCCTAGCTGTCTACCAACCTCCTCTGGCTCCCCGCCATGACCTCTGTGAAAGAGCTGCTATAGCAGCAGCAAGTATGTTCTCAGAAAGCCTTATTAGCTGCGCTGTAGGTTTCTAGTTATTGAACAGCAACTCGTTGTACTTTAATTGTTGTGACAGTACATTAAATAAAAATGCTGGGTTTCATCTTTTAAATAGACACGAGAAAATTCAAGGTCAAGAAAGCTAACCCAACAAAACAGGTCAGTGTTAAATGTTATGCTGTTGCAGCAAACACTACAAAACCAAATCTACATTTATGGTAGGTCTAAAGCTGTCATATGTATACACACACACACACACATATATATATACACATACACAAATATATATATCTATGAATAAAAAAGTTACACATCTTCCAAAATTTATTTGTCACAAAGCATAGAAACTGAACTAAATTTCACTGCTTCAGTCTGTAGCACACAGAATCAGTATTTATTAATGGCTGGTTAGTTTTATGAGGGGGACTGCTGTGGATGTTCTCCCAGTTTAACAGTTTCTCCCCAGATCAGCCACTGGGTTCCTATATGTGCTTAAAAGGCAGCTGGGCACCAAAACTATCCAGGGCTTCAGGCAATGCTATGCTACACATATACCAGCATTTTAGTTATAAAAATTCAGGTAGGTATGTTCTTATTGGACAACTACTCCTTCAGGCAGAGTTGGTGAGCATGAGCAAAGTAGATATCCACATAAAGCACTGACATAATTTGTATATGCCATTCTAACATACCATAGGATGAGTCCTTAATTGAAAGTAATGATAGAGTAGCCAGGAATGTACCAATTAAAATAACTTGCCTGTCAGTGCTAAATTCCAGATATTCCTAAGGTCTCAAGGAAATTTAACTGCCTTTACTTATTAGAATGCAATCAAAAACAAATAATTACTTTTAGACTTAATTATCTCAGAGATGAAGCAACTACAGATTTTCTTACTGATGGTTCATATGCACTAAGCAACATAATTGTTTTGAAAAAAAAATTAAATTTATACTTTTCATCCATCTTCTCAAGCCAGTTTGAAGCATGATCAATTTTGGTTTGTTTATATATATTAAAACTCCTACAACATACATTAAGCTTTTAGATTTTTAAAGTATATTCTCTTTTGCTTAAAAAACAATATAATTCACTGTACCAGTTGCTCTAGTTGGCCTGCAGCTTACGTAAGTGACCTCACCAAACACAAAAATCAGGCTGATCAAGATATGCATGATCTCAATCTTGCTTTATGAGGTGGAGCCATACACCTGCAAGAACAATGATGCATAAAGAGTGAGCTGTGTTTTCCCCCTCCCTCCCAAATATTTGCATCAACTGGCAAAACCTACACAGAAGCAAAACAATTAAAGAAGTACCAAAGACAGTACGATGCAACAGAGAAGCCCCAGGTCTGGACCCAAATCTGCCCCTTGACAGGGTCTCAGCCTGGAGAGCAGCAGCAGCAGAGCAGGACTGCCAGGTCATGGCCAGCCCTGACGCACCACAGGCGTTCAGTAAGGATCTGCTCAGCACAACCTCAGTGAAGAACAAAGGTGTAGTTCATGCCAAACCATTAAGGTTATTATGTGTCAGATAGGGAATGAAAGAAAAAAAAATTAAAATAAAAAGGAAAAAAAATAAAAAGTATGTAAAAGTTATTAAGTCATCCATCAAAAGGATCAAAAAAGCAATTGTTGCTGAGTTGCATTACATATTTGCCAGTTGCTCATTGACCTGTTGGGAGTAAACTATTGACCTCAAGGCAGATTTTAGAGAGCAAGTATGTACTTTGGTTTTAGCACTTACAGTAAAAAGGGTGCATTTTGAATGCACTTGCCTGTGCTTCCCTCCTCTCAGTAATGATGAGGCTTCCTGGTCAGAACCATGCTGATCGGGGTGGGAGGTCAGTCACGCTGCAAATAAGAACTGACATTTCAAAGCCAGAGCAAGATTTTTGTTGTTAAGGAAATGTGCTCTAACAACAGATTTGCAGATCACAGTAAGGAACGAACATGTTTCTCTTTTGCTTTTTTTAACTGGTGAAGTTCTTGAGCTCCATGGTGGCTGACTAATGGCTGAAGGGGGATGTTATTACATTGAATTAAAAAATTGTCAGGAAACTTACAGGAAGGAATAAATATTTCCTGTAACACCTGCAAATAAAACATGATTAACTTATTTACTCCACTCATGGTTATTGTTGAGTGTAAAATTCAAGAAGTCATACCTTTGCTGAGCTATAAACCAAGGCAAAGAGAATAAAAAGAGTGTTTCAAAAAACACTGTGCCATACAATTTTGAAGATGAGCTGTAATGCAAGGCTAGATGCTACCTGGGCTGGGGAAAGAAAAATGTTTTCCTCTAATTTGCAGAGCACCTACAGAACTGTTGCACAGATGCTGCAGGCAATGATCAATAAACAAGAGGAGAGAGAGGACACCTCAAATTCCAGTATGTTTTTGGTCCATCTTCCTCACAGTATTGAAAAGGAGAGCAATACAGTCTGATGCTTCAGGCCACAAAGGAATTGCTGAGGAGCTCTTGAAAAGAGCTAGATATCCCCATAACTGGAAAGTACAATTCTATATCCAAAGCAAAACCAATCTTATTCCTTGTTGAGTAAACTGGAAGAGCACAAATTTCTTTTCTTCAAGTAAGTAGTCTGATGTCAAAAATGAGGGCTAGAAAAGATACAAACAAATGATATATACAATGGGCACTACAGGAAGAGAAGATTTCTAGCTGGCCTCTAAGACAGGATTCGTGCAAGAAATGAAAGAACTTATTGTACCACAGCACTGGTTCTCAGGCTGCAGCCTGCTCACTCTTGCGGCAAGGACACTCTGCTGCACAGCCTGCCCACCCAGGGGGAGGCTGCTTCCTACTGACACACTTCCACATCCACATGGAATCAGCAGAGGCTTTACTGACCAATTAAAATAAAACCTAACCGTCATCTCTGGCAACTTTTGTTGCTAAAACATGTCGTTCTGTTATTGAAACCTACAGCATACAAATTCAATATAGAGCAAATAAAACACCATAGGTTTGATCCTCCTTTTTCCAGACTATTCCTCACCTGAAACAGATAATGCAACACTTCTGAGAAAGGAAATACAGTGACTGAATCCAAAATGAACCCTAACTTAATAGATGACTCAGTTACCTCTGGGGGGTACCTCTCAGGGCTGCAACTCCTCAACTTCAAAGGCTCAGAACACAGAGAGCAGAAGGGAATGAGGCTATTATCAGTAAAATAACCAACATGTTATTTGACATCAATTCAGTAACAGCACAAACCCAATCCTCTTCAACGGGGTGTCTGTTGAGAAAAACATGACTTACTCAAAAAAGAGAACTTGTGTCTTCACAGCTGCAAACCCACTTCCAATCACAAAAACAGTTCCTCATTTCCAGTTACCACAAGCGGTTTTGCAGTGAGCAGACTGGTGTTTTCTACAGGCCTGGCCAAAAAGGGCATTGAGGGAAAGGCAGCTTGCTTCACTTCTGTTCATTCCCAGGCTGCCCTGTTGATATACCCTCCTGCATGGTCACAGTAATCATATGTTCTCACTCCTGATCCCCCCAGCCCTGCTCCTGCGGTCGCTGCAGCCAGGTTTGCACTTGTCCCAGACCGTGCCACTTGTCACTGCAAATGACATGAAATGGAAGAGATGGTAGCACTTTTTTTTCCCCATGGAAAAGTATATTCCCTGTTACCCTTGCTTGTTCTTTGATGTAATCAGCTCTCTCTTCATTTTTTGGAAAACCAGGAAACCAAACCATGACAAGATCAAGACTTGGGAAATGCAGTGATGCTACCAACAAAATAATAAATCCTTGGATAACTTTTTTTTTTTTTCACTTATGTACTTCAGTCATTAATAAAATCTTTAAGTTATGATTCATAGCACCAGAAAAATTAAGTTTAGGTAGCAAGTTTTCCTCACATGCTTCCTCCATCTTCAATTGCAGAATATTACTTCTGAAATTGTGTGAATACTTGAACTGTGAAACTCAAAGTATGAACTATTACTGTAGAGGTTCACTTTTAAAGACAGAATTCAATTTTCTGTCAAAGGTAACTCTGACAAGGATAATAAAATCTATTTATTAAATAAGTATTTATAATATAGATCTTTAATCTATATTATAAATATAGATTTACATTTAATCAAGGTTTAATAAGGATACACATCATGCAATTTCCAATGTATTTCAGTACCTTGGTGCTGTGAGTTGGTATCCTGAAATGAAAAAATATGGAAAAAGAGCAGCTTCCTAAGAAGCTCATAGGCATCAGCAATGGGTAACACAATTTGAACCCTAAGGAGTGCAATGAGAAATTCAGAGGACAGCCTCCAATAAACAGCAATTGCCCTAAATCAGCAAAAGCACTCCTACATCTTCAAAACACACAGAGGTAACTCTACTTGGTGGCTTTCCTTGAGAGAACTTTTGGCAAATTGTATGTTTTATGCAGAAACAGCAGGTTTTTGCTGAAATTACTGCAAACATATATATCAAAGGCAAAAATCTATTTTTCAGTGGATCCCATGGATGTATTGACAGACATTGGTATTTCCCCTTCCCTTCAGGACTTGCTGCTTAACCATGATATGAAAACAGAAATAGCTTTTGAATAATTAATGAAACACAGGGACTGAAAATAGACCTCTTTCCTTCCCTTTCCTGCCTCCCCTTATTAAAAAAGCAAACAAAATCCTAACAATAGAGCCTGAAGGTTAAAAGGCCCTTAAGAATATCTACCAGCCAGCTGGTCTGAAAAGAACAGTGTGAAGCAAAATGCATCACCTGTAACACCCAGGCAGTATGGCAAGATCTACACAGGAACAAACATCAAAAGTTTTTAGAGAGAAAAAAAAATACCAAAGAATACAGGTGATAGAAGATTAGGACAATAACAGCATATACCCAATGAAGGTGTACTGTATTTGTAATTTATACCACCAGCAAGGGAGGCACGTAAATTTCCCCAAAATGGCTTCACCTAGACAATAACTGTTTTGTTTATGAAATAAAAAACCCCAAACAAACAAACCTTAAAAAAATAAAACCCACAAAAAATCCCACAAAATACTATCTTGTAAAGTGCTTCCAAGTGTTTTATCTTTTTACATACATTTGCAATGAAAGAAATGCTGCCAATACTTTATAGCTTAAGCATTTCCCACTAAAATACACACATACTTACACAGCAAGTGTGTACTTTACACAAAGTATGTAAAACTGAAGAACCTAGGATTGCTGAGAAGTACTTTAGAAGCACTTGGTTCCTACTGGTTTTCCTTTACAGTAAGATTCAAGTCACTTCCAAAAGACCTGCATATTGAGGAGTCCTGTATATGCATGTATTTCAAACTATTTTTATGGCGTAAAATCAGGATTTTCTTCCATATTCTCCCTTCTTTTGGGCATAATTACAAGCTCTTAAGTACAGGAAAAAGGGCCTGTAAGTGGAGCAGGAGGGGCTGCCACCGTGTCCCCACCTGATCTTTTGGAACGTACAAAGTTAGTACAGCATCATGTAAAGACTTGTGTTCCCAGGCTTTTCTCCTGTCTTTCCCGGTTTGTTTCCTCTTGTACTTCTTCAGCTCTTCTCTAAAATGTAATTACAATGGGGGACCTTCCCCTTTCACCTAGCACCTTCCACACAATCAGAGGATGAGACACACTCTTCACCCAAAACCACAGAAAACTAGCAAGTTGCTCACTCTGACATCTGTTTTTCACCTTTGCACGTGAGAAACGTGAGCATTTCTTTTGTGCAGCTGAAAGCTGAGTATAAGCAGCAGTGCTTTGGGTCTTTGGGTTTTGAAATGTCTTCAGCCTTCATCGCAGCTGGTTACGGCTGTCACATGGAGAGAAGCAGAAGGAAGAGAAATCTGGCTGACAAAGGCTGTTGAGTGTGTACGTGATTTCTCCTCAGCAGCTGGCCCCTGGAGAGCGCGGAATAGCTACTATTCACCCCAGACTGCGGCAGGCAGCGTTTGCCCGGGGGTGGCTGACACCTCTGCCCGGCCTCCCCGCCGGCTGGGCTTCCTTTCTGCCACAAAACGGGACAAGACTTTTGGGTTACAAACTGCACCGGGTTCCAGGGACAGCCGAAGGGCTCCCAGCACCCGCTGGTTCCCGCAGCCCCGCGGGTGGCCCGGATACCCCTCGCTCAGGGGATGCCATCGGGGCCCTTCGCGCTGCGGGCGATTCCCCCACGGGCCCCGGCCGTTCCCACGGCTCCGGGACGGCGGCCGCGTGCCTACGGCGGCGACCGCTCCTCCTTCTCATCATCTCCTTGTCTTTCTTTCTTCTTCTTCTTCTTGGGGCTCTGACCACCCCTCTCCTCCCGCTCTCGCCCCCGCCGGCCGCCCAAGCCCGGCCCCGCCCGGCCCGGCAGGTACCGAGGGGGCGGGCGCGGAAGGCGACGCCCTCCCCTCCCCCCGCACGGCGCATGGTCGCGGCGGCCGCGCGCTCGCCGGGCTCCCCCTTGGCTGCCGCGCGCCGTGGTCTCGCCCGCCCCCGCTGCCATGTTGGATCGCGCGGCCGCCGGGGCCGGGCCGGAGTTGGAAGTTTAGGGGCGGGAGCGATCGGGATCGGCCCCGGCGCGGAGCGGCTCCGGCGCGGCGGCACCGCTGCCCGGCACCCCCTTTCCCGACCGCCCCCCTCCCCGCCGCCCCTCTTCTCCTCCCTCCTTCCCCGGCCCCGCGAAGAGGCTCCGCGATGCGGCTGCTGTGAGGCCCCGGCGGCGGCGGCGGCGGAGGAAGGGGAGGAAGGGGCCGCGGGCGCCATCGGTCGCAGGGCGGCGAGAGCAGCGCCGGGCCGGCCCCGGCCATGAGCGGCGCCCCGCAGCAGCAGCCCCCGCGGCGGGTCACTAACGTGGGCTCGCTGCTGCTCACCCCGCAGGAGAACGAGAGCCTTTTCGGCTTCCTCGGCAAGAAATGCGTGGTAAGTGCCGACCGAGGGGGCGAGGGCACTGGGGCACCCCCAGCCGCCCCACCGGGGCGCGGCGGGGCCGGCGGGGGCGTGTGAGGACAGCCCGGCCGGGCGCTGGGAAGTTGAGGCTGCGGAAGTTTCATCCCGCTCCGCTGCCCCGTCCCGGGCCGGGAGGGGGGCGGCCCTCGCAGGCCTCGCTGCCCGCCCGGCTCGCCCGCAGCGGCAGCGGCCCCTCGGCCGGCCCGCTCCGGTGGGGCTGCCGGCCCTGAGCGCCGGGCCCGGCCTCGCTCCCTTCGAGACCGCCTGGGCACCGGTGTGGGCGCCGTCCTTCCGCGCCCGCTGGCCATCCAGCTCCATATGGAGCTCCCGGGGCCGGGAGACTCCGCTGCCCTGCAGCCCACCCGTGCGCTGCCGGGGAAGCCGGCCGCAAAGGAGCAGCCCCGGGGCTCCGGGGGCGTGAAAGTTCCATTGCTCGACCGGGCTGGGACGGACCCCAGGTGCACCAGCGGCACAACAAAGCAGTGTTGGACGAAGTTGTAGGAAGGCTCGTATCAGTGCTAGGCCTGCCTTGGGTTTAGTCTGTACTTTTCTTAGTGTAAACAACAAGTTCGTGTACTTAAATACTGCATATTTTCCTATTTCTATATCAGTAGGATCGGTTTCAGAATACCTTCTTGCATGTAATGTAAAACTGTACTAAAACTACTTATCTGTATTAAAGAACTATTTGAAAGCTTCAAAAGATAACTGCTTTCACTGGAAAAGAAGCTGCTTTTAAAAAATCATATTTTCCAAAACATTGTGCATTGTGTTCCGTACCTAAAATGCAGCTAGACACTTGCTGTAAAGCTATGGAGGGTGTTTAATGAACTTAAAACTGTGACTTAAAGCAGGATATCCGTGTAGTGATATTGATTCCACATAACTTTCTGGACTTTGAAATGGTATTGTTGATCAATCTGAGTGCTGCAAGGAAAACATAAGATGCAGCAACGGAACAGGAAGTAGAGAATATTTACATTGGGGTGGGTTAGAAAAGATGCTGTCACACTAAGTTGTGTGTCAAAAAGTATGACCCTAAAGTGTATGTTTTACATGTAGTATAGAATTGTAGAAATGTCTCAGTTAATTTCAGGCAACATTTCATATCTTCAGCTTCTTTGCCAAGAAAGAAAAAAAACAGTATCAACTTTTCCCTAAATATGAAAAAATAGTGCATGAATGTGTGTGTAAATTGATTTTTAGTTTGTTTTTCTATAACTTAGCTTTTTTCTTGTCAGGTAAATGCACTTTTAATTTCTGTCATACTCAGCTGTAAGACTCACCTAGGTAAACTCCCAAATTTTCTGCATAAGTAATACGTTGAAAGCAGATAGAGGTAAATATCTTCACAGGATCTGGGTGTCATGGGATTTACGGCTTGCTTGAAGTTACACATTCTTCTGATTTACACAGAATATTGGATGACTTTCCAGTTGAGGTTCTTAAAATTGTGGTCTGTTGTTTCCTTTTTTCCCCAGCCCTTTGTGCTCTAGAAGTTAATTGTAGGCTTATTTTAGTACATTTGAGGTTCTCTGCACAATCCTGAGGGCTTGAGCATTGAAGATCTAGAGGTATTTAACCAGGCTTTTTTGGCTCACTGTGCGGCATGAGCCAGAAATTCAGAAACAAGTGAACAGATTGAATATTCTACCCCTTGGAGGGCACTGTCTTAAGCAGAGAAGTGGAACGGGTGCCTGGAGATGGTAACAGCCTCAGCTGTCTAACTTGAAACCACAGTATCTGTTGGAGCCCCATAGGACTCTTGGTACTCTTGACCTTCTAGGTTGACTCAACGTGCTGTGCTGATAAGTGCCTTTTTGCTATAATGTTCATGGGATTTGGTCTCATAATATCCATGTTGGAATTATTCATTAGAGAAATTTTGGACTGTAAGTGCTGCTTTTTAAGAAGGAAAATTTTATGAATTCTGTAAGATGCTAAATGCTTGCTCTTGCAATCACATGAAAAATCTGGGCTGTCTTGCTGCTGCAGGTGATGTTTCTGTCACTCTAGGACATGTCACTCTGGCTATTGGATGTGCTATATATCAGCCACGTTGACATAATTTTAGGTTTTCTTTGACTAGACCTCATGTTTAGATCACTACTGCAATGTACACCAAAGTTGAGACATTAAACTATGCTCCTAAGATACTCTTTGTAGTAATAATTTATAGAGTTCTTAATGGATGCCACAGTGCTGCTATCAGTCCTGAAGGGCTTAGTTAATAGAGCACGTTGTGCTCTGAATCTGATTTATTTCAGTCTTTCCTTTGTTTCTGACTGGTAGCAAGGCAACTATTTTGAAATAACATTGAGGATTCAACTATCTGATTTTTGTTCTATGGAAAAGCAAAGGAATATGTCAGTATAACTTTGTTTGAGTACTCACAGTCTGTGAACTCGGAAATGGACATAGTTCCAATGGCATCTTAAGTAATGATCCCTGATAGAAAAATTTCCTGTGAGTGGGAGAAATGGTGAAGAGTTGTCACTCTCTGTGTTGCTGAGGTTGATACCATTCTGCACACTGATACTTTGAGAAAATCACTAGGAGGCAAGTGTACATACAGAGGGTAATTGATTTTTTTCTCTACTCTTTTTTTTTTCCCTCCACTTGCTGAGCTGTAAAATGTTTATCTGAATCTACAAGCAATTAAAATACCTTTGCCCATGACAGATCAGGCTTTCAAAACCAAGCCACTGGCTAATAGTCAAAGCTGTATCTCTAGTTAATTTGGCTGAAATATGAATCCAGATGTAGAACTATTTACAGAATATATCCAGCATAAAGCCCTTTAGGACTTCCATTGTTTAGGCGTGTAACTAATTTTCATTCAGGTTTGTGACCTTTGTTATCTAGGTCAGGTGTAAAATTTGCTATCTGTAAAAAGTTTTCAATACCTTTCTAATAATAATGTGGAAATAAAATTTTATGTACACTTATACTAGGTGGAGCCATGAGATTAGTTTTGTGCATATTAATGATTTTTGTGGTTATGCCCAGCTTAAAAGTTTTTTTGCATAAGTTCTGGTTAGTTATTAATCATTACTTTAAATTTGCATGATTAATATTGGTCAGAGATGTCAGTAATGAAAAACTAGTTTATTCTGTAGAAATAATTTTTGTGAAAGGAACCATGAGGAGTATGTACTTAGTAGCATTAGAAGTAGGTAGAATTGAGAATGGACATTTTATGCTGCTTAGACGTGCAGCTCAACACTTGAATAAGGTGTAATGAATGAGGCTGGGAATTTGTTGTTCTGTGTAAGACCTTGCCATGGTTGATATGGTAAACAGGAACTGGTGGAGGATGCAGAAAGAGGAGTGACACAGCAGTAAGCTAACTAAGAAGACTGTTTTGGCTGCTTTTAAAAGTGCATGTGACCAGAATAAGTTTGTATATCAGAGCCAAAGAACAAATTGCAGTAATAGTTGAGATAACACAAAATAAAAACTTGAATGGCAGTTATAGCTCTTAATTGATAAGAATTAAATGTTTTATCAGGAAGGGACTTGTAAGATTACTTGTGCTTACGAAAACAGTATGAACTAGGACTTGAAGGTAGACTACAGGTCTAAGTAGTGGACAACTTCACATGTCTGATAAGTGTTGGGACTCCTCAGTTTGAATTTAGGCTGTAGTCTGTACATCCAAGAAAGGTTGACATTGCAGTTTAAAAAAGACTTATCCCCTGTACAAGTAGGGAGAACTGAGTCATTAATTCAGTGGTGATTCTCATCTTTGCATTTGTTTTTAAATGAGAGGTGGGGGGAAAAGATAAAGTGTAAAGGATGGGGTCTTGTGGAACAGGAGAGTATTGAGAATTACACCTGGATTTCTTTGAGATTTGCCCTGTTCCACAAAAGGCATGTGGCATCTTTAGACACCTCACTAGTATCCACTAGAGTGAGTTCTCTGAACAACTAATCAGTGGTAATCTTCCATTGCAGAGACAGTGACAGTGGGGTTTTGATAGTTCTTTTGAACCAAACCTGTGCCTACAAAGCTGATTTTCACAGTAATGGATCATATCAGAGTCTGTAGAGCAAGTGATACAACCACTGTCCTTAGCACAGTGTGTTTCTCATGCTCACAGCTTGCTATTAATGTCTTTACAGTATAGTTCACTGCCTTAACTTACTTACCCATGGATGACAAACATTTTGAGACTGCTTGGGAACAGTCTGGAAGGCACTGCATCTCATAGCTGTATGTATTTGAGACAAAGCATCACTTCACAAAGTGTGGGATATGGCTAAGGGGAAAAAGGCAGAAATTTAGGTGTTAAAATCTCATAATTGTCAGTAAACCTCACTGTCAGTTATCTAAATCTCTTATTCAACTGACTTTAAGATAGAAACTCAGCCAACAGAAGTTTTTCTCTTCAGTGACTGTAGTGGTTATATCTCTCCTGGCTGTTCTTGTACCTCATGTGGTAGACAAATTGTGTCTTGATATGGGGACTGAGTCCTGCTACAAGTTTCAGTCACTGTGAGTCTGTTGTGAAGCAGTGTGTATTGCTGAATGAAGGGTGATCTACTGAGACAGACCTGGAACCTGTACCTCACTCTGTTAAGGCTTCAGCATTAAGCTCTTCTGAGCATCTTTGTAGATATATTTTATCTGTTTTGGAGGCAGTTAAGTGCTGAAAGTGTCTCAGCATCTCTGTGGTTAATCAGATGGTCAAGTATGCCACTTATGCTCCTGATAAGTGCTCTGGAATCCTATGGTATACATACACAACAGGATGAAAACAATTTGTAGTCACAAGCTGTTGTGTTGTAACTTTCTGGTTTTTCACAGCTAAGAATCATATTAAAGAATTTAGAAGAGGGTAGAGTTTTAATTTAGGATTCAGATGAACAGTCAATTTTTGACTGCAAATTTTTCACCAAGATGTTCAGGTAGCCCTTGCTTAGGAGAATACCCAAGGAAGAGGTAGGTTCTTGTTAGAAGATAAGGATTGAGTTTGCTATTTCATGCAAATTTTTAAATGTAAAGACTACTTTGTTCTTCCTTTAATGGAAAATTGATGTGATTTCTTGGCATTATCTGCTTGTAAATATTGTTTTGAAATTTTTGTCACTAGAATGTTTTTCTCTCTGCTTGTTTCTTTTGGGGTTTTGAAAGATGTAGTACTAACCAAATTTTTTGCAAGTGAAGAGTGTAAGATCTATCTTATAAGAACCATGCAGTTTCAGGCTAAAAACATGAAAATGGGGAATGCTCTAATTTTAGATCCTGAATATCTTTTTTTGAAAGAGTTCTGGTACTGCTGCCTGAAAAAAACTCACCTGTCTTTTCTTTAGAACTTCCTATGACCCTTACTACTCTACTTTGTGCCAGCATTAAGAACTCGTCTACTGCTTTCATTGATAGTGGCTGCAGGTACCAGCAGTGGCAGCAATTGCCATGGCAGCTTCTAGCTTAGTGCTGGAATGGATGGAGTGAAGCATTGAAGATATTTGTATGTGATAAGTGAGTACCTCCTAGGAACTTTGTACTGTTCATTAACCAGCATGAAAAAAAGCCCTTTCCTGTCACTGATTTTTTATAGGCAGAACTGTCTGTACCTGAGGTTTGTGAAGCTCTAAATGCTCAGTTTGCTGAGAAAGTTTGCTGTTGACTTGGAGCTGTGTGGTAAGATTTATAGTGTCCTCTCCTCCAGTGAGTGTGTTTCATAGGCTTGTCTCTTGAGGAATCTTTGTAGTACAGAAATAAAACTTAGTATACAGGAGACTTATGGTTTCATTACCTAATACCTAGATAATAAAATACCGGAAGTAATGAAAATGTGTCACAGGCACTTAGACAGGGTTGCTTATTGGTAGGTTAGGGTACAGTTTCTTGAAGAAAGGCTGACATTGTGTTACTTAGCACAGAGGGATTTTTTTATTGGCTAGTTTGTTTTCCTTGTAACAGTAAATCTTGCAGAGTGGATTTAGTAGAACTAGAAGTGTATCTTCGGGGGTGGTTTTAAATGGTCCACTCTACTGGGACGTGGCTCAGATACTATACAAGATAGTTTAGTTTCTCAGGGTATTTGCTTGGGTACACTGCCACACTGTCTTTTGTGGCTTTCAGACCTGTTGTTGGTACCTGGATATCCTATAAAACGGGAACAGTAGGTTTGACCTTCAGGTCAATTGTAGTTAAATTTGAAGATCCTGAAGTTTTCTGTGATCGTCACATGACAGGAGCAGTGTTCTCAAAGGTCCGAATAGAAGAAGAAAAGATGCAGTTCAAACAATCATAGGGACACTTTCTTAGAAAGCTGCTCACTTGCTTAATCCTTAAAATTTAGTAGTGTTTTCTCAGACACTTCTGAGTTAAAGGTAGACAGTTTTGCTGACAGCTCTTTGTGCAGTAAGTGACACTTTAGGTATCTCAAATTAGAATGTCTGTGTTAAGAATATATGATTCTGGAATAAGTTCATTAAATGAATTACTCAATTCCTGTAGACATAATGTTCTGTGGAGATGATTATTGCTGGCAAGGAAACTGTTGCTGGCTGCAGAGCTCCACAACACATTTGCAGATTGCTTCTCACTTCAGGCACTTGCTTTCATACATGCATCTTCACCTTGGTGGGGCTGTTTTCCCTCTGCTGTTTATTTAGCTGTCCTTAAAATCCTCACTCTTAAGGCAGCATTTTCTTTTTAGGTTTTCTGAGACACAGTGTTAATACATTTTTCTCCAGTGTGTCTAGTTTAAAGCTGAAAGATTACGCTAAGGTTGTGTTTCCATTTCTGTAAGGCAGTTTCACACATCATTTTCCCCTGCAAAACATCTTGTAATTCAGAATTTCCCTGCATTCATCTCCTTTACCTTCAATGCAAATGTGTTGTTTTGCCTTTTTCTCCACTTGTTCATTAGCCACTGTGCAGCATCAGGGTGGTTTATTTAGTGAGCACAGATATGCTCCCATATAAGCACATTTTGTATGTGAAGGTATTGTGCCTGCAATTTGAGAAACACCAACCTAGCTAAAGATAGTGTAATTTTTGCCTTTTTGAACAGCTTAGAAAACTGTTTTTCATTATTTGAACTCTTGATTATGCAAATGTACCTCTTTCTTCTGGGATTGCAAATACTTTTAAAAAACACGTTTACTTCAGGTATTATTGATGATAATGGCTTTCCCAAAAGTTAGCCAGCACTTGCTGAGATTAAGTAACAAGCCCTAGTACTTGCTGTCTAGGCTGAAGAACAAGAATATTTGGAAGTGGGAATTTGGCAGTAAATTTTAAATGTTTTCTCCCCTCTCAAGGTCACAGCCAACTTACCTGTGTGTGGTTTGTGGATAAGAAATTAGTATTAATTTGTTGTATTAATATTTTTCTGTGTTGGGGATAAAGAAAAGTGACAATTTTTTTTACAACCTCCCTAGTACATTTTGTAACAGAAGCAGTAATTTATTGACTTGAAAAGAATTTTCTATTTTAGGAATCAATATTGGGGATAAAGAAAAGTGACAAATTTTTTTACAACGTCCCTATTACATTTTGTAACAAGCAGTAATTTATTGACTTGAAAAGAATTTTCTATTTTAGGAATCAATTTAACCACTATTTCTTTTGTAAGCCCCATCCTGCTGATGCACCTTGAAGTCCTGCATGGTGACCTCTGCCCTCCAAATCTCATGTCTCTGCTTTCATCATGTTCTCCTTGCACTCCTAATACGTGCTTTTTTATGTTTTCAGTAAGTTTTCTGTCCTGTCCCAGTAACAGGGTTTCTTCCTTTTCTGTTTTTCTCTTGCACCTCAAGTGCTTCCAGAATTTTCCTTTCTCCCTTCAGCTCCTGCATCCATAATCTGTGCAAAGATCTGCAGGTAGGATTGCCTCTCTTCCTCACTGTGTTCTCCCCTCCACTCCCTTATTCCCCTCCTCAGTTCCTCACTCCTTTGTTCTTAAGGATGAACCAGGAAGGATCTGATTTGTGTCTGGTCAGATGTGTAGTCCTACCCATACGCAGTGCTGGATAGACATGGCAGGTATTGTAGCTCAGGAGAGCACTGGACAAGGAAAGTCATGAGGCGAGGAGGCAATGTCCATGCCAGGCAGCTTTTGCTGCTGCAAACATGGAGTGCACTGGAGCCTGAGACCTGGCCATTACACATTTCTCACCTGTATCTGTCTTCACTGGCCAAAGTCTTTGTTAATGTTGTTATAGGGAAGAGAACTTTTAGTGGATATGAGAAGGGTACACAGAAACAGGTATGATATTCCTCAGGTTTCTTGCACTGCTCCACCCTTCACTGCTGCTTCTCCAGGCAGGAGTGGAGTAGACTCTCCAGTTTGTAAGCTGCTATAGTAAGAAACTATACTGGAAGATACAGCTTCAGCAACTCTACAGGCTCAGATTTGAAACCACAGAACTGCTTAGTCTTGCTTTGACTGAACTGTAAGTTATTTCCTGCTCCTCTAACCATGTGACAGCTCTCTCTGAGCACAGCTAAGATGTGGTCATTCTTTCTAAGTAGACATTTTTTCCCTTTACTCCCCCTCAGTTAGCCAAAGTAAACAGAAACATCACTTGGCTTATGACACTAAATATACACAAAGGCATCCAAATAAGCTTCTCTCTCTAAAACTGCGCTTGATTTTTGTGGTTAACTGAAAAGAGGAAGAAAACTATGAACATCCTGTAGTGGTGTGTGTTCTGTGCAATACCACAGGCAAAAGCTTCCCCTTGCATTTGCAGAGAAGGAAGCAGTAGTTTCTAACAAATTAAATGCAGGGCTATTTTTTCCTTTATTTGCTTTAGGTTTTAGTTAAGAGTGTCTCAGGTGTGAAATTAATTTTATAACTGGATATGCATTTATTAGCATTTATATTTTTATCAACCTGATAATTAAGTTTTTAAAAATTCAAGGTTTGGGCTTAATTTTGTTTGCTATTATGTGAACCAATATCTTTTAGCCATACAACAGTGTTGTAATTTTGACCTTTCTTAAGTAATGTTGGCCTCTTTGTGTTACACTGTACAGTTAGCACTGTGGTCAGTTTGTGCAGTTGGAACTTTAAAACCTTGTATAGCTTCAAATTTCAAGTGTGATTGTGACAGAAAGTGCTGGTTGCATGTGGTGTCTAGAACTCAGTGATTCAATACACCATTTCTTTATTTTAAAAAATAGTTTTGTCTTTAAAAGATTTGTCCATATCATATTCAGGTGCCAGTATTCTATACCTGAAAGACTGATAATACAGCTGTTGCCTGTGCTCAGGTCATGACCTTCCTTGCCTTAATTCAAGCATCTAGATGCAAAATACCTATAGCTGTGTTAAAAGTTACAAAACTGTTATAGTTTTTTTTTTTTTTTTGATAGGATGCATGGGGATGGATTTGGTGCTAAATGTTTTGTTGGGATATGTAGATCTCACTCCATGTCACGGTTTTAACTTCACCTTTTAATGTAATTTAGAAGGTCTTGCTTTGAATGCTTCAGTTCGTCATTGAGGCCTTTCCTTAACAGCCTCTTTGAACACCTCTGGTCTTCTCTGCCTGTAAAGGACAGAAAAAAATCCCGTTTCTCTGTCCGCTTTTCATATTGTTTATGGAAATTTGTTTATCAAAAAAGTTTCGTGCTGCTGCTCCAGGCTTCACACTGTGTTAACAAGGAGTCCATCTTTCACACTGACCATACCTTTATGTTGCTGATAACATTTAAGCTTGGTGGCAGAAGGATGCATCTTGTCTTCTTTCTCACTTGTGGTCTGTCAGCCAGCTGTGCTAACAAACCTAAGTGGGGCAGTAGCATGAACTCGGGCACTGTTCCGTGACCGTCCATGGTGTTGAGTTTGTTGGCACACTTCCTGGCACAGTTTTGAGTGCCACCCTAGTAGTTGCTCAGATTAGTATGAGTGTGGTTTTGAGATTAGAATGGTGTAAACAGTTCCTGGTACATCATATGGGGTAGGGCCATCCTTACCCGGTTTGTGTTGTGTTGGGAAGAGAGTTTGTTCCTCTATTCATTCTTCACCATTTCCCATCATATCCAGAAAGTGGTCCAGTAACTCATATCTGTACAACCAGGGAAATCTGCAAGGAG
The DNA here is from genome assembly GCF_014805655.1 of Passer montanus. Taxonomy (NCBI): domain Eukaryota; kingdom Metazoa; phylum Chordata; class Aves; order Passeriformes; family Passeridae; genus Passer; species Passer montanus. The sequence goes on from NW_024371037.1 coordinate 6,411,031, forward strand.
ACAAAAGCAGTTCTGGGCATGGGGAGATGTGAACTGTGTTCTAGCATTGTCAGTAGCATGTAGGTCACAGAGTAAGTGTCAGCTCTGCTGCTGTGCACATAACTGTCTGCTTTGACATTAAGTTCAAGTCAAACCTGTTTTTCCTGCCAGCAGCAAAATTCAATATTTTCTTTCTGCTCCTAGAAATTGCTTTTGGAAACTAGAGAAAATGTAGGTGCTTAGAAGTTTACAGCAGATGAAAGTGTGCCTGTGCACATAATCACCTGCTGCAGTGGACAAATTATCAAGTCTATTTGATACTGATACTGTGAACACAGGCTCATAAGGTTTCTGATCTCTGATTCCAGCAGGGAAAAAAAGATTTTGCCTACTGGTAAGGAGATGCAGCTGACTTGTAGCTGTGCTTCTACAGAGTGCATGAGGTACAGCAAGGATGACCTTAAAGGATGCTGCATTTCTTTTGTTTCACTTCCTGTTTGTAGAGCAATGGTCTAAGAAAATGTATCCCTTCTGAAGGTTTCTTTTCTGATGAGTAGTTTGTAAGTAATTTTAGAAAAGTTCTGTGCATCTTCAGAGCCTCCAAAGTTGTGCTTCATTCTCTTAGAATCTTAACTGCATTTTGGAGTGTTGTAGCAGTTTCCCATCAGCTCAGATGCAGTAATTTGTTTCCTGATTGCCTTCCAGAGACCATTCTAGGGTGTCAAATAGTGTAATTAGTGATAGTTTAATCATCACATACTCTGTCTGTGCTGGTATCTCACCTTAGTCGTTGGTTCTGTCTGGGTTATAAAGGTATGAGCTCAGGAAACTTTTCAGTTTGTTCTGTCTTCCATGTCCACAAGATCTGCTAGATAGTGTTTGCATGCCTCAGTTCTGTAAACTCTCCTCTCAAGGTTTTATTTTATCATTTTTTCCTCTTGAGTGTCTGGTTAGTCCCTCTCTCCCTTCAGGCCATATTTTTTCCCAATGTCACTTTTATAATCAGCACTGGCAGGAACTGGTCCCCTGGTGGGGCTTGGTGCTGTGCAAGCAGTTTTGTCCTATAACAGGTAGCATTTGGTTCAGAGCAGATGAGTGTTTTTAGGCTTTATTTCAGGATGGTGACTTGCATGTCAATTCTGGCTGCAGTAATTATTTTAGCAATGAGATGATGCAGTACCAATATCCATTTGACTGGAAATAAGGACATTTGACTTCTCCAAGGACACCACATACAAAAAAATATCACTATGATGCAAGTCTGAACTAGCAGCATGTGTTACATAGTTTGCTTAGTCCAGATAAGCGAATCAGCCTTGAATACGGATGTCTGCCATGCATCATCAAGGCTTTTTTTCAATTCGGGTGCTCTGGGCACTTTAAGCACAGCATGGTGCCTGCTTTGTGAGTAACCTAGTCCTGGAATGGGCTGACTGACATGTTACTTCTTGGAGTCTGGAATTCTGCAGAGGACTGTTGCATGTGTTGCAGAACCGAAGCTTCTATGTAGGGATTGGCAGATTTAGAGATGTTAGTTCCACATAATCTAGTAAAAAAACTCTCAAGCTGTGTATAATATTGCACCTAGTGGGTGGCAATGGCATTCTGAAGGATGCACTTTTGAGTAACAGATGTTCAATGGGATACTTCCATTGCTGAAGCTGACTAGCTTTCAATGTGTTCTGTAAATCTGCTCTGTGTGCCCAGGAATGGATACTAGACTATCAGGAAATCAAGATTTTTTTTGTTTACCCCAAACCCCTCATCCCCCTGCAAGGCTTTCTCAAGATCCTGCTTGTTACTGGCACTCTCCATTACCATATTCCTATAGGAAGTGTTTGTACCACAGTCTTAAAGCTTCTGGCAATTTATCTCCTAGGTCTTTTGAGGACCCAGTTATACAGACTTAAATCTGATACATATCAACCATACAATCAACCACACTGAACTTCTAGCAATGTATTGCTATTATGTAGGTCTCACACCTGTAATAATTTCTTTCAGGAGACTGGGAGAGGTATCCTATTTCTATACTCATGTAAAGTCTCCTGAGGAGGGTGTAATTTTCCTTGAATTCTGTCTTAGTGAGGTAACCAGCTTGTTTTTTGTCTAAACTGTATACTCATGGGAGTAGTATTATCTTTCATACACTCAACATCAAGAGTTTTCTGTTTCTGTATTAACAGTTTGAGGCTGTTCAGGTGCTCAGAGCAACTGAAGTAGTTAGTTGATCACAAAGGAAGGGAATATCCGCACAGAAACTGGAAATCCAAAGTCTGCTTTGACAAGGGGTGCCTTCTTTCAGTCATTGGGATTTAAGGTGCATCATTGCCCTTACAGAGGAATATCTTCTTTCCAAAATTGTTACACATCTGAAAAAAATAATCATTATGTCACAAATAACTTTTATCTGTTCAATGATTATAACTAGCATAACATTTATTATGTAGATTTTTATGTTAGTATAGTGCAGCAATTTACCTGCTGGTTTTATACTGTCATAAAAGCACTGTAGTTTATTGCATGAGTGGAGGGTTTCGGAATAGTGACAAACACTTGACTTGACAAGAAAGTGGCCAGTTCTCCCAAGCAGCAGGAACCAGTAACGTTGAGCACATTAGCCTCTTTCAGCTCCACAACAGTCTTGGAGACTTGCAGAAAAGTAGTTCAGAAACAGGCATGCAATGCTTCAAATCTGATGCTTGATTAGGATAATAATACTGATTAATTGGATTGCAGTGCAATACAGATTGGTAGTTGTCAGTGTTACTGTGATCACAAGCAAAGCTATCTTAAGATCTTTTTAAGTTAATATTTTGGCTCAACTTGCTGTATTTTATTAATTCAGACAATACTCACTAAAAAGCTCAAAGGTCAGTTTCAGACCAGATGTTTCTTTTAGCTGTTCTTTGAAACAAATGTTTTCTGTCCTAGGAGTTTTTAAAATATCTTTACTCTGTCCATGTTAATTATATTGGTGTGACTTTGTGGATTCTCAAATCTTATATTGGTCTAATAAATATTGATTTACTGTATTGTAAGCTTTGTTTCTCACATGTGTCTAGTACTACTAGTACTGTTGTAAATAGTGTGAAATAATTTTTATATTACTTGTAAATTCAGGTGGGTACACATAACTTTTCATGTAGCATATGTGTTACTGCTGTTGAACAATGTTCACAAGTTACAAACAGGAGCACAGCAGTTACGGGGAGCTAACAGTCTTCAAATGAAGATGAGGATGATTTTGTTCTGATCATCCAGACATTAATATTTAAGAATTAAGATTGAGAGCAGTATCACTGTGTCTTTTCCTCCCTTTTGCTATGTGAACTTGTACTACCAGCTCTGCACTGAAAGAGAAAATAAGTATTGCATGATGTTTTAATTTTTTTCTTAAACTGGAAACTGATGACTGGATATGGACACTGAAGTGTTAAGTGCAGTGGAAAAATAACATCCTGCTGGCCCCTTTCTACAACATTTTACTTTTATAAATACACACTTTTTCATTAACTTTAAATAGTAGAATCTTTACAGTTTTCACTCTTCTAGGTATGTTCAGTAAAGCAGGCATCTTCATTATGAGAAATATTCTGGCAACATAAGGAGTTACAGAAGAATTTTGGCTTCGGGGAAGGAGTTTTCCTATTCAGCATCCATCTGCATTTATTTTCAGATAGTGGGTAGTAAGTTCGGAAAGGAAATCGTCAACTCCATTTTTAATATCTGAATTTCAAAATAATTCTTAATCTGAACTTTTTATTAAGTCCTAGCTTGGCAGAGCTCAGTTGTATTTCTTTTTTTCACGCTGTAAATTGGATATTGCAAACTCAGCAATTCCTTCCCCAAGGCTGGGTGTTTTTCCCCTTCGATAAAATACACTGGATTACCTTTGTACTACTCATTTAGACAGTCAAGGGGGAGAGTGTAACAAAAACACAAATTATTTTTTGGTGGGGGCTTTTCTTTTGTAGTAGAAATTGAAGGTTTATAATAGCTGACCTGAGAATTTAAACACAAATCTTGAGCTGCAGAGGCTGTGCTACAGTGGTGTTTTCAGCTCCTTGGGGAGTTTAGGGGACCAAGTACCAATGCCAAAAGCTAAAGTAAGCTCTCCCTAGCATTTTTCAGTGTAGCCTGAATCCTTTGTAAATGAACCTATATATATGGGGATGATGAGATTGCCCTTATTGAAGGGCTGTGTTAGAACTAGTCTAGAGTACCTAGTTTTCAAAACTGCTTTTTTTTGGGTGCATTGTCTTACATTTTTTTCAATGCCTCCATACTGAGACTTCACGGATTATTATTGCTCAGGGTTTTTCATGGAATAGAGCACTGAGATGTTCTAGGTACCTGGGAAGTTTTGAGTCATATGCATTGTACTCTTTAATCTTCCATCATAAGAATCACAAGTTAAGTATACTGTGTAAAAAATAAGTGTGATGGTGACTTACAGAAGCATTAGTAATTTTGTTGCAAAGAATTTGCAGCCATGGTTGGTCTAGAATAGAAATAGGTGATTTAAATCATAAGCCTGAGATCTGTGTACATTCGGCCGTCTAAGACCACCATTCTGTGACACTGCTTCCAAACGAAAGTTTCTTTACAGACAAGTGAATTTAAGTGGCTTTTGGCCTCCACAGCACGTTGGTAAACGTAGTGCTGGTACCTGCAAAGAAGGAGCCCCTTTGGGCCGTGATAATTGAAGCTGTTAGCTGTAATATCACTAGACTAAAGGGGCATCCCCTGCCCCGGTGAAAGAATATCTCCATTTCCTTACCTGAAACAGCTGTGGAAATTAACCTGTCTTAACCTTCGCTATTAGCAGAGACAATCATGTTGACACATATCCTACACCCTCCAAAAATAATTTCTGTCTGTGACAGCATAATATTTCTTCATCAGTAGTTCTCAAAGCACTTTACAGTGATAGAGGTCAGTGTCTCCCTTACATGGTACCGATGAGGAAACTGAGGCACGGGGCACAAACAAACACTAGCATTCAACTTCTTATTACCAGAATGAAATGAAAACCAGGAGTCTCCTGGGTATTCAGCTGGGCTCTAATGTTTTATCCTGCAGTAAACTTGGAATATAGCAAGGGATTATAGAACTAACCCATCTTCATGCCTTTCTTTTCATAGTATATCAACTTTTTAAGACTTGTCACCAGGACTAACTATTCATAGCAAATTCATTTGCTGGTATATATTTTTTTAAAAAGTCTTACATGCAGTAATGTTTTCTTGTATTTGACTTGAATTGCTGTAACTATTCTGTTTAAATGTGAACTGCTCAAGGAGGAATTAATACATGTTGAATTAATACATGTTGAATTGTGGCACAGGGAAAGTGTGTGGGGGGGTTGCATCTCTAAGTACCTTTATGTAAGTGGATTGAGTCTGCTTTACAGGACAGGGCACAAGTTGTATACACAATTGCGAGACCAGTTGCTGGCTATTATTATAAAAGAGGTTTTACTTTTAATAGCCTTTTCTCATATTTCTTAATATTTTGAAGGGAGTTCTTTGTTTTATGTTGGCATGTAATTAATGCACTCTTTTATAAAAGAGTTCTTTTAAAACTATTGAAGCTGCTTTATTTCAATCTTCCCTAAGTATCTAAAGTCAAAATTCCATGTTCTTTTCTGTCTTCAGGTGTAAAGATCATAAGTGAAGTTCACCTAAATATCATGTCTGCAAAGCAAATAGTCGTTTTTTTTAATCTGTTTTTCAAATCTGGGCCTGGGAGTACCAAGTGGATGCTGAATAGTATTTTCAACGGCTCATTAATGAGCATTCCAGAGCTGAGATAATTCATGAATTCCTGAGGTTTATGCTTTGCATCCTTTCCTTACTCAATTTACTGTTGTTCTGCAGATTTTTACTTCCAAACTTCATGATACCTATATCGCTGAGTGGATTATAAGGAACTGCATGGATCTAACTTTAAAAAAATGGGCCTGAATTCTGATGTTTTTTCTCAAAGCACTCTCATATCTTCAAAGTGGTTATGAGGATTTCCTTACAAGAATCTGCATTTAATATGCAACTATTATGTAGCATCTACAAAAGAGTTTCTGTGCAGAGAATGGAATGGTTGAAGGCTGAAAGAAGAGGACCTTAGTGCATGAAGGCAGTGAGTTGCTGTGGAAGAGAAGGGGATGTTGAGGGTAAGAGGCTGGGTTTTCTTATAGCTGCATGGGCAGTGAAATAGGACAAAACAGAGGAGAGCTCAAATTTTATCCTGTGTGTTGCATGAAACTTGTGATTCTTGACTTGAATCTGCAATTTCTGTGTATGACCATGAAACATAGTTTTGAGAACTGGTTAATCTATGTGTCTGTACAATCTCTTACATGGTTCATCCTAGTCTTGGGAGTCTTGATAAATTTAAAATGGATCAAAATTGAAAGGTAGACTTCAGCATTTCATCTGAAAATTCTCTGAGCTTTGGCAAGAACAGTCTTACATTCTTTGAATCTGAGTGTTTCTTAAGAGGCTGGAGAGGGAGTGGAACTGCAAGACAAAATGTCATCTTTAGTGAGAATTTCTGTTCCATGGCAGTAGACAGTGACAAATTTGTGGAAAGCCTGTATGCAGCACATTATCTATTTCTGAAAGTAACTATATGAACAGCTTCAACTCCAGAGCACAGGTAACTGTTTTGCTGTGTGCTGTTTTGTGGCCAGCCAGGGTTTCAGCAGCATTAAGCAGAGAGGTGCAGCTCAGTGAGTGATGCTGTGCAGGTAAACAGGAAGTGACGCTGCTCAGTTTGCTCATCAGTGGAAACCACAGCTTGTGTATGTCAGCTGGTAAATGATCTGCTAGACTCAGATAGCTGGGAGTATTATAATCTGCAGCATGCTTGTGGTTATGGTTATGTCATATCTCAGGAAGGCTGAAATCTTCCATGTGCTGTCCTGAATGGTGGAGGGTGTAGGATTTAAAAATATCTTCATGCTGTATCTGGTAAAAGAATGTCTCTCTTATTCATGTGCTGTTTGATTAGGTTTTATATGCTGTGCTGTTTGCCCACACCTTAATTGTTGGTTTTCTGTGATCCACCATTGAGCAATGTTTTGAAAAGGAGTTGGCCAGCTCTAACTGAACTGGGGGGTTGTGGGAGGTTGTGGAAAGGCAAATGAATTTTTATCTGAAGACACTGATTAAAATGTGAGCTGTCTGTAACTGGCTGACTGAGGATTTGGATTGAAGGATCTCTTTACTGGACAACAGCAGAGTTAAATTCAGACAAGCACTTCTGTGGCTTACATTTGTCAAACAGCAGTCCCTTGTTTCATCCCTGTTTTGTTCTAACATCACTTAATGATCACTGGTACCTTCTTCACATCAATAAAATATCTTTAGTGAGGATATTGCAGCTGATTTGTCTGGTTGTCAGGGCACAGGCAAGACAGGGAATCTGTTATTACGTGTTAAATTTTTGGTCTCTTAATTCCTTAAATGTTTCCACATAACATTATGCATTATGTGGAGTTGTCTTCTCATGTTTCAGAAGTGATAGGAAATACCTGAAGTGGTTTTGTTATTTCTGAAAAAATTTCTTTCTTCCTTCTGCCTTCAAATAAGAAAAAGCAGCATCTCTTACACGGTAGCTTTATTTCGAATAGTCTAACTTTTTGTATAGTTGCAAAAAAATTACTATCTTCTTGGTGTCTGTATATGTGGCATTTTTTAATCAGTGGCTAATCATGGGAAATTAATTAAATGAAAAGCGAGCTTTAAGCTGAAAATTAAACACTTGGTAATTGTAGCAAATGATTTCACAAGCTGTAGAACTGGTGAGGCCTCAGTGTTTTCAGCTGAGTAATTTCTCGATTTGCACAAAATAAAGTTTTACTCATGTGGCTGGATATTTACAAAAGGCTTTCTTTTGTCAGTTCTGTCAAATAATGCTAAGTCTTGTTTTAGTGTTCCTGTCTTTGGAGCAATCATTTGGTCTTTGGAAAACAATGTCCTGTAAAGGGTATAAAAATTATGAGATTGTTTCTAGCTGCTTAACTTAATAAAAGTTGCCAACAAACTTCTGAAGTTCTGTATGTATTCTTTCTATGGGAAACTAGTTTAAAATCATGTCGGTAACATCTGAAGCTAGCTTTTCTGCAATACACAATTGTCTTTAAAGAAGAGATTCTTAAGAATTTGCTAAATATATCTTCAGATACTGTAATAGCTTTAAAAATTGAAGTAATCACAGTTTGTCCAAAATAAAAATAAAGTAGTAGTCAAATCCCCACTGGCTGAATGCTGTCACATTTACACTTAGTTGTGAAGATTCTGGAGGCAACCTGGTGTGAAAACAAATTATAAACCAGTCTGCGAGTTGCAAAATCTGACTGACAAAAATCTAATTTTGTAGTAAAAATATTGTGGAGTCCTTGAAGAGTATTTTAAGCACGCGCGTGTGTGTCCATGCTATCAAGACAGTATCATCACACTTCCTATACAAGATGCAGTACCATCATAGCCTGATACACTGTTTTTAGAGGGGAAAGGCCTAAAAAGACAGTTAGATGGGTCTGTTGTGCTTATTCTGTCATCTGGGGCCCTGATCCTTGCAGTCCTTCAGATAAAGGTGTCACCAGTAAGCAAGAGTAGTCTGCCTTCAGCACCACCAGTCCTTTCTCTCTGCAATTTCTTCCCATCTCAGTCCTTTCCCATCTGTAACTGAAAAGTAATTAAAAGTTGACACTTGTGAATACTTCCCGATACTTTTAAAATTTGGTCGTGATGTTAATTTGTGTTCATATTTCTCACTGTTAGGCCTGAATTGCACCTGTATCATCATACTAGACACCCATGCTTAAGGAAGTTAGCTTACCTACTCTTCAGGGCCTATAAATATTGCAGGATTCTGAACCTAATTAAACTCTTCTAGTTTTCTGTGAAAGTGCTAGGAAGTCTTTTTGTCTACTCTAGCAAATGCCTCTGCTACTTGAAATGTTGTAGTTGTTAGGGAAGCAAACTTGCATGTTTTTTATGTGGCTTAATTACTTAGGGGTCATTTCAATAGTGGCAGGCTTAGTTTATCTGTTTAAAATTACTATTCGTAGAGGTTGCAGTGCATGCCTTCTGTAGGAGTGCATGGTGGAGAGAATGTTCCCCCTGGAAGTGGGTTATCAGCTCTTCCTAGCAGGAAAGGAACATACTGTTCCCACATGACAGGAGACTCCTCAATGCCAAGAAAAAAGCTACATTTTTTTTTCTTGAAACAGGTCCACTGTGCAGAAGGAAAATTAAACTGCCAGAAAGAGCAAATAGAGCTTGCTTGTGTAGGGCACCAAAAAATTCCCTTGAGAAAGGGGTGGAAGTTCTGGTGCCTTGTCCCTACAGCAGGTTTTATGTTTCTGTATTGAATGATGAGATAAAATGCATAGCTGTATTGAGCACTACAAAAACATTTTTGGAAGTTCTATGTATTTATTACACTGAAGATAAGGCAATTGCAAAACAACATTATCACCATCTAATTACAATTGCATTTGCATTGAATTACATGAAGTAATTTAAGTGCCAACATTTAAAAGTGTAATTGCTAAAACCTAAGCTTTTTTTAGAAGAACACCTAAGATTTTAAATACTGTCTCTGCTTGATTAGTCAGTGCTATATTTTGGTTGTTTTTTTCCTTCAGAATATTTGTCATCTGGAGAAAAAATGTCAACCACTGAATTCTATCTACTTGCAGATTTTTCTGTGAATGAAGGTCAATTTTCTTTAGAGCCTGCCTCACTTCTGCTTCTTGTTTGTCTCATTCACAAGTCTTAATGATATTGTTTCTGTATGTTCTTTCCTGACTCAGCTAATGCTAGGCTATTAGAGATTGCTTTGGTACTGAAGCTTCCTGCTGTTCTTGTGGTCAAGATTAAAGTTAGGCCTTACTAAGCATTTCTACAGTGAAATGGTACTTGATAGCATGCCTGTGTTCCTGAACCCTGCTCTCTGAGGAAAGCTATTACAGCTGTTGTAGTGTCAGAGAAAGCAACAGCTCTTCATTCTTGAGCAGTCACCCTAGAAGCAAACTGCAGGCTGTCTTGCTGGTCTTGTATCAAAGAAGAAATGTGTTACCCAGGAGCACCCAGCATCATCTGTCAGGCTGCAACATGTTGGCTTAGCTATAATGAAGATTTCCATCATAGCATGTCTTGAAAATACCTGCCCTAGGTATCTTCTCACCTAGTATTCTTCTCAGCTAGTAATACTAGCTGAGAAGTGGTATTGATTAGGATGTTTCCAGATGCATGCTTTATGGAAAAGAAAAGAGAGATACTGATTTATATTCTTAGAGGGTTTGGATTGCACACAACTATTCACGGTAGCTTGCTTTTTTCCCACAGAAATGTAAAAGTAGCTAATTGAGCTGAAAGTCCTCAGACTGACTTGGTGAAGAAGCTACAGCCATTGTATAGGCATGTGTTTTTTCAAGAGGTTACTCTGCTTGAAAGCAACTGCTACTACTTGCATTCTTGCATTACAGGACAAATTACTCTATTTTTATTAAATATTTTTTCCTGGTTTTGTTTGTAAGAGGCTTTCAGGGTGTGGGAAGGATAACTTGAGAAAAGCCAGCCTGTAATGTAATTAAGTTCTGTGTGTATGCATGGTTCTGCCCCTTTATGGGAAAAAATCTATCACTCTTAAAATTAGGAAAAGGTTGAATGTTAGTGCTAGTATGTTTTCAGCAGTACTGTCAACATGTAACACATAACAATACTGAACCACTAGAGAAATACACGAAACCTAGATGCATTTGTACCAGCACCAAAATGGGAGTTAAGTACAGAGGTGATTTTGTAGCCCTTAAACTTAACTAGACAGAACTCTGAGCAAATAAGCACTAGGCTTTTAACGCTAGGCTTCTGCTCACAAAAAAAGGTATTTTTTGTGAGCAGAAGCTTGGCCTGGAAGACTTAAAGAGGTCACATCCAACCAAAATCATTTTATGAGCCTTTGATCTTTGCACCACAACCTGTTGTCAGCTGTATGTAAACACTGGGAAAAAACATTCAAATGGGTCTTGCTTTCTGTTCTACTGTATACTGAGGTGGCTGAATGTCTTGCCGCTTTAATCTTGCTGCCACTCTTTGTTGTGACTTTTGGCCCACTATATTTTAATGTCTGTCAGCCATAAGCCATGCATTGTCATGATTCTTTTTTGCAGTGAGGTGTGCCACTGTCTGGGTTGGCTTGCTTTGCTGTTTTTTGAGAAACACTTGAGTTACAGCAAGTCAAACTTGACAGGCTGCTGCAGCAAATGTTCACACGAGAAGCCGATCAAAGTACGCATCTTTCTGCTGCCCGGTCGGAAACTGTCCGTGGCTGTTGTGATCGCGTTCTGCAGACGTGTGATGATGACTGGTTGTGGCTGTGTCTTGCAGGCAGAAGGTGTTTTTGTGAGCCTTTTGTTGATGCCACATATCCTGCAGTATGGGTGCAAGGGTAGGACCAGCTCTTCCAGTGAGACAGCCAGTGTACAGCTCACCACACAGGCTTGCTGCCTCATAGCTCATCAGCTTGAGGGGTGTGACAGGTTCCTGGAATCAATGGTATGTCCTCCCGCTGGAGGTTGACTGTGGAAAAAATAGAGGGAGCTGAGCAGAGTTGGTTTTCACTTCCACGGCCCATCAGTTTTTTGGTGGACTATCTTATTTCCCCTATGCACCTTTTCTAGATATACAGCTATATAGAAAGGACACTGTCCTCACCAAAGCTCTTAAAAAAAGCAGTAGTGACAACTTCAAAATCCTTTCTGAAAATGAAGTAGTAACAAAGTAACCTGCTACGTGTCAGAAAGAAATATAATCATTACATATAAAAGAACCCATACTTTTAAGAGCAAGATTCTCTTCAAGAATGCTGTGAGAAATTGAAACAATTAACTACATGAATAGGCTTCAGAATAGACAGTAAATACTCCGTAAATGCAGTAGAAATATTCAAATATGATATTTGTGTAAATGTTCTCAGATGCTGCAATTATGCAATTAAATTTGAACTTTTTAAATTTAATGGCTAGGATTCATATTGAATAGCAGTAGATGAAGTTTTATTTTCTCAAGTTTTAAATTTTGCCATAAGTCTGTGCAAATTTCAAAATGGTATGGATCGTTACTTTTACCATTTTTGTTCCAGAAGCTGAATAGCAGAAAGCTTGGCACCACTGCTCTACATCATGAAAATGAACAGAAGATGAAGTAAAAGGAGTTGGATTTGATTGTCCTCCTCCCCCTGCCCCCCAAAATATACTTTGTATTTTTTTCCTTTATTGCCCTTTTAATAAAAAAAAACCTGAGTGGTATGAGAGCAAAATTTGTAACTTTATATTCTAATATGCAAAAGCCTCATTGCAGCTTGTCAACACTAGGAATTTGTACTATGCTAATGCATAAGTTAAAATGCAATTGAACTCTAAACTTGGTAGACCTCAAAACAAACCCTACTTTAGATTCAGTGAAATTGTTTTCTATCTTCTAAATCAAGCTCTACTCACAGGGTAACCAAGTATATACTAAATATGATTATGCACAATGCAGACACACTCTGTGTAATATTCTTCTTTGTACTCATGAGGTAGGCGTTGGTTCAAGGTTTCATAAGCAGTTGTCAAGTTACGACAGTTTCTGGTTTACCCAGATACTCCAGTTGGTGCTTTTGCTGTTAGCTATGATAATAAGCAATGTATGAGGAGCCATGTCTTGACAGAAGTCACTGTCTCCTGTGCCTTGAATTTAAGTTGTGTAATTCCTACCAAGGCCACCCATTTCTGTGAGAAGTCGTGTTGGGTTAGTGAAACTGGACTTGTCTTGGAGTATTGAGCAGGTTTCTTGCAGGGGTGGAGAGATAGTTGCTCTGCTTAAATGTGAACTGTAGAATGGCCCATTTTTCTCCAGTGTGTTGTCTTGTGTCTGTCACAAGGTTATCAATTTAGCATGTAGACAATATTGGAGAAATGAGTAGGAGTGGCTGTTAGAGAAGCAAAGATTTTGAACAGAATCTGCCTGGCTGTGTCCAAAATTAGGTCATTGCCTGTTTACCGCATAGAGGGGAAAATGGCATCTCTTAGATGACATGAAGTTGCAGATGTAACTGTTTTGTTGTGGTGGTATGGGTAATTCTTAGGTCCCTTTCTACTTATCTGACAAGTGCAGTTATGGTTAAATTATGTGTATTACTCTGCAGATTATAGGGAGAGAAGTTTTATTCCACACTTCATTGTAGAGCATTTGAGGAAGCAGCTCCAAAGCACTCTTTTCATCAGACAATCATGCTTTAACTTCTGTAGGTTACCAGTAAGATTAGTAGTCAGTCTGATAACTTCTGATGAGGTGACTGCAAAAAGAATCAGAAATACATCTTGGCTTGTGAAAGTTAGCATCACAGTGCTTGGGCAAGGGTTATATAGCTTCCCTAAGGTGTAGCCATCAGTCTGACTATATTATGTTGACTCTCTTTTAACAAAATTGAAGGCTTTTTTAATTAAAAAAAATCCAGTGAAACTTAGGTTATTCTTTTGGGGTTTTAAGCCATTTGAAAAGTATGACCATGGTGACACCAACATTTAGTAGATAATTTTATAATGCAAGAAGGCATGCCTGCATTCTAGATATCTACTGTTTTGGCAAGTAATCAGTGTCAATGAAGGCAAAGTAATCCTTGTGGAGCAGGTGGGGAAAGCCTAATACAGAGCCCATTATTCAGATAAGGTATAAGTCATCCAGAAAGGTCTTGAAACTGTAACAGATCTAAAACATCTGCTTAATATTTCAGATGGTATTAGTGATAAAGGAAATGGAGCTTTTTGACTGATAGTGAAATAAGTAGAGAACAAAGCAGAAAACTGTTATTGTGACCCTATGTTCAAAGGGCTAACAAACTGGATTCATACAGCATAAGTCTCATCCCTCTGCTAAGAAGGGCTGAGTAGGACTAGTTAATATCCATGTAAAAGTGACAAGGATAACGTTTAGTATGATTTTTTTTTTTCTTGGTACAAGAGTGACATAAAACTAGTGCTGCTTCCTAAACTTCCTAAAGAGAACATAGAGGCCAAAGAAATGTGGCAAATATCTATAAAAGGATGTGCAGCATAAAGGAGCAACTGTGAAGCCATCAACACCATCTCTTAGTGTGAGAGTGAGGAGGGACAATCAACTGAAACTAGCAGGTGGCAAAAGTCTAGATAAAAGGAGCTAATTATTCACACAGTTCATAAGAAAACTGTGAAACACAATCCTCCGCAGTGTTGTCTTGCTCAGAATTTCACATGGGGTCTGAGAGAACAAATTCACAAAGGAACAATGCAGTATGTGCTGCTGACCTGGGGAGCTTTGAGCTCCAACCTAACAGTTCCTGGGGATATGCTTCCATAGTATTCTATGTATTCTTCTTGCTTCTTGTATTCTTACCTTCTTTTGGCATCTGGTGCTGCTGGAGCATAGATCCTAGGCTAGATAACCTCTGGTTTGGCCTATGACAGATCATTTAAGCTTTGTGTCCTTACGACTCGGATGTTAAATATTCTTTGAGGGCTTCCATTTTCCTTCCCTTATGGGACTCTTAAGATAAGACACATATATACTAGAAAATATGCTCAAGAATATTCTAGTGACTGAAGCAATCTGGTTTGGAATAATCTTCATCCCTTATTAAAATCTCTCCATTTGAAAACAGGACAATTTCTGGTTGCCAGCTGGGAATGAGCCTAGCTCATGTGAATTCTCAAACTGTGCCCAGGAATTTTTGGAGTTTGCTAGTTGGCATAGGTTAAAATTGTGCCAGAGACCACTTAAACAATTAAGCAATGTCTTCCAGTTGCATTCCAGTACCCAGGAGTGTGTCCAGGAACTGTGCAATTTACAGTTTCATCTTGAGTATTGTGTTTGTAGTCAGTTTGAAGTACTAAACAGACATTTCATTGAGCAGTAGGGCTACTCTGTGTGACCACCATAGTTATTGATCTGCTTCTTACTTGAAAAAATTTCTTTGCTGTTTTTCATGAAAAAGTATGATAAGTTCATTTGGGTTCTTAAGATGTCTCAATCTTGCATAGAAGTGAAAATCTAAAGCACAGGAGTGATTTGGAGTCATTTGAACCTTATGGTGTTAACTTCCTGGGAAATCAGCAAAGTTGCTGCCTACAAGAAGGAACAAAACTAAGAGATGCTTTGGGAAAGGATCAATTATAGAATTTATGATTTTTTTTCCATAAAAGTAATGGCTACCTTTTCTTTTTAGACGATGTCTTCAGCAGTTGTTCAGATATACGCAGCAGATCGCAATGCCATGTGGTCAAAGAAGTGCT
Organism: Passer montanus; assembly: GCF_014805655.1. NCBI lineage: Eukaryota > Metazoa > Chordata > Aves > Passeriformes > Passeridae > Passer > Passer montanus. The sequence continues at coordinate 6,426,335 of NW_024371037.1, forward strand.
GTGGTGTAGCTTGCCTTGTAAAGGACAATCCACAGAGGTCATATTTTATCAGAATATTTGACATTAAGGTAAGCATCTTTTTTTTTTTCAGAGCCTTTGAGTTTGGTTGTGTTCATTCTCCACTTTGAATTCAATGAGTATAGGTTGCAGCTATGTATTCATAGAAATTCTCAAGTGGTTGTGCTTTAAGCTGTGCAATTGCAGTTGTTATTAATAGGTAATAATTACAACTTTTTCAGGTACTCTAAATTTAAACAATTTCATATATGTCATCTTTAATGGATGAAATAAATATCGATTATTCTTGCAGTTCTTAGAAGCTGTCCTCTACAGATCTGATGATTCACATTAGTGGAAATTAGTCTAGTGTCACTGATATGGGTAGCTGTCAAAATTCTAGCAGGTGTCACTACTTTGGATGGGTTAAAGAAATAGATCCTGTCTTACGTATGAGTGGAACAATCTTTTTGGTCAGTGTAGTGCGTGTGAAAACTGCAGGATAAACAAGTTGTGTGTTTTGACTTTCTTGGGGGGGGGTGGTGTGGGTGGCTTTTTCTTTCATTCCCCCTCCACAAAAAATAGAGTCATACTGAAGATCTTTGTCCTATTACAATATGCCAATCAAGAGAGTGGGAACTGAGAGACAAAGTGTCCAAGATGTGTTTTCATAACAAAAATGATGCTGCGAAACCTAAGTCCTACTGACTGTGCTGAGACTTTGGAAAGCTTCCCATTATCTCTGCAGCCAGGAAACAGCTCCTTATCTGTCAGCATTCAGTGCTTGAAGTTTCTCAGATTTGTTCAGGATTGCCAGTTAGCACTTGCATTTGACTTTGTGATTTGGTCACTTGATTGTTAAGACTCTGTCAGAAACGTCTTCCTTGGGTGCTGAACTGTAATATCATTTAAATACATGAGACTTTTTAAAAATATGAGATTTTTGTTCTCTTTAGTCAACTGTTTTCAAGTCAAGCCTGAGATAAGAGTAGGAGACTGGAAGTCTCCTTTATTGCAGTTGCTGTTTTGTCACTGTATTCTTGTGACTGGTCACTATTACTGCTCTCAGTATCACTCTTGGCAGGGTTATAGAACTTGAAAGGAGGTTTTGGAAATATCCAGAAATTTTAACAGAACCCATTGGATAGGGTTTCACAGCTCTTCCACAAGCTCTGGTGTACTTTGATTTTGATTGAGCTTGTCTATTGGCTTAATATAAGCAAGGCAGATGTTTAACGCTATGCTGTGTCCAATTCTTAATAGGTTCTATTGTAAAAGAAGTTAAACTCTGCAATTTCATCTGAAGTTTTATAGTCTTTTCCTTTATTTGCTTTCTTCTTTTCAGGATGGAAAATTATTGTGGGAGCAGGAGCTGTACAATAACTTTGTATATAATAGTCCTAGAGGATATTTTCATACCTTTGCTGGAGATGTGAGTCTTAATGTCTTTGAATACATATTTTAAAATGCCTTTGGTTTTGAAGAGTACTTCTTTTAATATAACTGTGGTTATTAATTCTATGAATTATTTGTAAAAGCTTATTTATTAAAGGAATTTTCATGGTATCTCAACTAGAAAATTTAATATATAGTGCGGACGCATAAAATGTGGTTTTTTATTTTCAACTTTCTTTAATGAAATTACATTTTGACTTGCAGATGATATTTATGACATATCATGTATTCTTAAAGCACAAATTTTCCTTTCCCCTCTCCTCTGATTTGAAGCTACAGGATTTTGCTCATATCTGTTAGCCGTGATCTTTAGAAACTTGTTTAGTAGACAGATGTTCCTAAGATAAAATGTTTCACTAAGACTTGGTTCCTAATTTGCAGTGATTTTTTTAGTTATACCTTTAGAAAGGTGTAAGACAATATTTAAGAAAGTCTTTAAAACATTTTCTTAGTCATGGGGGGGAAATATTAATGTTTTTCAGACATGTCAAGTTGGTCTTAATTTTGCTAATGAAGAAGAAGCTAAACTATTCCGCAAAACAGTAACAGATTTACTTGGACGACGGCAGAGAAAATCTGGTAAATATTCAAATTAATCTTAAATTCAGGCTTGTTTATGTTATTTTGGGGGGGAGGCAGGAAGCTACTGCTATGTCTGAAAGCCACTGGAGGCACTACTGCCATATTTATTTTGAAGTAATTATGCTATTAAACCGTGCTGCTTTCTCTAGTATGCAAAAGCTAGTACTTTCCTGAAACAACTCACCTTGGTGTTCTTTTCTGTAAGTGTAAGCTGAGACTCCAAGGTTGTTATTTGAAAATACAGATTGGGGGAAACAAAAATTTTAAGCTGACATTGGGAAAACTAGAAATCTTTCTCTTAAGTTGTTTTCATATTTGAATAAACCCTCTTTTAGCCCTGGGCTGTTTATAACTGATTTGTTAAATTCAGCCCAAGTGGATTGTAACAAAAATGTTACCATCCGGTATGTCCAGTAGTTCATGAATTTTTGGCATTGATCCAGCAGTTAATAGAGAAATATCTTTTATTCAGAACTAGTGATCTTGGCTCAGGACAAGAACAGAAGACATAATGTGCCTATACTATCCCTAGGAGCACAGGACAGCCAGTGAAGCACAGCATGCTTTTTGCCAGCTGCAAGATGCCTTGGGAATGTGCTTAGTGCTTTAAAGGCAGCTCAAGCTTCCTACAGATCTTGTCTTGGTCATTTTCCAGGGAGCCCATAAACAACTTTCCTGTCTTGACAGCCATATGTCCATGAAGGACAAAGTGATACAAAATACAGGCTTGGAACCAATAGATGTGTTCAGGCTTGCTGTAAGAGGTAGGGTGGGGTTGTGTGCAAGCTACAGGATGCGTTTTTGTAATCCATTCTGGAATTGCACTAGCAGTGCAGGGTAGGCTTCTGTAGAAGGAGGAGGCCTTCATCCTGGAGAGCTGCCCTTGCAAGTGCTCTTGCAAATGTGCGTTGTCTGTATGTATTCACTTGGATTTCACCAAGGCATGGTGACTCAGGAGCAGAGCACTTGTTCCAGGAGCTTAAATGGCTTCTTTAAGATTACCTCAGCTCAGAATAAGTTTGTAAGGTTTCATGAGAAGAAGGGGGAACATTAAGAAGTGGCAATTATAGTTTCTCATGCTCACATTGCAAAAGTAATTTTGCATCTACTGTTGAAGTTTTAATCTATTACGTGTGAAACACAATGCTACAATGCACAGACATGATGTGGGAAGAAGTATATTTGCATTATTGGCCATAGCAAACTTTGTTTGAAAATAGTGGTTCAGTCAAACGGCTGTTCAGTTTTCTTCCATGTAGTGATTTTTTTCTCAGAACCAGATTAAGTTTTTCTTGTTTACTCTCTGAACTAATACCTTTGTTTGTATGCTAAAGCTCATGTTACTTTGTATATTGTTTTAACAAACAACTCCACCTCCCCAGACACCTGCAACTTCAAGACAGCTTTAGTTTAAAAAAGAAAATGAAATGAAAACAAAACAATAACCTTCAAAACAAAACACTTCAGGTTTTTCCTTCCCAAGAGTTGCAAACCAAGATTTTAAAACAGTTACGAGATTCCTTAGTCAAGCCACCAGATGGAGTTCTGTATTTGGCCTTGTTACTGTTTAATTGTGCTTCTAAAATAACAGGCTTTGCACTGTTCAAATCAAAGCTGATTTTCTGTTGGTGTTTATGTTTTTATTTATTTATAAATGCTTATATGAAACATATATTAATTTACATATGGATTTATATACTTATATACAAATTATACCAGAGTTGTAGATCATCTATAATATTAATACATCGTAATTTCTTAATCACAGAGATAATAGTCTGATAATTTTGTTGTTTTTCTGCTTTAACGGGATTTTTACTTTCATGCCTTTAAAACTACATTTAATTTCATAGCAGTGCCACTTGAGATGCTTTAAACTCAACTAAGTACTCAATGTGATCATTTAGCTGTCTGTTGTGCCATTCAGGGCTTGCTAGACTTCTCCAGGAATCTTATGGAAAACTTATGTTGTTGAAAGGTAGCAGTAATAGCAGTTCTGGCTCACAATGCTATGGCTTGGTGCTGAGGTTAGTACACAAAATGCGGTCTGACAGCTAAGAGAAGACACAACAGGGCTCTGCTCTTCCTCACTCAGCATGAAATGCACTCCAGTATACAGACAACCCCTGAGTAAGTGCATCTGGAGTTCCAGAGAGGTGAAAGTTTGGCTCCAAACAGAGAATGTACAAAAGCTTGCAAATGTACAAAATATCAAGTAGAGTGAAGGACAAAGAATATCAAGAATGAGGGACAAAGTTAGAGAAGGAATTCTTGATCTGTTATCTAAATCTTTATAATAGTGCAGGGTTTCATCTAACTAAACTCTGCTTTGGGTTAGCCTTTTCATTTTGAGGGTTTTGGGTTTTTGGTTTGGGTCGTTTTGGTTTTTTTTAGTCAATTAAATTCTTAACCTTAGATTAGAAAAAAAATGCTATAATTCATTAATTTGTCTGTAGATTTACTTAAATAATCTCTTCATTTACTTCTTAAACCAACCCCAAATAGTTCCCCCAGTAAACAGGGTGAACACACTGTGTCTCTTCTCAGTGCTTGTCGCTGTATTACACTCTCACTTTGGGTATTGCACATAGATACCATTACTTCTTATTTCTATTATCTCGCCTCAGAAATGGTAATGTGTGTACATACACAAGTGCCTTTTCCACATGCTGAGCACTCATCCCTAAAAGGGAAACAGACACTTGTTCTTAACTGCAAGTAGTTCTTTCTGAAATAGGAGACTTCTTGACTCATTTTTATGTACTGCTTGTAGCTCATGGGTGGGATCTCTATTGACCTTCCATGAAAGTGCTTTTTTCCTTCACAAGCTTTTAGCTCCTGAGTACCTTCCTAATGGACTTCATAAGTTTCAAGGTAGATATTTCATATGGTGAGGGATTTTTTTTATTTGCTTTGGGTTTTTTTCTTTCATCTTTGGTCACAGCTTTTGTTTTTGCTGCCTGGACAACAAGGACATCTCTAACCTGCTCAGCTTGCAGCTTGGATTCAAGACTTGGCAGAGATGATTCTCATTTCCAGGAATGCTCATTGAAGGGAGCTGTGTTTTTTGTATATAGGCAGCTGCTGATACTCATCTGTTTTAGATCAGTAGGCATGTTCATCTTCAAAAACCGGAAAATCTGCCACTCTAGTCAGTTCATGTGCGCTTCAGGGACAAAAGTTCATACTTTCTTGTCAGCAGTGGTAACCACAGAAAAACAGAGCTAGTCTCTTTGGGCCAGAAATTAATTGAGCCAGTAAAAATTACAGGAAGTGTATATAATGTTTTGGGTTGTTTCCCACTATTTTTTCTCTTAAACTATTTATTATCATGAAAACTGTAAAGGATTACCATGATTTGACTCAAGGACACCTAACACTTCTATGAGTGTTTCCTGCTTTTGCCACTTTTGCCATCTTCCCATCCTCTGACAGGTGATTTGAAACCAGTCCTGCACTCTCCTTTGCTGTCTCTGAGTTGCTGACTAGAACTCTGATTATGGTCCAAAGGTTGAGTTGGGGGTTGATTTTTTTTTTTTTTAATTTCTTTCTAGGGGACAGTACAAGGTATGGTTTTTTAAACTGAATCTTGTGGGAAGAGGGAGCATGGTACTTAGTCAAAGAGCCTTTTTTCTTTTTCTCACCTCAGACCTGATACCTTATGCTGAGGCACCCTTGCAGAGGTTCTCCACCTCTATGCCTGAAACTAACCTGCTGTGTCCTAACCATCAACAGTCTTTGGAAGGCTTGTTCATCAAAAGTTGACTCTCAATGGGTTTTGGTCACCTTCCCATGAAGGTTTGATCTTGACAGATTCCTTTATTCCTACCGGAAGATCAGCAGACTGACATGAGGCTGACTTGCCTTGCATACTTAGGATTGTATATTTTTGGGGTTTTAAGTATTCTTAGGACAAGGTCAGCACTATCTGTGGAGACATTCTCTCCCATCTTATGTTTGTAAGTCTGGAAAAATATAACAAGTTAACATATTTTCTAGGCCTTGCTGGAAAGTGAAGTGCCTGTGTACAAATTCTTATTGCACAACTCTTGGGAGCCCCTGTTAGAATATAGATACTCCAGATCCTTAGAGAGCTGTGGCTTTTGCCGTAGTGAGATGATAAACCTGCTTGCCTTTATGGGTGCTGCTAAATCCAAATTTCTTAAGAGTGTGTCTATAGATGTACTGTGTATAAATATATGTACTGGGGGTGGATAGGAATTAATAGTAAGTGAGGGGAATCTCCTTTAAAGGGGAACTTACTATTATAGGCTGAGAATATTGAGGTGTAAAAATTTTACATTTTAAATCATCAAGCCAGATTCTTCATAGTCTGTGAAACACTGTGGTGCTGTGAACAGAATATCATCTTAATATCAAGGAGATTCTAGTTCTTTCCATATGGTTATCTGTTCTCACTTGTGTTATCTGTTGGATAACACAGGTGAAGTGTCTTACCCCTGTGTGTCCTATTTTTTAGGCGTAAAGCAAAAATTATTTAAATTTTAGATTCTATGAGGGAACAATACTCTATAAAAGTGCTAATTACATTTCAGATAAAAATGAAAGAACAGTTTCATTCAGTGGGCATCAGAAAGCATAATGCTTCAAAAATCTTACTTTGACAGGTTGTATTTAAAACAGATTATTTTTTAATATTTCACTCTATTTCATGGTTGAAATGCCTGAAACCAAGTCAGTAGCTATTGCCTTATCCTGCTCCTGCTCAGTTTGTACACTTGAAATCAATGCTTGTTATCTAAGATTGGGGGTTTTTTTGTTCTGTAATATTTTTTTTCAACTGCACAAGTAGACTTTAAGGAATTTTAATAGATTCCTAAGTTTGAGGTCAAGGTCATTGAAAGCTTCACTAGACACTAAACTTTAGAATTTTTTTTTGTTCTGTAATACTTTTTTTTTCAACTGCACAAGTAGACTTTAAGGAATTTTAATAGATTCCTAAGTTTGAGGTCAAGGTCATTGAAAGCTTCACTAGACACTAAACTTTAGAATTAATTTTTCCTGTGATACCTGTGATTAAATGGCTCTTTTTCTTTTTCAACAGAAAAAAGACGAGACCCACCAAATGGTAAGCTTTTTGCATTTTTTCCTGTAATACCTGTGATTAAATGGCTCTTTTTTTTTTTTCAACAGAAAAAAGACGAGACCCACCAAATGGTAAGCTTTTTGCATGAATCACTGCATTTTATTTTTTCCTTCTTCTGTCATTTACTGTTTATGTATATCTTTGTTTCAGATCTGTTCAGGATAGTCATGTAGTGACAAAAGCAGTAAACTGGAAGTTACAGTATTCTTTTTGTTTCTGTTCTTTGGCATTTGTTGTGGCTTAGCTGGCATTTGTAAAGAATGTTTCTGGAGAAGCATGTTTTGTTGCAAGTAGGAGAGAGGTCTCTTCAGCTTAAACTGGGAAAACTTTGTGGCATACGCGTGCTGCTTGATCTTCAGAATATGCATGTATAGGATCACAGAACAAAGTTAGTCCATTTGCCTTAATGGCAGGTATAATAATGATGGATTTAATAGCATGTAATATTTCAATTTCAGTATATCTAGCTAACCATGTAACATAGTCTTGCGGGTTTATGTCATATGTTCATCAATATTAAACTCCTTTTGAATGAAGAATTATTTGAATCTCCTTGCCTCTCAGGAACTTACTAGAATGAAGATACAGGTTCCTCAGGAGATCCTCTTATTAAATTGATGGAAGAAATCAAACTATGTATTGATTTGGTACAGAACTTTTTTATCATCCATTCTGAAATCATTAAAAAGGCACATCAATGAATACCAAGTCTGGTACTCTGATTTCTGAATTCACACTGAAGTTAAAAAGGGATTTCTTTTGTTGTATTTCTTCTGTCAATGATTCAGATCATATAAGTCACAGCATATATCTGTGAGTTTGCTGTTTGAGCAATGGTAGAGTTAACTGATCTTCTGAAATCTGCTTGTGGTTTGAGGTGGTAGCCTTAAAATTTGTTCTAACCAAGTCATCCAAGCATTTCTCTGTAGGTCACCAAAGCAGGTAATTCATAACTAAGCTGAATTATGGGAACTAATGATTCCTTTCATATACCCAGATAAAACCTCCCTCATATGGATTACTTCTCAAAAAATTGCTTTTCCTTTTTTTAAACATTGCATTTTGAGGAAATTCAGGCAATCATCAGTTTAGGTCAGGCATTTTTAGTGTAGATAAAACTTTGGGCTGTTAAATTTTGAAACACTCACAGTAATACCATGCATGATAGTCTTGCCAGCTTTTTGAGCTTTCAAAAGGTTTTAACTGCTCTGCTTACCTAAAGAGCACATCCCTGATAGCAATGTCTGCAGAGCAGATGGGAATTAGAGCAGCAGTGGTGATCATGTAGTAACACCTCCCACAAAAAAAATGTAGCCTTTATCTCTCTTATAACACAAACAATTTATTGGTCTAGTTTGCTATCCTTTAATAGAACAAGATTTAAGAAAACTAAGCCTGCAAAAGATTTTGTGCTTAAAATACTCTCCATAACTTATGCTGTAAGACTTTGGGAGCAATATTTTTCTGAGAAAAATTCTCTCATACTAAACTTGCAGTCATTATCCCTGTGCTGAATTTATCCTGTGTTCTGTGAAAGACATAGTTTTTATGCTCAGTGTTTCAGATTTATAATCACTTAACATTACATACAGGTATAAGCATCTGGTTTTTAATAAACTGTTTCCTTGGGACATCCACATACTCTTTCAAAACCTATTAAAACCTTTTCTTTTTCTGATTTTATCAAATTCCATAATGCCTGGCTTCTCTGCTGGTGAGAAGTTGTGTGGCCATGTCCTCAGCAGTCACAGATTAAGACGTGGTCAGGGCATGGATTATAGCCTCAGGTTGTTACACTCTGCACAGATTTTTCATTTCAGTATTTGGAATTAAGACTAGAACAGATACATTCTATCAGCATGTAACTGGACAGAACACCCCACACCTTTTTTATTTTGCTCTCTATATGCAGTTGTTTCTCCGAAATTCTGATGGGAAGGAAAGACGCAACACCTGCTTTTTTTTGTGCTGGGTATTAATGCATTATTAGCTCTAAAACTGAAAAATGAAAGCAGTCACATTTCTGTACTCATATGACCCATGGTTGAAATACTGTGAGAATTTTGTTTTACTGGGCTTGTTAGTCTGGATTTTCTGCATGCATTGAAGCTGCATGGAAAAAGCACTTGGTCTTTTGTATGACGTTTTCAATGATAGGGGTTTAAGGTTTTTTTGTTTTTGTAGAATTGCAGGATTAAACTCAAATTGGCATTAACAGTTATGTAAAATGTATTAGTCTGTAATTTCCTGGGATTTGTGTTCTACTCATTTGCAATTGCTAGGTCCCTTTATGCAAATAAAGAAGAGTTAGTGTGGTTGAACTGACCTCGTAGTGGAGTACTGGATGAAAGGAGGATTTGTCAGAGTATTAGGTTTTGAGGGAATCTTGAGGAGCCATGTGGCGGAATTTTGTTTCAGCTGTTAACTAGAACAGTTTGCATTTCTTGTAGAGCTGTCTGTAGTCTGGGAGAGATATCTAGAGAGGCTTTAAATAAAATACAGACTGGAATTAATATTTCAAAATGTTCTGTACAACATTTTCTGGAGCCCCTTCTGAAGATATCACAGATATTGATAACAGTGGATGCTTAAGGCCACTGTACTGTCAGGTACTTCCTAATGATGAGCTCTATATGCCTCTCTCATCTTCGTTTATTGAGCTGTCTACACCTGCTGGGGAAGGTGCATGTGTAATGATGGGAAAAATTTTACTGGATATAAATATGGCAGTTCTAGAAGAGTACAATTCTTTCCAAGGTTCTTTTATCCCTCGTGGACATCTAAGGTCTAAACCAGATGGTAAGAAAAATTTTCATCTTTAATTTTACTGTGACCTCTTGTATGACTATTACTGTCAAGGAATCAGGCTATCAGTCCTTGTTTTTAGCTCAGCTGAATTAAACTTCCCATTTGCAAATTGCTGTTGCTTTACAGGCAACTGACCATGTTTGGTTAGTTCAGGATTTGATATACAGAAAGATGCACTTCAAAGACTGCTAAAAATTGAGAGAAGAATATCACCAATTTACTAGTGTTATAGAGATACTTTTTTCTTTTTTGAATGTCAGTACAGCAATTGAAACTGTAAATACCAATATAGTGGGTAAAAATGGGCAGAATATAACAAAAAAATGCAATAGGTGATTCAAGTGAAGATTAACTCCTAGTGTTTTATACCAAGGAAATTAAGACTGTAATTTTCAATTCATTCTGATTTTACTGAACTTCTTGTTAAGTTTAGAGTGGATAATATTAGATGATTAGTGAATTCAGTGCTAATTTTAAGTGAAACTCTTAACAATGCAAATTGTTTTGTGTAATCTTACGTGGTCAATTTATGTTTTGGTATTCTCAAAGGACATTTGTCTAGATCAAAACATTTCTAGATAAAGCATTTCTGCTTAGCAGAAAACATTTTAGAATTTCTTTCATGCAGTTTCAATGCAGTTTTTAATCCTGTCTTTTAAGACTCCTACAGAAGTGTTGTCATATGTTTTAGATTAGTTTTGTGTAGCCCAGTGTCATGTTTCTGGTTTTGTTTTTTGTCCTGGCCAGCACTAGGTGCCTCCCACTAAGGTGTTTAAATGCAGGTGTCAGCTATGTTACCTGTTGTGTTGTCTACTGGTCCTTTCTGATTTTTATATTGCACTGTGAACATAAGGCTTTTTGGTTCTTTCTGAATGCAGTTGTGAAAAAATAGTGTCAAAACAAGGTTCAAATTTATCAAAGTCTAACTATACTTTTTTTATCATCTGCCCAGTAAGACTGTGTCTTTAGTTCATTTGTTAACTACTGGCTCCTAACTCCCAGGGAGGTAGGGAATGTTTTCAAACTCTTTCTGGCAAAACTGGTTTTAAATGACTGCTTAATCTCATTCTTCCAAAATTGAAATTACTTACCCTTTTTGTAGTTTTCTTTAAAAATACTCCTGTGTATATATGTATATAATAAACGCATAAATTGCCTCTTAGTATTTGTGTACTGCTGTCACTTGCTTATGTCAGGAATTATCTTCTGTCAAAGCTAAAAAACCTGAATGGAACATATGCTAGTATGTTAGTTTGCTAGTATTACGCAAGTAATATAATATTAAGATGCTTAAATTATCAGGAGTATAATTCAGATGCATCTTAAATAACTGGAATAATAATTCAGAATTATTTATAATTAAGATCAAAGTTTGAGAATGTACACAAAACACAAAAACTAGAAATTGTATTTCTAGTGCTCTTTTTACTGTTTCTGCGAGCTGTTTCTTATCTGGAACTTCACTGTTTTGAAAACCTCTCAAAGAATAAGACATAAGAAATCCTGAATAGTTCCACAGATATATATTTGAAGACAGTAGTGTGTCCAGAGCAGCTTTCTGAAGGCGTTGCAATGTCCAGGTTGTGTGTGTGTGATGGCAGAAAGCATTCCCACTTGCGGTTTCTTAGAGGAAAGTTCTGTCTCCTGGAAGATCAGTTTAGTGTGCTGCCCAGGTAATCGCCTGCTGGCTTTCTGGGTCTAACGGTTTATGAGTCACATCTTTGATCTTATCTAGGATTGTAGCTATGTTGTATCTTAATGTGACTCATCATTCCATGTGTTCTGTGCCTGTTGCAAAAAAAAAAGTTGTAGTTCAGAAAATACTCCTGTTGCTCTGCTCTAGCAATGTTTTTTTTTAAAAAATCAAATATCTTTCTTAGTTTATGCATCTCCCAAAGTTTGTGGATTGAACATGGCATTGGTCAAACACAGTAGTAAAAATCCTGTACTTTACTTTCACAGGCCCAAATCTACCAATGGCAACTGTTGATATCAAAAACCCAGAAATTACAACTAACAGATTTTATACTCCGCAAGTCAACAATATTTCATATACCAAAGAAAAGAAGAAAGGAAAAACTAAAAAGAGAAGATTGACAAAGGCAGATATTGGAACTCCATCTAATTTCCAGTAAGTATGTTCTTAAGTTTGAGTTTGGTTTTGGATGGGTGGGAGTTTTGTTGCTTGCGGTGGTGGGGAGGGATGTTGGCATTTTGCTTTTCAGATTTTATTTTTTTTTTTTTTGTGTCAATTACACTTGAAAATGGCCAGCTCTTGAACCTGTGTAACCTGAACTGAGTGAATGCTAGCTGGAATGCTGTGGGGTTTAAAAGGAGGTTAGCTTGTACACAGATGAGAATGTTCCTGCGGCTGTAAACAAAAAAGTAGCTTGCTATCGAAAATCAGCTTAGAAAAGACTTGAGCTGCATAGAGGTGCCTTATTAAAGTTGTCAGCTCAGTGAAGACTCATACTCAGGCTCAGTGGTCAACTCTTTAACACTGTGCTTCCTACACCTGCACATACTTAGCTGTGCATTGTCATGTGAAATACACTTCTGGGTCCTGACTTGTCATAACTGCAGAAATTACTTGCCATGATTTCATCTTTGGCTTTCTGTTCACAAACTTTCTGTTGAGTAGGCGAGGACTTTATCTTGTGGTGAAAGTACAGCATACATCCTTCAGAAATTTTTCCTATTGTCATTTCTTACCTATCTTTAATTTTTTGGAGTAGTTATGATGTACCACTTTGAGCTTCACTTTCATGAAACTTAGTTTTGGTCACTTTACTCAATTAACTGTTGCTTTCCTGAACATTAATTGTTGTAATAATCTACCTTTTAAAATAAATACTTCATTTGCTGAAGCAATTTACGAACTTAGAGCTTGAGTTAGTTACAGGAGAGATCAGTTTCTGTAAAGACTGAGAAAATCAGTGTGACATTTTCATGCCAAGTGAATGTCTTATTCTTTTGAAGTGGTATGTTGCGTCATTACACTAATGTGTTTTCCCAGAATATAATTCCATTAAAGTAATGTTGGCATTACTAGTTACAGTAACATTACTGCACAGTGTTTTGGGACAGTGCTCTGTAGAATGGGATAGTGGATGGAACATAAAAGAGGTGGGCTAAAACACTTCCCTGAACAGACTCTGCTTAGAAAATTCAGGCATCAACCTTGTTCTTACTGATATGAGTATCAGTGAAGTGCTGCATCTGTTAGTGTCATTTGAATGGAAAAATACAGAAAAGAAGGAGGAGGGAAACAAAAATGAAGAGTCACTGTTGTGACTGTACTGATGCAGACTTGAGCATATGTGGACAAAATTTGCATTACTCTGTCAGACCTCTGTTAGGAATTTGTGGAAGGGGTTGTGCAGCAGCATAGATATAAAATTACTTTGAAAGTTTTTTTATGATATATATCAGATTGTGACTTAGAGAAGCTGCAAGTAAGGTGATAAAATATTTAATGACATTCAAACAAAAGATATGTTCCAGTATCATATAATGTAACATTAAATTGTAAATGGTGAACCTTTACAAAAGAAGTCTCTTGAAAGTCCTTTTGGCTTCAGGTCTGTTTAAGTTTCCTGTAGAGTGCAACAGCTATTTGTCATCTTACTATGTAAGATACTTTAACTGCTAATTTTGCACAAACATATGGAGTCAGTGTGTACAAGTAATTTATCTTATTTTGAAGGGTGAAAAATAAACAAAAAATAATGCTAAAACTATGGCATATAAAACTTCAGAGTCAATTAAGTGCACTAAATTGAGTTGTATGCTCACAACCTCTTAAAAGAGCATCCCAAGTCACACAGATGTGCACAAATATAATTTACATATGCCAGGTTAATACATTGTGATCAGCTGTTAGGAAATGCATGTCTAATTTATGTGAAGCAAGCTATATCCTAGCATTTAGAATTCTGTAAACAATTCTGATAGTTAGTTAAAGGCATTTAAATAATTAGGCAAAACGGATTTTCCTTTTTTCCTTTTTTTATGGCATAATTTTACTTTAAACCAAACCTTTTCCTTCTCTTGCTTCTTAAAATAAATAGTTAACTAGTCATAGTTATACCAATACCAAAACTGATCATTGTACTTCAGTATTTTAATGAAGAAAACTTGTGCTGTTGATAAAAACAGACCCAAGTAAGAATACAAGGTCTGTTGTGCAAGGCACTGTTTAACAGCAGCCAAACAGTCCTACTAATTTATCAAGTTTAGCCTAGACTGCATTGGCTACTAACAGCTGACCTGGTATTTTTTATAACTCTGAGTTGAACTTCCTGAAAACTGTATCTTCCTTCTAGAAGTCACAGTATGTGAAAACAATCACAAAACACGGAGTCCTGGTAACATTATGGTTCTCTTTTCCATATCCAATAGCAGTATTGTGAAGTAGCTTGGAGGGGCACAAAACTCGTCTGTGTTCTAACTGGTCATAGCATCATGTAAAATAATACTTCCACATGAAATGACTGCTTAGGAAGGTGGCAGCTGAAAACAGTCCTGACTTATCTTTGAAAGATGTGAATGGGAGAGGCGGGATACACACAGTGGCAACAGAAAGGATGAGCCTTTCCAGCTGCATGGCACTGAAAAATTTGGCAGTAGCTCAAGGTCCAGTTGCTATGTAAAAGCTAAACTTTCCTTAATCTCTGAATAGTTCTTCCATCATTGTCCATATGCACCACAGGGTGGCATGAAACCTTCATGTTTTGCCACAGATTGTAACCTAAGGAGAGAAATTCTCCATTTGGTCTTCTGGGCATAAGACAAAAAATGAAAACAAAGACATTTTACTATTCCAGTCTCAAGTGGGGCACTGAGGAATAAGAATTGCTTAGAAGCTGGTATCTCTGGTGATCTCGGTGTCCTCTTATTTTAGTTAACAAGATCTTTTTTATGCTGATTAAATGGACTTTTCTGCTTTTTTAGACACATTGGACATGTTGGTTGGGATCCAAACACAGGTTTTGATGTAAGTAATTTAGTAAGTTGCTGAAGACAATTATTTAAACTTTAGAGACTTTTTACATTAAAGATTTGCATTAAAGAACAAGTTAACCGTAAATTAAATAGTTATAAATTGGGATTTTATGATGTAATGTAAATAGAGAGATGTTGGAATAGAAGGGAATAGGCAAGGGGGACTGAGGTGGGAGAAAAGATTTAAAACCTTCCTGCAGGGTGCCTTTCCTGCAGGGTACTTACTTCTCCTACAGTAGTACTTTCTGACTTGAAAAGTCAACTCAGAGACATGTACGTCACCTTGCTGTTCCTTTTAACTATATGGTTTGTGGGTGTTTTTTCCCCCTAATATGAT
This sequence comes from Passer montanus, assembly GCF_014805655.1. Lineage (NCBI taxonomy): Eukaryota > Metazoa > Chordata > Aves > Passeriformes > Passeridae > Passer > Passer montanus. Next base: position 6,441,625 of record NW_024371037.1, read on the forward strand.
ATTTTAAAAGTATGTCCAAATTCCAAGCTACTAATGTAGAACTAATGTGTCTCACTTGCAGGTGAACAACTTAGACCCAGAACTGAAAAATCTGTTTGATCTGTGTGGAATTTCAGAGGCTCAACTAAAAGACAAAGAAACTTCAAAGGTCATATATGATTTCATTGAAAAAACAGGAGGTGTGGAAGCTGTTAAAAATGAACTGCGCAGACAAGGTGGGATTCCTTTTACTTCCATGTAAAAATTAACAGGCTACATTTTGCCTTAAGAATTAGAGTAGAAACTGTTGATGGTGAGCAATTTTTTATTCTCTTCTCTGGGCTTCATGTCACTGCAGTTGGACTGGCTCATGTTTCCATACACTGTACATACGTAAAAACATTCAGGCATGACTTGTCACTGAGGAATAAGGATATTTATGCCAATTAAGTAATTTCCAGTAGCACTTAGTCTGAATGCAGATCTACACAGTCTATTTGATACAGCTGTTTCAGACTGTGTACGTTAAATATTTATTTATAATCTCAATCTTATAAATAAATGAAAGTGTTGGAAGACATAATGCTGTTGTCAGCTGTAGTGGTAGTAGATGGCTGGCAGGTATGTATGCTGCCCATTTATCCTGGCAGAACTCTGTAAAGAGCCTTGAAACAACTACAGACCTGCAATTTTTATATTTTTTTAAAGTTAGGTTTTTTCCTAATTTGAAATTAAAAAATACTAGTTTTGAGCATGCTTCTGCTGGAAAAAAATTCTCAAATAAGCTGCTGCCTGGCTAAACTTTAAATGTGACCTCAGCTGATGCATTATCTAGTGGAAGATAGCAAGTCAGTTTAAAATTACACTGCCAGTGTCAAACTTTCAAAAATTTGCTTAGAGCTCTTCTCAAGAGAAAAATTATCTAAGGTGAAATTATAGTGGTTTGAAAGCAGTGAGTAAGCTGTTCAGTGACTGAAGAGATACGGAATCAGGGTACAATGACTTGTAACATTTATTTCTCAGGTCCCCCTCGGTGGAGCGGTATGTACTTGTACTAAGCATATGCTTCGAAGTATTCATGCTATTGTGTGATTTCTTTCCTAGATGACACCTTAGTCTGCACCTGTTTGTAATATTAAAAATGATGTTTCAATTTCTTAGTTAAATTGCAAACAAAACTCCCAATTATGAATTTTATTCTCAGTAAGAAATCTGTCAGCTTCTCTATAGAATCTTAACTCCTTTTAAATGCTTACAAGGTTGTTGATCCCATATTGCTAACTTTAAAACTAGATTCAGGAGACTTGCCTTAGAATCTTATGACTAGCTTAAAATATTTTTAAATGCCTATTTTTCTATTTTGTGTGTGTTAACATCACATTATGGCCATTTGCATGCATGCAATTAAAAAAACAACTGCCTCATCTATAATATGCATGATGATAATCTATCTCTGTGCTTTTTTATAGAGGTAGATAAAATATTCTAGTATTTCAGTGGGTTTATCCACAACTGCATTATTTCGTGTATGGGCTTGACTGCTGTTTGAAGTGTTCTTTCTGAACTGAAAAACATATTTCTGTGTTTATTGCAAGAATTTCTGTGCTTACATATTCACCCTGGTAGCATGCTGACTGGAGAGCTGCAGAAAAGCCATTCTGCTGAGACGGAAATTATTTTCCTGTTTTCCCTGCCCTCTCCCTAGTTTTGGTACTGGTGATTATTTTTTTGGTGACAGTACCATCTATAGGTGATTATACAAATTCTTTTGTTAATATCAGTGTACAGGTTAGTGCGCATTTATTAAAAAAACTAAAATTATTTTCTTGCTTTGCTTGTACCATCTGTTTGAGGGGGAAGGGAGAGAGGATAAGTTAATAGTGCTCTCTCCTTGCTGGTCCTCCCTCAGTTCATTACAGCTGAGTGCAGACAGGCAGAATGCTGTTCACACAGATTGGATGTGGCATATCTCTCTAGCTGCAATGTGAATAAACCATTTTCCCACAGGAAAACCTAAGCCTTGTGTTAGAAATCTAGGGAGAGCGCAGACCGTGGAGCCACGACCGCGCCGATTGTCTCCGTGTTGCAAAAACCCGTCACGCTTGGCAATACCGCCCTGCAGTGGCCGTAAGGGAACTACAGCCACATCGGCCAGAAATGGCAGTTCTTAAAATCGAGAATGTTTGCAGTGTGTCTCCTGGAAAATACATGGCATTTCAGATGCAGTTCTCTCTGTGTTGCTCTTGTGAAGGGGTAGGAAAAAACCCCAGCATCTCGTGGAATTTAAGAACATATCTTTTTCTAAAGATGAGCAGGGAAGGAGGCATTGAGGTACTAGTGACTCCTGCTTCCCCAAAGTCCCTTTTTTATGGATGTTCCCTTCTCTATGCCAGTGCAGCCAGCCTGCTTTCTTTGCCAGTAGAAGAGGTAAAGAAGTATCTTCTTAAGTGTAATAGCCTTTTTGTTATAAAGGCATGTGAAATCAAACATGAATTTTCTTAGTTATATGGTGACACCTGGATTATTAAGTAGTTATGTGTAGCAACCACACAACCTAAAGTACCATGAGCCATTAGATGCTTAGTGGAAGAGGAAATGAAACAGTGCTACTTAAAATGCCATTAGCAGAGCAAGTACATTTCAAGGCCACTTCACAGATAAATGAACTTTAGGGCTACACACAGGATGTTTCCTTTTGACAGCCCCTGCCATAAAGATACTCTTGGAAGTAATTTTCAGTAAAAGAGACTAAGGGTCAGTTTATGCTGCATTATAATGCATTAGTGGGGAGGGGAGTTGTTACTAGAAGATACTGCTTTAAAAAATGCTTGATTTTGTATTTACTTAATAAAATAATGGATACATTAGATAGTGGAAATTCTGTATTTCACTGTAAGTGTATTTTCTCAAAAGTTTTTCTCTTTTGTTCTGTGCTAGCTCAACAAAATTTTACAGGATTCTTCTGAACTTTAATCACTCATTCCAAGTCTTGCACCTGCTTCCTGCAGTGGTTGACTCTTAAAAAAGACACAACTGACATAGGCTATGTTTCACTTGGTTTGCCCTATAGGCATAGCTTGTATTCAGCTGTATCTGTGTTAATCCAGAATTGGTAAAATTTGTACAGGCACAGAGATCCTTGCAAAAGGCAAGGCACAGCCTTCTTTTCCTGCTGGTCTCTGAAAGACTTACAGGTATTGAGTAGCAGGCAATTCAGAGTTGTTTTGTTTCATTTCAGCTCCACCTCCGCCACCACCGTGCAGAGGAGGACCCCCTCCACCTCCACCTCCCCCTCTCCATAGCTCGGGCCCTCCTCCTCCTCCTGCTAGGGGCCGAGGGGCACCACCTCCACCTCCTTCAAGGGCTCCCACAGCAGCACCTCCACCCCCCCCTCCATCTAGACCTGGTGCAGCAGTGCCCCCGCCTCCGCCCAACCGGATGTACCCTCCGCCACCGCCAGTGCATTCCTCGTCTGCACCGTCCGGCCCTCCTCCGCCCCCACCGCCCCCAGCCGGTGGGTCATCTGTTCCTCCGCCCCCTCCGCCTCCTCCACCCCCTCCTGGTCCTCCTCCACCGCCAGGCCTTCCTTCTGAGGTTGATCACCAGCTTCCAGTTCCTGCGGGAAACAAAGCAGCGCTCTTGGATCAAATCAGAGAAGGAGCTCAGTTAAAGAAGGTAGAACAGAACAGTCGACCAGTGTCCTGCTCAGGAAGAGATGCACTGCTGGACCAGATACGACAGGGTATACAGTTGAAATCTGTGAGTAAAAGCTGCTTCTCATCCCGATGCGCTTGGGACTTGCAAATGCAGTGTGAACTGTGAAATGTGCCTCTGCTTTGGGGGCTGAATTGTAAGTTTTAGTAAAGTTTCTGAAGCAATGACTAAACAGTAGCACTAAGAAAATGCAAAGAACACACGTTTGCTACCGATGAGTTTTGGTGCATGAAATTACCCTTTCAAACTCAGTTCTTCTGAGTAAAATCTGTACATCCTACAATGATCATGGCTGTACAGAACTTTTGCAAGGATTATGAAAGGTTGCTGCTTTCCTGACTATTCAGTTAAATAATCTAAACTGCAGGGGATGAGTTTAGGAGTAATGGTAGTGGAAGGCAAACACTAGATTTATTCATTTGTTTTTATTTTCATCTTCAAATGTACCTGTGTTCTGCAAATATTGAGGCTTGTAAGAAGGTCTCTGCCTGTGTTTTGACAAGTGCTGCCCATAAGAGATGTCGCAGCTGTCCCTGCTGCAGAACAGGCTATTACTGTTTCTTACTGTAGCCACTGATTATCTTAAAAATAATTTCTTAAAAACTATTTTGCCTGTTGATACTTTTTTTTTGCCACTCCTCTGCACTCGAGGCTTCTGCTGTAAAAAGTGCAGGGGTGTGTTCATATTTATTTCCCATTAGAGGTAGGCATTATCAAAGTTAATTACTTCAGAAAGGATTATCAGCCCAAAGCAGACTCATTTTACAAACCCAAACAAAAATATTTTGTGGTATATTCCAAAGATAAAATAAATAATGGTTATGCAGCCACACAAGTCATGCATGTACAACCATATTAAGAAGCTTTCTTTTAGATGAATGCTAACTTCATCAGAGCTAAAGTATTTAAACTTGGGTATTGCTAACTACAGTTCTGTTATGTGGTAAAAAGTTGACTTTTTTTACTAAAGATTTAACAGTTTGAGCTAAAGGAACAAGCTGTTCCACAATTTCTTCTGGTGGAATATAAACTCATTAATCGTACAAGGAAGTTTGTCTTAAAATAGAGAGGTTCTGTTTTGCTAATTGCATCTTTCTATTGTAACCCTTTTTCAAGGTATCTGATGGTCAGGAGAGTGCACCACCTACACCTGCACCCACCTCAGGGATTGTGGGTGCGTTAATGGAAGTTATGCAGAAAAGGAGCAAAGCCATTCATTCTTCAGGTACGTCTGATAGAATTTTTCTGACCTCACAGTGTCAAGTTTTCAAGACTTAACACTTCTATGTATCATAAAATGCCGCTGGAGAGAAGCATGGATTCCAGCAAATAGTGCAGGGCAGACTGCTCTTGGCAGTGCCCTGGTGATGGGCTGAATAGTTCCTTCATGCTGCTTAGAATTACTGGGGTCTAGCAATTCTCAGTAATCCTCAACTAAGTTACTAAGCAAGGTTAATATCCTTAGAAAAAAATTTTTGTTGTGGTTGCAACTGACTTGCTTTTGTTTACTAGCTGTTTGATCAAATAAGTGACCACTTAAATATTTTGGGAGAAAGTTTTTGATGCTTTCTGTTTGTTGATGCTAAATCTTTTGCCATTATTCAGCTCCTGTGCTGTCAGTTCTGGTGGGCTTTGGCTGCCACCTCCTGGCTAAGAAGCAGCATTACTTGACCAGGCTTCTACCAGGACTGAATCAATTTCCCATGCTTAAGTGCTGGGAAAAATTAGGGCTGCAAGAGGGATTTGCATTTCTCAAATACCAGCTTGTAATAAATGTAGTTCAGTAGCTGCAATGCAGCTGTTTGGGTACATATGTTCTGCATAGGCTTTGTTACATTTCTGAAGTTTGCCTTGATACCAGAACTGGACATGCAGTCTGCAGAGCATCTGACCAAGTGCAGTATGGTTTGTTGATATGCTACCCTATGTGGTAATTGCCAGTTTTGGTACTTAACATAAATTAAATACCAGAAGGGAACTAAATGCTCCCTTACAGTTTTTTCCTATGGGAAGGAAATGCTCTTGTCCAACAAATAATTTTATCAGGGTACATTTTTAAAGTATGATGCATATTAAAAATGTGGAAGGCTGAATAAAGTCAACAAGCATTGACTTTGAAGTTGATGTTCATTACACATCTTTGAATATTCCAGTATCCACAATGGTCTTTAGTTCACCAGACCTTTTTTGCTTGTAAAGTAAACAAATACCATTAGGTAACAAACCTGGGGAAGCAGTTCTTACATTCTAGAAATTAATCTGTTCCTGAAATTTAACACCCAGTCTTCAGCAAGCTGGCAACTTGCACATTCTTTAAGAAACAGTAGTAAATAGTAACTGGTAAACGAGAACTTCTGATTCTTTTTCTCTAGAACAAAACAAGTTTTTCCTTTGTGAAGAGTGAGTAAAGCAACAAATTAGATTTAACTTCCAGCTAGTAACTATCTGAACTGGATGTCATGTCTAGCAATCTTAAAATAGAGTATTACTAAATGTATTGTCATGATGACCTTGAACTGATTGTTCTCTGTTCAGAAAATTGTGATAGAAATCAGTAATACTTTTGTCATGTTAAATCTGTGCATGCAAGTGACTTGCTTTTCCTATCTTACAGATGAAGATGAGGATGAGGATGATGAAGAAGACTTTGAGGATGATGATGAATGGGATGATTGATCATATATTATTATATATATATTTTTTAAGGTGAATGATATACTAAACACTGCTTTCTGTCTATGGATTCTGTAAAATTATCATGTAAATGTTCTACCAATTTGCTGTATATTTTTGTTGCCTTTTGCTTTTTTATTAATCTGTGCAATACCTCATTTAATCTGTAAAGGTTTGTCATAATCCTCTACAAAGCTACTCCCTGTTAATGTGTGCAAGTTTACACCTGGATGATAATGTACATGTGAATACTTTCCATTCCATCAATAAGGGAGTTTAAATGTAATATGTGAGACTGACAAAAACCTTAATGTAATTTAGTTATAATGCAAGAAGGAAAACACTATTTTCATACCCTACTTTTTCTGTATCTAAATTTTCTTATTAAAGCCTAGTATAGCACTATGTTCTTTAAGTGATGCAGCTCTTAGTTTATTTAGCCCCTTGATTTCAAATTAAATGCTATATGAATGTTGAGGCTGGTTTATCCTATTGCATGGTTTCAAATACATCAAAACATTGCAGTTCAGATCTTAGCAGTATGCTTTACATAACACAAAAGCACTGCAGAAATGCACAGCTAGTTGTGAAAATCACCTTGCCCTAACTATAGTACTGACTGCTATTGAAGGGCAGTAGTAATTAAATTCTTCAATGGGGACCTCTGAAGTTAAACAGGGTGGTTCTGTATTGTCATAGTGGTAAATGCAACTTTAATGCAAACAAGTTCAACTTATGGTTGGTTTGTTTTGATTTGGGGTTTTAGGGAGGGTTTCTTGGGGGGTTTTTGGGGGTTGGGTTTTGTTGGTTGGTTTTTTGGTTTTTTTTCTTCCCTGCTCTTGCTTTCAGAATGAAGATGTCTAAATTACTAGGGGCTGTACTGGAGGCTGGCAATCGCTACAGCTTGATCTATTTTTAAAATCAAATTTTTGTGGTTTTTAGGCTGAAGGGCTGCATTTAAGGCTTGCTTCAATAGCATTTAATTACCTTTTTAAAATTTGTAGGACATTGGTGTACTAATAAACACAAGTGGTATTACTTTGCAGTCTTTGCTTTATGGTACACAGCAGATGCTGAAACACCAATCCTACATCCTGTAGGTTGGAAAGTCATTAACTCAGAATTATACACTATGGATAAGTACTGAACTTTATGGCAGTATTTTGTCTTCATATGTTGGCTTTAAGACCAAGGGTTGTGATGAAGATCAAGAACCTGATTCACAAGAATAGTATTGGAATAAGTGGACAGAAAATGGGATTTTCATTTCACAGCTTGCACATTTATATACATTGTACTTTGTAGTGCAGTAAACATTGGAACATCTGCCTATTATGAAATACTAATCTATGCTAAGTGGGTATTTAATATCTGCAGCATTAATTACTGTACTTACTGTATTTTCAGGTAGAAAATCTTTTTGAAAACCACATTATTGGACACAGAATGTTTATTAAAGTCAGTTACATTTGGAGTGTAGTTAATACATAGTGTCCTGGGTCTTTGACTGTAGTCAGGGTATCAAACAAAATTTAAGTTATCGGAGAAGTATTGACTGAAACCCAGTGTTGACCTGATCTTGACAGGCTGGACCTGCATGATATGGCTTGGATTTCTAACCCAGTTATAACCTAGTCTTTAGCAAATTAATTTAGTTGTAGGAGGAGAAAAGAAAGTTGCTGAAAAGTAGTGGGAGAGGTAAGGTTGTAGTTAAATTATTCAGAGGACGCTAACTTCCTTCCAAGAGTAATTTAAGCACATAACTTGAGAAAAAAAAATTGCCAAGTGGTCTCACTTTCTTGCAGTAACTTTCTCATTGGCCTCTGCTGCTGGAAACACTTCCTGCTAGCTTTGCTGCTGTAATGGCTTGAGCTTTGGATCAAGTGCAAGTGCAGCCTGGTGTAGCTAATGGCAGTGGAGTTAGCAACTTGTGTATAAGGAAAATATTTGTATGGCTTTCATATAACTTCTGGCACTGCACTCTTATTTTTATTGCATATAGGGCATTTTAAAATTAAGCAGATGAGGCCTAGAGGTTTTCTAACATGCTACTTACTAGATATGTTTAGCTGTTATGTTCCCAGAATTGGAATTTCTGTAATATAGTTAATAATTAAGCATCACAGTTCATTAATCAAATTTCTATTCTGGATTTGGGGAGCTCTGAAGTTGCAATATTGAATAAAATTTTGATTTGTAGATACTGGCCAAAGAAAGTTTTTGGGTTTTCTATTTCTTCATATAAAAAGTACACGCACACCTGTGGTGTCCGGGTTAATATTTACTTTCAAGTAGTGTTTGTTCATGATAAATTTCAGACATACAGGCTGTGATGTCAGTTAAGTTAGTCATAGCTGCATGCTTCAGCACTCTGCCACTTTGGCTCCGAGCAGAAGACAGCATTTCATGATACTGGTGCATTGTTGCTAAACATTGTAATGAAGGCCTCTTATATATTCTGGTTAATTGACTGTCCAGATAGCCTTAGCAATTAACAAACTAGCATGAGGCTTTTGTATCTCAACACTCTATGTGCATAGACAATATCAGCTAGCCACTTGTACGTATGAAATTCGTAAGAACTTCTCAATCATTCAGTTTTCCATTTATCAAACTGAAATTTTTAGTATGTGAATTTTTGAAATGTACAGTGAATAGGATGTTGCACTGGTGGCAATTCATCATGAAGCATAATAAAATTAATTTGACCCAACTAGTGTAAAACTGTGTGGTTTTTAAGTGCTGATTGCGGCACAGGTTTTAAAATAGATCTTTAGGTTGATTACACACTTTAAAAGTGACTTTGGCCACCTGGCCAAGTTCACAAAGCAGTAAATAGCCACTGTCAAATCGCAGTAGTTTCATGTCTCTGGAAAGTTGGATTGTGCTGTTGAGTAAACACAATGAGTAAGAATGTGACACCCCGTCCTCCTGGCACATCTCACTGCTGCTAAGCAGCCTCCTTGGAAACAGCTACTGCTGCAGGCAAGTGCAATAAACCAGCAACATTTCAAGGTCAAACAAACATGGGATCATTAATAAACATTCTAGAAGAAGTTCTAAATAATTAACTCTTGTCAGTGGATGCTCTAACTTAACCTGGGTTATACAGATGTAAATCTGTCCTGCATGTTCTAGAGTTTGAGTTCAGGATACTTCAGAAGTTTGCTTCTCTCTCCTAAAGCATCTGAAGAGTGCAGCATTTCAAACTGTTACCTGGTGTACACTTTGTTTTGGGGTTTAGTGCTTAGCTGATTTCTCAGCATTAAGCGCGGGGCAGAGTTGAAATTTTTAATTGCAGGATGAGCTGAGGTATATAAGCATTTCCACTTCATAAGCAGAATGTTAAAATATGTTTTTGAAATAAGCCCTTTTTTTTATTTGACAGTGGTTACTTTCCCAAGTAAGATTCTTGTAAGGATGAAAAGGGAGGAAAGAACCTATTGCTTTTAAGACTGTTAGCAGTCCACTGCAACAGCCTTTATCTAATCATTAGAGGAATTCTTGGTCTAATTAAAGTTCCTGAAGCTTAAGTACAGTGATAAGCAGCTTTATTTATAGAAAAGTGAAAATGGTTTAGGGAAGCTTAGACAATACTCAGCCTTTGTCTCTCAAAAGACCAGTGTTATCCTCTAGCACTGCAGTAAGGACTCCTGTTGCTATGTATTTGTTTCCTGCCTGGAATTTTCTTGAGTGAGAAGATGGAAAGGCTGGGGTAGTAAAAACTAGAATGTGATCTGGGGAGGTTTAATACTGTTTTAACTCCCTTGTCAGTGACTCTAGCCTGACAAGTCTAAGACAGTCTTTGAAAGTTTGAGGATGTTTATCCCGTTGTGAAGGAGCCTTTTTGGTTTGGTTTTGTTTTGTTTTTTTTTTATTGCCAAATTACTATGGCTTGTCTGCTATATTGTTCTTGGAAAAAAATAAAACATTGGTTGTTTGAAATCGCAGGTTTGGAAACTATTCAGATACATGTTGAGGAATAGAATCATTGCCCAAATATAATTAGTGGCAAGTTTTTCTCACAATTTGTGTTTTATGCTGAATTTTACAGTATTTGCTGGTGTAACCTGCTAAAAGGAATTAGACTAGTAATTTATCAGTTACTCAAATTCTTCTCTAACATACTTTGAAGTAATAACTGCAGGACTTACCCATTTATATAAACAGTGCCTGAAATTAAGAAGTTTTATATGTTACATTTATTGTGGGGTTGGGGTTTTTTCTTAAATCTGTTATCAACAAATATACTTTAAGGCCTTTTTCCTTGTGCTCTGAAGGGTTTTTGGAGTTTCTCTGGAGTGAAATTCTTGAGCCATTACTTCATGTGTGTGCTTTTTCCTCCCTGAAGCTTAATCATCTTGAGTTTGGTTACTTGTGCGGTATGAATTCGAAATTTATTACTTAAGGACTAGATGAGGAAGTGCAAGTTTTGCTTGAAAAAAAGCCATTGCCAGCTGTTGTGGTTTTTTGGTTTTTTTTTCTTAAAAAACAGCCATTACCAGCTACTATATTTTTGTATGTACCACTTTGGGAACACAATGAAATCTGATGTTTAAAGCTTAAGAAATAGGATAATGGTTGTATCATATATCAGACACAGAGTATTTGCTTAAATTACATTGGCAGGAACACAGAATTGGGAATTGGCTCTTCTGGATATTGATGCCAAAAACCAGGGAACTGCTGGAGCATCTGAGCTGGATTTAGAGTACTTTATTGGTAGATAGGTCATTCCCAGATGCTTGGGATTCAAGGAGCATGGACTGACAAACTGTTGAGAAGCTTGCACATTTTCTGTTCTCTTTCTTTTCTGGATCATCCTACAAAGTAGTAGTCCTTTGGACCAAAGCAGTGCTTATTTAATAATCAGGAGCAGAAGTAATCCTCACAATATAGTCACTCAGAATTACTCTCCAACTGCCAGCAGAGAATCTGGCTTTATTTTTAAGTTCAAAATGAAATGGAAAAAGCAGACGACACCCAATTAACATAAAATGTGTTTTTCTATGGTTCATCTCTGGTGTATGAATATGAAAGGCCATGGTTAAAGCAGAAATCTGCTAGTTATTAGTAGTCTTTTTCACCAGTAGTAGCTACTGGTGTCTAATCCCTAGAGAATATGTTACTGAAGCTCACCTGCTGTGTTAGGCAAGAAGTGTAGGAGTTTTGGAGAGCAAACCTCTCTGCTCTCATTTGTGTTCACAGTGCTCAGGCCTGCAGTTTTTAGAAGAAAAGCAGTATGAAATAATTTTGTAATGTTAAAGGATCTCTTGTACTGTAGTATCTTCTATGCTTGCCTTACAGGAGCTGGGATACTCTTCTGACTCTTCCTGCATTAATGTCCTGGATAACTCAGATGTTATCACATCTCAGCCCTTACTACTGGACCGTTCTTGTCTTCACTAACAATGCCCCTAAACCTCCTGGTAGAAATACAGTTAGCACAAATACCTTCAGCAGCTTACAGCACACAGCTGTTGTTCAGCACATTTCAAGAAACGGAAGTTGTCCTGATGTGGATTCCTCTTTGGGAAAATAATGTCTTGCCTATGTATCAAGGTGAAGAACAACAGAGATCCTAAATGACCAGCTGGGAAAACACCATGCTGGTTGCTCTCAAGAGCACTGTGAGAGGTGGGTGGCTGATTGAAGGATAGATGTAATCCATCTATCCTTCTTCCAGGAACCAACCCAACATAGATCACAGCTGGCGTAGAAAACAAAAAAAATACTACAGTCTTTCTTTGATAGTGGACACATTGCCTGGTTCACTGTGTGTGCTCACTCTACTGGCTGTGAACCTCAGGAAACCATGCACACCTTGGGCAGCAATCCATCAGGCTAATGATCATTGTTCCAACATTTTATATGTAGGATCCTTAGATAAGCTGCCTGACCAGTCTAGAGATGATACCTGGATAGGGAATGAGCTCAGAGCAGATTCCTTGTACTTTGTGCCCTGGATGACAGGTTTTACCTGAGTTACCTTCAGCTACACTGCAGTGGGGAGGATTTGGTGAGACCTGTGTATTCTGCCAAGCAGAAGTGAATTGTCACAGTGTTACTTGTAGACACAAGGTATCTTTGTTTTCTGAAAGGCTGTAATTTCAACCTCCTGACTGAACTCAAATGCTGTGGTAGATCAAGTTGTTAGTTCCATCCCTTGTGTGGTCAGTCAGGACAGCCTTTCTGTTGATCCTAAAATCCTCCAGAAGAGTGATGCAATATGTAATCATTATGGTATGAAATTATTACAGATCTTTGTAGTTGCTGACTTTCCACCAAAACTAGGTTATATGCATCCTTCTGTCCTTCCCCAAGCCATTTTGAGCACTAAGCCTCTTAGCCTTTGGCCCATTCTTCAAATACTCCTTCTCTACCAAGATAGAACTCTGCCTTCTGAAAGACAGAGAAAAGTCAAGCTGTCTGTACATTTGCTGTCTTGTCCATTTTTTGCCATTAAACAAATTCAGGTTGTTAGCAGGAGGACAGAGCCCTGAATGGAGCTGCTGCTGTGTGTGATAGAAGTATCTTGTCTAACCTCAAGCAGGCTCTCTGTTGGTGCTCTTCTGAAGGTGACTTCAAAGAGTCCCCAGGCCAGCAGGGCAGATTGTGTGCACAGGGTATGTCAGTGGTGTGTACAGCATGGGGTCATGTCCCTGCACCAGGCCCACAACCCAGCCTGCAGGAGGGGTAGCTGTGCTCTCTCAGAAGTATGTGATGTGTAACTGAGCAATCAGGGATGCAGCACAAAGTGGAATCCTGCATTTGTCCAACTCAGTCATTCTTCTGACCCTTGCTCATCTCCGCCTCCTGTAACCAGCGTGTAGACACTGAGCAGGTGCCATCTTGCACTTCAGGCTCTTAGATGCAGGTGTTTTCACTGAAATCAAATCTGTTTTGCCCTGTGCCTCAGTTGCTCATTTGTCTAATGGTGCTAATAGCACAATGCATATAAATACATCTAGTCCAGACATGTACTGCAGTCCAGACATGTGACACTTAAAATATTTTTAAATGCGGTTTTCCTTGTTCAAATTTAGTTATCTCAGTTCTCAGAACATTAGGTAAGACTTCTTCATTTCTATAAGGTCTAGTTTTCAGAATTAGTAGCCATTTTTAAGCTCTCAAAATGAAAACCAAATCAACATGAATCATGTCTGTAGAGCAGTTAATCTGAGCAGTTTGATTACTTGTGTGTGGAAATATTGGGTCATTCTCTAATGTTACATCAAACTGATTTTTCATTTAATATTTTGGAAGTCCAGCCACAACATGCAGTTCCCCATGGATTTAGTGTTAATAAACTAAAAATGTTTTAATACACCATGTGAAAGACATGAGGTTTGGGACCTACAGACTAGTTGCTAATCCCCTGGTTTACAAGCCAGGTTTGCAGCACAGCTCCCATCAGGAGCACTTCCCTGTGAGTGACGGTGTCAGAAGCTTAACTGATCCCGGACAGGGAGTCCTGCAGCAGCGTGTGGCAGCCCTATCGAATGGCTGCGCCCGGGGCTGCACCAGGCTGCCTCCCCTGCCCACCCACAGCTGCACAGCCCTCCCCAAACGTGTGAAAAACGACAGTTTCATGGGTGTGAGTCCTTTTAAAATACCAGAATCGCTGCTTCTCTGACTGCCCAGAGGTCTGCAAGGTCAAAGGTGCAGCGGTGCTGCTGCCTTGCTTTCAGAAAGTGCAGGGTCCTTGGAGGATTTGAAGTGCAGGAGGCATTCTGTTTATGGCTTAGATTTACTGCAGCTCTGCGTGTGCTGGCTTCTGCTGGTTTCGTCTTACTGCCTCGTCTGTCATCTCACTTTGAAAGGGGCCATCCTGTTTTCATCAGGGTGCACGTTAGAGCTCTGACTTTGTTAGAGGAAAGGCAGCCAGTAGCTTTGAAGTGTGTGATAATATTTTTGCTGCTGGATGGTAGTCACACTATATTCCCCAGCCTCTTGGATCATCATGGAACATTAGGAGAAATTGTGACAGGATGTGACTGAAGTCAGATTGATTTACTTTTCTCTATTAATTTTTTTTTACAATTTGCACTTGATAACTACTACAGCCATAAGGTAAAACTGTGTCAGCTATTGCTTCTGAAAAACATGATCCATGCTTACTTAAAAAAACGTTTGGACTTGCCATACGTTTTTAGATTCCAGCTAAGATTTTATTAATCTTTCTGCATAATTTTCAGTAAACAGCTGCACTGTCAACATGGAGACAGAAGGCTTTTAAGAAACACAAGGGCAAGCGCAGCTCTTAAAATCTGACCTCCTGTTTTACTACAATGAAGACGGGTGCTATATTGTTGCATTAAAGAAGGAAAAAAGAAACAAAACCTTTGTCCTTTGTGTTGCTAATTTGAGCGAAACTGGCAAAATATTTCTGCCCTGCTCAATTTCTTAGGGTCTTGCTGAGCAGAAGCTCATAGAGGTACTTACACCAAATTTTTTCACTTGGTTTAAATATTGGTTGTCCTGTGCATGCATGTGCTGTTGGGATGTCATGGAAACAGCCAGGATGGGAGCTCTGCAGCAGCAAGTTCACAGGTACAGTTGTACTTCCCTAGCAACAGTCTCAGTCCCAGAGAAGAATATGTGTTTAATTGGTGTGGTACGTGAAACACAGGGATAGAATTATTAGTCTGCAGAGAGAGAGTCCCTGTAGGATTAGTTTCATAATGACCACTATGGCTCTTCTGTGCCATAGCTACCTGCTGGGGACTCATGCCATGAAGTTGTCTGTGCATTTCATCACTGTTTCTCCTCTGAAGTGTATGCTAGCTCAGAGAAGCACGTAGCTGATCCACAAGAGACAAGCTAACACTGCAGATGGGAGCACCTGAAGCAATCTGCACAGTGTGTACAAAGCCCTCATCTCTGCTGTGGCACACGAGGCTATGGCAGAATGCACAGGGCAAAACAGATACTGGAGTTACAGAGTTCAGAAGGGATTTGCTAGGCTGTCTGAAGCAGTGCCCCATCACACAGAAGGATATCAGTGTGTACAAGGTTATACCAAGAGTTCCACAAGTTCCTGCTACAGTTTTGCTGGTTTTTGCAAACTGGCAAAACATTTTGTCCTCCAAGATACAATTATATATTTATATGTGGTGCAGGTGATTGTGTAAATGCTTTCCAATAAAATTTGTAAAAAAAGATTTTTAGAATACAGAACATAAGTAAATCTATTTTAAAAATGCTTTGTGGTTTTTTTTTTTTTGCTTTTGAGAAATTAATGCTGAAGAACATTTATTTAGATTCACAGTGGAAGTTTCAGATTTATATTTATATATCAAGGAATCTCTCATTTATGTTTATCATATTTACAGCTGTTGACACAAACACAGGCTTGTTGTCGGGTGCACAGCACCAATTCACAGTGAGATGAGGTATTTCTATTTTTTATTCTAGTTTGTGCAAAGTAGGGAGCTGGGATATAACTCATAAAAGGCTGGCTCTTCAATCATCAAAACATTGTGCTATTTATATATTTTAACAAAGGCATCAGCATTCATTGGTTACAGATTACATAACTTTTTCATTAATTAGTACTGAAACTCCTATTTCCAAGTTTTACTTCTCATTCTCATGCTAATTAATCTGCATGCACAGTTCTTCCCTCCATTTGAGTTGGGTTCATTTTGAGTAGGTGGTCAATGGGTTGGTGGTCAGGATCTCCCACTGCTGGAATTACCTTTCCCCCAGTTACTGCTCAGTTCTGCTGACTTCACTCCTGGTGGCTCTTGTCCAAACAGCCCATTCAGCTTGGGACTATCTTCCCTTTCCCTTGAAAGATTGATTAGTCAAGAACACAATGTTCACAATGCAATTGCTTAATCATAACTGTCCAGCTCTAGCTACTGATTAAGAACAAAAAACAAAAAAAATTAAATTTTATTCAAATTTTGGGGAGCTCAGATCTTGAGGGGCTTGATATCGCAACCACAAGGCTATGACCCTTCACCTGAAACACGGTGAGGATGTCAATTGAGGGATTGTGTGGTATCTACCAGGAGAGAATATTCTTCATCAGTAGTGAGACATAAGCTGAAAAGATGTCTTATTCTTTGTTTTGGTTCAGAGCTAGTGGGAAGGAAAAAGCAGCTTGATGAAGATTTGATTCAGACTGTCTTCATGGGTTAGGCTTGGCTTTTCCTTATCTCAGGTACTTTCATCTCCCATTACCTGAGCAATGCCAGATGAGGATTAAAGAGGGGGGGGAAAAAATTGCAGGGTGTCTTTTGACATAAAAATGTGGACTTCAGCAGAGACACATGTGAGGAAAGGATTGACACTGATGAGAGCCCCTGAGCCCAAGCTGAAAACATTTGAATCACCCTGATTTTGTCTCTGAGAGAGTTATTAAACAGGCCCAAAGCAAATGTGGGAAAAGTCAAGCCACTTCTATGAAAAACACTGCAATGAAGGGAAGGGTCAGCAGAAGAAAATGGAAGGGATGGAGCATATTCTTCCATATTTTGAAAGTGTTAATTGGAGGAATGGCAAGAGCTATGGAAAGAAAAAAGAAAAACTGACCATAGTCAAGCTTTTTTTGGTGCTATGCAGCATGGAGGCCAAGCTGGTGAGAAAGCTCTTTAAGTGAGAATTTAAGATCACTGGCAGGATGGTGCTCACCTCTGCCCCATTGCAAGGTGATCCTTCACACACTACTTGGGAGAAAGGCAAATAAAATCATGGAGTCATAGAGCCTGAGGTGGAAGGGAGCTTAAAGATCCTTTAGTTCCAGCCCCCTGGCATGGACAGGGACACCTTGCACTGGATCCGGTTTCTCAGAGCTCCATCCAACCTGGCATTAAAGATTTCTAGGATGGGGCATCCACAAATTCTCTGAGCAACCTGGTCAGTGTTTCACCACCCTCATGTAAATAATCTATTCCTAATATCTAATCTAAACCTGCTGTCTTTCAGTTTGAAGCCATTTCCCTTGTTCTGTTGCTACCTCATCTACAAAAGTCCCCTCCAACTTTCTTGTAGGCGCCCTTCAGGTACTGGAAGGGTGCAATTAGGTCACCCCAAGCCACTTTTTTCCAGGCTGTACAATCCCATTTCTCTTGGCCTTCTTACATAGGAAAGGTGCTCCATCCCTCAAAACAACCTGATGGCTTCATCTGGACTCACTTCAAGGTAGATATCCTTACTGTGCTGGGGTGTAGCTTCTTTTCTTCCTCATATATTTGAATGCAGCCTTCCCCTCTGCGGCACAGTGTGGGCCCCACTCAAAAGAGCTGTACAGATACTGTGAAGGAAATTCTGCCAGCACTGGTTTGCTCAGTGTTTGCATTTTGAAGGATTATAATATAACTGGTGTAAGAGGCAGGAGATCAGAATAGAACGAGAGCTTCAACAGAATTTCCAGACTAAATCCCTAATTTCACTTAGAGGCTAAGTGTAATTATGCAACTCCTGATTTGCCTTCAGGTCATCCCCAGCTGGTTTCAACTAAACCAGATGTTCTGCTTTAAAGTATGGTATTTTGTGTCAAAAATAACTACTCAAGCCCACCGCTTGCTTTTAAATGCCAGAAAGGGCCCTGGAAACCTCCCATGACCTCAGGACAGCAGGCTGCATCTTTTGCTGGCAAATACTGGAACAAGTTGAACACATTTTAATCTTCTTTTCACAGATCATTGCAGCTCCCCCAGACCCAACAGGAAGACTGGATGGCCCTGCAGTTTTCCACCTCATGGCTTGTTGAAGAACTGAGCAGTTTTACTATTTGCCCCCGAAGTAATGAACTCTCCAGGCTTCTTAATTTAAAATCAAGTGAGAGACCCTGAGTGTGCCCAAGAGATGCATTAACCTTGAATTTCAAAGAAGAAAATATCCTATAAACACAGCTATAGCCAAATTAAAAATCTTTTGAGACCACTGCTCCATTTGGAGGAGGGGTTAAATATTTATCATCTTGGAAAGAAGCTGATTTGGAAAGCAGGTGTTTAAACATTCATTGAAATATGACAGTGAAGTTCAGGTCTTTGCTTTGGCCCATCTCAGGCATGTCAGTCTCACCACAACAGCAGCACTGGACACCCAGAAATGCCACCCTGGAAGTGATGAATTGACCCATCTCTGATGAAAGAACCTCTGCATCTATCACCCCCTTGCCACTTTATCCCAGGTGGCACTGCTAATGTCAATACAATGATGAGACAGTATCAGAAAATCAACAGGCAGAGCAGGTGATGGGAGAGCAGTCCTGGGTAATGCAGATCCCCACATTCCCAGTTACTCAGCACCACATCTCTGGTGAGGACTAAAGCTGGGGAGAAAGGTGCTACAGGGAGGAAAGCTGACTGCTTCAGGACCAGTCTGGCTGCTTCAGGGTCAGTCTCACTGCTTCAGGACCAGTCTGTGGTGGAATCACAGCTGGCTGACAGGGCAGGGAGCTGCGGGCCCTGAGGGTGGCTGTCTGAGGACCTCTGCATTGAACAGGTCTGCTCACCCTGCATTTAATTAGGCATTAGAATGAGACACAGCAAGCTGTAGTATTGATGTGCTGTTCAGTCACTCACAGATAAGGCCATTCATTGCCACTCTGAGGTAGTTAAATAACAGCTATCCAGGGTGAATGGTGCTCCACATCCAGCATGGCTGATATTAATGACCTTACTTCTCACCTAAGACGATGACAAAGTACGAAATAAAACTTCCCAATGGACATTGTTTAGGGAGCTCCATCTACTATGTATTTTTAAGAGCCAGTCTAATTATGTTTGATGTTTTCTTGGAGCAAAGGCCAGTCTGGAGGAGTTGTTGTGCTCTACAGACAGGAAGCTGACAAAACGTGCTCAGTGCCCTTGAGATAACACCATGTCTTGTAACAGGGAGCTGTCAGAGCAGGATTAGGGCTCAGGATTGTCTGACACCCAGCTGTGAGCTCAGTTCTCCATGTGACTGTGGGGTTCTTTGCAGTGGGAATTCGAGAGTGGGAGCCAGTGGCATGGTGGGGTTATTCAGGCTGCTCAGCTGTGCTGGCCTATCAACTACCAACATCTGTGGCTCTGTAGTCACCAAGAGCCTAGGGACTGATCCAGAAAAATTAAATCCAAGCTGCCCAATACTGTTCTCTCTCTGTTCCTAGCTAGAGGTTCCCAGCATCTCCTTTGCACGAGCAATACAGCTCTGAAACTGCAGTGAGAGGTCTAGGGAAGCAAACTGGAACAGTCTTCCTTTTTGCTGGTTGATTTTTTTTTTTCCTACAGTGCACATCTAGAGCTGCAAAATTGTCCTGGGGCTGCACCAGCTGGTGTTGCACCTAAAATTCAACTACTGGGATGTTTGGAGTGATTTGATCTCAAACTGATTTTAGTCACTTTAAACTGTAGCAGAGAATGAAAAGTTTAGCTCATGCGTGGCTAGACAGAAGATAATCCTGGCATGGGATGACATAAATCTTCTAACAAGGGCTTGTAACACACCCAAACCCATGCTAAACTGGGATGAAAGGCAGGAGTATTTGCCCTGGAGTATTTGTCTGGGTGCTGCCTGTGCAGCCACAAACCTTCTGGGCTGGTGCTGGTGCTGGTGCCTGTCTCACCACTCACAAAGGGGCAGAGTTTGCTTGTGCCTACCCAGCCTCCGCAGCTGAGACTGACCTGCCACAGTCCGGGCACACTTGGTGAAGAGGAAAACAAAGGGCTGGAATTTGGCAGAAGTGATTAAGAGCACATGAAACCCGAGCACTGTTGCCTTCCAACTTGTTTGTGAAACACAGCAACACATGCATGGGTTGCAGATTTAGAGAGCAGTAAGCTGAGACCAAGCAACAGGGATGACCCCACACTGTGTACACATAAACACTTCCTTCAGGTGCCTGCAAAATTCACTGCTTTAACTGGAGCTCACTGGCAGCCCTCGAGAGCATTGGTGAGTGTGATAATTAAAAAATACAGCTATACATACACACAAGAAAAATAGCCTTCATACGTGGACTCTATACTTGGTTAGTCTGGTGAAATGTCTTCTAGGCCACTCCTGGGAATCATCCCAAACTGATCCTTCTCAGAGCACATAAGCATTTCTGACTATCAGTTCCTTAAATACTTGTTTCTTAAGTGAGGAAATGGCAGAAATGGCGTGTCTTCCTTTTCACAGGCATTCTTTCACAGCCAGGTCAGCTCTGAGGCTCCTGTCCTCATGGCTTGCCTCATCTGCATTTACAAAATTTCCTGCATTGGATCATGGGCTGTGCTTCTCTCACCATTTAGAAATATTCACTTATATTCCACCAGTTAAAGTTAGCAAAAATTCAAATAAAATAAATATAGTAATAATGAATCCAACAGCACTTGATGCCTGAGGATCTTGGAGCACACTTCAGTCTGTGTGAACATAACCTTGCAGTGCTCTGAGAGGGATCAGTACTGATGTCTTCGAGGCAAAGTAGAGCTATAACAAATTAAAAAATATACCCCAGAGTACATAAACAGCCCAGGACATAACCTTCAGTCTTGGCTTTGAGATACATGTCTGGTCTCTTACCACTCAGTAAGAATTTTCACTGTGACTGTATTTTAATAAAAGAAAAACAACTTTCCCTGTGTTATAGAAAATAAGTATTTTTTTTTTTTACAATTAAAAAGGCTTTATAAAACTCATATTCATTTGAAGGTGAAAGTAGTCAAAGGTTACAGATAGAAATAAATACATTTGACAGATAGACTGCTTCCTTGCTTTCCACAATGACAGAATTTTTTCATATCTCCATTTTTCTTTTGGACTGATCCATCCTTTTGACACAGAACAGTTATGTCTGGATCTGATATTGCCCCAGCTGCCCTGCAGCCCATGAATGATAGCTGCCCCATTTTTCCATTATCTCCACAGAAAGAAAGCCCTCAAATGTTGTGCTCTCTCCTTTGCCTTCCAGTTTCACACAAGGCTGCATCCCCCGGGCAGACCTTCAGCCCAAGCTGCCCTTGCAGGACAGCCTGGCAGGGCAGGGAGCAGCGTGGAGCTGGGGCAGGGTCAGCCCATGCTGGGAGCTACCCCATCCTTACCAACCCCACTTGCTCTGCCCAGATTGACACCTGCACTTTGCCTAAGCTGGGACAGCACCCCTGTCCCTAATCCTCCTCCTTTCTGGCTCCGGGTCCTGGCAGCTCAGGGTGAGGCTGTGGGTGAAGCTCAAGTCCCAGCCAAGAGGTTGGATATTGAGATGTTTTTCCTTAATAATGGTGTTTTCTGAGTAACAGCGCTTAAACGTGAGTCCTCTGTGCTTCCCAGAGCAAGAGAACTGTCAGATAAAATAACACCACTAAAATACTTCAAAAATCACAGTCCTGAACAGAAAATTCATTTAGTGCCTAGCTTGAAACACTGTGAGTGGACAGATATTTCAGGTGTGTGAAAAGAACATCATCTCATGATACTTATATAAAAGGGGCCACCACAAATCACCAGGTGATTCTAAAGAGCATCTTCTCAGTGACACAGGCATGCAATCATTTTTCTAAGCAAGGCTTTTTTTTCCTGAATTCAGTATTTCTCCTTATGTGTATAGCACAATTGTCACTATCCTATTTAAGGAATTAAAATTCAAAATTCAGTAAATGATCTGGCAAGTCAGAGTAAACTTGTTTTTTAACTTTTGAGGAATGAATCTAAAAATTAATTCTGTCATAAGTGCAACATTGGACAAATGGATCTGTCATAACCAGAGAGTGTACATGCACTGCTGTGTGCACATCTCAATATGTGAACAAAATTATAGTCTCTCTAGTAAATTATTAGTTTCTTGTTGGAATCAAGTGTGGATGGTATTAAGCCAGAATCTAGCAGAAGACTTTGGTTTCTATGTGATAGTCTTTGTCTAAAGAAACATCTTACTTGCATGGATTTTAAAATAGAGCATCTTACTACAAATTGTAGGAGATTTTTACAAATTCCAGGTTGCAGATCCTGTGGAGTTATCACATCTAAGAGCATTAATTTAATAATGTCAGAGCTTCTGTGTTTCCAGTTTCAGGCTTCTGCTTCTGAAAACACCAAACCATACTACTATTTTCATAAGCTTCTTGCATTATTTTAACAGTAAGAATTTGCCCATTCTTTTTTAATTGGAAGGCTGTTCCAAACACCTCCTTGTTCTAAGAGTTTGGATATGTCTTCTAATTTCTGATCCAAATGCAGTCGTGCACAGTTTCTGGGTTTTTTATTCTACTGCTAACTATGTCCCACAGCTCTTTCCATGTTGCAGTATTTATAGACATGAGCTGAAATCCCTTTGAGCCTTTGTTTGGCTAGATTGATCCCACCACCTGTTCTCATCTCTCTCACAGGACAGCCTCTTCAGTTCCCCAATTATCCCAGCCATCTTCTGTCTCGCTTCCAATTCAAAACAATTTTTCCTGGCTGTTAGTTACTGAAATTGTACACACCCTTCCAGATGCTGTTTCACTTGGGCCTGCACCTGTGAAAATAGTGCTTGCAGCTACCTCTCCCCTTACATCCAGGCATTGCAAGTGCCTCCTTCATGGCTAACTCATGGTGGTCATTTGTGTCCCTCTCCAAACAGCCTGCAGACAACTCCTCTCTGTTTTGGGTGTGGAGCTGCTCTGCCTTAATCATAACTTCCCCTGAACTGATGGACTTCTGAGAAAGATGTACGAGTGGTGGCATGGAGATCTGCAATACTCACAGCTTCTGCTGTGTTCTGCAAGAGTCATAACTGGGTTGTTCTGCCACGTGGGCAAGGGAGAGGCCGTGGCTGCAGCTTCCCACTCCTCTGCTTCACAGCCCCTCAGGACATCCATCCTCCCACCACGCCATGCAGGGACTGTCTCACACCAGCTCTTCTGGCTCCCCACTCGTGTGCAGCACAGACTTGGCCTCCAGAAATGGATGTGGCTTCACCTGGCAGGAGCCCCCACAGCCACCTGCCCTGTTTGGTGGGAAGGAATCACCTCTGCAGGGCAAGAATCCCCTCTGCTCATCCAAACCCTAGCAAAGTGGGGCACTGTCCAGAACACCAACAGGGGACTCAGAAGGAGGCAGCAAAGCTTCCAGAAGGTGTGAAAATATAATTTCTTGCTCTTTTATGAGCTCCTTTTCTTTCTATAATTTCAGCCATTTCCCTAGGTGGTGAGGCATGACCTAAAGGGCCACATACTGGATTTCCAGGTAGCAGTCAGGCTCTGGTATTCCTGGTTCTTTCAGCTCTTTTATAGAAGCATTAAGGTTGGAAAAAATCTCTAAGATCATTGAGTCTAACTCTTAATCCAGCACTGCCAGATTCACCTCTAAACCGTGACTCTAAGCACCACACCTACACATTTTGTGAACTCTTCCAGGGACATTTCCACCACTTCGCTGGGCAGCCAATTCTATTACTTGATCACCATTTTGCTGAAGAATTTTTTTAATAACTCATCTAAACTTCCCCTGGTGAAATTTGAGGGTATTTTCTCTTGTTCTGTCACTTTTTGTCTGGGAGAGGAGCCTGAACCCGGTTACAGCCTTCTGTCAGGTAGTTACAGAGAGCAACAAGGTCTCCCTTGTCTCCAGGCTGAGCACACCCAGCTCCCTCAGACACTCCTGATGTGACTCACTCTCCAGACTCTTCACCAGCTCTGTTGTCCTCCTCTGGACATGCTCCAGCCCCTCAAAGTCCTTCTGCAGTGAGGTGTGCAGGGGTCGAGGTGCAGCCCCACAGTGCTGAACTGTGCTGTGTTACACACGGAACACACAGATGATGGATTTTGATGTGTTTGTTTCTCTGACTGGTCTTTCAGAGGAAATGTATTCCCATCCACTGCAGGAGCCTCATGAGTCCAAAAGAGGAGCATACCTGCACCCTGGGGCTCCTGTGTCCAACTCTGATGGGAGCATAGCACAGGATGTGCAGGAGCTGACTCCAGGACACCTTTCCTGCAGGTCAAACAAGAGGCAGTCCCTCCAGCAGAGATCAGTTGTCTCCTTGTGAGCAAAAAGTAGTGAACTGAGCTTACAGGCAGGACCTGGGCCCCAGGGATGCCTGTTCCCAAGACAGAAACACATCTTGGCACCCCTTGGCTCCTGCTAAACCATATGACTGTCCAGGAAGGCAGCACAGTGGCTCCCAGAGGAGTTGGGGTGCTTTGTTGTAGGGTGCTGTTTGAATGGAGAAGAGATTGCTTGTTGGACACATCTGTGAGGGAGCTCAGCACCACTGGCACAGAGCTGACACCGTGGAGGGAAGGGGAGTGGCTTTCCTTTCAGTGGGGCATCAAAACCTTAACCAGGTGTTTGGGGGTGCCATGTGGCTCTGCAAATAGGCGCCATGCCTTGAAGTGCCTCCAAGGGAAACTGCTGTGAAATGTATGCAGGCAGAAGGTAATTGCCCAGATTAGACTTTGGCTAAGGCACAGGGCTTGACACCTGGGGAGGGAGTGTGCCACAGAGCTTCAATAACTGCAGGTGGCCACAGCTTCTGGGGCTGCACAGCTCACTCCTGACAGGGCTCATGGCCACTTGACAGCCACCACTGGCAGTAGCTCTGGACAAGGCTTTATAGGAGCTGTGCCCATCATTCTCTCCTTCTGCAAAAGGGTCATTCCAGCAGCTCTTACCAGCCTGAAAAATGAATTCTACCCTCTTCCTTTTTTTCTAGGCTTTTTCTCCTTTCACATTTTTCTGTTCTCTCATTTGACACTTTTCAGTACTCATTTTCTTTATCATCTCCTTTTTCTGTATCATTTTTCACATCTCATACAGTTTTCTCACTTGTCACTCTACTTATTTTCTCAAAAGTATGGTGTTGTTTTTTAAAAATGTTTACTTGTCTTGTCCAAATCCTCTCCATCATGCTCTTCCTGAGTT
This sequence comes from Passer montanus, assembly GCF_014805655.1. Taxonomy (NCBI): domain Eukaryota; kingdom Metazoa; phylum Chordata; class Aves; order Passeriformes; family Passeridae; genus Passer; species Passer montanus. Next base: position 6,466,816 of record NW_024371037.1, read on the forward strand.
CCCTCATTGCCTTTTATTTTCCCTTGCAGCTGCTTGGCTGCTTTTGTCATCCAGAATGTTTCTCATCCTTCTCAAGCTTCTGTGTACAAGATCTGGGGCCACTCCTGAATGTGATCTGCATTCCAATATTACTTCCAGCCTCAGAAGATCCCAAGCCCCAGCTTCCATTTGGTCACAGGAGATTGACCATAGGTCAATTTTTATGCCATGGGATCCTATGCAATTATAAAGGCAGCTAAAGACCAGTCATACTGTAATACTGGATCTAGAAATACTCATGAGTTGTTGTGATCCTGAGCAAGAAGAAAATTGTGTTTCAGTTAGTTATAAATTGCTTTTGGTACGTTTTGGTCAATAAATACAAAAGAAAAAGGTGTCTTCACCATTTTCTTGCCATGGCAGTAACATTTCTGACAATTCATTCGAAGACGCCCCTCTCCATTAGGCTTAATTTCCCTCCAGTAATTTGTTCCTATTTCTGGGAAAATCTGTCTCATTAATATTTGTAGGTACAAGCTTACCCATATTTTTTCAATACCAATGCTGGGTAACCCTAAGTAATTCTCTTTGACGTGGCTTTATAGAAAAGAAATAGTAATTCTACTATTTATAGTTGCAATGAGTAAACTAATTAACACTTAGTAGTGCTTCTGGACATGTCTCTCTTCTTGCCTTTCAACATTTTGGCCACTACTCAGTTTTCTTCATGTTATCACTGCCTTCACACTAGCTGAAGCACCCAGAACCATAACTAATTTGACAGAGGGAGATGTCTAGTGCTACATGAAGAAGGGCTATTCATGCCATTGCCTGTGATGTGATATCTCCAGTTGTGCATCTCCAAGTGACATTGGCTCTGCTTCCACTGTATCATATTGACACTTCACACCCTGCTTGTTGTTCAACTGATACCATAGGAAAGCCTTTTTCCACCTGGCTGGTAGGCTGCTTTTCAAGTTTCTCTGTCTGACTGGATGGCTGCACTGGGGTTAGTTCTGGTTACAGACAGGACTTGTACTGAAGGGATCTCACTTCAATAACTCTGCTGCATCCTTAAAATATTGACATTGACTATCGACCTGTAAGTCAAGGTGAACTACAGCTCTGTTCATCTTCCAGTTCTTTAGGCCAAGGTTCAGCACCTGGTGTGCCCTACTGGTGATGTGACACAACCCATAGCTTAGTTTTAATGGCTCATAAACCATTTTTTCCAATACAAATATGAAACTGCACTAACATATGGGCTCAGGCACTGTCCTCCACATATGCTCAGGTGCAGCTGAGAAAGATCTCAGGTTCTTTTCCAGCAAACTTCCTGAATGCTCATGAACTTGATGCAAGCATCTGGAGGATCTTCACTCACAGAAATCCAGGACTATGTGTCTGCTTGAAAGCTTCAAACCACATTTATTGTAAATTCATGGAAAAAAAAAAAAGAAGAAACCACAGGCTGGTAAACTATTACATCTCAGTGTAAAGAACTTGTCCAGTTATGTGCAATCAGATATTGACAAGAATATCTAAATAAGCAACAACTTCTCAATATAAATCTCATTAAATAAAAAAGAAAATTATTTCCATATTTACAGATTACAATGCAAATGGATCCTAAAGCACTATTTTGTATTTAGCAGGTTTATTTCTTTGAAATAAAAGAGAAATGGCTTGAATCTAAGAGTGTACTTTGGAAGCAGCTTTCTAGACAGTCTATGTTACCACCAGTGAAAGGACAAGCAGCCTCCCCTCAGCCACTGCTCTGCTTCTTCTGCCACCCAGGCTTTCACCGAAGGGCTTCTGGTACCTCCACCTATGAAACAGGAAAGGGAAGGGCATTTATTACATTTGCTGTACACTCTAGATGGAAAAATACCTGAAATTTCTACCAGACATACACCGCCAAGAGCTCTGTGCTACACATCATCTTCCACAACAAGACTGAGCCTGGGAAAGTACCCCACTTTCTGTCAAAATCACAGGCAGAGAGAAATCACTGTGCTGAGAAAAGCCTAATCAGAGGGAAGCCTCCTCCCAAGTGCTTCATTATGCTCACATTTCTGAGATTTTTTTTTAACTAAATGTGTGTACTAAAATTATCTGAGCTTGTGCTATATTTGGACCACAATCAGTTACTGAACTAGGATCTCCTACTTACCCGCCTTAATTGCTTTATGCTGCTTGCCCGAATTGCTTCCATAAGGTTGTCATGGAGAGACCTTTGTGGGGTGGATGGCCGGGTGGAGGGCCGTGAACCTTCCTCTGATTTTCTGTCTGAGACTGATTTTAAAGAATCTTTAATTTCTTTCAATATGCTGTTCTCATGTTTTCTGCTTTTTTTGCCTTTTTTCTTTTTCTGTCCATTATGTAAGGCTTTTTTTGCACTTTCTTGCTGTTTGATGACTTCAGCTATATTCCTTGTAGGCGCCTTCTTCTCTGGAATAAGCGGAGGAGGGGGAGGAGGAGGGGGAGGTGGGGGTGCAGGTGCTGAAGGCTGACATTTCACTGGCTTCTTAGGGAGCTTTGGGGAAGACCATGGTGAGCTTTTAGGCGACACATAAGGTGAGGAGCGAGGTGTCCCCTTCTGCAAAACTTTGGTCTTTGGATTGATAGCTCCCTCACAACCTGACTCTTGTTGCCGCTGCTCCTGCATACGCTTTTGCCTTTGTTTATCCATATTTCTTGTCAGGATACTTGTCATGCTCATTCTTGGGCCAGCAAGGTCAAAGTGGTACCCCAGCTTTACCAGAGTGGTGTTCTCTTTCAACAGTTTGACTATGTCCATTTCCACCTGGCTGCCCATGATGTGCCTTTGATTGTGGAAGCGCAGTTCTGTTAGAACCTTGTTATGCTGCAAAGCTCTCATGATGGCCAGCACGCCTTTGCCTGTGATAAAATTTGACTCAATATTCAGACTAGTTATATGCTGATTAACCTTTAACATACCAGCAATAGCAATTGCTACGTTGTCATCAGCATGGGTGTTAGCCAAGCTGAATGACTTAACCACTGTGTTGTCCCTCAGGGCTTGAGAAAATTGTATAAGCATCTGTGAAGTGATGTTTTCAATGTTATTCAGATTGACCTCTGTGGTGTCAGGGTCGTTGCTCCTAACTTTTTCCAAAGCATCTTCAATAACTGTTGGATTTCCACAAGGGTGGATGGCACTGCTTTTTGAGCTCCGATTATCACTGTCTTTTCCATCATGGCCATTGAGGAAGCTTTCATTGTCCTTTGCACCATTACACTTTTTGTGTCTGATGTGGTCAGAACGCCTGCCAGCTGCAGCATTTTGCTCTTCCTCATTCTCATCATCACTCTCATCTTCATCTTCCTCTTCATCTTCTTCTTCTTCATCATCCTCTTCTGTATATGCCTCCTCAGACACTTCACTATTGCTTTCTGTGAAACATTCTTCTTGAAGTTCTTCTGAATTGTCCTCTTCTTGCTCAGAATCCTGAACAGGAACGTAGGTGTGGGCGTTAAACATGATTGAAGTAATGTAACTGCTGCCTTTTAGCACAGGAACAATTATACTGACACTATATAAATTAACATTGAAAACTAAAAACAAACAGATACAGTTAGGAGAACAGAAAATGATTCATCTAACACCTAGGTAACATTATTTCTTTTACATTCTTTAGAAAGTGCTAAGCATAAATTTCAAACACTTTACCAATGTTAGTGATTTCTGCCAAGAGAAAACTTGATACAAGATATTATGACATGGACATACTTCAGGTTTTCTATGTGTTGGCATGTCTACAAGGGGATATAATTTGGATCCTTGACAGCAGAAACATAAGACAACAATTTCAGAATGAAAGGAGCAACAAGCTTCTTCATTTCATGAGGACATCTCAGACATCTCAGACTCCCTTGCATATGTTAGTATGTCTAAAAATTAAAGGTTGCCATGCTTTAAAATACAAACAGTGTCTGCATGTGTAGTCTTGTATACCAGCATGCAAAACAGTACAGAATTACAGAAGTCATGTCAAAAATACTTTGGATGTACTGCATGGGCTGCACATAATAATAATTTATTTGTGAAGAAAGGATTGAGATGCATTCCCACAGGTAAGATGCAACCACATGTCAATAACACCTGAATTTCTTTGTGTTTGTCAGGAGCTAAGCTGGGGCTCACCGCCAGCTGTCACGGGTCAGCCACCACACTGTAAATTGTTATAACTCATTCCTACAGAGCAAATGCATTGTTTTCCTGAAACACAAGGTTATTTTGGTGTGTTTGGTGGGTACCAGGAAGGCAAATTTGGAACCATGCCCCAAAGCCCTGCTTGCTGCCTTTAGCAACTATGGTGGCTAAAGAGAACTCTATGCAGAGGAGCAGGAAGGTCTTCACCCCATGAAAGACTCACTCTCCCCATGGAGGACTCCAGTAGAATGATGGGGATCTATGGGGTATGGCAGAACCCAGAGTCTACAACCAGCCTTAAAACTCTTGTTCAAAAGGTCTTCCATATCATGTTTTGCCTACTGGAAAAACTATAAGTACACATTTTTCTTTATAATTGTAAATGTTCATAAAACTTTGAATGAATTATAATTGTTCTGTATGCACTACTTTAGCAATACTTGTGTTTTAATCTCTATAAAATACTAGATTGTATTTTCCAAAGTGAGTACACTCTGCAGAGACACAGTGACTCTGTTTCTGGAAAACAGAAGTGTTACTAACAGGAGAGCCTATTTTTAGACAACCTGTGCAGTTTTAGGTTTGCTTAGTTATCTGGCTCTGAAAATAGAGAACTGTTAAAATGCAGAGCACTGTTTCACAATTTTCAGTAGAATTCTGTGCTGGGACATATGCAAAAAAGATGCTAATTGTAATGTTTGCAGAACTGTGACTTAATGAAACAGGACATTGAGTTTTTTCTGCCTGGTGTTCGTGAGAATTCAGAACCTGGGGTCTGGCAGGGTCTCATTGCACTGGGCTGCACACAGAGATCTTGTAGGACCCAGCCCTGTTGCTTGCCCTGTAGAACATGTGCAGCAAGGCCCTTATGCTGAGAGATAGTGTGCTACCCATAGGCTTGTTATGGGATTAAGATTTATATCTGTATCTTCTATATATGTGTAGGGCTTTAATGCCTGAAAACACCAGGTATCCAAAGCCCTGTCTTCATGGCTTTGGTTTTATATATTGAGGAATATATATATATGAGCAAAAGGAGGTGCCTTTAAATTCACTATTGATATGTTTAGTGATGTTAAATTAATAAAAATCTACTTGATTTTTTTTTTGAGTAGCATTTCTGAGGTCAAAGGCAGAATTTATTTGCCTGTCATGTACATTGTCTGGTGTCATAATAATCTGCATGATAATTTTGAAATTGAACATGGAGACATATTCCTACTGTAGCAGCACTGTACAGGACTGCTGCAGGCAACTGGTAGGGCTTCACCTTACTTTGTGGGAGTAATATGATGAAAAGTTAGGACTAAGAGAGTCAGTGCTGAGGTAAATCTCTTGGGAGGACAAGTTATTCACCCTAAAAGGCTATCTACAAGTTGTTTGCCTTTTGGACCAGCTGATCTGTCACCACTAACTATAGAAGGAGCATGAATAACCATCTTAGATAAAGGTGCATAATTTCCAAACAGTTGAAAGCAAGAAGAAAATTGTTTTCAAGGACCTTTCTCACTGCCATCAGTGGAGAGAGTATTTGTGACCTCTGTATCAGCATATCAACATTTTCTAATTTAAGGATGCATTCTGGAAGTTTTTTCTCAGATCAAAAAGTACAGAATGTTTTGCCAGGCCTTGGAAGTTTAGCCAGTACCCATCATTAATGCTGTATATACATGGAAAAAGGAAAAAGAAGAAAAAAAAAAAAGAAAGATCCTGCCATTGTATAAGATACTGAACTAGACCTGTTCAGCAGGATTTTTAAAAGTGCCAGGGTTTCAAGTTCCAGGCTAAGCTGGAAATAAACATTAATCTTGCCATTTACTCTCTAGGACTGACAAACAGGGAGTGAAGTCAATGTCTGCAAGCTGATACTAATGGTCTGATGACAGCTACTGGTCTGTGCTCTTGCCTGCATAGACCTTATACCACCATTCACAAACAAGAGAAAATACTTACATGTAAAAACGCCCTGGATATTGCAATTTAATCTATCTGACTTTCCTCTAGGATGATATTTTATCTAATGTATAAACTGCAATTATTTCCTTGCACATTAAATGAGCTCCTGCATCAAGGCTGTTAGAGCTTCTGAGTTCAGTTTTGCTGTCTTTGTCTTTATTCTATTACTTTCTGCTTAAACATGGGAAAATGTGTCCCTATAAACACAGTAAAGCTTAGTATGAAGCAGTGCTTCAAAATCCCCAAGTCCCCAATTTGTTTTGAAATTACATGGAACCATCATGAAAATAGAAGTTGCTTTTTGGTTGGGCTCAGGCTCACATACACTTTTAGCAAGGATCAGGAGTGCCAACGTGGACATCAGCTGAGAGACTGCTCACTGCTTGCCAAGACTGAGCCCTTCACTCCTGCCCAGCTGTACTCTTCATTTGCAGTTCAGGAAATGGCTTTTATTACTAACATTTTTATTTTGGGGAACAAGTTGCTTAACAAACACTATTGGTTGTTTTTTTGGGAATGCAGTTAAATGGCTTGACTGATGACTCTATCCAGGCCACTTTTTAAATAATGTACAGCTGCCCTCTGACTACAGTTGCCAGAAGACTCCTGAACCATGCCAAGGATCCTCAGCAGGAACAAAGCAACACAAGCTGCTGACTGCAACACAAGCCGCTTTCTTCCAGCGAGCACAAAGCCTGGCATCTGCTTACTCAACTTCTGACATAACATGTATTCAATATTATCTTCCTTACATTCAATATTATCTTCCTTACATGTTTCTCAGCAGTCAATACTGGTTGTTTTTTTAAGGAAAGGAAAAGGCATTTTGTATAGCTTTCTTAAAAAATCAAGTGCTATCCAAAAGCCCACATCTCTACCTATTAATAATTTCTAACATGCCCATTAATTTTTTTCCTATTTTAATCACTGATGATAGTTTTTATGGCACATTCTTCTGCTCTGATCTGAGCACTTAAGGTACCTCCAGAGAGAGAAAACACTCTCTAATACTCAGCGCTTTAGCAGGCACAGAGGTATGGCTAACAGTGTTCTTAAAAATGCTACAAGAGACTGAAAAGAAATTAAATCAGTCAGTGAGATCATGCCAATGCAGAATAAAACCAAATACCTATAGGAAACAGCAAATGCCTCAGCACCTTACCTTCTCGCACGCACCCAGCCTCTCTTTTTCTAGGAGTTTCTTGGTCTCCCTCTCCCAGTAGGCCATCAGTGCTTCCCTGCTGAAAGTCCCTGTTGGTGTTTTCTCCGTCAGGCTCTTCTGCCGTTGTCCCACTGGAAGGTTACGGTCGGGCTCTATGTCCTCTAGCTCCCGCTCCAGCTCCTTCAGCTCCTCTTCCGTGAGAGAAGCGAGGAGCTCATCTTCATCAATGTCCTCATATTTACTGAGCTCTCTTCTGTACCCAAAGGTAGACATGGTCCTGCTTGGTCAGGCTGGTACAAAGCTACGGTGACCAGGCATTCAAGAAGGCTGAAGCAAGCAAGCAGTGTCTGGTGTGGTCAGCAACTGTTTCCCTGCATAGCCAGAGGCACCCTTTTAAGAGTAATCATCGGGGCCTTACGACAATGCATGAAGGGATGAAAGCATGCTCCGTTTTAAGCATCAGACGTCAGCTAGACATCTGAACAGCAAGAATGTCCCAACACTAATGTTTGCAAGTCCCTTAAAGAGGGGGATTATTGACACACTGGCCATGGCCATATTTAGAGCAGGCAGCTAGTGGGAGAATACCAGCCTCGCAGACGGGGGGGCGGCACCAAATAAAACCCCGGGCGCACTTACACTGGCATCGTGTCCAAATTGCAGTGGGAAAAGAACAATGAAAATCCATTTAATCCTGAGCTGTCACAGGGGCTGGAAATAAAACACCCTTGCTGTTGTTCAGTGGACTTCCTCTCACAGTATTCTAGTGGAATGCTGTTATCCCAAGGTGTTTGCAGGCGGTTGGGGTCGGTGGAGAGGCAGCCAAGGGAGGAGGCTGGCAGCTGTGGGGAGCACTGCTCCCGCAGTGTCATGCGTTGTCTGTAACAAATCACACAACTGAACTTTTTACTCATTCCCTGTTTTTTTCTAGGAGTATCAGAGTGAGAATCAGCTGTTCATGTCCTTTTGGCGCACCTGTGAGATTTTTGTTTGCGTGGAGAATTGTGCTGTGCTGGGGGGAATGGACAGAGTCACCCAGAGATTTAAGGGTAACAAGCCCTGGGTGGGCAGGGGGGCTGTGCCTTCATCACTTCTGACAGGCTGAGCAACTGAAGGCCTCTAGTGGCTATTCTTTTAATGGCTGTTGCTCGCTGTCACTGACTGATGTGCAGCTGGAGACAGCCCTTCATTTCTTTATTCTAAATGTTTAACTACATAATAGTTTCTGCTAATAGATTTTATATTATTCTGATATTATTTTTATTGACAGGAATCTTTCAGTAAGAAGAATTGCAAAAAGAATGATTAAACTTTGTACTGTTTATTGTTTGTTTTTCTTAGCAGTGAATGATGGTGAGCTAGCAACATCTTCTGAAACATGCTGATCACCAATATCTGCCAACCTGTGTTCTGAGAGAGGGGGAGAGAGAGCAAGAGAGAAGGTTTTATACATGGAAGTAGGAATACATCTATAACAACATATATCAAACTTCTTAAATGATAATACACAGAGTGTTTTAGATGGTCAAGCCAATATTTAATGGAAATGTAAGTGAACATAATTTGAAGTATTGTTCTTTTCTGACATCATCTCTTTGGTCACTATGGATTGGCCACCTGCACTGAGGTATGTTGTTTAGCCAAATTGCTCATTTAGTTTCATTATTATGCATACAACTTTACTGACAGGGGAGAGAGGAGATTATCAGATCTTTATGAAAATCTTGCTCAAAGAAATTATATTTTTCCTTTGATAATTTGTCTATGTGAATTTCATGCAGTTATTTGATCAAGAAATGGTATGAAAGCTTATAATCTTAATCTTTCCTAATTTACAAGTTACATTAATAAAGCAGACGTAAGACTATCATGTAGCTTAATATAAAATAAATATTTGCAGGTCATTTACACTGACAGAATCTTTGGATAAAATAAAAAGGAGGCAGATGCTTGGCTTATGGAGCTAAGAGTGTTACCTTCACCCTTACACCTTCATGGTATAAGGTCCCATGGTGGGCCAAGTGCACACAGACAGGTCAGTGGGTCCACAGGAGTTCTGTTCACTCTTTCAGCTGCACCTCCAGAATAAAGCCTGGATCAAATGCTGAAAAATGTGAAATACTAGGAAAATATAATAAGTTCCTTTTTCTTTTAATTTGGCATTATCAATGCTTTTTGGAAGAGCTGACATAGGCACTAATTATCTGTATATAGCAGCATTCCATGCAATTTTATTTCTTTAATATGTCTAGGACAATGTTTCATATCATTATCATTGGAGTTAGCCAGAAAAGCAGCACAATAAAGTTATATTTCTCTTGACTGCATTTGCTGACAACATTTTCTTACAAACATTTTGATGGAGTTAAGAAATGTGAACTAGACATATTTTCTGTTGGAAAATCCTGATTAAAACTGAAATGCTTTTAGAAATATGCTATATTTTATTAGTACAATGTTGATATGTACAACACTGATATGTACAATATTAAAAGCAAAAATATGCTGTTAAAAATGAGATCTATTCAAATATACTACTTCCAGAAAAAAAAATCTCAGCTTTCTGCTCTTCCTTTTTTGTCAGGTACGACAAAATTTGTAAGTCTTTCCATTTTCCTGAGCTGAGAGTCTATTATGTCCACAAAGTACAAACATACAGATATGTTTGAATTGTCTATTCAAAGTTTTCTATCTATAAACAAAATTTTCCAAAATTAAAGAAACTTTTAAAAAGCAGCATGTATTATTCACTTCTAAAATAATATTCCAAAGGAATATTAAATAGCATGAATATTACTTTCAGTGCTGTTCCTTGCTAAGACATGACACAACACTGGGTCAGTGGTGATGTTTTTTCTACATAAAATGCCAAGGATGTCCATTCTAGCCATGAGATAATTTAAAGACATTACTGAAGATGGACAAGGTACTTTCTTGTACATTTCTCCCCTCAAGCAGGGGGAAAATTGGCAGTCAGGTGAGGTTATGAGAGGTTTGTATCCCTTCTTGATCCTAGATGGCACTCGTGGGATTTTATGACCTATTCTTTACAAGGAAATGGCCAAAGGTGAAGAGTCATGAACACTTTATAGGAAAATTTTAATAAAAAATAATAAGGCTGTAGCACATGGAAAATTAAAAATAATATGCTAAAACTGTAAAGACAAGTGCTCACAGGTCAGAAGATGTGGGAATAATATTTGTTGTTGCCTACTGATGGAGCACTGAAACACATTCCTTAATTCCATAGTTCTCTAATCTATACCTTGATCCTAGACACCTGAGTGTCAGAACCTTTACTCAGAACCTTTACTCTTTTTCATTGCATGGGAAGGATCACACACATTTAATAGCCTTTCAACATTTTATTTTGCCCCTGTTCTTCAGCATAGTAAAGCTATCAATGATTTTAATTGTCCAGTGGCCTTTTCAGAGGACATGAAGGTGTTACCACTTGTTTAAGGAAGAAGAAGAGAGGTACAGAAACCTTAAGACTTAAAGTACCCACTAATTAGGAATTTTGGGTTCTGGCAGTATTTAGCATTATGCAAGCATTTCAGCTGATCAGGGTTCAGTTCCTCTGGGCATCAGCCATGGCTGAAGCTTCCCACCCTTACAACATTTCAGATCACAGGTTCCAACTTCCAAGAGGAACTCAGAAAAAAGACAGGAGTAATTGTGTTTTCCTGTTATTAGCATTCTTACCTGAAAAATTTTCTTCCTGTTTCATAGTCTCCTTTCTTAGGCATTATACATGTTCTTATTTCTAAAAAAAACCAAGCAAAAGACCCAGAGGTCTGAGCAAACAGTTCTGTGTTCTCAATCACACCGTTATAAACGGTTTAGGAAGAGTCCATTGTGTGCTAGTGAGGTGGCACAGGGAACTTCCTTCCATCACAGGAGGCAGTGAGTAGAGCATGAACCATATGTAGTAGAGGAAGGCAGATTATAGTGGCTACACTGGCTGCTGTTTAGGATGAATCCTCCAATTAGACATTAGGAAAAAACTCTTCATGGAATGGGTTGTCAAGTATTGGAACAGGTGTCCATAGCTGAGTAACCATCCCTGCCTGTATTGAAAATACATGTAGATGTGGCACTTAGGAACACAGTTTAGTTGTGGTCTTAGCAGTGTTAGGCTAACATTTGAACTTGATGACCTAAAAGATCTTTGTGATGATTTGATGAAGTGCTTTGCCAACTCCTAAAAGAAAACCCAAACTCACCTCCCTAATGCCCTGCTGAAATCCTGTATGCAGGGAATTAACCATTTCACCAATAGGTCATGAAAACTCATTTCTCATTTGACAGAATTATTAAAAAGTTTGCTCACTTCAGAACCTGAGCTGTGAGAAATGGAGATTCCTCCTCCTTTTATAGGAGGAGGATTCACTCTATCACTGTAGACCTTGGCACACAGTGCTCCTGGCTTTCAGCAGCTAGATTTCAGACAAGACTTTCCATCTTTCCTAATCTGGAGGAAAGATTATTTCTTGTCTTGGTTTTACAAAAGGAAACCCTTTGAAGTGTACATTTTGCCTTTTCAAGCAATTAATTATTTCAATCAGCAGCCAAGGGAACTCTGTTCCCCTTCTCACATTTCTACACTTGGGGCATATTGGCTCAATTGCTTAAAGGACACAAGCGACATGTGGCAGACGGTGCTCCCCCTTCAGCAGGACAAAGCCCAGAGTTGAATGTATATTTCCACTCAGATGAGTGCAGGGAAAACTACAGGCAGGCAAAGAGAGGGCTGTACAACCTTGTCCTCAGGCGCAGGACAGTGGCTATTTCAGTCCTAGCTCCCGAGGACAGCCTGTCAGACAGATGCGTTGGCTCATACTGAGCTCAGTCCCACACTGCAGGAACAGCTCCAATTGCCATAGAGCACATTAAAAACAATGCATCACAGCATGCTGGGCTTTCCCCACGTCTCCTGCTGCCCATCTGCAGTGCTGCTTGCTCCTGCCTCCCACCACCACTTTTGCAACCCTCAGTCTTCAACCAACTCCTTCCCCCGTGCTGTCCACTCAAGGCACCAGCCCCTGAGCTCTCTCTTCATGCCTTATTGCTGCTGTGCTGCCTTCTCCATCCCTGGTCCTGCTTTCCCTGCAAGCCCCTCACTGTTTTCAGCCACCTTCACAGCCTGTTTGCTGACCTCTCCTTCCTACTCCTCCTTGCACATCTCTGTCCTGCCCTCGTGTTCCTCACTGCCTGCTCTCCCCCTCCCACTATAGCAATATATATATATTTATTTCTATATATGTCTCAGTTTTTGTATGCTGCGTGTACAGGCCCAGGTTGAACGCAGAATCCAAACCATCCTGGAGAGACACAGGGTCAAGCAGGCTGGCAAGTACACAAGACCACGAGGCAGACTGATGGGACAAGCTGCAGCTCTTTCCCTTGGGAGACTCGCATAACTTGTGAAAATCGTGCACACGGTACTGTGCCTGAAAAGGATGTGTCATCACCTACATTTAACAGTGGTATCAGAAGAGCAAATGGGATGAAGCATGCACTGGAGGCATTTGAAGAAACAAATTTTCAGCTGCTTTTCTCAATGCCAGATGATTCTGTTGTTCACTCAATCTCTCCGGGTGATGCTGTAAACACAGTCACACAGAAGAAAAAGATGTTTTCTGTCATACACGCTGGGGGAACACAAAGTGGGGTAAGTGCAAAAATGACCCTGATTCAAAACCAGTCTTTGCTTGGGAATCAGATTCAGCATGCTAGCTCAAAGACAGGTTTTTCCCACAGATTCCCTGCAACACACCCCAGGCTGCCAGGAGGGCAGATTCCAGGTCCAGGCTGTAGTTTAACAACTTGGACCATCACAAACAGTAATCAGCCTTCACTCAAAAACACCTGCATGCGGGCTGCCTTATTGCTCAGATCAGTTTTGAAAACAGCTTTCTCAACAGTTGTTGGGGACATAATTATGCAACCACTAATCTAATGTATTTCAGTGGTGGGGGTGTTTGCATTGCCTTACTTATCAACACAGAAGAGTAAGAGGGAGTGAAGAAGTGAATGGGCTCTGATAATGCTGCTGATGGAAGATAGTATGGATGCATCCTGGAAGGGAAGTCAGGGGGACTCAGGCAAACCAGACTGCAGGGAAGGACTGGGGGCAAAAATACATCTGAGTGCAAATAAGAACATTTCTGAATTAATTTTCTGAACAAACATTTCTGAACAAATTTTTCAACCTCTAATGAAAGGAAAGAAATCTCACTGCTCACATTGCACAGGCACCTTTGTGCATGGATCCTGGAAGTCTATTTTATTATACAGAGAGGATGCCACTGGGTGCCGAAGGTGCAGCAGACTTGGGATTTATTGCTCCTTTCTCCTACCTGAATCACGCTAAAAGAAGGAAGACATTGGGGGAAAATAAATCTTATTGAATAAATGTCATTTCCACTCCCAGTTTTCTTTTCTTCCTACACAGCCAATACTTTTTAATCATCTCACGTCAGTACAATGTCATGTTCTGTATTAACAGTGTGAGATGAACCTGCTTATCTGTGACAGCACAAACTATTCCTGCCAGGGTTTTGCCCAAAGCAAGTGCTTCTTCACGTCTCTGCAGACTGGCCATTTCCTCATTTCTGCCACACCAAAGAGATAAACTGCTTTGTACACAAGGACAGTCTTAATGCTCTTGCTTTCACAGAGCTGCTCTTATTCCTCAGGAACAGTCTCGGTCTGCTTTACAAACATTGCCAACAGATTTGCAAACTATATATAGAAATCGTTTCACTTGCTACTGATGTACAGACATAGGGTGACCACAGCAGCTGTTTGGAATTACACCGCAATATTGCTCAACAGGTTTGGAAAGGAAGTAGAGGCCACTGTATTGCAAAGAAAGTAACAGAGGAACTGCTGTATGCACAAAAAATGTGGGGTTTGGAAGGATAATTTCAGTGGGATGCAGTTAGCCTACTACTTTTTAAAAAATCAAGCATAATAAAATAGGTAAAATTTACCAATGTAAGAACTGTATTATTTATGGTGATATTTGCAAATACACTGTAATATGTGTGTCCATATCAGGTAGTTATTAAATTATAAGTGATTATGAAAACTGCATGGACTTCATCCTTTGTTAATACCCAAGTCCCAGACAATTCTGCCATGTAACTTAGCCAAACCTACAGTTTGTCATTCAGTTAAAAAAATTACTCTATTTCTTTATACACAGAGAGAAAAACATTTAGTTACTATATTTAGCATTTCCTTTGTCACTTTTTTTAACAGTGTGTGTTCATGAAGATTTTTTAAAAAGGAGATGCCAGCAATATAAACACGTTATATACGTCATAGGAAATTAAATACAAGCAGCAGTACTAACCAGGTAAATTCTCTACTGTCTTTAATTATGCTGGGGGGTTGTTTTGTATTTCTTTTTTGTTAGTCCATATTAATGATAACAGAAGTTCTGGGAATATATACCATGCACAGCAAATGTGGACAAATGGCAATGAGTTTACCCAATTAGATGAAAAGATTTCTACTGAAAATTTGAATTTTGAAAATTAAATAAAAATACATTGAACACATCACCAGCTACAATGTTATATCATTCTTATGGCTACTAACCATTCACTAATATATTTTTGTAGCTTTTTAGGAGAACCCCAGCTCCCTCAGCCATTCCTCATAAGACTTATGTTCCAGACCCTGGAAGCAATGGAAAAACAAAAGAGATAAAACCTCTCCTACAGAAATAAGTCAAAACAAATTTATGCCCATGCAAGCCATAGCCAAACCACAGATATTTTAGTAGGGTTTTTTTCCTGCCCCAAGTAAGGGTCAGAAAAAATCCCTTTACCTTACCCCAAGGTAGACACAAAAGAGCCTGTGACTTCATGACTGTGTTTTTCCATGTGTGACTCGTGTACTGATGGCAATAGTCTGAGAAAGGGCAGCTCAGGCACTTGGAGCCCATGCCAGAACACAGACTGCTGCAGTAAAATTGCTGCTCACCTCCCACCTCAGCCTCACCTTAGCCTTGACACCCAGAACAAGCTCTGCCATGCTAGCTCCCAAAATTAGATGGTAGTCAGTGCATGGAATTTTACAGATGACCCACACACAACATTATGGCTTCTACAGGGAATAGCTCATCATATACAGGACTCATGGCTATGGTTTTCTCCCTCCTGCACTGAGCTCTGAAAACACAGCTACAAAGTCCATCCCACGGGTGCTGAAAAGGCTAAAGGCTGATGTAACCACTGTTGAATGTCTGGCTCCTTGGAGAGCTCACAGCCCGGTGCAGCTGCTTGTGTCAGATTTTATGAGAAATAGAAACCAAATTATACCTTTGATTTCAAATATTGCCCCCAAATCGATAGGAGTCCCTATCCCACAGCATGCCTGATTCAGTGCCAGGGCATTTAATTACTTGTAGACAACATCGCTCGGGGGTGGGCATGCCATGGAATTGGGTTGCGGTGGAACAGCCTGTGAGACACACCCAAATAGTCGAGAAAATTAAATGCTAGTGTTGCAAGGGTTCAATCACAGTCCAACTCAGGAAAATAAAAGGTTTTTTCCTACCAATTTATTCCTCCAGCTAGGGATGAAACCTTTGCGTCTTTTCACACAATCACCAGCTCTGGCCCAGTTACATTTCCTGCTTCTACCACCATGTAGTCAAGCCCTTAGAAGTAGGCATCAAATGGTCTGGCTGCAAAATATAGGAGTTGAAAGAGTTGTGCTCAATTCCTAGCTGCACCATAAACCTGACCTGGGGAAAACAGCTCCCTCTCTGTGACTATCTCACCTCATATTTCACTTAAAATAAAGTTTTGCTTCTCTCTCCATTCAGTTCACAGATGCCTTAAAAATATGAAAGACACTTTCTCATAATGCTGTACTTGCTTTAGTGTTGAGGAGGGTGGAGGCATGGGAGGGAAGAGGCGGGAAGGGAAGCAAGGGTGGGCAGAAACCTTCAATAAATAAACAACTTCAACAGTGAAGGACAGAAAAGCTTTAAACCAGTATCCACATCATATAACAGGCAACCAAACAAAAAAAGGGCCTGGCTGTACTGATTAAAAGATAAACACAACCAGTACCATGTCTTTTTAGCTTACCTAGTGAATTCAAAGGACTAGCTCAATTTTAAACACTTGGGGCAAAGCTCAGTGCTACATCTGAACACTTTGATGCTGCAGGCAATGTAACTAGTGCTGATGCTTGTATGAAGTCCTAAATATAAACCTTTGCCTGTGAACTAAAATTACTAATGGAATTTGGCTCTAGCCACAGAAAGGGTTTAAAATCTCCTGTCTAAAGCCTTATTTGATCATGTTTCCTTTGCTGGTTGCAGTATACTGTATCAGATATGTGATTACCTAGATTCTTGCATTGTAGTCACTGTATTAATTAAAATTACCACAATTTAAGATTTATTATGATTAGGCTCATATTTCTGATTAAGAATTCCCACAAAGAAATACCAGTGTATAGGTTAGGAAGCATACATGTATTTATCCTGTTATGTCCAGGAGGTATTGGCCAGTGGAGCCTTGACTTGCAGTGTTGGGTTCACTGGGCACTCTGTGCTCAGGCCATGCCTGCAGTCACCTGTCACCTGGGGCATCCTTCTGTCAGGGGCCTGGCTCACATGCCAGATGCCTAGAAATTTTTAAAAAGTGACTAAATTATTATTTTTCATCCTGGTCAAAATTTCTGGCAAAAACCCCAGAAGTTATGCCCCAGAAAGCTACATGAACAGTGGCCCTACTGAGAGCACAAGGAGGAATTAAGCCTTCTGTTAAACCTTCTTTGTGTCCCAGAACAGTAATTTTCACTTTTCCCATTTGCTCCACTGAATCTGTCATGATGAAGGACACACAAAGGACCAATATAGCTGCCTTGGGAAGTGGAATTTATGTTTCTGACTCAGAAGTTAGGTCTTATATGACAATGACATTCAGCAAATAAGGAGAAATTCTAAAGAACATGGAGAATGAGTTTAGGGGGCAGGGCAGAAGCATACTGGAGCTGAGTTTTGGTTTGTGTGAATATGTGTTTGTGTGATAACCAGCATATCTCTCAAATACCAGCATGCCCAGAGTTGTGGCTGCCCCATCCCTGGAAGTGTTCAAGTTTGAGAAACTTCCTCTAACGGAAAGTGCCCCCACCCATGGTAGGGGGTTGGAACTAAATTATCTTTAAGGTGCCTTCAAACACAATCATTTGACAACTGTGGGTTTAGCTAAAAGGATTATGCCCTATGTAATCCTGATATCCACCAACTGAAATACCTTCTTAGTTGGGAGGGTCTGCATTTTTCTTTCCTCAAGATGGAAGGGGGATAGAAAAACAAAGGGAGTAATTGCAAATAATTTTAATTAATATCTTAAAATTTATTCTGTCAGATTTTTTTCTCTAAATGTGCAGAAACATACTGTGCAGTGCATGACAGCATGACTGAGGGTGAGTCTGTTCAAGAACTGATCTGCCAAAACTCTGAAGAAACCAAAATTAAAGTTACAATATTTCTTAACCAAGGACATATGCTGCTTGATTTCCTGGTTTGCCCATCAAATCTACTATTTGTTTAAAAGAGCCTGTCTAAGGGCCCTTAAATTTTGCCAAGCCTTGAAACATGCACACACAGAAACTGTACCGGGGACCAAACACTTTGCAAAAATACCTAAAAATAATAATTTAGATGTTTGAAGAATTTTACATAGGATGATGATCTTTAATATACAAAATATGCTACAACACTTTGGATGAATATGACCTGACATAAGCAATTAAAATGGCTATTTTTTTTAATGTTTTCAAAAAATTATTTTGACAGTATGTTAATCTAAATTCAACACTATAACCAGAGTGTTTCAGTCTGGCTAATGAAAAGAACAAAATGAAGAGAAGCAAAGAAGGTATGTATTTATTAGTTTATTATTTATTGAAGAAGTAGTCCAACTGGGAATAAGTTCAAGCTCTGAAGCTGGTCACACAAAAGAATTTCCAAAGATACCCTGACACATAAAGTCCAAACACATCTCCACATTATATCCATGCCTGAGCAACAGCCTCAGCATCATGTCACCATTCAAAGAATACCAAATGCACTGGGGAAATGCGTATCATTAAGCAACAAAATTAGCAGTTGACATCTGCTCCATAAGACAGGAGTAGCTTTAGAATTCCATGCCTGTCAGCTCTCAATGCTATGAGAACACAGTTTAAAGGATCCTTGTTTGGATTTGCTCCTGCTTTGAGCAATATTTTGGTACAAAGAATTCCATTATTACAAACAGCACAACAAAGTGCAGGCTGTCTTTTGTCATCATAAGTATTGGAAGTTATGTGTTTAGACAAGAGAGTGTTGACATCCAAACCATTTTCAATGACAAGCTCTAGACACTGGTTCTGGCTGTCCACAGCAGAATGAACAGTGCTTGACCCACTTTCCTGGATTAAAATTTGGGACGTGGCTATAATGAGATACTTCCTACCCCTAAAAAACAGTGAACAAAACTAGGCAGGTGTAACTTCCTTACAGGAAGAAAATAACCCTCACCCATCTATGTTCTTAGTTACCACCTAGACATCTTACAAAAGATCAAAAGACAGAAACACCAGTTTTGAGCCCTGTCAAATAAGATGTGTTTAATTTGTTTCCGTGGTTTTCACTTAATTCTAAGAAGCATGTTTTGCATTTTGCTTTGTTTATGCTAAAAATAAAAAATAATTAAATCTAATGTAACACAGGTACTTCTGAAATAGAAATGTACATAAATATACGTTTGCAAGTTTACTACAGACATCTTTGATGTAACCTTGAGCCACATTGCTTCTTTGAGAAAATGTAAAGTCCAAGCTCACACTCACAACTGATGCCCCTCATAAGCCTCTTTGTGTATGGGAAGCAGTCCTGACTCACCAGCACATTGCCACTTCCTCCATATTCCAAAAGCAGAGCTATGCAGCCTAGACAGTGTCCTCCAGCTGCTTGAAACAATACTGGTACAGGATCATCTGCTAAGGCCTTGACATATCCAACCCAAAGGAGGATACGGAACTTCTATTTATATCCAAAGTTACTTACAGATCATCATAAAAACAAACCCACAGAACTTTCCTCCTTTTTTTCAGATATATTTAAGTTAAAACTTTACTAAAGCACGGAATATTTTTTGTGGCAAATATAAAACTCAAAATCAAAATAAGACGTGTACAGACACAAGTTCAAGTGCTCACCTGAGCGGACTCTGCTTTGACTGTAAGCATTACAACTGAGGACGACGTGTACAGACACAAGTTCAAGTTTAGACTGAGCGGACTCTGCTTTGACTGTAAGCATTACAACTGAGGACTTTCAAACCAACATATTTCTAATATACTTCATTAATTAATACCAATATAGTTCCATATGTGGAAGGAAAGGTAGGAGTGAGGGAAGGATGGAGTGGAGTAAAGAGAAACATAAAAGGGCAAGAAGAGCACATATAGCAATCTCTCCTTGACTGAAATGGATTGCTTTCAACTCTGCCACTCCTCTCACATGCATTACAGAAATATGTAAGCATCACTCCAATCCAGCAGAAAGACTCACATATGCTTCCTTTCCTTCTAGCTAATTTCCTCTTTTTTTCATGAAAGACCTCAGCCCTCAGGCAAGATGTATGCCAGTGGAGAGGTGAATTTCTCTTTTTGAGACTACATATCATTATGATTAAGATGCTCCAGCACATCACAGAGACCACATTCAGACATAACCCCCAGTGGTGTTACTCAATATTTGTCCTTAATGTTAACATTTCTATCATTCTTCAGAACATCAACAATGTCTTCGTATCTCTGTTTTGCAGCTTCTTGCATTGTTGACCAATAAGTTTCTCCTTGTAACTTATGGTTTTGGGATAAACACCCTTTTCAGGATCATTTGCACATTTTCCACAAAGCCAGTTTTTGCTGCCAGAGTTAGTGCTGTTTTCCATTGCATGTTTTTTATTGCCACATTGATTCATAAGATGCTAGAGGTAAGAAAAACAAGAAAATAAAATAAAGCACAAGGCTGTTAACACATACACATACATCAGAAATCCTTAAATGCTAAGTTTTTATTAAAAGCATTTGTAATTATGTTAACCTAACAGTACTGCCAAACACACTTGAATACTGAATGGTAATTTTTGCTTTGTCTGTAAGCTTCTGAAAAAAATGTTAAATATGGTCCAATTTATTTGCTGGTGTAAACTGATGCAATTTTTCCAAAACCAGAAAATTAGCTGGAACATTTAAACAACATAAGGAAGATGCTCCATGGAGGACTTGATCATACCTCTTTTAGTTAACAGTTCTAGCCTGTTGGTGTCTTCATTATTCTATGTTTCTTCATTGCTCCCCTTATCTTATGGGATATTTTAATCTTTCCTGCCATCTAAAGTGACTTCAAATACTTGTGGAAGTGGCCGAACTGCAGCCTCGTGCAGCAGAAACCACTCTCTTTGATCAGTTTCCTTCAAAGCATATGTCAGGTTCTTGAAGCCCAGATACTTGGCCTTACAAACTTGAACAGATAAATGTGATGCAGTTGAAAAAATAGTATGCCAAAAGCTCAGATTTGCAAAGGGACTATTTTATTTAATTTTAGGGTGTGGTTTTTGTTTTGGTTTGGTTTTTGTTTGTTTTGTTCTGCTTTCATCTCAGGACACCTTGCTCCATGGATGTTACAATTTTCCTATTGTTCTCACTAGGTGATACAATAAAATGTCTCACCTCATGTCATTATCTCTTTTAATGGTCATTAATATGTTAAAACCACCCAAAACAAACCCCAAACACTCACAAATATTGTTTTATCTTTATACTGCCAGAGCACAGTCTATTAAAGAAGAAAAAGGTCTTAGGACTCCCTGCACTATTTCTGCAGTTGTGAAGTTTAATGGACATTCACATGAGTTTGGTACACAAGGTCAGGCAATGGTCAAGCCATGCCAGCTATTATTTTCAAGGTGTGAGAGTCATTGAAATGCTCAGTGGCTTAGTAACAGAGTATGTCAAACCTTTTAACTGTAGTCATCAACTTAATTCAGTCTGTTCATATCACCAACTGTAACTGTGGCTTATGTTCACTATGCTTTTTCCTCATGATATCACATCAACCAACCATCTTACTAGTAAATTCTCATTTTAACTCGAAGGTCAGGAATTTTGCTCTTTACAACATATTCTAGGTTTTTGAACTGTAAAATGCAGTCTTTATATGTCGTAAAACACACAGAAAGAAAAACGCTTTAAGTTAATACATCTTGTACCTACCTAGGTTTTTCCAAATGAGCTTTGGGTTTTGATAGTTTCTCTGTTTGATTCAATCTTAGTGACTTAACACATTTGTCCTGTTGAATCTTTTTTTTTTAATTTTTAAACCACTACTTCCACAATTTGTGCGTTTGTGCAGTCATGTGCTCTTTCTGAACACTTATCATCCTCAAAATGTTGCACAAATATTACACAATTATACTAAGTCCCTGTTGTATGTTTGTAATAGATCATGGTTCTAGTCATCCTGCAAACAGAAAAGGAACATTGGAAATGGTATTTGGAAGAAATCTTCTAGAACTTATTTTCAAGGGGAAGTGTTAACCAACTTTCTCTTCAGACTAGTTTCTGCATTGCTCTTGTAAGCACTAAGTCACTCGAAGAACCATAGCCAATATTATAATCCCATCCACAAATACCTTACTAGTTAGTACATTATGGTAAAGCTTGCAAACCAAAATTAAATCAGTAAGGGCTTACATTTAGATTGACTCAGAAATTAACTGACTAAAGTTCTCTTGGATTCAGACTCCCACATAATATGGTTTCTCACCTCTTTCAATGTGTACTGGAATCATGGTCTGGGTTTTCAACTGCAAGGAAACAAATTTGAAGGAAGATGTTAAAAATCTCTATGTCAATCCCATTTTCTCTGATGGAGAAAATATACAACTTGGGTTTTGAGTGCCATCTCTGAACACGAAAAAAAGGAGTCCAAGAATAATTAAAGAATATTCACTAGTACATTTTCATTTGGGGCTTAGAAAAATAGAGCTTCATGTTGTTCGTAAAGGACAAGATTTTCTGAAGGTTCTCTTCTCTGTCCCTTCCTATTGTGTCCACAGTCAAGGCTTCAGCGTAACAGGCCAAAAGAAGATTTAACACGGAAGTTAGACTGCTGAACTGCTCATCACAATGTGGACACATGCACCACTCTCCCTCATCTCTTCTGGGCAATACATTCCACTGACAGGCAGAAGAATTTTGAGGCAACATTCCTTAATGCATTTTTCCTCTCATTTTCATTAACACTCCTCAAATTCTGATGGCAGCTTAAAGCTTTCATCATTTAACTCACAAATACACTCTTGTTATGAACACCCACAAACCTTTTATAGAGCAAAGATAAAATCTCTCCTGGACTAGCAGTTTCAGAGGTATACATCAATGAACATAACTGCAACCTCAATCTGCCATCAGCTAAAAGGAAAATACATTTTAGAGCACATTAATATCTTGTTGGCAGCTAAGAGGTGCTCCTAATGAAACAGTTAATTTACGTGAGCTAATTTATTAAGGAAAAATATGTAACATTCATAATCTTATTTCCTCCACAACTGCTTTAAGACAAAAGTTACCTTTCCCTTTTTCACACCTTTCATTTTGAAAACCCTCTATCTGAAGATTTGAAGCCATTGATAAAACTTTTTTTTAATGAATCAAGATCACCCTATTGGATCCACATGGAAGGACCTTCATGCCCTGCCAGCCTTACTGAAGTTGTTGTCCTTTGGAAAGTTGAGAATTATTATATTCCAGCCCATCATATATTTACCCCAGAGCCTGAATGAAAATGGCTCCTGAAGATTTACACATGCCTTGGATCAGACCCTCACACTGCAAACTCTCTGAAAAAAAAGTCAGTTTAGTGTATTAAAAAGACTTTTTAGCAATGTTCACATATGGTCTACTCATGCCAGATGATCAACATGCTCCCAACATCAGTGTTTCCAGGAAGAGTTAGGAACACTAAGCAAGATAGTTTTTTAGTAATAAAATCCTTTTATTTTCATTGGAATGTATTTCCTTTCTATGGCTTCTTTCTCTCCAAAAGATCAGAGGAATAAACCAGTTTAGAGGCCACTACAGAAAATTTTCTCTGGTTATGCAGTTTCCATACCCAAAACTTCCTCCTGCTTTGCTGTACTCCCCTGAGTGATTTCATCACAAGTATCAAAAACTCTTGAACACAAACTTAACCAGAAGGGTCTCAGATGTGCTGTGTTTCAAAATTGCTGTGAGTACTATTTTCAAATGAACTTATCCCACAAAAGTTCATATATTGTAAAATGGCAAAGTTGGTTAGAAGTAACTGTGGCAGGGTAGAGTCAGTGCAAGGCAAAGAGCTCCCCACAGCTCTGGACACGCTGCCAAGGGTCTACAGGCACTCCGAGAGCCTGATCTGCTCTATCACTGCTGGTGATACACCGTGCTGAGCTGACAAGGGCTGACCAAAGCATGGATGTTCCACAGGGATCACAGGGCAACAAAACAGCACGGCTGATACACTGAGCAGCAACAGAAACATCGCTGCTCCATTACGTGATGTGGCAATGAAAAGCCTAAAAAGCTCAGCAGGAAAATCTTCTTCCATTCACCCTTGGCAGTTTCTCAACTGCCAGACCCACACACTAGATCACTGGAAACAATTGCAAACCCTTACTCTAAATGAGTTTTAGTTTTTTATATTCCAAAGAATATTTTCCTTAAAAAACCATTTTGAGTAGCCTGATATTTTTCTGATACTTTTTATATTCATACCTGAAAAACTGGATATTACTTCTTGATGTTTTACTTAGAAAAAATGTTTTTCTCTGTAAATTGCTGTGTTCTCATTAGAAAAAATATTAACTACTTGCTAATCATGGAAGTTTGTATCTTTCCTTGGAAAGAAGTGTATCAAGCATTTATTTCTTTTAAACACATAAAGTTATGTGAGAGTTAGTGTTATTCTAATTTCTTATCCTCAAAATAAACTAGACAATCTTAGCTTTACTCTTTAAATAGAAGGCACTTGGGCAGGCACAGAGGTTATTCATAGCAATAAAATAACTACTAGCAATCTAAATTTGGACTCAGTCTCTCAAGTATTAAGTTTTTTAAACTATTTCTCTGCTAGTTTAATTGGCGAGCATAGCACAGTCTCACCATTTCAACCCATTATCTTGCCAGTGCTACTCTGAGGCCTGAATTTTGAACAGCCAGGAACAGTGCCCTGCAAGCTGAGGTGTCCTGTGATACTTCTAAAATTAAATACGCAGTTGCTAGATAAATTAAGGTCTGACCTTGTACAACTGTAACATAAGCAGACTCGACCCTCAGGAAAGTATTACACATGACTTCTCTAAAATCTCATCAAATGTAACACGAGGTCTGGGGATATAAGATTATCTGTGTCCCCATTGGTTAAACAACTCCCATTAAGAAAATTAATTATTTGCCAATTATTCTCAAGCACTACATTAACAACACATGGGAGCATATTTACATAAATCACAACAAATTTGAGAAGGTCTAGCCTTCAGCTAGCTGCAGATCCCACCATATTTCATCACCAAACACTCACCTCTCTCTCTGAGGCTGACATGATGCAAAGCTTTATAGATTCAATGACTGACAATTACAGTACTTATTTAACTAGTTTAATAACTTGAAGCTGGACAAAGAAGAGGAAGCATGGCACCACAGACAGCAGTGATGAAAATACAGAATAATCCCAGAGTAAGATCAAGAACAGCACTACCCAGCATGCTAAACCCAGCATGCCAAACCCAGGCATAGGATGAGGAAGAAGCTGGAAACATCACTCATTCAAAACCTGTGTTGTTCTGGTTTTAACCAATTAGTTATCATTCTTACCATAATGAACAGACAATAAGGGCATACAACAAATTTAAAAAACCCCAAACTTCCATCTTGTCTTTAATTGTTCTAATGAAATTAAATTTTACTGTGAACTCCTCCATGACTTTTGACTCACTTGCATTTATAGAGCCATAAAAGTGTAAGCTTAACTAAGGCATTGCATGCATTTCAATCTTTGAATGTAAGATCAACAAAAACATTTAATGATGATAAATAATATTCACTGCAACTTCTTTGGCCAGTGGGACCTAACTAAAGGTGGCATGCCCCTAAAAAACCCCAGTATAACAGAAGCAGACAGAAACAATGCTCAGATCCTGTCCTGCTGCTGGCTATGAGATATACTCTTATCTAATTAAAAAACGAAAAATATGTATTTATAATATATATCAAGAACACGAATGCTGTAATTATTTACTTTCAGTTCTCTCATTTCCTTTACATAACCAGGACACCATCAGAATTAGTGCATACCCACATTACAAACATGGTATTGTTTTGATTTTCAGATATTTTAATAACATTATGCATTGTGCATGAAGTGCCATCATACATAATTACTAGATATAAATCCATCTATTATGTTTCATGCAGAATAAATAAGTTGTTGTTGTACATATACCACATCACGTGGCAATTTGAGATCCAATACCATGAGATAAACTCATTGGTGAGACAAATACAGAATGAAGAGCTGTAGCAAGGCCTTCCTAGGCTACCTACATACTGAATATTAATGCATAGGATACTAGTCCTAACAGAATCACCAGTGTAAAGCAAATAAACTGTGAAATGCTGTGTGGGTGGTTTGGGGTTTTTTTTGTTTATTTGTTTTCTAAGTCAGTGTTGACTGCACACTGATAATACTTTGTAGGTTTCAGCTTTGTTATATTTTAAAATAAATCATGGCTTGAAATGGGATTTGGCCAGTTTGGAGAATTTCCCACAGTACCACTTTGAGACTGATTTCCCAAAGATTTTCATCAGCAAGGCCGGCTGTTTTTGCCATTGTTGGGATGTGGCAAGGACCCTGCATGCTCAGGCTGCCTGCACAGTCACTCACAACCTCTGCTGGGACAACGCTGACCGTGTCTGTGCTGGGCTCTGAGTGCCATCAGGAGCTGATCCTCTGGTTGGACCATCAGAGACAAGGGGAAAACACAGGGCTGGGCCAATACAGAGAAAGGCAGGAACTTTTAAAGACTGGGGAAAGAGAAAGAATTTCAGTACCTAGGCAAGAAACTCCAGCTCTTTCTAATGCGGTTGCAAAGAACACAAACTCTGAACACTGATACGAGCTGTATCAGCCACTTTGCTTTAGTTGCAGATTGGAGGAAGTGCTTGTTTTATCAAAGCACTGGCTTCCAGGGAGAAATCAGGTATTATAAACTCAGCTGGTGGAGTTCCTTTACTAGTTATGAAAAATAAGAGCTCAAGAGCAGGACAAACTAATTACAAAGAAAGACTCGTCCAGAATAAGATATAAACTTACAACATAATTAGTGTAAAGTACTGCTATGCAAAATTCATGCTTTAAGTTAGCAACTAAGCGTAAGACTTAACAGAGGAACAACTGGATCTTCAAATGAACATCATGTTCACCTCTACCAATAATTTGAACTGTCTTTTCACTGCTCTTTTGTCCCGCTGTGGCTACGTCAAGGTCCTTAACTAAGTTCCCTATTTTCTGCCTGGCTCTGTTTCAGGGCGGTTTTTGCTGTCGGCGCATGCGCAGCGCGGCGCCCTCCGCTGCGTCCTCTGAGGGCGCCGCGAGCGCGGCCATGGCGGGGGCGCTGAGGAAGGTGAGGCGCCGCTGGGGCCTTGGGCCGCGTCCTGCTCCTGCGCGGGGCCGGCGTCTCTGGGGGAGGGCAAGGAGTGCCGCAGCCGTGGGGTGAGAGCGAGCGGCCACCCTGCCATGCGAGGGAAAGGCCGCGGGCAGCGCAGGGCCTGGGTCACCTCCCCGGCAGCCGGGGGCGGCTGGAGCCGGGGGCGCCGGCGCTGCCCCAGCAGCTGCTTGGTGCGCATCACACAGAGCATCGCCAGCCGTCGAACGAAGGGATTGTCCCGCTCTGCTCTGCCCTGGGGGTTCCGCCGCAGCCGCGCCCACAGCGGCCCCGCGCACGCGCACTGCTGCCGCCCGCCGGCCGGGGCCGCTGCGGCGCATGCGCAGCGCGGCGCCCTCCGCTGCGTCCTCTGAGGGCGCCGCGAGCGCGGCCATGGCGGGGGCGCTGAGGAAGGTGAGGCGCCGCCGGGGCCTTGGGCCGCGTCCTGCTCCTGCGCGGGGCCGGCGTCTCTGGGGGAGGGCAAGGAGTGCCGCAGCCGTGGGGTGAGAGCGAGCGGCCACCCTGCCATGCGAGGGAAAGGCCGCGGGCAGCGCAGGGCCTGGGTCACCTCCCCGGCAGCCGGGGGCGGCTGGAGCCGGGGGCGCCGGCGCTGCCCCAGCAGCTGCTTGGTGCGCATCACACAGAGCATCGCCAGCCGTCGAACGAAGGGATTGTCCCGCTCTGCTCTGCCCTGGGGCGGCCTCACCTTGAGTGTTTTGATCCCTGCGGTCTGAGAAGGATACTAAGCTGTTAGAGAGCATCCAAAGGAGGGCAACGGAGATGTTAAAGGGCTTGTAGGAGAAGCCCTGTGAGGAGCGCCTGAGGTCATTGTTCTGCTCAGCCTGGAGAAGAGAAGCCTGGGGGGAGATACTGCAGTTACAGCTTTCTCATGAGGGGAAGAGATGGGGCAGACACTGATGTCTGTGGTGACCAGTGATAGAACCCGAGGGAATGGCCTGAAGCTCTGTCAGGGAGGTTTAGGTTGGATGTTAGAAAAAGGTTCTTCACCCAGAGGGTGTTTGGGCACTGAACAGGCTCCCCAGAGAAGTGGTCACAGCACCAGCCTGACAGAATTCAGGAAGTGTTTGGACAATGCTCTTGGGCTCATGGTGTGACCCTTGGGAACCATGCTGTGCAGGGCAGCAGCTGGACTGGATGATCCTGTGGGTCCCTTCCAACTCAGGATATTTTATGATTCTGATTCCGGTAAGGTGAGCTGCTCCCTCGTGGAGTACTGGAACTCTGGGTAGTGGGCATATGGCAGGAGGTAGGGCTGGTGTCATGGAGTGGTCCCTGTCAGGTGAATATTGAGTCAAAGCAAAATAATTAGTGTGGAAATGGATGCTTAGGTGTGTTAAGTATGTTTATGCTCTCTCTGCAGACCACTGGACTTGTAGGACTGGCTGTAGCTGAGAACCCTCATGAGGTATGTAACATGTCTTGTTCTGTAGTAATGGAAACTCTCTCTGAGCTCTAAGGTTTTTTGATGTGTTTGCATGTGTAGGTATGCAGTGCCAGTTTAATGAAATAATGAAAATAGTCCACTATGATAAAGATTTAATGCATGTCACTATAAGTTATTTTACACATGTACATTTTGTGGCATGCACTGATTTCAAAAACCTCTCTAGTATAAGTATCTTTATGAACCAATATTTGACTTTTTCATCAGTAATGCCAAAAGTTGCATTCAGTTCTTCATAATTATAATTCCTGCTTCACAGACAAAAAGATTTTTGCTGCTTTGCTGGGTAAGGAAGAATTGAAACACTTTATACTAAAGGGATAGCCTGGTCTTAGATGATAGAGTAGCCATGTGCAAAGCCACACCAAGGCCCTGGGATGGAGTACTGCAGTGGTATTCAGAAGCTGCATTAGGTGGTTCTCATAGCAATATGTGGCTTTCTTTTTACCTCCTCAGGCTCACATCAGGCTTATTCAGGGGCCATTAGCTTTGAAACAACTTCAGTGATTTTTTTTAAGTTCTCCACTTTGAGTAGCCATGTGCAAAGCCACACCAAAGCCCTGGGATGAGTACTGCAGTGGTACTCAGAAGCTGCATTAGGTGGTTCTGATAGCAATATGTGGCTTTCTTTTTACCTCCTCAGGCTCAGTAGTGTAAGTATGTTTGGCACATCAGGCTTATTCAGGGGCCATTAGCTTTGAAACAACTTCAGTGATTTTTTTTAAGTTCTCCACTTTGAAATTTCTTATTATAAGCAATTCTACTTCAAAAATGCTTTTGACTCCAATACTTAAGAATGCTGTAAAAAAGAACCCTTGAAAAAATCACTGCTGTTTGGTAGAAATTATTCTAGCTCAGTCTACAGCCTTGTCAGACACCTTCTGGGTGAACTTAGTACATTTTAGGTTTTTTTCAGCAACTTAAAGCTAAGAGTAAAGTACTGGACAATGGTTTAGTTGAAGTTCAGATTGTTTGCCAATCTTCTTTTTGTTTCCTGTTTTTTCTTCCTTGTACTTATTTTAGTGATCTGCTTCTATTTCTTCTTTTTCCTATGGGACATCCATTCTTTGTCAGGTAGATACAATTACCCAGTACAAAAGTGTGAATTTATTCACCACAATATGTCCTTTATGCCTGCATTTAAACCCAGCAATAAAAGTTTCAGGTTTAATTCAAATCTATGTGTTACTCAGAACTTTACACAAGGAAAAGTGACAAAAAAATCTCCAGGTAAATTTTCAGTATCTGATGGGTTAGACATGAATTGTGTGTTACTCAGAACTTCACACGAGGAAAAGTGACAAAAAAACCTCCATTATAATCTCTTTGTATCTACTCACGTAAATTTTCAGTATCTGATGGGTTAGACATGAATTTGCCTTTTTATTTTTTTTAAGAGCACTTCATGGCCTTTACTGTTTTTTTCATTTTGCATCGTGTTCAGATTGCAACTGTCTTTGTTTTTTCATGGTTTTTTTTTCTTTTGAGGAATGTGACAGCAGTAATTTTTTTCAGTCCTAATAAATCCCTGATTTACCCAAGATGGAATTCAGTGGCTCAGACTTAATTATTAGTTGATTGTCCACTTCTGGATTGAATACCACATTTTGTGTATAGATAGTAGCTTAGTGGGTTTAGCAGGACAAGAAATAGGACAAGAAGCTCAATAATTGCAGTTGTGTGTTTTAACCATGTCTTGTGATCACTTCAGCGCCTGCGAATACTGTACACAAAAATCCTTGGTGTCCTGGAAAACATTCCCAAGGATGCAGCCTACAGGAAATACACCGAGCAGATTGTAAATGAGAGATTTGATTTGGTGAAAAAGGTAAGTACACTGCTAATTCATTAATGCTGCACATAAATAAATTTGTAGAATGAGAAAAGTGATTTTTGGAGTGCCTGGCTGTTTCTCAGGTGCACATGTAACTTCCAGATATCAATTCAGAAACAATTGAAGTATCAAGGTTTATTTTTGTTATTAACTGGAATGTTTTGATGGCATATGAAAAGGAATTGTTAATTTCCTGCTGATGTTTTGTGAAAATTAGAAGCAAACATAGGTTTTTTTTTGAAAGATTCATAGAAAAGTGGTAATGTTCACACATTTGCACAAAAAAAGTATGTGATCTTGCCAGTGTGGTATCTTTGCATAATCCTTGCCTTCAGTATTCATGACCACTTTTTATTACATTAAACTCTGCAATGCTGTTATTGTGTATTTAAGGTGAAAATTGAAAGCTTGCATATAATTCTGTAAAAATCTAAGAACAAGACTTTTTTCCATGATAAAAACTAAAGCTTTTAGCTGCTAATACTTCTTTGGAGTCAGTAAATAGCATTCATTCTTTGTATTTATTATTGAGTGTTTGATGTTTGCTTCTCAGTAACAAATGAGTGTGAGATTTCTTTGATAATGTGAAATTATATAAGCCAGCTGATTTAATAGTAGTTCTGAGAAGGACTGGAGTGTGATCTGGTTAAAGTGTTGTTTTCATGCTTTTCATGGGCTTTCTACTCTCACTAAAACATTTTATTGTATGTATTTGAACACACAGGAGTCTGATGTGCAAAAGCTACAGGACAAACTGAACAGTGGTCAGATAGAAGAAGTCATTGTACAGGTAAAGAGGGGAAATCAGAGATGAAGTACAAATGTGGCAGTGTTTTTTAATGCTCCTTGGGCTGAGCTTTTGTTCAGAAAATTGGAAGTTTTGTGTATCTTCCTTTGCTGCAAAACAGTCAAACAGAAGAAAAACCCCTGAAAACAAATTGTCATGTAGTGATGGGTTGGCCCTGCTAAAACCTAACAAATTAACAACTGTTTCTTGTATTATGCTTACACATATGCATGTATACCTACATTGCTTCTTACAGAGTCTAAATCAGTGAAAAGGGCAGAAGAGGATTGAATAATATTGGGGAAAATCCAAACCAAGTGGAAAATACCATGTCATTGGGAATGTCTCACTGAACAGAATGGCTGTTTGGGTATTTAGGGGTGATGGGATTTTTTTTAAAAAACAACCCACAAAAGCATACAGTTCCTTTGATAGTTATTGGTGAAATTTGTGGTAATCTGTGATCATGATAGATAGTGACATCACTGGGGTAATTAACTGACATAGAGGTAATTTAATATTTTGGCAATTGTATAATATTTAAGACTTTGTGTATGGTGTTTATTAACAGGCTGAAAATGAGCTGTCCCTGGCAAGAAAAATGATACAGTGGAAACCATGGGAGCCTCTAGTTGAAGAACCTCCTTCTGATCAGTGGAGATGGCCAATATAATTTTCAAAATGGTGTGACCTCTTCAAAGTAAAAAGAAGAAATTAATTATTAACCTATCGTTACTGACAGTTGTCTTTAAATTAAAGATAATTAAAATAATAATTAAAATATATTTTGTCCACTTACATTTAGCAATCTAAAGGCTGCTGCCAATTTCTTGGAAAAATGGTTTTAAGAAAATTCTGGCATTCCTACAACCTTTTGTTTATTTAATTTTTTGCATTCTTATTAACAGGGTACTTCTGCCTTACGCTGAGTTGTTTTTATAATCTGTATTTGTATGTTAAAAATACAGATATTACAGGCACTTGAAATCAAAATCCAAGTTGTAGAAAAGTATGTTGATTTTGTCCCACCTTTGGCTGTGTATTTTTGCTACCCCCTGACAGGGTCTTAGTGGCCATGCAGGTACTGCAGTGAGGGGTCTAATGCTTCCCAAAAAGAACAGGAGTTTAGGTTTCAGCTGAATCCCTGTCCTGAACTGGTTGTCCCTACTGCTCACATAACTAAACACTATTTCTGGCTTGTGGGAAGTACCGGGAAGATGGGAGAGGTGAGGGGGCTGACCCTACTGCCCACATAACCCTATTTCTGGCTTGTGGGAAGTACCGGGAAGATGGGAGAGGTGAGGGGGAGAAAGAAAACTGCTGCTGACATTGATGGCACAACAGGTTTCTTGTTAACAGGTAGGTTACCATACTTGGCATAACACCTGCAGCACAAACCTTGGGACTGGGATCTTAAGGACTCATTGTGTAGACTTGTATTGGTCTATTGTTGATTTCACATCTTGAGTGTTACATGTTGCTGTAAATGGGGTGACATGGCTGGCTGCCAGTCACCAGCTGGGTCCCACAGGGCTCCATCTTAGGCCCACTGCTCTTCAGTATGTTCATTAATGACTTAGATATAGGACAAGAAGGGATACTCAGTAAATTTGCTGATGACACTAATTTGGGAGGAACAGAGAAGCCTTGCAGAGAGACCTCAACAGATGACAGAGATGGGCCATCAGCATAGGAAGTTAAAGAGACAAGTGCTGGATTCTGCACCTGGGATGGGGCAACCCTGGATGCAGCAACAGACCGAGGAATGAGATACTGGAAAGTAGTGCTGCAGAAGGAGACCTGGGGTTTGGTAAATGGCACATTGAATCTGAGTGAGCAGTGCCCTGGCAGCCCTGTCCTGGGTACATCAGGCATTGCCAGCCGGGCAAGGGAGGGGATTGTCCTGCTCTGCTCTGAGCTGGGATGGCCGCACCTCCAGTGCTGGGGCAGTTTTGGGCACCACAAGAAAGATTGTCACGTGGGAAAGTGGAAGAGCAGGGACTCGGCACACAAGAAAGATAAAGAGCTTTTAGAGAGTGTCCAAATTTGGGCAAAGAAGCTGGTGAAGGGCCTTGAGGGGTGGCCATATGAGGAGTGGCTGAGGTCAGTGGACAGACTGTGGCCTGTTCAGTCTGGAGCAGAGGAGATTGAGGAGAGACCTCGTTGTGGTCTTCAACATTGTCACGTGGGAAAGTGGAAGAGCAGGGACTCGTCTCTGGTGACCAGTGACAGGACCCAAGGGGACAGCATGAAGCTGCATCACAAGGGGTCTGGGTTTGCTATTAGGAAATGGTTTTCAGCCACAGGGTGGTTGAGCACTGAGATTAGCTCAGCTGTTAAAACATGGGGCAAATCACACCAGGGTGTGTGTTCAGTCCCTGCATGAGCTGTTCATTTAGGAGTTGGACTTGATGGTTCCTTGCAGGTCCCTTCCAACTCAGAATATTCTGTGATCTTGGAACTCAGGATATTCTATGATTATTTTGTAAGCTTTTGTTTAGAGATTTAATCTTTTAAATCCCAATTAAAATATCCAAGCTAGATCTAAGGGCACTGTGCAGGTTTGCCTTTAGGTAATCTGGGAACTCAGGATATTCTATGATTCTTGTGAAGGCTTCTGTTTAGAGATTTATCTTTTAAATCCCAATTAAAATATCCAAACTAGATCTAAGGGCACTGTGCAGGTTTGCCTTTACTGATGTTTTTTTCAAGACCATCAGCAACATTCCTGCAAGTTTAAAGACAGGAATACAGCTGTATCACAAAAATCTGCAGTTTAATAAGCATTTGTGTATGCACTACTTACACAACATACTTGGTCATAGCTGTTTTTTCATCATTTTTAGGCTTATAATTTTACTTGTGACATCATTATTATAAATGATTAATTACAATTTATATCATATTTTATGCAATGGTATTGGGGGGTAGGTCAATAGAAGAGAAAAACAGTATTCCCAATGTATTCACTCCAGAAGCTATTTTCACTGCCTTATTTAGCACTGGATTCCCCATTATTACTATAATTACAGAATTTTTTAGATTTTGAAAATTTAAAAAGTGAAAAATACTTAGTTTCATTGTTTGAAGGATTTTTCAGTCTTGACCAAGGTAGAAGCTGGTCTTTTCCTAAGTAAAACCACTAGATGGCATTCCAAAAGAGGACTTTGTTAAAAGTTAACAAACACAATTTTCACAGGAGAAATATTAAGGGATTACAGACTTGAATGAGGGCCAATGCTATCACATGAGTAATGAAAATTAATGGATTTTGGTAATAAGCATTGAGCTCACCTGAGAGGAATCAAAATGATATAAACTAAAAAATTGAAAAACCCAAAATAAACAAAGTCTAGTATAAATGAGAGCAGCATGAAGTACTGGAGGTGGGGGGGAAGGAAGTTTGCCAGAATATGGTAGCAACTATTGGAATTCTTTCTATTATTCCGTACCCGAGACATCTGCTGAACTCTCTTCTTGTTCAGTTATTTTCTCTACTTCTAAAGATGTATTTGTCACATTTAAAACAGCTGTCCTATAAGCTCCTAATTGTGCTCCAAGGAGGTTTTTTTTCATGTCCCACTGCTGCTGAAATTTGATACATGGCCTTTTAAAACTGAGTTTCACAAAAAAAAAGCATACTCTTATCTTCTTTTCACAAATATACATCTGTGTCCTCCATACAGGTCCTAATTTTTTCCAAGAGGAATATGCTAGCAAGGTATAATTTGAAGGCTAACTAATGATTTTGCTTGATTTTTCTCCTTTAATTGTTGAAAATACATGATGATGCAAATAATTTAATAATCTGTTGTAATATGGTAAGGTAAATCGCTGCAAACTGTACAGTTAACAAACTTTAGATCTTTAAAACACTTTGAGATCATCTGATCGAAGTAATGTGAATAAAAATGTAGTTTATCTGCAAGGATGGGACCTAGCAGAGACAGAGCCTGTTACACCAGAAAAACAACTTTCCCATGATGAGAGCAGAGCAAATACTGAGGTTTTTGTAGTTCCTAACCTGCCATCTGTGCTGCTTAACCTATCCCAAGTGGTTGTACCAAAATCAATAGGAGATGAGTGAAAGCTGCTTTTTATTATTATTTTAATATTCAAAGCTTATATGCTATTTCATTAGCATATATTTCGTATTTCTTATTTCAAGTTGCAATGAAAAATCATTGCAACTTGAAAATGAGCTTGAATGTTTGATCAACTACATAACAGTGACAAAGTGACACAAATGACAGTATCTTTCGATAGGATTAATGGTGATCCTATTCTGGGAGTTCAAACAAGGTTTTAGAAAAAACAGCATTAGTAGTAGTAATGGGAAATTTCTGTCCTTCAGATGCGCAGCAGGCCCACATTCAAGTGCCAAACAATGTCTGGGAAACATGGTCATGGCATACAATTATTGAGTATCCATTTGAATTCAATGCCTGCTGAAAGGCTTATTTTTCAGGATTCTCCTGGAATTGCAACTCAGAACTGTGTGTTTCACATCTGAAAGTTGTGTGATGTGACTGTCCACTCATTTTCTTATAGCATGCTGAAAACATTGCAGGAGTTGTGTCAGAAATGGCACCTCAAACACCAGGAAATCCAGTTTCGTATGGTTTTCATTCTGATTTGCAAGTGAATAATTTCCGGTTAACAGCCTCAGTCCTCACGCCACAGACCCTCCAGGGAGAACAGCACAACCTAACATGTCACGGGTGGGCACTGCCACACAGTTCGGAAATGACCGCGTGTGGCACAAAGGCTGCCAACATTCACACACAACACCCTTTCTCGATATCCAACACTTCTGGGGGTTTAGTACAACTTCTGCTATGGATATAAGGGAAAACGGTGTTTTCATACATTAGTGCCGCTGTGGGCTGGTACGAGCTCACAAGGCTCTGCTCAGGCCCACAGCGCGGGCACGGCCCCTGCGGGTGTGCCAGCACTGCGGCCGCTCCAGGCCGCCAGCTCGGGCTCCTGCAGGTGCTGTGGGCTGCAGGGAGCCAGGGCACTTGCTCGTCCTTTCGGACCGCCTCCCTTTCCTCTCTTCCCGACCCTTCCGAGCCCCGGTGCGATTTCGGTGCGCCCGGCCCCGCTCCCCAGTGCGCACGCTCCTGCTCCGCGGGCGCCCGGCCCGGTTGCCGTGGCTACCGCGCGGCCGCCGGGGCGAGCAGCGCCCGTCCGGAGCGCCGCCGGGCCGGGAGGTGCCGGGGACAGGGACAGGGGCAGGGAAAGGGACAGGGGCGGGAGGGTGCGGGGGTCCCAGCTGAGCGGCGGCCGCAGCCCGGCCCCGGTGCGCGCTGTGCCAGCGGCCCGCCCGCCCCAGCGGTTCGGCATCCCCGGGCTCCGCCGGGAGCTGCGCCCCGAATCCTGTGGGTTTGGTTGTGGTTCTTTGTTCGGTGTGGTTCTCTTCCTGCCCGTATCATTTCGGTGGCAACTTGGAAGACCGTAAAGGTGTGCTGGGTGATGACCCCTTGGACCATCTTGTTCCGTAGGCAGAGAACGAGAGGTACAAAGAGCTGTGCCGGCTGCCTGCCTTGGAGTGTTACTTTTGGTAAACACCAGCCACAAGTGCTCTCTGTTTGGTGGAAGCAAAGATCTCATGCTGTTCTCAATAGGCCTTTTGGGAACAGATGCAGGAAAAGCTTTTCAGGACAGCAAGTTACCCATAATTCTGGTAGTAGAAGTGTGCCAGTATGCAATTTATAATAGTTCCTGTGATTATTCTTGCAGAAAGGTTAGAAGCATGCAATTGATGCTTTAGGAAATGGAAGATGCATCAGATGGCTTTGAAGCTGTTACATCAGAAGGATCAGGTGCAGAGCAATCACCTGCATCCTCACAAGGAAAAGCAGTCGGAGAGGCTGGGGACCCAGCAGAGAAGCCTCTGCTTCTGGAACCTGCAGGCACTGCCCCATCAGAGGAGGGCTGGGACCAGCAGTCTCCTTCTCAAAATTCAGTACTACCAGAGAGTACAGCAAATGGGACAGAGACGGGTAAAGAAGTTGTTAAAATGTTGGGTATTGATGGTTTAAAGAGATATTTTTTCTTCAGCTTGGTTATAGTTTCTTGTACACCTACACACCCTCATTCTGTTTATGCTTGCTGAGATTTGGTCCTGCAGTAACCTTTTAAATTCTCAAATGAGACATGCTCCAAAGGTAAGGAATGTATTTATCTCAAACTGTAGTAGTCATTTCTAGATGGTGTTTTATAGAATGATCCTTATTTCCAGAAATGTGTATGCATAGGTATACATATTTTGTATGTGCATTTAAATTAGCAGTTTAGCCAGCATTATAGAAATCACCTTACTATTTTACCTTTCTTAGATTCCCGTGTAACTTGCCTGCCACCCTTCTTTATCCTTGTCTTTCTCCTGCAGCTCCATCATTTTCCTACACCTGTTCTTCATTGTTCTGGGTGTCTTCAGTCACTTCCTCTTCCCACCACAGGACCCCATTTTCTTGGTTCTTCAGAGCAGAACAGAGCACAGTGAATAACAATTCCTAGTATGGACTTCCTGACTACTTTCTTCCTGGCTCGGTTGCATTCATCTGCTCTCATTCTGAGTAGCTGGCTAGGAATATCTTTATGTGGTGACAGGATTACATTAGATACCACCTTTAAAATTGTATGATAGTACTATTTCAGCTTTCAAATGGTGTCTGTCTTTTATCTGAAAAAACTGTGATTATGCTGTGTTGCAGTGTTACAATAAAATCATCCTGGGGTAAAGTTGAAAGAGATATTTGTTTGTTTTGAGAAGCTTCTCAGGAATGAATTTTGGTTTTATTTTTAGCAGGCATGATTAAGGATAATGAAACACCTAGGAGGACTGGGCCTGATTTTGATGAAATTGTCCAGTCTGAAAATCAGGAATGTCTCTCTGGCGAAGTCATTCCACAGGATTACCACATGCCTGATGTCATAACTGTCAGAGTACAAACAGGTAAATACTGCTTTTGCACATTTGTTGATACATATGTAATTATGATCTAATCTAGATGTGTTACTGAAAGAAGCAATACCTATATTTTGGAACTTCCATTTTAACAGGTTCGAATTCATTTCAAGAAGTAGTTGTAAAAGTTGAAAGACCTACCTATAATAAACCTTTTCTGGGTGGATTTAGGAACATCTCAACAGGAGTGGAATTTCATAATGCAGGATCACAAACAAAACCCAAAAAACGACCTGACAAAGGAATTCAGTTATTTTGTAGGGAAACACAGGTAAAGGCTTTGTAATGTCCTTTTAGAATGTTGTTTTTGCTAAATGGAATAGAATGCTGACACTATTTCTGAGGGGAAAGAGGAAGTAAATCTGAGATAAATGTGCAAATGAAAGTATTTAGTAGATAAATATCATTATTCTTGTAATTTTTATTGCAAATAGCTAATTTTCCCAGTTACTGTAATGAGAAAAAAAAAATTCAGTGTATTTTCTTCTAATCTGACATGTACTTTTTACCCCAGACGGCTGTGGAAAAAAATACACGACAGCAAACAAGAAATACAACATCGACACAGATGACTAAAATTGGCCTTTATGTATCAAACACGACTGACAAACTAATAACTCCTGGAAAGTATTTTACAGCAGAGGAATACCATAAACGTAGACTTGAAGCAGTAAGTCCTTATCTGTAAAATAATGAATTGTGAAGGTTATCTGAATATTTAATGAGTGTTCAGAGTGTTCAAAGACTGAATTTAAAAGTGAACTGTAAAATGTCTTCTTATGCTCACCTTTTGTAATCTTTCAGATACAGGGGAAGTGCATGTTGCTCTGGGGTTTTAGTGACATTTGATACCTTGCAATCTCTTAAATATTAAGAATTCTGAAATTACTGTTTTCTGTCTCAAAGTGACAGTTAAGTTTCCATGTAGAACATTAAGGATTAAAACAGGCTTGTCCTTACAATATTCTCATGATCTCTTTGGAAGAACCTAAGCTGCATGCTTAATGTATGGCATAAAATAAATGGAGTATTGGGTTAGGATTTAGGAGATCTGCATTCAAGCTTTTAAGAGTTTTGGGAGCAATCTATTTGGGAACAATCTATTTGGGAACAATCTATTTGAGAACAATCTATTGTTCTTTGTCTGTTTGGTTGGAGTTTTTTTATCAGACTTAGTAGGTTACCTTGGGCAAACTGATCCATTTTGGATTCTGTTCAAGCTTCCTGCTTTGACACTGAAGTAGAATTGGGCTGTTCAAACACAGGCAGTGGGTCTGTGGGGTTTTCTGGTGCACTGAGTTGCCTCATGGAGACAATTCAGATTACAGATTCTGCATATTCGTTGTGCAGAGGATGCCATTTAGGCCTTCCACTCTGCTTTTTGGAAACCATGTGTTCTGTGACTGCACATCTAACTCGTCTGCCCTAAATTGTGTTAGATGAGGCACTTCTTTGTAAATGCTCCAGTTATTAATTTGATTGCTATATTGAAAATAGACAGTCTGAATCCAACTCAGTGGAGAAACAGTTGATTCCCCAAGTGTCTAAGCAGAATAATTGTATTGGTTATTGTATTGACATGGTTGGCAAGATCTTTGAAGTTTTCTGGGCAGAAGTTTTCTTGTAAGAACTTCTTAAGTCAGCTTTAGCTGATGGCAATGAGCATCTTTTAGAAGTGGAACCGGAGTAGGGAGTAATTTCCACAGGACTACTATTATGTTTTACTGTGGTCTGTAGTGACACTTCTGGAAATCTGTAATGTATCTATAGGTAATTGATAATGCACAGTAGAGAGATGTCATCTTGGTGTTGGTTCACATTGATGGATTTGCCCAGTGCAGTATAGGTCCATACTGAAATACTGTTTGAAGGCATATTCAGGAGAAGTTTTAGATTAAGATATTACCAGAGACAGCGTGACTGTATTAGTATGATTTTGTGCTTGATAGCTTTGATGCTGAACAGTGCTTGGTACCTCATGGCATTGATCTGACTGAACTGTTTGTAGTGCAGGTGCTAACTCAGCCAGCAGAAGGTGAGGCTCATGCAGTGTCCTCCCTTAACATATCGTAGGTATTTCCCCAGTCCTCAATAGCCACAGCTTGGGAATGTAGATGATTTAATTTTCTTTTTTCATTTCTGTGATCATTAACAGCATTAGTAATGTCACTTTTATTATTTGTTCACAAATAAAATGCATTTGATTTAGTGTCTATGTGTTGATTTTTGTAACTAGAAATTTAAAAGAAATCTTGCAAATGTGTCTACATTTCCACTCTGTAAATTTGCAGTAAGGTAAGGAAAAGAATAAAAACACTACATGGCGTAATGCATTTTTTAAGGGGAGATTTGAAAAAGAAAAATGTATATTTAAATGTAGTTTATATTTTGATTTGATTATTTGAACTTATTTTATCCACTGTACTTACTGGTTAAATTCCTGCAGTTACCTAATAGAGTAATCATACTAGTGCTTAAACTAATAGTACTGATTTTTTAACATTTAAATTACTTTCAGTACAAGACAAAACTTAGAAAATGTAGTTAGGGAGCTGGAGAAAAGAACAGTTAAGAAATAATACTACACTTCAAAATACTATGTTGTTTTGTTTTAAATTCATGATTCTTTGGTGTTGTATCACATATAGGTAATAGTATTACAGAAATATTTCCGTCGTTGGCATGCTGTACATTTATTACAAAATCTGAAGGAACAAAAGAGGTTAAGGCTGGCACGGGAGGCACAAGAAGAATTACAGAAAAAATGGGAGAAAGAAGAAAAATTGAGGAGGGAGTATGAGAAAAAACTGAACCCTAAAACAAAAGAAGACTTTGAGCTACTGTATCATGACTTGGAATGTAAGTTTTCTTAAAGGATTCCTTAAAGCAACAAAATAATACAGTTTGTTTAAAACAAACTTAGGGTTTTACATGTATTTATAGATACTTCCACGATTTTTTTTTCTACTTTACAGTGGATTTTTTTTAATTTAAAAAAAATATTTTAATTGCATGTATTACTAGAAACAGAAAGAAGGCCTTGATGCTCTGGAAGCACTGCTCAGCAAGAACTAAACATCCCTGTGTTATCAACTTCCAGTGCCTTACAAGCTGCTATGACTAAAATTTAACTCTATTGCAGCCAAAACCAGTACACCTTTTTTAGAAATAACTGGCTCAGAGAATAGTGCTCTTTGGCAGTTTTATTAACATTTTTTATTTATGTCTGAAGTTAAGGTCAGCTAGGAGAACAAAAGGGTGTTATTTTAGACCAGAGTTGCTTTTATCTTTCACTCTACATTTAAGATGCTGAAGAATTTTTGTACAGAATTTTACAACATATGACAGAAGTTATTCCTTTTGTCTTAGTTGTCCTCTACCGATGCCTTTTCTCCTTTCTAGTTTATTCCATGTTTCACAAAAGTGTGTTGTCAAAATTTAGAAAATCTCTTAGGAGTTCTGCAGGACATTCTGAAAGTCATACGTTTCCTGTTCTTGGAGTAGGTGCTGTTTAATGCAGGCAAGCACCTCTAAACTTCTCCAGAAAAATAATGTGAATGCTGCAGATAATTAACATAAAACCTTACAAGAATCTAATGGTGCAAATAGAGCAAAAAACTTAGAGTATGTCCTTTGGAAAAATAAAAACAGTCAAAAGCTGTGTACTTGTACCAGCATATAAACAGCAAGACAAATTTTGGTTTTTTACAATGTCTCTTTTAAAGCAGAGGTTTGCCCTGTGACTTGTAACAATTCTTATGTTATCTCAACTACAGTGCTTTATGGTCTAGCTCTTTGCCAGTTTGGGTATTCTTGTCCCTGTAGCAGAGCTGACCTAATAGATAACTTAATTCATTGCAAAGCCACCTGCCCTACCTTAAACCATCTCAGCTCTTTCTTCAGTGGTTAACTGAGCATAAATTTGGTGGCATGTGTTATTCATAGAGTTCAGGATCACGATTCAAAAATTCCCAAGTTATACACTAATCTTTTAATGCTGTCATACTTTGTGTGGCATTGAACAAATGGCTTTGTCTGAATTAATAAATGATTTATAAATATCACTGTTCGTGACAAATGTAAAAATTATTGCTTGTCTTGAGCTTTGCAGTTATTGGACTGGTATCTTCATGAGATTTGTGGTTTTCTTGAGGTTGTCTACCCCCCTCTTTTTCTTTGTAGATAGTTTGCTTTTCACTTCCCAAGAGTCAAGCCCTTTTCAAGTTGTATCTGACTAAGTAATCAAAAGCCAAGGTACTCAAATAATACCTTTTTCCTTGCCACTTATGACAAGTCTTACTATTTTGCATCTGATTTTCTGAAATATTTTATTCGGGAAGTTGCTTCCAGACCAGTGTGCTATCAGATGTATGATCCACTTTCTTTTTTTTTTTTCTTTCTTTTTTTAAAGTGTGAAAAGTCTTACTTGCAGTAGAAACAACCAAGTTCAGTTGAAGTTATGGAAGAATGCTGATCTTCATTATATTTTTAGATTTGAAACTTATCGTTATGCAAGTATCTCTTGCTTAATTGAATGACTTTGGATTCACAAATAATAAAAGTTTCAGCCAAGCATGTTCAGGAATTTCATATCTAGTCAACCTGAAAAAAAAATTACCACTTCAGAACAGAACAAATTCCAGTATTTGAAATTCTTTTTTTACTATTTTGTTAAAATAATGGTCTGGTATCAATCTCACTGTTTAGTTTTTGTTAACTGGTGTTGACTGGTTGCTTCTCTGCATGGAGATTTGCAGTCATGCTCTTCATTTTAATAGAGCTTAACGATTCTAGGAACTTGGGGTTTTTTTCCTACCTGCATCTGAAACAATTTTTCATTATTATAGTGCCAACAATTTGCACAAGCTAAATCATTGTGACAGTAATAGAATGAGACTATTGTCCTCCAGGGATCTGTGAAGGTTATAGCTGCAATCACAACAGGGTTACTATTACAGGGTCAGCCAGTACAAGCAATTCCTGGTGGTACAAAAACTTGCCTGTTGACTATATAGTGCAAATGAGGTCTATCTATATATTCAGCATGTCTGCATAGGCATTTATTATTTATTTGAAAAGTATGAACTATTTTACTTTATAAATACTGGAATAAAATTGTAATGAGTAAAATCTTTGCAGTCAGATCATCTGCAGAACAGATAATCTAAACTTGGTGGCAGGTAAATGGGGAATCAAGAGGTGAGTATCAATAGTGACAGCTTCTTCATTTCTGAAAGTATAGAATTGTTTACTGTACTTATTAGCTCCACCTTAGAAGTTGCTGCCCCCTTCAGGAATAATAAAGCTTCATGTAAATAATTCTATATAATGCTGTTTGCTGAATTTGCTTTATTTAAAATATATATCTTTGGGTTCTCAGAACTTGTCAGACAGCTGTCATATTACAGCTTGAAGAGCCTTAAGGAAATGAATTGAAATATTTAAAAACGGAAAACATAAGGTATTGTAGATAAGAAGCCACAGGCAGAAAATAAGCCTTCCTCCTTTCCCTCCTCCTGCCTCTAATCTTACCTGAACCAGGATGTTACAGGCTTTTTCAGTGCATCACATATTGAATGGTTTTCTTTTACACTGGGTTTTGCTTTTCCATAACTGTTCTGGGATGATAACAACACTTTGCAGGAATGTTAAAGTTTTGCATCTTATACAAAACTCTAGAGATATTTGAACTGGATCAGACTCTTCAGAGAAGCCAGGAATTGTTACGGGATGTGCAAAGGCAGTAAACACAGTTTGATTTTACAGGCAGGTTTCTCTAAAGCCATGTAGTCTCTATATCAGCAGCAAGAGTGTCAGGGGGTCAGATTCTTATACAGCACGGACTGATCCATGTGCTGCTGTCATGACCATCCTGTGCCTTCTTCTGTGGCCACTTTCACCCACTTGGAGGGTTATAGAAGGTTGTGGAAAAGGAAAAGGAGAATAAAGCAATGACTGCTGAGTTATTAATGTGCTCTCATCTTCCTGGGATGGCAAAAGGTGATACCACTGCAATATCCAGTATAAAACCTGAAGTGCTAAATGTCAAGTTTTATCTTGGTTTTGGAGGACTTCAAGCTTCTTTAGATTTTACTCATTTATGCAGGGAGAAGCAGTAATATTCTCAGCACTGAGTACTAGTGGTACCACAGTAAGATGCAGCCATTTCATCATACATTTCCACAGGAGCTCAATTCTTTTTCTCACATACAGATTCTTTTTCTCCTACTCATCCTTGAGTTTAGAGTACAAATTGGCAGTCTGGAGTTGATGTACACACATACTCTCACAGAACATCTGTATAATTTACATTCATTT
This sequence comes from Passer montanus, assembly GCF_014805655.1. Classification (NCBI taxonomy): domain Eukaryota; kingdom Metazoa; phylum Chordata; class Aves; order Passeriformes; family Passeridae; genus Passer; species Passer montanus. Next base: position 6,511,239 of record NW_024371037.1, read on the forward strand.
CTAGGCCATCTTGCATATATTGAAAATAGCTATAACCATCAATTCCCTAAAATGGAAACTGGGTTTTAGTGAATATTGAAAGAAAAGTCAGTTATGTTGTTTCTTAAATATGAAAGCAGGAGTCTTGCTGGAAAGCATCTTGTAAAAACACCCCAAATATTTGTATCTGCAGTATGGATGCAGGAGGAGACTGAGCGAATTAACAGAACTCTTACTGGAGCTAAAAGAAAGGCAGCACTTTGTGCACTGCTGGAAGAGGAGACAGAGCTCATTGCTTGCATTGGGATGCACAAACTAAATGCCAATATGGAGAATCAGCGAAAAGCAATACTGCACTTTCTGGGTAAGGTCAGTAATTACGCTGATCATAAAGAATATCAAAGTACAGGAACAGAAAATACTCCTGCAAAGTACAAAAAGTACCTTTTGTAGTTTTTAACAGTTAATCATGTGAATGCTAATGTTCCAAATATACAAATTTTGTGATTGTTCATGTCAATACAATTCAGTAAATTTCTTTTTTCCAAGCTGAGAATTTCATAGCTGTCAGACCAGCTGAAGGTTGAACAGTGCATCATTAAGGCTGCTAACTATAAAAAATATAAACAATACATGTGATTAATTATAATAATATAAATATGTTATTCTTCAGGAAGTAAATTTGTCATTAATTTCCCAAATGAGTATAGGCCTCTGTTCATCATATGTCTGTCTTTAAAGAAAGCATTTATTCTGTTTCCCTGTATAAAGAAGAGTTTGAATCTGATGTTGAATTCAGTTATTAAATCACTGACTTTAGTTCCATTAGAATTTTAACTTGAGATTTCATTCTTGTGTAATCTCAGGGATGATATTTAAGGTAAATTCTTCAGTCTTTATATAAAAATATGAGAATTCCTTCATTCACAAAGATGATTTAAAATGGCTTTAAATTCGGTGGTAACTTAATGTAAAATACAAAAAAAACCTTGTCTTTTGAGGTAGATATCCAGCCACTGGAAAAAAGTAATAGTATATTTTCAAAGTATGTGACATGATTATGAAAAGAAATACTGCAACAAAAATGGTTTTTAGCAATCTAATTTTTTTATTATTATTATTTTAAAAATTTGATTATTAAGTGCTCAAAAGTAAAAATGGTGGTTTTGTCCAAAAGAGACTTTTTTTCATTATTTTTATTTTTGATGCAGGGAAACTGTACTCTAAATGTGATTACATAAAATGTATTACATTTCTCATTATGAACAAGTTACTTATCTGAAATGTTGGTGGAACTGTTACCACATTTATTGCTGTGCTATGACTGTTTTCTCTCTTACTGCTTTCAAGAATGAAAAAATCTAACAGAAAACCAAATAATTAGGAATATTTTCAGAGCCTCGAATAATTTGTATGTTTAGTGTTTGCTTCTACTGCTTACAATCTGTTCTTTTACCTTCTAAGAAAAAGAAGCCTGAAACAGTCAAAGCAAATATATTTCTGTTTTAACTGACTGTCGTGACTTTTCCCACAAGGACTGATTTCCAGTGTCCTACCTGTACAGATTGCTTCCAGCACATATTCTGACAAGCTGTACAGTTTTCTTACATCTAGAATCAGAAGCAAAACGTTCTTCAGCACAAGAACTCTCAGTGACAGTTGATGTTTGAAGAATCAGGAGACACATCAAAGACAACTGATATTTTGTCTTTCCAAACAGTGGAAAGACAAGTGGAAAGACTGCTTTTCCTGAAGCAGTTACTGATAATTTATTTATTCCTACTTTAAATGTATAAATCATGTTTTTCATTAAAGGGACTGTAATCTTTTTAGTTTTAAAATTTATTAAGCTTCTGAACTAGTGCAACATTTCATGTTTTTTTATCATGTCAGCTGTAGGATTTTAAGTGTTGTTCTAAACTGGACACTTGCCAGTTAAAGCTGCAATAATATCTTTCACATCAGAAGACTGCAAGCTGCAATAGCCAATGTGGCATGAAAGTTGCTTCTCCATGGAAACCTTTGTTCCCTTCTTTGCTACTTTAAGCATGTACCTCCACAGGCATGTGTGCTCTTGAGAAGGTTGCTACTGGTTGTGTGTGCCCTATGTTCCAGGGGCTTCTTTATGCTGAACTTGTTCTTCTTCAGCATTTGTACTTTGGAGAGGAAGTATTTGATTAAGTTTTTATAGAGCAGTCATATTGACTTAAATAAATTTGTGTAACTATTAACTATTAGCTGTTACTCAGCTCATACCTTTCATGCTTTGTACTATTTCCGCACACATCTTATGGATTTTTTAAAAATTATATTTACCTTTTTCTCTCTGTCTGTCGTGGTGTGTTTCTCTCCTGAGGCACTTTTTCTGCTTTCATGCATTGGCAGCAGAGTGTAGTTGTAGTAATACAGATAACAGGATTATTGTAAATTCCACAGCACTGCCAGCAGACTAAAAGACAAGAGAAAGCTGGCAGAAGATCTCAAAGTTTTAATTTTTTTCTCCTTTCAGTCTGGAGTACAGAAAAATAGTCCTGAAATCAGGGAAATCCTTTTTAAAATTATTTTTTCTTTCTTTTCCTTACCTAACTATTTATTTAAAAGTGAGGAAAAGTTTTGATAGTGGTGATAGCTAATCATCTCTGCTAGCTATCTAATATTCTTGATATTTTTATTACTTATCACCATATCAAGTCCATTTCATCAAAATAATGATTGTGTCAATGCTGGGGTTATGTCCAGAAAACTACTAGGCATGTGAATACTGCATTAAGTGTTCCTGTTGTTAAGTCATGCTGAGACTGCAAGGTGAAGTTCGTGAGTGCTAGTGAACACTTAACTTCCAAATATAGTGAAAGAGAATAATTGATACATAGAAAGAGATTTCATGTACCTCTCCCCATTAAGAAAAGGAAATGGAGTTAAGTAATGATGAGAGAGGCTTTTGAAAGCTTTTTTTTTCTATTGGAATTGGATGCCTGCCTCCTTATGTAACAGTGTGATTTGTAATCAAAACCAATCTTCTGGAAAGAAGAAAATGGTTGTACTTTTCAGACCTTGTGGGGCAGGTGACATCATGGAACTTCTTACTATCTATAAAAGTTAAAGATGTGCAAAGAGATAATTGAAGCATAAGGCATACAGCATGTGGTTAAGGTAGCAAAGAAGAAGCTAGGTGAAGTGTCTGCTAAACTGTAAACACATACCTTACCCTAGCTCTAACAAACTGTATTCCTTCTGTCCTTCTCTGCAACTACTATAAACAGAACAGTTCCCTGGAGATATTTTTTACTGCAGTAGGCTTTAAGGTCTTAAATTTTCAATCTTTACACAGTCAACAGACCTATTGATTTTACTGATAGTTTGATGGGATTTATGACTGCAAAGTGAAATACAGAGCAAATGTATTCTAACACTACTGTCAGTAAATTCACTTTAAAGAAGTAGAGCATGTCCCTGTAGGAGAATATTATTTGCTTTTAATATCCTGTAAGTCGAAATTGTCATGACCTGCAGCTTTAAATAAAGTGTGCAACTGAATGCTTGCTTTGGTGGAAGAGGTGCTGTAATATCAATATCAGCAATAGAATTAGCCTTTTGCATTAGTCAGGCATTAACATTAAGTCCCTATTTGCTCTGATAAAACTTGATGTAACATAATGCAATTGTGCAGCTGGTGGTCAGATTTCAATAGTTCAGAGTTCTACAAATTGTTTCTGAAGTGTGCACAACCTAGGAGGTGGAAAGCATTTGATGGAAAAATCACTGAAATGGATACACAGAACTCGCTCCGTGGTAAAGAACTACTTGAAATCTACCGCAGCATTAACACAAGGGACATCCCAAAAGATGAGAGGACATCTGTGCTGTTAACACTCAAATGGACAGTGAAGGTAAGGCTTAGTTTTCTATGTATATTTAGCTTGAAGCTGTGCTTTCCAAAGGTGCTGTCACTTAATTATGTTGACACATTAGCAGTGCTGCTGCTGGCAGACAAGTGGCATGATGGTGAGCTAGAGACCTGGTGTGTGAGTGTAATTTACATTCCAGATACACTCTAAATTCATATTTCACTTTATCTTGTGCATATTTGTCTTCAATTTGTGTTAGAATTTTAACCCCATGGTTTTTTAGACTTCTTTGTATATTAATACATAATACAATTTTAGTACAAAGTTTTGTTTCCTACTTAATATCAACCTTATGAGAACTGTGGCAGGGATATATGTGGCAACTACCATTTATTTTTTTTTCAGTTCTTTGAAATCCATTTAGAACTTTATCTATCTATTGGTTTGGATGACCAGTTTTATGGGTAGCAAATACTGATTTTTTCGTCTCTTTGCCTCACTCTCTGCTGCCACTGTTGCTGCTAGTGTTTCCAATGAATTAGAAGCTGGTTGCATTTTTTTTTAGTCTTTCATATTGATTTTATTTATTTATTCATGTACAAAAAGAATGAGTTTCAAGGTCCTTTCAGGATGATACTGTTGACATCAGCCTAGAATAGAATGCTGCTTCCTGGTCTTATTAAAACAAACAAGCATCTTGCTGATTGTTTTAGTAGAGCCAGTATTTGATTTAAAGTCACTATGGCATTGAGAGCACTTCTGGTTTATAAGCTCTTGCCCATCTTAACACATACTGCTGTAGTGAACAAGTGAATTTCTGTAAATTAGCACTCTCTTTTACCTGAGAAATTCACCTCTTATGTCTCTCTCTCTGGAAAATCTCCTGCCAAGCATTGGAAATATTGAAGCGACTAATTTCCAGGCATACTGTCAAAGTCCCCCATGCCTCTTGTGTGGTGGATATTTTGGGTTTTCTTGTGGCATTTTTTTAAGCCCATCCATATTACACCTCCAATCTCATAGCCAAAGGAAGCTTCTTAGGGAAATATTTCTTTGGGCTTTTGAAAACTTAAAATTTTGCAGTTGTTGAGTACCTCTCTCTGCAAAGCATCTTTTACTGCTTCCAAGCTTACAGTTCCTCACAGCTTTGGTATACAGGCCCTTTAAAACAGAATCTGTAAGCATTCTCTCTTTTGTAGTTCTAGAGTTCTTTCATGGGAGATTTTTTTCTCTGAGAGACTAACGAGTTCTTCTGTGAACATGTTCTTTTATGAACATACGGAGGTATGAATGGTAATATCCGTAGATTCCATAGGTTGCTTTCATGTCTTGTTGAATGATTTTGTTTGCTTACTTCATTATTGTTGTGCAGTTTATTTTCCTTTTTCTCTCTCTCTCTTTTTTTTTTCCCCCCAAGGAACATGAATGTAAATTAACACAGGAAATAGTGGCATTAATTGACAGGGAAATTGATCTTTTGTCAAGAGATGTGAAGGAAAGCAACTTGGAAGGACTGAGGAAAAGAATTTGCACATTATTTCTCCAGTATATCAAAACTCCAGAGTTTAACCCTCAAGTTGCTGGGTTACTTAAGGTATTATTTTTATTTTGCAGCCTGACATAGTGGTCACTGAACTAAGAGAAGGGGGATGGAAAATATTGAAAGCTTTTTTATTTTACATTTTGCTGTAGAATTTGTGGAGGAGTTTCTCAGAAATTAAAATCTAGCAAGTACATAGGTTTCACACAAATAAATTTATATAGTCCTGTTAGGAGGCATGGAGCACAGACATGGTCATAAGCACCTGACAGGTGGCTGGCAGCACTGAGAGAGCCTGGGAACTCTTGTGTCTGAAATAAAAAAATCTCAAAGTTATAAATGGTAGATCTCATGGGATGGTATCAGTAAAATGTAATAGCAAAGCAGTACCAATATACTGAGAGAGGAAGTTGTGTTTTTTTCTACTGGTCAAGAGGCAGCATGCTGTGCCTCCAGAAAGGAAGACTGTAGCCCATGTCAATGTCCAGCAAAATCTGTTCCAGGCTTCTGCTGCAGAATCAGTTGCTACCGTGTGTGAAGAAGATGTAGTTAGTTTTGTGTGAGTGCTTTTCTTTTCTGACTACATATTGCAAATAAACATATGATTCACTATCATATGTTGCTGCTCTAAGTAGCAATGTCTATTTTGTGTCTACCAGAAGAGCATTCCTCATACAGTGGTCAGTGTTGTCTCAGGAGTAGAGAATCTGTCAGATTTGGATGCAGATGTTTGATTTAGAGCCAACTAACAGCTAATGTTACACTAGGTTTATTAGCAGATGTCCCATAGCAGAGCCTGAAGATGATCAGTCTACTCAAACTGTCCAGTTACAGACTTGGTCTGTCTGCACAGACTACATTACATTCTTTTCAGAGCCCATGAAGGAATATGGGGATGGGGAGGTCACTATCAAGTTTAATCTATTTTCTTCCCCTGTGTTCTGGACATGTGGGCCTGATAATTTTGTATTATTATGCCAAAACATTATTATGCCCATATCTCAGGGTTTTATCTTTGCCATAAAGGGCAGATCCTACATGAATAATCAAATGTGGAGAATTTAGTTTCTGTTTTCTCTGTGTTGTCATCTTTCCAGAATAACTGACAATCTGAATATATAAAGCACCACGAAGAGCACTGGAACATAATTTTTAGGATCTTCATATAGCTTAAAAACGAATAAACTGATTTATGTAACTGATTTTAGCAAATGCAGTAAGAAAATACAGTTACTTTTGATATCCTATCCAAGAACAATCACAACACTTTATTGGGTATTTTAAAATAAATAATTCTAGCTTTTGCATATTAAAATACTTGCATGAATATATGGAAGACTTATGCTGACAGTGTTTGAGTAACATACAAGTAATACAAAGATACCCTGTAGTAAATAAACTTTTTTTTTTTTTTTAAATTTTTAGGTTCCACAAGATCCTTTAAAGCTTTATAAAAACGTTTACTTCTGTCATAGCTGCGAAAAGTACTTACCACCTACTGAGTTTCCCATTCCTGCAAGTTCCCACACCATTGGCAGATGTCGCTCGTGTTACCAGCTTGATAATGAGGCTCGGAAACGAGAAGCATATTTCAAGTACAGACTTATACTAGAAAATCTCAGGAAGTCTGAAGTTGATTATCAGGATGATAGTAAAATTGTTTTCTTAGTTCAGGTACTGTTGGAAAGAGCATTGCTACTCATAGTAAGCTATGTGACTTTGACTATATGTCCTCTATTTTGTGTATGTTGTGGACAGGTTGAGAAATGGGCTAAAAGCTACAGTTTCTTCCTGTAATATGGAATGTACCACACCATAAAGAAATAGCCCTTAAGCTCTTGAAGCAGAGGTGTACTTTAAAAGGTGGTTTGCAAGCTGTACACTAACAGAAGTCTAGCTGACAGGTCAAAGAATCAGATGTTCCAACAACTGTGCAAAAAGTGTATATGGGTATCAAGATGCTCTTTAACAAGTGATCATATGACATGTGCATAGAATTTTTTTTTAACCCAAACCTTTATTTGAATTTTTATATGGGTGCAGGACTTGTAGGATGAAACATGCTTATTTCCTTTTTAAACCTGTTTTCTATTTCAGCTTCCAGATATGCAGTACCTGATTGAGCACATCTGGAGCTGCCAGTCAGCTCTCAGTGCCTGCAGCAACCTGTATGATTTGGTTATGGTCAGGTGGGATAAGCAACATGAGTGGTCCCCATGGAACACTATTCTCCTCACTAAAGAAGAGGCAGATGCACATCTTAAGCTGTGTAACCTTCAGAAGGTAAATTTCAATGGGATTTATTTTTTACAGTATTTATGTTATGTTTTAATAGAATCTTGTGATTAATTATGTTGGGTCAAATTTGGTTGTTACACTTGTTTGTGTTTAAATTGGCTCATTGTGATTATTTAAATGATTGCATCTGTACTATTAAACAGAATGGACAGTAATCCAGAAGGCATCTGGCATGTACAGCTCATTCCATGTACCTGAACTCTCTTGCCCCAGTTCTCCCTCCTGAAATGCAAGAAGCAGAGTGGCCTCATCCATGCTGCCTGCTGAGAACACTGCCATGCATGGTCTCTTCCTTCAGATCAGATCAGACAAGAGCTAGGCTGGATGAAAAGCATACTAAAGACTAGCCATAAATACTGTGGCCATTGTGTGCCTGTGCTCTTGCACATTGCACATTGCTCTTGCACATTGCTCTGGCCTTATTAGTTTTTGGTCTTCTAAATTTCTCATCAAATAGAAGAATGCTTCCTTGTCTATTTGTTATAAAATTTGCCACTACTTTCTTACATAAATATCAGCAGTGTCCCTTACAATGTAACCTTACAGTTTGCATTTAAGCAATAGAAACATAATTTCTGTTCTGAGTTAAAACCACTTAGGACTGTGTTAAACTGATAATCAAATCACACAAATCCCCCCCTCAAATTCCATATCTAAACATGGTAGGCTATGAAATACCTCTCCATTGAACATAATATATTAAGAGTATTTAGTTTTGTAAGGCATAGGAGAATCCTGTGAGTTGTCTTTGTCCTGCACTTAATAATGGCTTATTAATCCTTTCAGTTTGAGGTTATTGATTTATATAAATAGTGATCTGCAGTCATTGCTGCCTAGTGTTCTTTTGTTTTGGGTGTTCTTAATTCAATTTTTAACACAAAATTTTTAACACAGAAATGGAGCTTCCACTGTTATATATTGCTCTTCTTTCTGGAATTCCTAAGAGCAAACTAAACAGAGGAAATTAATTGCCCTCTTTAAAGTCTTGCTTTATGGATTAAATATATCAGGGAATTCTAAAGGCAAAAGAAATTCTGCAATCCATTATATTTTGTGTGTGAGTGCCCAGTTTGTGTCTTCAAGCAGAAACATTTATGAGAGCTTTAGCTTTAGCAGGTAAAATAATTTTCAAGCTGGGAATCCCTTTATTGGCTACTCTCACTCACTGTGAGTCAAGAAGTCTATTCAGACAATCTGAATCTAGTGATGCTCCTCAGCACCCATAAATTTCTGTTACCAGCATTGTGGCAGGCAAAGATCCTGATTGAGCACTTCTCTGGTTTGATGCCTTCAGTCTGGATGTCGTAGACATCCAGAGTCTATGGCATAGACAAATGACATGACTATGACATAAAGTCATAGTCAAAGAAATGACATTAACTTGATTAGGTCCAGAGCTTCAGTGGATGGGGGAGTTAAGCTACACAAGCCTACATAAAAACCATGAGGTATTTTCATTAGCTTTTGCAACAAATATGGATGTGAATCAGTTGTAGTGAGGACTCAACTTTCTTCTTCAAAAAAAAATAAAGAGTGTGAAATAAAGAAAATGAGGTGAAGATAGAATGTTGTAAGTTGAATCATTGTTTTTCATTCACCAAAACAAAGAAGTCCTCTTAAGTAATTTGTTTAATAGCAGTTATTCATAGTGACTTTATTTAATAGCAGTTATTCAAAGTGATTACTACAGCAATAGCAAAAGGTTTTTTCAAGTAAATATTCTGGTTATTTGTTCCATCATCCAAACTACTAATAATAACTAAGAATTTGGGAAAATGTCACCACTGCATGCAAGTGCTGACTGAAATGCTGCAAAATACTTGCTGTCATGATTAGTTGAAAATAACAACTCTGATTCTTATCAAGAAAAGCCCCTACAGTCTTCACCCTGCAAATGTTGCTAAGTGTCACCTTACTTAATTTTCAAATGTGAGTACAAATGTTCTCACCTGAAATAAATAAATAAATAAATGAATAAATAAGTTTTATCTTTAATGGGTAAAAAAGTTTCTCTGGTCTTAAAACATGACTAATATTTCACAAGGAGACATTTTCACTACTGGCCCATATCTTTAATGGATAAAAAAGTTACTCCGGTCTTAAAACATGACTAATATTTCACAAGGAGTCATTTTCACTACTGGCCCATAAGATAGTACTATAGAACTACAAAATATTCCATTATGTATATATACAAATAAATTATCTGCCTTAGTTTATTAAAAGGTCAATATTTATAATGTGTAAAATATGTAGAAATGTTTATAATATCTAAATATGAAGCAACACATATATCTTTAGACATTTTAATTGTATTTATGGTATTTAATTTTTTTTTCAGACTTACGAAGCTCCATTTATTTACAGAATAGAACAAAAGCATATCCGGGCAAAAAACTACTTTGCTCGGATTCCTGCGATGTCATCATTTTTGCATAGAAATAACAAAGAGTCTAATGCAAATTCCGACAAAAAACATAGTTCTGTGAAGTTAAAGAAGTGAACTAAATTCTTAGATTTTAAAGAAATATACTTTTTCATCAATACCCTAATTGTATTACACGGATCAAAATAAACTTCTGAAGATAAAATAATTTGATCTCAATCAGTTAATTTAACTGCATTAAAGTTTTATAACCTCATTCAAAAAAAATAAAATGTTGTTAAAGAGCTTTGTAAATTCTCAGTTTTTAGAGCAATGATTATTTTTTTGTGTATTCCTGCATTGCTTGTAACATTCTGTCTGTAGTGTAATATTCTTGTTGGGCAAATCCTTTTAATTCTTTGTCACCCTTTAATTAGAAAATTAATACTATAGCACTGTATTAAATTTATTTTTCTTGTCTTAAGCACATAAGGCAGAAACCCCCTCAAACCCTGGATTCTTACAGATGAACAGAATATATATATAGCTTTCCAGATATAGCCACCTTGCCCTGCAAACATTTGTGCAAAAGAGCAGCTTTACATTTTGTAGCTCATCTAGATGGTCATAGTAGAACTGCCAGTATGTAATTATTGTATCCAAAATGTTGAAATTATTGTAATTATTATAATTTGAGTATTATAATTTAAATATCATAATTTAAAAGACACATTTCAGACTGTTTGAAATATGTTTACTTTTGAGTTTGTATTATTTGAAGGAGTTTGTATTATTTGAAGAAGTAAATTCTCCCCATAATTAAAAAAGTTTATGTTTGATCATAGTTACAGAGAGAAACATATGGTGTAAATTCAAAAATCCAACAGAAAGTTGCAAGGTTCTTCTTGAAACCTGTATTATAAGATGTGGTTTTGACCCAGTCTTTTGCTCCAACAGATGAAACTACCTAGGAAAAAGCAGTAGCACTTAAAAAGAGAAATAAGCACATATTTGGCAGCAAACAGCTGAAAACTGAATTTACTCCCTCAACAGAACATGAACTGTAGAATCAGTTTCTGGCTGATAAGTGCATTTTAACATCATTGGAACCTTTCCACTGATTTTACCATTAAATTCAGAATTTTAGTTTAATTAAGTTCTGGATTGTAGTTCAGTACTGAACTAATTGTAGAATTGCAGCACATGAGCATTCCAGCTGGCTCATGTGCTTTCTGACATCTGAGCCTTAAGATAGGAATGGCTGCTAAGTCTGAATTTCCCCCAGAGTGATAAAAGGAGTTTTGAAGTAAATTATGGGTTGAATGGCAATGAGTCACATAGATAGGAATCTGCCTCGTTATAATTTTTTTCCTTCCTTCTTAAGCATATTTTAAAAAAGATAATTTACAACTCCAGAAGGATGATTTAAAAAAAAGTAAGGAAATAGTTCAAACAAATGTGAAAAGCCAGTAGTCCATTGATTTCAATGCACTGTGGTGTTGGAGGTTTCTGGAATCCCAGAATCATTTAGGTTGCAAGAACCTTTAAGATCGAGTCCAGCTATTTACCTGACACTGCCAACTCCACCATTAAACCATGTCTCCAAGTTCTGTGTCTGCATGGCTTTTACATCCCTCCAGGTGTGGTGACTCCACCACTCCCCTGGGCAGCTTCTTGCAAAGCTTGACTACCCTTTCAGTGAAGAATTTTTTCCTATTATCCAACCCTCATCCAGGTCATGGGTAAGGACATGAATCAGGACTAGCCCCAGTACTGAGCCCTGGGGAGCACCACTGGTGGCTGTGTGCCGGATCGATGTGAACTCCATTCACCACCACCATTACCTCTTTCCTGGCAGTGCCATTTAGTCACACCATGAAAACTTTCGCATCAATAATTAAAAATTTGTGCTAGAAGTACAGTGAGTTGGATGCTTGACTAATATTTGGAACATACTTTTCCACAAAATAAGTATCTTCTAACTAATGTCATCCTTCAAATCAGTGTCCAAAACCCACTATTTTTAGGAGTGAAGAAAAAAGGAGAAAATATATGCAGATATATTTGCGAGCTAAATTTACTTAGTGAAGCAAATTAAAATCCCACTCAATAGGCTCTCCTCGTTCCTTTTTTTCAAAGCTTTTTTCACTTCAGTTGTTCCCAAACTGTGGTTTGCGGAGATATATTAAAAAGGAAAAGTCAGTTTGTTTTCAGTTAAAAGTTTGTTCATAAGTGATATGGTAATCTGAGATAAAACAATCTGGTTATGTTTCAAGAAGTTTTAAGACTGTTTCTGTAAGGCAGAATACAGAGTATACCCACCAACTGTGCGTGTCACTGTGTGTGTTGGAAGCACCCAGCAGTGAAGAGAAGGCAAAGCTCAGGATGTGACGGCGATCGGAGCACTGCGGAACCCGGGCAGAGTCCCGTGGTTTGATTGCCACAGCCGTGGGGAGGAACAGGAAGTGAGCGTAGAAACCATGTGGCTGTGTCCCACTTGTTGCCCAGAAATGTTTTGTACAAACCAAGTCCACCTCCTGCCAGCAAATATTCCACACAATGCAGCTACACAGAGTGGGTCACAGTCCCACCGACAGCACTTTGCACAATAGTGATTAATAAGGTATAAAATGTACCTCAATTTCGTACCTCAGTGGGGGATGAGAATTTGACACAAAATTTTAAGGAACAGATTGACAGGCTTGTCTTTCTCATCCTCCACAAAAAGGATGCCTTTTGGTGAGTCTTGGGTCATCAGTTATGGTTAGTATTGACACAGGAAATTAAACAATATTGTTGCAGCCATATTGTTAATGTCATATTCTGCAGCAGCTGCTTTTGTCACCAGCAATCCCAAAGAAGCTACATTCAATAAACCATGGATTTGTGAATGAACCCAGCTGGGTCTTCTGATGTGATCAGACCTGCAGACTATTTGTGCATCTGATGTAGGGCCTAGGGTGATGTTTTTGTAAGAGTGTGTGAATTTGTTAGTGTGTCAAATATTGTCCTTCTGCAAAATTGAATTTTATTGGAAATTCTGCAATTCCTGTATTCTCTCCAGGTGCTTCTGTTTCTACCTCTGTCTTTGAGGTCTGGTTTGCTGTCTTACCTGTACACACCCTTAAACAGACACACACACTGCCTTGTTAAAGGGAACAGATGGGATTTGTAATATATCTCTGAGGTTAAGAGGAAAAAGTACATCTAAATTCTGTGTTATATAAAGGTAACATGGAGAAGAAAAGAACATGACAATGTTTTATTGCTACCCTTAAAATTATTTTTTTTCTGAGAAATCAGATTTCAGATTGAGTTGATGAACAAATTGCCTTATATTAGGCAAGCACACTATAACAATATACTGTGATTCAGGGAAAATGGATTTAAGTGATCTGGCTACATGTGCTCAGATTTAGATATGCATGTCTTCTGACCTCTCTTTGTGTAATCTTGTACAGTTTTCACTGTGCTTCCTTATTTTCCCCTTTACACAGCTCATTTTAACATAGCTCATAACTTCTTTTGTGCATGATCTCTAACATCCTGTTCTGATGGTGAGGAAGCATTTGTGCCCAGAGCCAAACATGTGCCGAGGCTGCTGCCGCCTAATGTAGTCACAAGGTGTAGAAACTGCTCAGTGTTTGGCAGGCACAAAAAGCGTCCCAGAGCAATTTGCTTCCGGGCATGAAGGAATTCTCTAAGACTGTTTTGTTCTTGCATGAGTCTTGTGAAATACTGACGTTGTTCACATTCTGCAGTGACTATAATTTGCCCCTGACTTAAGATATTTCTGATTTCCGGGGCAGCATTGCTCCATGCAAAAGACAGCTTAACAATTCTGTGTTTCAGTGGCTCTGAACGTGCCATTTTCTCTCTCTCTTCCTTCTTGCTGAAATCTGCAGTTTGTTGCAGATTTCAAACCTGTCAACACCCGAATGTGTGACGCCAGATCTCAATCATGTGAAAAAACTAAGCCGAGGAACGTGATAATATGTAGCAGGGGAGGAAGATAGAAGTTCTGCAGAATATATTTTGTGCAGCACGGAAAACTTTTCTGTAAACTCCATTTTGAAGTTATATAACTGTAATCAGCCTGCACAGGACAGGAGTTTGGACTTCATGACTCTCATGCACTTGAAGGTTAGAGGAAACTGACAATGCTTTCACTGCAGAGTCTTTTACGAGCTGTTGAAATCACAAACATGAAAGCATTAAAGACACGAGTAACTCCCAAGCTCAAGCGAAGGAAGTTCGCGTTCTGAAATTCCCCCGGGTGTTGGAGAGCGGCGTCGGCCGCGGGCGGGCGGGGTCCGGGCAGCGGCCGGGCGGGATCGGGGCAGCGGCGGGGCGGGATCCGGGCAGCGGCGGGGCGGGATCCGGGCAGCGGCGGGGGGGGAACCGCAGCCATGGCTCGGCCGTGCCCTGCTGCCGCCGCCCCGCTGCTCTGCGCCCTCGCCCTGCTGCTCCGCACCTCCCTGTCCGCGCACCATGTGCCGATGCTGCTCTGGTCAACTCAGAGGTAAGGAAGGGATCGAATGGAAGCGTGTCCCTGCTCATGCTCCCGCTCTGTGTGTGTCTGCACAGAATGTGTAAGTCAGCTATGGGCAATACAATTATCCAATAAGTGAATTTGCACCTCGGCCGTCAAACCAGCCAACAGATGATTTTACCCATTTTTATTTATAGTTTTAGTGCTCTAAGCTGAGCAAGAAATAAATAAATTCTGTAAACTAATCTGAAGTAGATGTGCTTTATTCACCCTAAAACATCTTTGACCTCTGCTGTTACAGATGTTATAGCTTAAAGCCACAACATAAGGCAGTGACACAAAAAAGAGCTGACCAAAAACTCTTGTAGTTTTCTAAACCTTGGATTTCCTAAATTCCGACCCCTGACTTTTCACTTTAATGTTCATTTAAATACAGGTTCTTAAGTACATTGCTGTATATATATATGCATCAGATGTTAGAAACAACTGTAGTCTTGACAGATCCAGAGACACTTGACATTCAGGGTTTTGCATATACTTATAAATAGGACTTTGAAACTGCTTTGGAAGAACCAGGTATAGACCTCTTTCTAACCAACCAGGAATTTTATTCATGATCACTTTAAGGATTTGTACCATTACTTGGGATTTCCAGAAATATGGCAGGTTGGGCAATGCAGTAGCTTCAGGTGGATACTGAATATTTTAAGTTGTCAGAAAAATATAGGCCACTTATTAACCACCTTTGCCATATGTTTATTCATCTTTTATGGATTTCCAAAGCCTGAAATTTTGCATATGGAAATCTGCGTGTTTTGAAAAAGTTTGATTTTATAGCTTTTCGCTTTGTTTTCTTTCTTTTCTCCCCCTAAAAGAAAAAAAACTTTTCAACATCAAGGCAATTTTATATTCAAAATACTTAGTAATTCACCATTATATAAGACAGGCACTTATATGAGTGTATTAACCCTGTGTAATACCCCTGTATTTAAAAGCAAAGTAAATGTTGGAAAGCACTGTTCTTAGGTTAAAAGTGATTCTAAGCATTTAAGAAAAGATCAGTGCTTCCTTTGTCCTACTTCCTGGTTTATAGTAAAAACATACCTGCTGTATATATAAACAAGATCTTATCACTTAATCCCATGTGGACATAAAAGCAAACTTTCCATCAAGATGTAATTAGCAGCTTGTTCTACTGCAGATTTTTCTGGTTTATACAAATCTAGAGCAGAAAACCAGGATACTGGACTGGGTAGACAGTTTCATGTCTCCAGGAATACAACCTTTTGTGGAAGTATTCCTCCAACCATGGTATTTGCATTTTGAAAGGTAAAGTTCTTGTAGGGCCGAAATTATTTCTGGTCAAGGTCTGTGAAGCAGCTGAAAATAAGTTTTTTGTTATTTTATAAAACAATGTAACACTAACAGCAACTTCCTGTTGCTAACCCCTAACTGTGCTTTACATTTGGTGCTTCGCAGTGATGCAAGATTTGCAGTGTGTCATCCACAGGCCTACAAAATTTGGAAATTACAATTAAGAGTCTTAGCAAAGTTAACTACAGAATTGCAGTAATTATCTATAATATCTATATCTATAATCTAGAAATTATCTATAGTATCTATTATCTATAATATCTATGGATATCTATTCACTCTGTGAATAGGAATATGTCCCACCAGTATAAAAGTTTAGCGATTCATTAGTCCACAGAAGTTCTGATTCACTGATCTATTCCATCACCCTTCCCCAGGTTATCTGTTAGGATTTGGTATTGAATAATTGAAGGATACTAATTTAGAACTAGCCAGTGTTTGCCAAGCCATGTCTCAGGACAGCTGTATTAGAGAATGTAACAGTCTCTTTTATGCATTATTACTATACTGTATTCATGCTGTTAAAGGTAATGTTAGAGGCCAGATAGAGGTGAAACCTACAGCTGACAAACACATGCAGGGCACAAAGCAACAGGGGGTATCAGTTCTCACAGAGACATTAGGAAATCAAATACCTCTTTCCTCTAGCAAGTAAAATGCAGATCCCTACTCGGAGAAAAGTGGTTTTTTTTTAAAAAAAAAATTCTTTGTCAATTCAACTAGGGAATAACTCTATGTCACACTGTCTTGTTTTTCACAAAAAAATATATTACTGGATGTTCTTCAGATAACTTTGGTGTGGAAAATTTGACCTTTATTTTAAATCAGCCTTTAAACTAATATTCCCTGGTTGGGTTTTTGAAGTAGGGAAGGTTGAGAGGCTCTTCTTGCATATGATACACAGAACAAATTTGATTTAGCCATTTTGGACTAATATTCAGAAGAATTTCTTTCCCTCCACAGATAAAGAGAAAGAGTTTGATAAATAAATTCGTTAAAATTAATAAATTCGTTAAAATTAGCTTTTGTGATTGCCCCCTCATGTGTTTGTTTTAGGAATGATTTTTGCCTACAGGCTTTTAAAATATATTACTTCCTTTTTTTATGCTACACTTATATGGGGAAAATAATCCTATTCTGGTAAACCCAGGTTATAAGTGACTTTGAGAAAGTGTTAATGCCAGTTAGTAGAATTGCACTGTTTCCTAAACTACAGGGTCTTTAGTGATAAATCTACTGAAAGAAAGTGTAACTAGAAAGGAATTTTTTTTTTGCTATAATTTTATTGGATGCCTATGGAGACATTGAGTGCTAGCATGAAAGCTATTTTACTTCTCCTGAGCAGGGGAAAACATGATTTCTTACATAGTAATCACAAGGTGACTGATAGAGACAACTGACAAGAATAACTTGTGGAAAAGAGTTCTGAAGCCAGCTACAAAGCAAAAATGTAATCATGAGTTAGACTGCTAGAAACCTTGTTGTCTTCCCATGAGCCCTTCGCATGGGTCCAGGCACAGGAAATCTTGAAATCTTTGCTTCCATCAACCTAATTGCTCAAATTCCAGAAAGAATACTGTTCCGGAAAGAACATCATGTTGTCATGTCAGAGCAGTGAGGTATAAGAAAGAAGCAAAATATTAAGCTAAGCTTCCTTTCCTCACTTTTCTTTAGGGCATTGTTTGACTGTTGGAGGAAAGAAGAGCAGTTGAGTTTTAAGTTTCCTCGAACTTAAAGCTTCCTTAGGATTCCTTAAAGCTGTGTGCTCCTTCCTGCACACATACATCAGCAGAGATGCTTGTTTGAGCCCCGCTGGTGCAGTGGCAGGGAGTCCCCTGTGCTTGGCATGGGGATGGCTGTAGGAGGCTGTGTGTCTCTGGACACAACACTTTGTGTGAGCAGTCAGTAAGAGCATCACTGTGTGTGTCGGCCTGCGCCGGTTCCACACCGTTCATCCGTCACTGAGGTGAGAGTGCAGTGGGATGAGATGCTTGGTTCAGGGAAGCTCATCCTCGGTGTATCCACGAGCCCCTGGCACTCACAGATCTCCATTTCACCCTGCAGATCCCAGTAAAGCATCCAGTCATCCAGTAAAACGTCCTGACCAGGCAAGGAGGCTGGTGGGGGCTGGAGCACAGGTCTTGTGAGGAGTGGCTGAAGGAAGTTGGGGTGCTCAGACTGGAGAAAAGGGGGCTGAGGAGAGACCTTATTGCTCTCTACAACTCTCCTAAAGGAGGCTGTAGCCAGGTGGGGTTTGGTCTCTTCTCCCAACTAGCAAGTGATTGGATAAAAGGAAACAGCCTCAAGTTGCACCAGGGGAAGTTTGGGTTGGATATTAGGAAAAATTTATTCACTGCAAGTGTGGTCAGGCATTGGAACAGGGAAGTGGTTGAGTCAGCTGGAAATGTTCTAAAAACGTGGATGTTGCACTTAGGCACGTGGTTCAGTGGTGGACATGGCAGTGCTGGATTGACAGTAGGACTTGATGATATTGAGTCAGCTGGAAATCTTCTAAAAACACGTGGATGTTGCACTTGGGCACATGGTTCAGTGGTGGACATGGCAGTGCTGGATTGACAGTAGGACTTGATGATTTTAGAGGTCTTTTCCAGCCTAAATGTTTCTGTGGTTCTATTTCCTGTATAAACCACACTGGGAATATTGTTGCCCCAAGCAGACAACAACAGCTCCCTCAGTGAAGGGTGTAGCCTTCCTTACTGCCATGCATAGTGCTCAGCAAACTGTTAAAAAAGCAGCAAAATAAATGCATGCAAAATATTGTGAATATAAGTATTAGGCAAATGCTGCATTTTAATAGAATTATTAATCAACTGATGTAGATTTTCTTTATGATGATGAAGTTACTAAAGTTGACTGCTTAAAAGTTAAAAAAGTGTCACAAAAGGTGTTTTCAAGGTTAGATAACTAACAAGAACTGCTTCAAGGAACAGGGAATTTCTTAGAAGCAAGTATGCTTTAAAAGAGGATCATTAAACTTCTGAGGTTTTGAGTTCACAGCAAAAGCCGTTATCATTGTGCTGCTTCAAATAATTTCATTTTGTTTGATGTGCTTTTGTTACCTTTTTGTCTTAATTGCAAGTCCCCAAAGCTTTCAAAAGTTTCATTTCTTTTTTCTAAGTTTAGGTATGAAATTATTTATTTAGTTTTGGGTTTTTTTTTTAAATAAATATACCAAGATATTCAGTGCCATTTTCTTTTACACAAGCCATTTTTTATCATCTCATAATTTGTTCTATCTGCTTTTTCTTTAATATCATTAGTATTTTGATGTGGCCATGCAAGGCACAAAGTCAGTATGAAAGTCAGTTCCTGAGGAGTCATTCAGACTTTTGGACTTTCTGTGTTTTCAAATATATTCATTTAAAAGATTATACTTAATTTTTCTGAATTGCGAGGTTTGTCTTCTCTGAAAAGTTGAGGCATGCCTGTTGAAATTGCTCAGTTGTTTATGTTCATAAATATAAGTTAATATGGATTTCCACACACAAATTAACAAAGTGAAGATGCTGAGTAAAACTAAGAAAATATCAGATAATTGCAACCAATAAAAAAACATTTCCTTCATCTCAGCAAGATTTAATTCTAAAACTTGTAAAGTGACAGGCAAAGGTTCTACTAGAATTTAATTTTCACATCTCCAGCACATTGTCCTGAAGGAGTCTTCCATGTCCAGATTTTGCTCTAATGCTTTCCCAAAGCCCAGAGTCCAAAGTGAGATGGGGATCTCCTGGTGCTGCAGGACTGTGCTGGTTTGCTCTGCCATGGGTGCAATTTCACGCTTTCAATTCAATTTCAGCAATCTTC
This sequence comes from Passer montanus, assembly GCF_014805655.1. Lineage (NCBI taxonomy): Eukaryota > Metazoa > Chordata > Aves > Passeriformes > Passeridae > Passer > Passer montanus. The sequence goes on from NW_024371037.1 coordinate 6,530,960, forward strand.
ATTGGAATTACAGGGAAGACTTGGAGTGCAATTTAGATTTTCTTTATCCAAAAAACAACGTTGAACTCCACATATGTGTTCATTAACCCTGTTCTGTCCCATTTTAAAGGGCTGCAAAGGTTGTTCTCATTCATAAAAGCTTGCTGTGCAATGGTCATTTGCAAATTGCTTTGGGTTAGAAAATTTAACTTTTATCTCAACTTGATCAAATTGCAATCAATAATAAATGATGTTAGAGCACACAATAATTGCCTATATTTTACTCATTGTAGTTAGAACCAGTTAGAGTGTCAACCTGCTTTCTTAGGTTTTAGCTATGGTTGTGTACCTGGGCAGAGATGGAAGATTAAACATCAAGTTCAATTTGTTTTTCCGAAGACAATTTTCATTGGTCAAAACACCTAGGATGAAAATGCTCATAAAATGTTTCATCCCTACAGACCCATGTTACATACTGTTAAAATCCCAATGAGGCGTTGAAAGAAAAATGCCACCTCTTGTTTTGCCCGTTTCCTGTAGAAGCAGAACTAAATAGATGAATTATTTCTCGGTCCAGTCCTCATAGTGACAGGATGGCAAAAGAGTTGTAAGCTGGGTGCTTTGAGTCGTTCCGTTCAGAAGAGCTCCTGCTGCTGGAAAGGTGGCTTTTCTGAGCGGCGTCGGTAGAATGATTCCTTCATCATGAAAACCTTAGGAGAGAACCTGTGTACAATGGCACTGTAAGACACTTCTACTAACAAAAGTTCTATAAAAAAATACTAGTTAAAGACAACTTGTGATCTAGTCTGAGTTCTACTCCTCCATCTGTCAGCACTGCAAAGTGTTTTGGGAGTCGGGATGCCATCTGGGAATTCTCTCTGAATGTTTTCAATGTATTCTCCTTCACTGCACTTAGAAAGTAACTTTTTATGAAAAGATGCAACTCTGCTGTTGTACACAAACAAGAAAATAGAGAGAGACATTACCCCTCTGTAATACAGCCAATTTGATACAGGCATAAACAAGCAAATTCCTTATCTCTTGAGTAGAATGAAAGTAAACTGAACTGCAAAGTTGATCTTAAGCGAAAGATGATGATTTCATTAGCTGCTGCTGCATATTTAAAGAAAGGTGTCATTATTGGCAGAAAATTCTACAGAAAAAGGAATTATTCTTTTGTAGATCGCAGTGGAATCCAGCGACTGCAGTGCATGGAGGACAAGTTGTCTCAGCAGAGGAGCTGACAGCACTCTTGCAACCTCTTTTTACCCAGAACTCCAGAAACCTCATCTTGTTCCTGCAAGACAGGGTATGTAAACCATTTTTTTTCCTCACCAATACTGAGCACAAGTCTGTACCTAAATAAGATGCCATGGCTCCTTCTTACCAACCTGCTCTCTTTGTTTTTCAGCTTAGCATAGATGACTTCACGTACTTCAGTGAATCCTATGGCAACAAGAATCCATTTCAAAATGTTCAGGCAAGCATTTATCTCATTTATTTCTTTATGTGCAGTATTTAAAAATAAAAAGAAAGATGTAAGAGAGATGCATAGAGAAAATAACTTGGAAGAGGGCACTGAGTTGCAGAAGTTTTCCTGTTTAAATTATTGAGATTATTCCAGTTTAAGGAGATGTTTTAAAGGAAATAAAGTGAGTTTGCAGATACATGCTTTGTAGCTATTTTATTTTTAAAGACTGAGTTTTCACAATTCATCATAACTGACAAAATTGTTCTTAAATATGCTGTAATTTTCTATTATAAAATACAATATAAACTTCCAGACCAACACCCTAGAATTCTGTTTTGAAGCCATGGGAAGAAAAGAACTTCTAGGAACCAGTAATTTTTTTCTTATTTTCAGAATTTAATACCTATTTTGTTTTTACAGAAATTAAAGCTCATTCTGGGAGTTAACTGTTTTGTATTTTTATTAAGTTAATATATCATTAGATGCCATATTGCCTTAATCTTCACGAAAAAAATAATGATAGTTGAATAACTTGAAGTAAACTCTAGGCACAGAATTTAAGATGGAATCATCCTGACTCAGTCAACAGCTTCAAGTTTTGTCCTCTCTAAGAAGGTTTATAGATTTTGTGCAGAGCATCTATGGTTGTACTTACATGACAGTTTATTGAAATGTGATTAGACAAAATGTTCACTTGTGGAAGTCATGAAGACATTCCTGGAGGCAGTGCAGGATGAACAGAGCTATTAGTAATGTAAATGGTGTTAGAGCACACAAGGAAGTGTAAATTCCCAAGCACCACACAGCAAGCAGTATATGTAATTAAATACATAAATATTCACATAATACCTGTCTCTACATCTAAGAACCTCACATTTTCCTTGTATAAGTGGAACTGGAGATATTAATCTCTTTGTCATATAACAGCATTTTAATGCTGATGCTGGAAGAGAAACAATTATTCAGAGTATCTACATGAGTTTTCTGAGGAGTGAATGGGAGTCGTAATAATCTGTACTGTAAGGATCAGTGGCTGTGTCTGCAGGCAGATGCACTGGTTCTTCTCTCCTATGTCTTACCTTCTCAGGGTTTAACATGTCTGCAAGGCTGTGTCCAGAGCAAATTTTTGTTCCTGCCTGACTACAAAACTGGTTAAATTTCAGCTGTTTGACATGTATTGCAATGCATGACATTGCAAGTTCCTAATAATGTGGTGGGTCTTATTTAAGCAGGCCCTCCACGTTTAAGAGGCATATCAAAGTACTTAAAACATTCTTCTTTGCCTTGTAATCAGGACTCCATCAGCACTGTAGATAGAGATTAAAGGCTTTAAAGTCTAGAGATAAGGCCAGAGACTGATGGGTTTAGAAATCAGGTGTCATACAAGGGGATTGGTGACCTAGTGAGGGCTGGGAAGGAGGTCCTCAGCTAAACAAAAGGTCGTATTTAAGTAAATCTTTGTCTGTATCTGGCAGGTCAAACACTTACACCCAAGTATTTAACAATCTGAATAAATGTCACCAACTGGTCTTTTTCTGACTTTGCCTCTGTTCCCTCTCTGTCTTGGATCTGAAAAGTTTTTTCCATATTATGGCTTCTTTAAAACTGGAAAGTTTATTTTTACAAATTGCTCACCTTAAGTTCAGCACCTCCTACATTTATTCTGTTGGATTTGACAATCTTAATGCTTTTCCAGTGTAGTTTGATGGAGGTGAGATGAGTGAGTTTATACATCTCATTTTCTTTCAGTGAGTGAGTTTATACATAGATGTATAAACTGCATACTACCTTTTCAGCTGGGTGCCCATAGAGAGAGTTTTGTCAATATCTATTGCATAGGATTTAGTTCTCAGGACCAGAAAAGGAATTTTATAGTCATCCATATTGGCATAATAGAGTCTACAAAAATTTGCTGGGTTGTTATTGTATTACTTGAACTCCATTTGAGATACTTTGGGTAAGAAATCAATTCTTAATCATGCTATGAAAGATTGCAACAATGCTCACACATCACAGGACAAAGTGAAAGTCGGGTCTGAATTTTCTCACTGGGGAAATTAGAATCCTTGATGCTGCATAATCTGAAGGTTTTTACCTACACAGTCTATATTATACAAGTGATGAGTGAAGCTAAAATAAATGTTCCATTGCTCTCAAGCATCCTCCTTTATGAACCTCAGAAATGCAAACTTATTCATAAACCTAAGTTGGAGATTTCATTTGGAATGTATAAGAGCATGTAACAGCATGTGTTCTACAAGAAGAAAGTGTTATTCGAAAAAGAGTTATAGACTTGTAAACCCCAGAAACATTTGCAGATATTTGATTTGTTCAGCTGCATTAGCAGCTGTTCTGAGATTTTGGTATCAATGGGTTTGCATGCAATAAAAGAATCTTATTCCAGAAAATACAAAGGGAATCTTATAGATAGATCATTTATCTTGAACTTTCAAACAACTTCTAAATTAAATAATAAAATACAGAGATTAGCATTTGGGGAACTTGTTTCTCAAGAAGTCACCTACCCTACAGACTATTTTTCTTTAATATTAGCTTTGGCTTTCCCTAGACAATGCTCAGCTCCTTAGAACTGCAGTGTGTATTAACACACTCCAAATAGTGACCAGCTGTGCATCTGCATAATTATGACTGTAAGTCATTGGCACTTGTAGTCTGATAACTCCATCCTATCTTCACTCAGAGGTCATAGACTGAGCAGTACTATTTAGTCACGTGTGATACACAAGTTCTAATAAAATTTTCACTGTCTTTATTTTCTTTCTTTTAGTTTTATTATATTATTTTTTGACAATGGAATCTGCACAGAACTGCATAATAATCAAGATAAAAGTTCATCATAGATTTATTCAGTGACATGATGATGTTTTGTTCTCTATCCTTTTCTAAAATACTATTAATATTTAATTTTTTTCAATCCTGGTCGCTATCAGCGTCTGAATTACCATTTTCAAAGGGCTGCTGTAATTCTCAAGGTTTCATTACTGAAGGGTAATACTCTGAGTCTAATACCTAATGTTGTGTATGTAAAATTAGGTTTGTTTTTCTGTCACCCTGTACTGTGCTAAAATCAATTTACATTGAATCTTATCAGTTACTCAGTTGACCAAGAGGCTGTGCCAGAAGCTGCTTCTGTAGTTCATCAGTCAGCCACTGCCTTTACTAACCTGAAAAAAATCAGCATAATGAGCAAGTCCCATTAGCTCAATATTTATTTTTTATCAGATAGTTTAGGAGCGTGTGGAACAGAACAGACCCTAGTGCAATAACACATTCTTTTTTTATACCCCTTGCTTGCTCAATCTTTATCCATTCTTTAGCTACCTTCATGTGAAGACTACCTCTCTCTCCAAAGCAGCTCAGTTTCTTTAGTAGTGCTTGCTTCAAGGCTCTGGCAAATGCCTTGTGTGGGTCCAAGGAGACTGTACCATCTAGAGCTTCCTAGAGTACATGGCTATTGACTCCTTCAGATATCTTCAGCAGAACTGCTAGGCAAAACTTTCTTGTGAAGGCCACATCAATCTTTTCCCCATCCTTTGTTATAGTTATAATCTGTATTTTATTCTTTGGAATGCTTCCTCCCATTCTTGGACTTCAGGTTTTCTTCTTGACAGTCCCTTGGATCTGCCTGTAGCCCTCAGGAAAAAAAAAAATTGGTGTCATGTTTCCTACTAAGGAGTACAGCATGGGGTTTTTTTCAACAACACTTCCTGTAGTTGCAACATACTTTATCACATAAAGTACATCAGATCAATTTTCATTAAAATTATAACTTACAGGTTTATGCATACATTTGAAGGACATGGTTACAGTGTAAGAGTTTGTGGGATAGATAATAATTGGAAAGTTAAAATTAAACCTTCCCCTTCTCCTTCTTTTCCCCTTCCTCTCTCTCCTTGTCTCTCTCCTGTTCCTGTGTGGTTTCCTTTAGCAGAATGCAAAATCAGGTATTTCTCAACATCTTCTTCATTCTCCACCCCCTTTTGGAGTTTTCATGGTTTCAACAAGCAAGGTAGCTGAAATCCTAAAGTGTGTAAAGCAACATATGGGTATTGTAAAGAAAAGTGCACAATTGCCAAATGCCAAGAAGGACAAAGAGGCGTGGGATCAGATTGTCTGCCTGAGGCTGTTGAGTTGGTATCCAGCTGTGTCTACCCTTCAGATGAAAAGCAGCTGAATACCAGTGGCTGGAAGCTGAGACAGATGGCAGTGCAGCACTAGTTAGGAGCAGAGGCACAATTAAGATATTACCAAGTAATAATACATTTTATATCTTATTCTACATTAAATGAGTAATCTTCTTAATATCCTTGGATGAAATGGCTGTTGCCATTCTGGCTCCTGCTATGGGATAAGGGATTAAAATATTGAAAATAAAACAAAATCATTGAATTGATCAGAATTTGAGGTCTAAATTCAAAACTGTAAACAGATCAAAATTAAGTGTTTCATCTTTTTTTGCAAGGAGGTGCTAAAAACACTACTCAAAGAACCATACACAAGATCAGTGCTTTCTGCTCTATTTTAATTTCTGCACCCATACTTTGAGTAAGCATAGATCAGTGCTTTCTGCTCTATTTTAATTTCTGCAGTTACTTTTCTCTTCGTTTGGTAAATCAGATAATGTCATTTTCCTACCTTATGAGCATCTATAGAAATATGAAAGCCTTTGCCTAGGAAGGATGATGTGAGCAATTAGACAGAATTAGAGACCAGGTCAGAAGAGCAGTCACAGAACAGACAAAAAGGAAAAAATTAATAATAGGAGAAAAGTGTTAGGAACACCATAACACTTGCATGGGAGGGAGGGAGAGAGACTGTAACAGCTTGAAGATCTCTATGTTGAATCAAGTGACAGACTTAATCTGGATTTAAATGTGGAAAATACAAAAGCAAAGTTAACAAGCTGTAAACTAGGACTCAATGAAAAAATATCTTCTAGTATTTATATTTGTATTGGGTTTCTGTGGCAAGACTGGTAGTGGGTGGGCTACAGGGGTGGCTTTTTTGAGAAGCTGCCAGAATCTTCCCCCATGTCCAAAAGTGTCAGTGCTGCAAGAGGGACCCGCCACTGGCCAGGGCCGAGCCCGTCAGAGACAGTGGCAGCATATTTAAAAAGGTGAAGAAGTTACTGCACAGAAGCAATTGTGTTTCAAGAAGAGAGGAGTGAGAACTTACCAGAAACCAGCACCAAGGTCAGCACAGGAGGAGGGGGAGGAGGTGCTGCAGGCAGCAGAGCAGGCGGAGATTCCCCTGCAGCCGTGGTGCAGCCCGTGGTGTGACAGCTGTGCCTCTGTAGCCCTGGAGGTACACGGGGGAGCAGAGATCACCTGCACCCCATGGAGACCCAGTGCCAGGAGAGGTGGGTGCCTGAAGAAAGCTGTGACCTGCTGGGAAGGCTCCTGGCAGGACCCCAGGCTGGAGCAGTCTGTTCCTGATGGACTGCACCCCATGGGAGAGACCCATGCTGGAACAGTTCATGAAGAACTGCAGCCTGTGGGAAGGACTCTCCTTGGAGAAGTCCATGGAGGACTGCAGGGGCAGGGGAAGAGTATGAGGAGTCCTCCTCCCAAGTAGGAAGAGGCAGTAGACAATGTGTGATGAACTCACCACAGACCCCATTCTCTGTCCCCTTCTCCACTGCAGGACAGGAGGCAGAGAGTCATGGGTGATGTTGTGCCTGGAAGAGAGGGGTGGGTAGAAGGTCTTTTTGAGTTTTATTTCTATTGTCATGCTCTGATTTGATTGTTAATAAGTTCAATTAATTTTCCCAAGTCAAGATTGTTTTTCTTGTGTAATTGGTTAGTGAACTCTCCCTGGCCCATGAACCTTTTATTTTCTCTCCTTTGTATAGCTGAAGAGGGAAATGATAGAGCAGCTTTGGTTGGTATCTGGCATCAGGCCAGGGTCAACCCACGATAACATTAAATACAGGCTACATTAATTTTGATAATTTTCAAATCTTCATCTTGGATTTTGTTTCCCCAAATATTTCAGGTTAATTTTATTATCAAGGAAAAAGCTTGGAAAGATGTTTTTTGACTATGCAAGTTTCAAATTTAAAGAATGAGAATGTGTTTCAATTAATTTCATTCAAGTATCTGTATCAGGAACTCAGCTATTAGATTTGTAAATAAAGTGGATGATACTCTGATGCTTTATCTGAACTAATTCAGCCTGAGATTTATAATTAGTACTTTGAGCAAAAAGGTGGCAAGTATGACATGAATTTTGCTTGTGTGTGTTTGGAGGCTCTGCAGAGCCTGAAATCTGCAGCCTTTTTAAATTAATAATTAAAAATTAGACATTTTTCTATACCATGTGCTGTACCACCAGGATGTACACAAATGCAGGATGTTTTTTATTCAAAGTATGACTTAACTGAATGGAGCTGCTGGAACTGGAGGTGCCTGGCACTGATCTTTCTCACATCCAAGGGCATTTAGTTAGAGTCATCTGAGCTTTGCTTCTGGCAGTGTTCATAACAACTACACTCTTAGCTTGAGAACTTTTACATCATCTAGCTCTCCTCTTCCACCATACATGTGGAAGACAGTAAAAATTTGGTGTTACTGAGTGCTTTAAGCTTGCTGCAAGAAAGTTCAGGAGCAGCCTGCAAGCCATCATCAATCAAACTGGTGAGAATTCATATACTGTTTACAGTGGAGGTCCCTCACCTTGAATGTTAAATTAAGGTTACATTATAAAAAAATGTTGTGTTAATAATTAAGCAACTGAATATTAAGCAAGTAAAAAAACATCTTGTAAATTTTTACAGGAAATTCTTCAGTCTTCTCCTTCATCTTTAGTTTTGCCAGCTGTTGACTGCAAGGCTACCAGGTCTCTTCTGAAGGTTCTTCAAGAATCAGGAGATTGGAAGTTAACAAATGTAACTAATCTCAATGTCTCTCAGCTGGAAGTGAATGCATCTCACCAAAATTTACTGGTTGTTGAGCTACAACCACTTACCAGGTAGGGGCTTATCATGAACAGAGCTGACCCACATGTGTGCATGACTTTTAGAGCTTTTGAAAATGTCAGTTGTATTCAGGAAATTAAAAAAAAAAAACCAAAACAACAAAACAAAAACAGAGTGGAAGCTTGTAGGGCTATTAAAATTGTTTCTCTTACAAGGAAAAATTCAGTGTTTCTCAAAGTCCCCTGATAAGCTTACCAGGTATACTAGATGAATTATGTTGAGAAAGGCAGTCAGGCATTCCTATTTTGTCTGCCTCATTATATGAACAAAGGGGCAGCTAATAAAACTAAATGGCAACACACTTTTTAGCAGAAAGGCTCAATTATTTTACTTGACACATGATTTACCTGCAGAATTAATTGCTAGAAGGCATTCCAGGGGTCAAAAATACTGACAGGATAAACAAGCAAGCAAATAAACATACAGACAAACCTGAAGCAAAAAAACAGCCTGATTTTCCATTGCTATGGAAGGAAGAGGAGGACTATAATTCTCCATGTTTCCATCTCTATGAGGGCTGTGATCTAACAGAGAAAGGGAGGGGCTGTTCCTTCAGGTGAATGTATATTTAGAAAATATAAGGCATGGTTGCTGAGCTCCTTCTGCTTACTCTTCTTCCCAGCTGGTTACTTGGGCATTTGTACCTGTTGGTGTAAGGTGCAGATATCAATGTGTCCTAAACAAATGCAATTCTAGCTGTCACATCACTACACAAAAAGAGGCAGTTTTAAAGAGCTCCTGTACAAATGTTAAACAAGGGGCCAACACCAAATGCAAAAAATGCTTCTCAGAGGCTGACCAAAATACTGTCAGTAGTATGCCTTCTCTGCTGCCTAGGAAATTTGAGGGGTTTAAGAATCAGCTGAAGATGTGGTCCTTACATTTTTAATGGCTTTGAAGAAGAAAAGCGTCATTAGGAGGAGATGAAAGAATAACTAGAGACTGATAGTAATCCTTTTATCATTCAGTATCTTCATACATTTCTGATTCACATCATTCTTGCCTAGGAAAGATTTTTAATTATTTTTCTCCCTCTTTTTCTCTAGTGATTTAAAAGAGATTTCCACCCTGGAAGCAATTGCTGAAAATGGTAAGTAATAGTACCTAGACATAACTAACATTTCATCATTTGTGGTTTCACTTGAGCAGGTAGCATTCTCTAGTTCCCAGGCTTTGCTTTGCTACTACCATTTAAAGGCTTTTACCCCTCTCCTCTTCTACAGTATTTATAAGCTCTGGTTTTCTTAGTTTTAATCAGACACTAAGTGTCTGTGACATGAAATGTAAGCTTGATAAATTCATGCCTGCTTCAGGCATGGGCCTTTATTCATTCTCTGAGCACAAACCCTGCATGTCTGCAACTTGAGCTGCCTCCTCCCATCTCACCATGCACACTGGCAGCTGGAGGTGCCAGGCTCATCTGGCAATTCCAAGGCCTTTGTCTCAACAAAAGGTGTCTGCATGACCAGGAAATGTTTTTTCTAATTTTTATAAAACAGTACTGATGGCCTTCTGTGCCTTTGATATCAGTCTTTTATTGGTTTTGCAGTGTATTAAACATTACTTGTTAAAGTTGAATCTCTCAATATAATACTATAAATAAAAGCTTCTTGCCTAGCATCTGTTTGAAAAAGAGGTGCCATACATGAAAATGGCACTGAGAGCTATCTCATTGCAGAGCTTTCACTTACTACTCTAAATTAGAAATCAAATTATGAAGTGTGCAAATCACTGAAGTGGTAGTTTTGGAGGTTTACAGTGTAGTGGGCTGATAATTAAACAGTGTTCTTGGTGGCTGTGACTGTTTCTGCTCAGAAATAGGGTTGTAAAATCAGCAGCAGATTTGAAAATCAGGGGAAAATACCTTAGTTGTGTATCCTTTTCTGTTTGTTTTTGTTCTAGTCCAAAATGAGTGGGTTTTATACTAAAACAAGCAGTTGGGTTTTCATTTCTGAATTGCAGAGGAGTTATTTTGCTCTATTTTCTTGTCCCCAGAGCATACTGGGTAGCTGAGCCTTGGCTTAATGTTGGTCTTGGCCAAATAGCGGCTTTGTCTTTATGGGACATTTCTTTCATCAGCTACATGGAGTCAAGAATAAACTTCTCAAGCCCTAGAATCATAGTATCATAGAATGTGCTGAGTTGGAAGGCTGAGTACATCTAGCCCTGCACAGGACACCCCAAGAATCACATCATGTGCCTGACTGTGTTCTCCAAATGCTTCTTGAACCATGTCAGGTTTGGTCCTCTGCCACTTCTCTAGGGTGCACCATTGCAGTGCTCTGGTTAGAAAACCTTTTCCTGATATCCAGCCTAAACCTCCACTGACTCAGGTTCATGTAATTTCCTTGAGTCCTGTCACTGGTCACGAGTGGTGAGATCAGCAGTGCCTGCCCCTCCTCTTCCCCTCATGAGGAAGTTGTAACTGCAGTGAGGTTTCCCCTCAGTCTCCTTTCCTCCAGGCTGAACAGACCAAGTGACCTCAGCCACTCCTCATAAGGCTTCTTCCCCCTTTTGACCCTTTACCATCCTCATTGCCCTCCTTTGGACACTCTCCCATAGCTTTGTATCCTTACATGGAGGCACCCAGAACTGCCCCAGCACTGGAGGTGAGGCTGTCCCAGCTCAGAGCAGAGCAGGACAATCCCCTCCCTTGCCCTGCTGGCCATGCTGTGTCTGATGCCCCCAGGACAGGGTTAACCCTCCTGGCTGCCAGGGCACACTGTACGCTCAAGCAACTGCTGTCCACTTTGTTTTGGGAAAGCAAAGTTAAGAGGGAGGATGGAAGAAAAAGCTATGCCAACTTTTTGGCTAGTATCAACTAGATTTTAAAAGGGAAGAAGGTGTGTGGATTTGGGGAAATATGCTGCTTTGCTTGGCCAATATAGAATCAGCACTATTGTTCCCTGGTAGGCATCTAATTTAGGTGCTTTAAAACATGGTGGAGAGTCTGAGCTCTTTTCTTTGGAGAATTTGAAAAGACGTCATAAGAGAGGTACAGTTATGATCACAGGCAAACAAGAGATCTGTATCAACCCAATTGTCATAAGGATGCTCACAGAAGCTTCTTTGGATGAAGGAGTTACTTCTAGAATCTTCCTGAAAGCAGGAGTTACAGATGTTACTGGTAACTATAGTTACATGTATCTTCCTTCTGAAGGGAAATGCAAATAACATGTTATTTCAGAAAGCTATTGGTTGCTTTAATGAAAGAAAACCCAAAGTCAGTCTCTGCATTTTTATACTTTTTTTTGTTGTTTTGCAATTTTTTGCTAAGGCTGAAGAGAATTTCCAAAATCTATGAATCCAGATTATAAAATCAATGTTATATAATGCCTTGAATCTGCACAGCCAGTGTAATTATGGCAGTAGTTTTAGGCAGTTGTTTTTCTGAGTAAGTACATTTCTCACAGTAGATTCTCTTAGCAATAATTTTGAGAAGGAAAATTCACATAGCTATGATTCTTGACTGATATGAGGAAATCAGTTCAGCTGAAACCCTACAGAAAAAAGCAATACTTGAATTCTTACAAAAGCCAAATATTTTACTCAGCCAGGACACCATAATTACAGTAAATAAAAGTGGTTAAAGAGGATAATAATATAAACTGTTAATTTCAGCAAATGCAAATAAAACACAATTTCTGTAAAGTATAACCTCAAAATCTGAGAAGTTTGTATGTCAAGGTTAGAAAATCTCCATCCACCAGACTGGTACAAGAAGGAGAAGTGGGAAGGCACTGAAACAGTAAATATGAGTCTGCTTGCCTGCTTCTCAAGCAGTCCCAATAACAACACTAATAATGGCTCATGATTCACCACTATTGTGCTCCTTATAAGCAGATCTTCATGTTTCTGCACAAATACTGAAAACATTTATCAGTTGTAAGCATTTATTGCAACTGCCTGCAGTTTCAGAACTAGAAGAGGATCTTTTGTAGAGGCATATTTGGACCTCTTTGAAAGGCCCTCTCTTCCTTTTTTGGCTTCTTCTTCCTTCTTCAGAGATACTTCACCATATTTCTCCTTTGGCCTGAAAATGAAAATTTTCTGTGTCCTCTTGGGGGTGCACAAACAGGCTTTAAATCCACAGAAGGCAAAAGAAATTTTGCTACCAGTATTATTATGTGTATTTTGTAATTCACAGAACAACACTGCTTAAATTTCATTATTTATTTATTAACTGATCACTTGACTAACAGTATATACTCTCTTAAAGAAAGAAAAGAAACCTCTGAAGTTCTTTCTCTTGCTTCTGCTTTTAATTGTCCAAAGTTCAAACTTTTGTGTATGTTTTTTGTGGTTTTACTTTTCAGTTTCAAAATTAACACCTTTTCTGAACTGTTATTTTTTTTTTAAATCATCTCACTGAAATTGTGCATTTTTCAAGACTCTGAGAGTGTCTTATCCCATTTGTACCTAGATAGAATGAGCACTTAAGTTGCTTAAACAAACTGAATTAGATTAAACATCTAGCTCATTACTTCTCCAATTACTGTAGGATTTTAACTTTCTCACCTTACTGAGTTTGTTGAATTATATGTTTCTATTTACAGACAAAATAATTGGAAGAGTGACCATGGATCTGCAGGAACGAGGGATTAATTTTTCAGTAATTTATACTGCAGTGAAACCTTCAAGGGTGAGTAATTATCAGTGCCTAGAACTGTCAGATTTTTATCATCCAATAGCTTAACATTTGCAGGAGAAGTCTGTAGATGATTTTCAAGATTATACAGACCAGCAATCTATATTATATGAGGTTTTGACCAGAAATGATTGGATGAATTTTCATATATGATAGCTATATCACATAACTATTGAAGTTTTACTGTTCTAGGAGACTATAAATTTGCATTTGCCCATAGAATTTATTACAGTTTTTAAAAACTGTAAGTAATTTTTATTTTTAGTTTAACTCTAGTGGTTTTGTAGTGAGTTCTATGTGGAACAATATCAAACTTCCTAGTGTGGTTGGTTAATATAGGTGGAGTGCTATTAATTAACTGAAAGCTGATAAAGAGTGAGAGGCCACTTTAATGGACTTCCTAAATATTCTTTAAGCCAGTAGTGGATGAGCCCCTCAAAGGTGTTCTGTGTTCATTTGAAATTAATATGTGACTTTGCATGGAGGTAAGACCTTGAACCTCTGACTAGTCCAGCAAGGTGATCACAATACTCCCTTCAGGCTCTGGGGCAAAGGCAAATTCTACTGAATAAAGATGAGAAATTTCTTCAAAAATTCATCCTGTGAAATTAAGTTCCAGAGACTGGATTTTGGAGCTCAAACTTAGAAAAAAACACAGTACTATGAGGAGGCAAGCCCACACTGCTATTCTGTGTACTGTGTGTACACAGAAGGAGAGACTATGAACTTGTGATCTGCCTTTTCTTCTATTTCTTTGTTAACAAAGATCCAAAATAAAAATAAAATTTACTTTGTTATTGTGGCTCTGTACTGTTTGAAATAAAAGACACATGGGCATTCTTAGCTGAAAATTGCATTTAGAACACTTGGAATGAAAAATATTTTTAATTAATGAAAAATTGGAATTAAGAGAAGGAATTTTTTTACCAATTTAAAAAAGATTTTAAACCTATGCATATTTCAACAGGTTTTCCAAATTAAAGTAACTAAGTTTGAGCAGCTGAAGCACTTTTAAATAATTAAAGCAATGTATTTTAAGATGTTCTACATTTTTAAAATAAAAGTAATTTAAACTTATCTCAGTTGTATAAATTTAATACTTTATAAAACCATTTGAAGCATTTTTTGGCCCCTCACAATAACTTCAAGTTATTTCAGTGCATTCAAGGTTATCAGCTTCTGTTCAGAGCTAGAAAAGCCAAAGCAGAATGTACTTTTGAGGGTTCATCACTCTGTGTATTTGCATATAACCTCTCCATGGTGTGTATTGCATATCTTTGCCTGTGCTTGAACTGCAGAAGGTATGAACTGTTTGATAACTGTAAATGAAAATACTAACTCCCTTTGCTTAGACTATAAAGACTATATTGCATGATCTAGAAGTTACAGGATCACTCCCCAGTGACAGCCAAGATCAATATATATGAGAAGTAAAAGGCTTTAATCACATTGAGAGTGATTTTCAAACGCATTATGTAAAATGTATAGCTATCATTCATTATGGAAGATTTTGCATTCACTAGTGGCCTTATTCTCAGTGATGCAGGAAACTAGCTTTAGGTATTATACTTTAAAAAAAAAAGGTAATCTCCTTCTAGTTAGGTAAATTCATTTTATATTATAAAGCTCCCAAAAAATGATGTTTTTGTGATGCTTATTTTCTGAAAGGTCTGCCTTCTTGCTCTTGGGCTGTTTATAGCTTAATAATATCACTATGTCATATTTGTTTGTTCTTCCATTGCGTCAAGCAGAAAAGAATAGATGTGAGAAATGCATATATTAGAAAAGGTTCCAGACTGGTATTGGCTTCACAGAAAGTGAATGAATGAGCAAAACTGCGCTATGATTGAGCATCTTTTCTGATTTGATGAGCAAGGCCTATTTATTTTAGTCAGTGCAGACACAGATGCCTTTAGGCTATTATAATTATCAGTTCATTACCCCAGTGCAGGGTGGAGATTTGCTCAGACTGGTTCCATTCCAGTTTCAGTACGATTTCCTCAGACTGGTTCTTGTTCTCTTCCACTTTCGGCATGATTGGAGGGCTAGAGCACCTCTTCTATGAGGAAAGGCTAAGTGAATCAGGATTGTTCAGCCTGGGTAAGAGAAAGCTTCAAGGTGACCTAATTGCTGGCCTTCAGGTAGCTGAAGGGAGCCTACAGGAAAGCTGGAGAGAGGCTTTCTTACAAGAGCATGTAGCTAAAGGAAAAAGGAGAATGGTTTTAAACTGAAAGACAGTAGGTTTAGATTTGATATTAGGAAAAAATTCTTTACTGTTAGGATGATGAGGCCCTGAAACAGGCCAATTCCCCATTCCTGGAAGTGTTCAAGGCCAGGCTGGATGAGTCCCGTAGCAGCCTGCTCTAGGGAAGGTGTCCCTGCAAGGGGCTTGGAACTAGATGACACTTAATGTGCCTTTTAATTCAAGGCATTCTATGATTCTATGATTTGAAGCTCGAAGACAGAATTAAGAGACACCACTTGGTGACCTATTTGAAATGGTTTCACTAACGAGTTGATGATTCCTCTCACCATCTCGTAAAGGAGCTCCAACAAGGCAATTGCTGAGTTTTGTGACTCATGTTTTGAAATGCTTTGCCTTGTAGGCTTGGCTGAGTTGGGATGAGTTGGGATCTCTCTGGCTGAGTGATTTGTATCACCTAATTCTGGGCAAGTGAGGTCTATATGTCTATATCTGAAGTCATCAACCAGGGTTCTTTTTACAATCAAGTGTTTTTAGGTTATGATCCTTCTGACTGTTTTGTAGGAGATGGCTGCAGGATGAGATGAAACTCACCCTTACAGGCAGTCATCATGCTTAGGTCAAATCTTGACATGTACATATAGTCAGGCAACTCGCACTCAATATTTCTCATATTTTTTTCCATTAAAAACCAGAAACTTATCTAAAGATATGAGGAGTGTCTGGCCAAGACTTTCCTTCCCTTTGAAAATCATTTGATAGCTTGCTTTTCTTAATGAGAACCAAACCCCTCCGCAGTCCTTGTTCTACTCTTTCATCAGTTCTCATGCATAAATGAATTTCTGTGTTCTTGAGGAGTTTGATCATGGTCACCTCTCTATTTTGCTTTCTTCAGTTAGCTTTTTGGCTTATGGTTGTAATGCATAATCTTACCTTGCTGTTGTAATTGGAGAGGTTAAAAAGGATGCAATGATTTAAAGAGAGATATGCTCGGTCACCTCTATTTTGCTTTCTTCGGTTAGCTTTTTGGCTTATGGTTGTAATGCATAATCTTACCTTGCTGTTGTAATTGGAGAGGTTAAAAAGGATGCAACGATTTAAAGAGAGATATGCTTCAAATCATAAATCTTATCAAGTTCCCCATGCTTCTGATACTCATAGCTGTCCCTGTAACATTTTACTAGTTTTCTTCTGAAACTGCAAGACAGTTTTATAGTTGGTATCTTTTCTCAGTGAGATTGAATGCTGAGGGACCACACACTACTAAAAGATTTATGGCTACATTCCAGCTGATACTAATTTTGTTGACTCCACTTTTTACAGATGCCTTGTGAAATGCTGTTTAAATTTTCTGCACTGCCTCCACCTTTTCAGAGAGCTCCAGTTAGCATCAGCTTTGGACTCCCTTCTACAAGCTGTCTGCTCTAGTTGGTGTTTCTGTGTGTTGAGTCTTTGATACCACTCAGAGCCAAGCAAGAGTTACAGAAACTTCTTTACAGTCAGAAGTAACATTGGAATCTGTCACACAAGTGATTACTTTTGACACTTAAAAAGTGTCTCTTGCAGATATCTTCCTGTGCCATTGCTGTGCACCACAGCTGAAATGAGTATGAAAAGTTTTCATCTGGTTTGACAAGTGCTTGTGGTTATGTTTTCTTTGTTTCTGCCTTCCATCTAACACGTTTTAAAATGCATCATATTTTGCTCTGCTGTATCTTCCACTTACATCCAGCTCTCCCTGTTTTCTTGACTATTCAGTTTACCACTCCGAGGAGACTAAATGCTACAACAGCCACCCCACTGACTTCACAGCTTCTGGCTAATGGAATGCTTTTGACCATTTAATATGCTCAAACATTACATAACATCAGCTCTCCCATGAATAAACATTAGAAAAATGCTTATAATTCCATTTCAGGAGCTGGGATGTAGATTAAATATCCTCACATATCTTTGAATACAAGAATTGCCTTACTCATTTAATCTTCTATTTTTACATTTGAAGGAGCAACTGTAGTTTGGCACAGTATAACAAAGTATTGGTGTTTCCAGCCTAAACGAAGAAAAAAGGAATTCCTTATTCTCTCCTCTCCCCACTTAATGAATGCCATTATAATAAAACATAACTTGTAGATGAAGAATGTACATTTGATTATTTTCTAGCAAACTCAGTTTTGAGAATTTTTTTTCTGACAGCAGTAGAGTATTTTTAAATACCTACGAAAGAACTGCTTGAGGCAGGTTGAAGCCAGTTAGTTGTCACTCTAGATGAACAAACATTTAGCCAAATTAGTTTCAAAATTGAGTGATGAAAATGTGAGAGATTCTTGTTAGCAATTCTGTATGATTCATTTGATGTGTTAGTGGGGAATTCAGAGAAATAACTAGTGTTTTACCTTTAACTCTAGACTTTGCACCAGAGTGAGTTGATTCACTTACTTTAAACATTTTTACAACTTCAGCTTACATTTTATATTCTATTTATACATATATATATATGTTTATGCACTTTACTGCTAAATGAAGGACAACATGGAACTAAACTATTATTTTTATCTGATCATAACAGTTTTGTTATTTTCAGATGCTAAGTTTTTAAGGCATAGATGAAACCTGTAGCGATGTTCCATCAGATGATCAAATCAGAAAGTTGAATTTATTTTGGTTTTAAAACTAAGGACCAAGAAAACTGGTGTGGAGGATGTCTGGTGGAGAAGGACACAGGTAGGATAAATTGTGTCTTAGGACTAAAATTTACTGTAAATTGGTAAAATGCAGGCATAAAAATTGCAATGAGTATTCTGAAAGGTACAGGCATATATAAGCAGAAGTCATAAACATAATAATGCAGAATGAAATTAAGGTATAAGGGTAAAATAGGATAGATGAAATGGAATGTGTGACTGTAAACAAGCATATTTATATGACATGTTGGTAGGCATACTAAACACTTTTTGGAAGGAGAATGCCTAGGTAAAAAAAGTATTGGAGTGACAGAATAGAGCTGTAAACGACTGATGTTTTGTCTTAAAGTAATTTTGGATTACAGGAGACAAAGACAAATATTCTGAGAGTCCTGGAGACCTATTCTAGGAACAGTCTTTGAAGACTGAGGCTGAATGCAATATCCAAGATATGTCTTTAACATAAGGATTAAAATAGCCTCTCTATCAGTGATTTGATAAATTGCCCAGTAATCTCCACTAATTATGTTGATTGACACTGCTTATGTTGGAATACAAACTGCTTCAACACAACATATAAAAAGTTCAAATTATATGTCAAAAAAGAATTTTTCCCCTCACCCTCCTCCCTACATGGAAACATCCCAAACTGTCATAATTCACAGAGTGAAAGAGGTGAGGCTATTAAAAGTAATAGTCACACTTCAAAAAGCATAGTCTTGTATGATACAGAAAATTAAAAGAAATAGAAATTCTTGCAAATTTAGTGCAGCATCATATGGCAGACCTAAATAGATTCAGAGGAATAATATGCACAAGACCCAAAAACTATTAATAAAAACACAGTAGACATTGTTTCAGAGAGTACTGGATCTAATAAAACAGAGGAGTGCAGAAAAATGAGTAACAATGCAAAGCCAAATGGCCTTTGTGTTGATCATTGCTGTGGTAGAACATAAAGTTCTCACTTCAAACACTTTTTCAATAATCATTGAGCCTCAAAACATTTTGCTGCTACTCCATTAGCAATAGAAGAGATTTCAGAATAAATAAATAAAATTGTGTCATATCATCAAGGTCATATATTATTCACCTAAGTTTAAACTAAAATAAGAAACTGCCAAAATGTCACCATGATTTCTAATTTACAATTTTTGAATTACAATTTTTATAAAGTATATGAAAACTAAAAAATTGTTTAGCCTTCATCGCAAGTGCGACATGGTGCTTGAAAAGAGGCTCCATATGTCTGGAATAATACTTCCAGGCAACCTACCTTTCCTACTGACAAAATGGTTGAAACTGTAGTCATAAATATGTGGATCCATGAAGAAAATACAATGTGGTTTCAGTGTTCTCTAAGAGGCATAGGATGTGCAAGTAAAAGTGACTGTGTTGCTAAAGTAAAAAGGGTAAAAAAGTAAAATCCTTAGAGATTAGGGAAGTAAAATCTTTTAAGGTAGGAAACAAAGGATAAAAATAAAGGATTCATGTTCTCAGTGGGGAGTATTTGCCAATGGAACTCTGTGGGGATTGATGTTGATGCCTGTGCTGTTCAGCAGAGTGATTGGTATGGAAAGGGGGCTGAAATCCAAAGGTGCCAAAGTTTGCTGATGTACTGACAGGTTGGAGAAACCACTCAAAGCACTGCATTACTGAGTGATGAAAAGACAGATACAATCCAGTCTGAAGAAAAGTAACATGTAGGAAAACCTTAAATATGCATATTACACTGTAGTGAGTGACTGCTCAGGAGAGGAATTGCAGTACAAACGTGGGTAGATCTCTTGGAACATCCCAGCAGTCAGCAGTAGGATGAATAGCAAGCAGAGTGTTGGAAAGGAGGAGGGCAGAGCAGCATCAGTTCACTAAGCCTTTACTGAGTACAAGTCTGCCAGTGGAATAGTGCATGTACTTCTGGCCACCCCATCTCCAAAGGATACAGTAAAACTGCAAGATTAAAGTTAGGGAAAGTGAGGGCAATTTAAGAGGGAAATCATAAATAAAACCGCCAATTATGTGGACAGGCTGAACAGGAAATATCACTCGTCTCTGGAAAATATTAATGACAATCACCACTCAGATCGTAATGTGGAATTCAGGGACATCAAAGACCTTTAAAGAAAAAAGTGAACAATTTTTGGATGACAAAAGCACACAGATTTCAGCGATTACATAAACTAATGGAAGAAAGATAGGAAGGATGGGTGGAAAGAAGGTCCTATTTACATGTGTTCATTTGAATGCAATCTTTAGCCCTGAAGGTTTCTAACCTAAAGATTACAGAACTCAAAGAGGGCATCCTAGGACAAGTATTGTTTGTATTTACCCTTTCTTTATATCAGCTGCCAGTTACTATCAGGAGCTCTGGCTGTGAGCTAGATGGACCTTTGCCCTCACACAGTTTAGCTGGTCTCATGTCTTGGCAGTGGAAGCTTGGGATATTGACATAGCATTTCTCTGGAACCAGGAGTGTGAAAAGTAATATGTAACTTATTTAACTAAAGGCCAAGAGCCAGAAGAGGCAGCCAACAGAATAAGCAAAGCTCCACTATAAGAAGCTCACGGACTTTCCTCCTCATGCTCGCCTATTAGATTGTTGTAGAACTGCTACTTCTGAAAATGAAAAGAATTGCCACATCATAAAGCCTACTGCATGTAAATCATTGTTCTGCTGGCAACCAGGAAATCCATAAGGAGAAGTGACTGTGTCAGCTGAAAATTGGGTAGGTGGCAGCTCAGGCTTGATGCAGTCTTCCTACTTTCAGTACAGTGAAATGGGCTGGATTCTCAAGATCCTTATGATTAAGCATCTGCAAATTGCTTCTGGGAGCTCTGAATCCTTTCCCCATTTATTGCTACTGGTGAGCACAGAGACTTGTGTCTTCAATGCCTTCTTCTGACACCAAAGCCTGTTGGCATGAACTTTTTCACCAGGAGATAAACGTATTTTAGGGAAGCATAGGGTTAAAAGTGGGAAACAATTACATCTACCCAGGGAATGACCATTTATGTGAATCCCCACCGTGAGATACCTGGGGCTGAAAACCCAGGAGCTGAGAGATGTGTGGCTGTATGGTTGGGTGGTCTCTGCATGTGATCAGAGCAAGCCTTACCCTAAATATCTACGTGCAGTATTTCTTGTCTTCCTTCCCTCCATAGGAAATTAAACTAAAGCTTGTAAAAGAAAAACCTGGTGCAATCATAGGGATGCCCTGTGCACTGAAAAAAACATTTGTATCCTGTATCATTTGTTTTGTACTGCAGCCTCTGTTGTCTGTGCTAGGGAAATAGCTGTTAGAGGAAATAAGACACACTTTACTAACACAGGACATAAAAATTTGCTCTTAATCAGTACAATGCAGATCACATATTCTGGGAAATGTGAGATCTGATGGCAGAATAACAAAGCCCTAAGTTTTAATGCATCCAGTCTTAATACAGTTAGGACTAGTTAAAAGAAGCAGGGATTATTTAATTTTAGCATCAAGGGAAATTTCATATTCTGTCTTTCTTTTCACTTTATAAAAATTGCTGAAAAAAATCTGTATGTAATGCCACAGAAAGTTTTGATTTTGGAAGTCAGTGTTTTGTGTTAGGAAGACATTTTGTTGTGAAGTTCTAGATCTGCTATATTTGTGCATATAGCAGCTGTGTTTTTCTCTAATTTTCAACTCTTACCCTGAATGTGATTCCCTGAAGTATTAGACTGTTCGAAGCCATCAACTAATGATTTCCTGCCATTTGGAAAAATAAAGAGGGGACATCATTATTCATACATAGTCACTGTGTGACTGTATTATTCATACATAGTCACTATACAAAACCATAGAATCATTAAGGTTAAGAAAAGCCCTCTAAGATCACTGAGTCCAACTGTCAAACTCTGCAGCCATTGAAACTCCTCAGTGCAGCATGCATGCCCCTGAAGTTAGGATAAAGAGTGATAATTTCTTAACATAATTTTCCAACATATTTATGATTTTAGAAGAGGAATATATCTTTCCTTTAGGGATGGGTGTTGAAATGTTCTCTCTAAAAGTTACTTTTAATAAATCCTAAAGGCTTTTCCATAAAAATCTCGAACCTGGAGTTGCATGCAAGTCTCTTTTCAAAGTCTGTACATTAGAGCGCTAAGCATACACAGCTAAGAAATAGCCAGGGTGTCAATAAAAGGTTAACAGAATGTTAATGCAGTGTTTTGGTATTGAAACACAGAGCTTACTTCTTTCTGAGGACTGCATTACCCATTCCTGCTAGATGACAACTTTAAATTGAAACCGATTTCAGTCTACTAAAAGATTATATCTTTCTTTTTAGAAAGCTGTCTAACTAGAAAATAGACTGATTAAAGAAAGCTGTGGTGCAAATATCCTTTTAGGAAATAGTCCTGTATGGTCAGACCCCTGTACAGTCACTGGTGCTAGCAGCATTAAAAGTACAGCAGAGCTAGAGGCAGTGTTGGGAGAGCTCTGGGACTTGCCAGTGTCCCCCTGGACTGCTTACTGGGGATGCTGGAAGAGAAGAGGCAAATTTGCCCTGCATGGGGTTGACATGTCATTGTTTCTTCTGGGATCCCATCAGCATCACAGCACAGTTCTGACCATGCATGGCTGCAACTCCCTCCAGCCTTGCGCAGGAGTCTCTGGTATTGAGTTGCTGCATTACATATGTCCTTAGTGTCACTGGTAGACCAGAAAAAAAGGCAGGAAACTAGTCCCTTTCCTGACAAAATGTCACAGACATATTTTTAAATTTGTTGATGGAAGAATTACTTTGAAAGCTGTACATAAAGTGATGCCTGACATCAAATTTGATATTACACGGCATATTTTGTTCTTGTTCTGTCTTTTCTGTTTTATGAAAACCTCAATGTTTGCAATTTTATTGAAACACTGCAACTATTATTCTGTGATTTGATTTTTTTATTTAGACTAAATGTTTGAGTGATTTCCTAGATTGGTATTTATTGAATCAGGAAAAGCACATTCTACTTTTTAGTGCACTACAGTATGAAAATTAAACCTCAGTTATTTTAACAGCTAGATTTCTCTTCTTCTGGGACTTTCAGCCAAATCACTTGGAATCAGCCAAATCATTTGGAAAATTCTGCAACAGAACAGAGTGTTTCTTGCCTTATGTTGAGCAGAACTATTGGAAGGTCAGTGTTGGATTCTGCTGTGCTTTATTGCTGTTAAAAACTCCTTCCTTCTCCCCAATACATTATTTCCTTATGAACCTAAAAATATTCCTTGCTCCTGATCCTTAGTTCTCAGGATCTGAACTTCCAGCAGGAATAATTTACTGTGGTTGAACCAAATCCCGAGGCAGGCTTGCCATTTCCTGGCATTGAATCCTGGATGTGGTGTAAGAACAGCAATAGGCATCAAGCTGCTAAAGCAATCCCACAAGAGTGGCGGAAGAAAGTTGGTGTTTGTTTTCTAATAAGTCTCACCTTTAAATTTATATTTTCCAAACTTTCATATCAAAGAATCCTGACAAGGATCCATAACTAGCAGACACAGAGGTGGTAGCTCCATCTAATTGCTGGAAAACATTGCATGCTTTGGTCTCATTTTGGTTTATTTGATGGGAGATAGAGACTGGGAGATAAAGGAAATTATGGAATTATGGTCGATGACATTGGCTGAGGTGTGTTAACTGAAAGATTTAACTAGGTTTTGGTGGAAACATGTCTGTTTTGAGAAAAAGTTGGAAGAGGAAGGCTCTTCCTCTTGGAAGAAACTTTGAAAAAACCATGGATATTATTTCTGAGATTAGCTTTGTCTAGACTTTCTGATGTGGATTTCACATATATATATATATATATATACACCTTCTAGCTTCCATATCCTACTGTCAGAAAAATTATATGCATATTAAGTGCAAGAAAGCAGAGTAGAAATTAAAAACCTTTTATTAGATATTCTGTGAAAAAATGCTTAACTTCCCTGTAAAAAGATCCAGTTTGGTAGGTTTATTGGCCAGTTTTGCAAATTAGTCCTCCAAAGTCCTGCAGGATCTAAATATTAAGTACAGAAAGGGAAAATTTTAAGGGTCTTCAGATTTTTAATTTCCCCGTGACTAGCCTACATCTGGGACAAACAGTGCTGGCAAGTCTCCCAGCACTTTGGCTCCTGTCTGCATTTTTCAATTAAGTAACCCATCAGACCCCTGTGTAACCTCTGTCCAACTCTCACTGCATATCTGCTCCGTTTTATTGCAGCAGACACTCCTCCATCCTTTTTCACATCTCCCATAGCAACTTGAATTTTACATATGGACATAAGAAAGGGGAGAAAGCGACCAGGTGGAAGTGGGTATTCCCCTAGCAGTCTAAAAATTATGCAAAATCTGTAGCTTCTTTTATCTCTATGGCAGAATTGCCTGAAACAGGGCCCAAAATCTAATGCTCAGCCTGGGGACATTGGCATCAGCAAATAGTTCTTGAATGATACATCTGGTAGGTTCCTTTCAGGATTAATTTTGGTTTACAAGGCAAGTTCTTAATATATTTTTTGTCTCTTTTGTATATTGCTTGCAAAATCTGATTTACTAAAATGGGTAAGTAAATTCTAACACTTTTGAAGATGACCAATACATTGTTTTCGTTGAAGTAATTGTGTTTGGGTTATTTGTCCTAACTGAAATTTAAGGTGGCAAATTAAGTATAGTAGCTTCTTCCAGCTGCTAGTCCAGCTTATATATGTTCTGTTTCACTTTCTAAAATCGGGATTTTTTTTGGTAAAAAATCACTCCTCTTTCTTAGGGTAGATGAAAAAGTTTGGTATAAAAATCCATTGAAAATTGTATCAAGAAAATAACAGAAAATATACATTTCTTCAGAAAATGGGGACTGCACTCACAGATGATCTTGTATGTACCGTATATTGTCTCATTTTAAAGCCTTTCAAGTAGAGTTGAATTGAAGTTTTCACAAGTGCTGCATCACAGCACCTTGCTCTGCTCTGTTGCTCTCATGGTCCCAGCTAACTCTTGTCTCTGCACAGTGTCAGTGGCACAGAGTAGCTCCATTCTCTGTAAATGACAGTCAAGAGATCTTTTATCCATCGCAGTGCTGCTACAGGACAGGCCTGTGAAGAAGCAGATCTAGCCATGAATATGTGAGCTGATGCTGCAGATCGTGTTTATGCATGAATGGATTTGGCCACTGAACTGAGAAGTGTAGTAAATACCACGGTTTTGTTGTTTCTTCTAACAGAAGGTCTTGAAGTGCTTCAAGACTTGGGTAACCTCCACAAGTCACAGCAGTTCTATCAATTATAAAAGAGAACATTATGTTTTACAGTGAGATCATTATTTCTCACTGCAACACATGCATTTTGACTTTAACATTCGTGTCCCAGCCTTGTTTTTGTGAAAACCTCTGAGTGATGCAGAACACCAGGTACAAGCTGAGTGCCACAGTTGCCAGACCATTTGTCTTGCTGCTAGAAGTGTGCATGGTTCAAGAGGGAAGCCATAGTTCAAGAGGGAAGTCTCACTAATGTGAGACAGTAAGGTTGGTCAAATATGCAAGGCACTACAATGGTCGTAATCACTGTTAATAAATGAATGCACATCTCTGTGCATTCTTTTTTACCTGCTTCATCAGTGTAATAATAGAGATGGGAAATAGAGGTCAAGGACTCTTCCGGGAAAAATATCAATATGCTACTGAAATTTATTCTGATGTCTTGCTTAGGCTTACAGTTGTAGTACAAATACGTAAAATAGGGTTGGAAGGGATCCTAAAGATCATCCAGCTCCAATCCCCATGCCATGACCAGAGATGCCTTCAAGCAGACCAGGTTGCTCTAAGCCCCATCCAACCTGGCCTTAAACAGTTCCAGTCTGAGGCACACACAAGTCAGCCTAGAGGGGAATTAAAAAACAAAATCCCAAAATGTTAGAAATCATAAAAATGTAAACAGTTAAAACTTTTAAAAATAGAGATAATTGGTAACTCTGCTTAATGTTCTAGATTTTGACAGCTTAAAACAGAGTTATGCTGCAGTCTTCCACTGACAGGTGAAAGAATGAAGTCCAGTCAAATACGTTTCTGTTTGCTGCATGTGTGATTTTGCAAACTTGACACCATAAAGAACATTTTTACAGTTATACCAAATTCTAGTGCTTGCCTTTGAAATTGTTGACCTTTAGCAGTGAGATTGCCTGCATCACAGATTCGTGATACACTATCCTTCAGGAAAATTGTATTAGCAGAAGTGGTGGTGATGCTATCCATAGTGAGACCATGAGGCCTTATCAAATAGAAAGCATGGAGGAAAACTGATCTGTTTGTGTGGGAAGGAACATTGAAATGATAATTTCAGAAAAGCATTTGAAATGTGCTGATACTTGGCTGGGATGTGAATGCTGAGCGGCTTCTGATATGCCACAGCCAAACCTCAGAAAGAAGCATGACCTGCCATTTTGCAGTGCCCCTCCGCTGAGCACATGGCAGCCTCCTAGTGTCATTTATTTAAAGGACATCTTGCAAGAAAAAGATTTTGATGGTCCCTGTTAAAGCAAATTGAGAAAATGCAAGCATACAGTTATTTCGGTATCCTGTGAAAAGAACTAGGGTTGATACATGATATGTAGTTGCAGTTCCACCAAACCCCAAATCCCTTTCAGATAAAAGGTATTTGTCTTTGAGGTGTTATTGTAGCAGTTGCAGCACCTGCCCTCCCAGTTCAGATAAAAGGTATTTGTCTTTGACAATGTGTTATTGTAGCAGTTGCAGCACCTGCCCTCCCTTCCATGGACCTTTCACTTCATTATTTAGGGCATCATATGTGATCCAAAAAGATTCTTTGTCCTCATTTTTACAATGTAATTTGAACTTGTTTCTGCATGCATTCCCTAAATATTTTCAGGTTCTTTTCTTCAATATCTGGCTCTAATACTGCACTTTTTTCTTTTTTTTTAACTAGAAGCTAGGATCATTATGTAGTTTTGCAATACTAACAACTGGCTTAATCAGGTTATGACTTAAATTGGAAAAATTGCCATTTGCCTTCTAAGTTAAGTATATACAGAGAATACACTGTAGTGCACAAAGTAGTATGGATGTCTGGACTAAACTAAGATACAGGCTAAAAAGAGAAAGGGAATGGACCCTTCTGACTACTCACCTCCCTCCTACAGGTACAGAAATACCTTTTCAATAAGAGCAGCAATCCCACAGAGAGGATGTGGTCATAAATCTATGTTGTTAGAAATTAAAAGAAGCAGGATGGTTTTCTTATTCTTGATGTGCACACTTTAACACAGCAATAAGAAGTCAAAAATAAATTATTGAAACAGAAGACACAATCTTCTCTTGAAGGTTGAACTGATATTCAAAAATCCCATGTTGTAACTAGTGTAAAATGTAATCTGTTTCTGTTGTTCATTGCCATTCATCATTTCAGCAAATGAAAGTTTCATTTTCACAGTATTTTGTAAGGTTTTCATATGTGTTTACAACTGTTTGATTTATATTTGTTTTCAACTATAATTTCAAATGTATAAAATGGCCCCAAATCTTTCTTCCTGTCTCTAGCCACTCTGTGTTGGAAGAGCCAACAAAATTGTGGCAACAACAACAAAACAAGTAATTTTGGATGTAAGGTCTGTTTGCTTTGAAAAAGATTTCTATGTTGGTGTATCAAAATGTTCCCAGATCTGCTTCCTTTCTTGTTTTCAAGAGAAATTATTCTGAATTAGGAGACTTGAAAATCAGATCAAAGGGAAGAAGGTTGTTCAGACTACCTCTAGTGCAGGTTCAGTTACTAATTACAACATTCCATTGTGGTCTAGGAAAATGTAAGTTCTTTGTTTTCTGTACATTATTTAATCAGGTCTTGCTGTTGTTCACTGCATGACTGAGATCAAAAATGCCATTGATAAATTCAGAGAATAAGACAGTGATTCACACATCTCTCAGTTCAGATTAGCTGAAGGAGAAGAGCACACTGAACGACAGAATTAAATATGGTGTAATGACTGGCAGCACTTCCACGATGTATTGTTCCTAAATAATCTAATTTGATTTACAGTAATTCAGTGTAAATATAATCCATTTGTCAAGGAAGTGTCTTGTAATTTATAGTTTAGCATGAAATATATGACATCAGAGAACGATTTTGATTCGGTAAGCTCATGTTTGTGCAGCAACAAAAGAAAAATAAAATGTTCCTTAAACAGAGAAACAGGGACACAGTGTGGAAACTCTCAGCTTCCCACTGGAGTTACCTGGAAGGAGCAACTGCTGTCCTCAGGTTTCCAGTGGGTCCCTGGCTGGGCTGTTTCAGAGATCCTTCTTCCATCCTGAAGACTAAATTTTTAAATATCTCTCTCTGATTTCAAGCATGCTTAATTCACAGAATCACAGCATATCTGAGTTGGAAGAAGATTGAGGGATCCTGTTAATGCTCATTTCCCCAGGTTTTGGCACACCATCTCATTGCTCATCACTGGACAGCCTGGTTTTATTCCTTTCCCCCTTCCAAGCTCATTTAAAGCTTTGTCATCAAGTCCCAGTGGCTTCTGGGCTAGAGCTCTTCTTCCCCTCTGAGACTGGTGCATTCTGTCAGGTGTCACTAGACCACATTGAGTAGATTATCCTGTGGTAAACAAACACAAAATTTTTCCACTGACACCAGCCTTGGTGCCGTGCATTGACCTGGTGAATCTTCCTATTCCTATCAAACTACTGGATTTCTTTGTCTCTGAAAGCCCTTCTTTCCAGGTTTACACTCTTTTGGTTCATGTGCTTTCTGAGAGAGACAGGGAATCTGTATGTAAGAGCCTCATGGCAAAGTACTGCTCAGAGAACAATAGAAATAAAGCTGTAGTCTTATGATTATATTTTAATAATTTTAAGGTACTTTGACCTCATCCCCAAAGTTATCCCAGTCACAGTATCCAATGAAGCATTGTTTTCAGCTCTTAGCAGATGGTTTTTAAAGCCCTCTTTAGATGATACATGGGCCCCACATAGTAAAGTCAATAGTTAGACAGGATATAATTTAGACTTCAGCCTGTCCTCTTAGTTTGAGATAAAATGATTACATTTCAGGAAAATCTAAGGAAAGATTTAAAGTTTTATATCAAAAGTTGAATATTTTGTTTTGTTGTACCCTCTTCTTTTAAAGAACATGTTATTCATTTAAAATAATGCTTATTCTGATGTATTTGAAAAGGCACAACTCTGAATTAAAAAGAAATTCATAAAGTATGCATGTATGGGAGGGGAAGACTGCATTCTTCACTGGAGCATTTAGTCAAAGGGTTTTAATGCAGTCCATTCTGCTTTATTGATAGAATGAGGTACCTGCAAAGACAAGCTGTAAATAACAGATGGCCAATAGTGTTTACAGAGCAGCCCTCCAGGTGACAAAATCTTCTGGGGCTCCTCTCCACAGACAGGTGACAAAGTGATATTATAGTCTCTGTTTTTAGAGTCTCGGTCAAGGAAAATGATCCTTGACTGTCTTTAAACCCATGAAAAGTAGCTCCAGGCAATAGCTCCACATAATTACAGTTCTGGTAATCCTTGTAACCTTTGTGATGCCTTTCATTTCTTGTACCCTGAAGTTATACAAGGGTAGAGGCCACTTGTAGCATACCAAGTGGTAAAGCTGACATGGGACTCAAAAGTAGGTGAAATATTCCAGATACAAATAGAGTAAGAAGTGAGGAGTAAGATAAAAACAGAATAAATTTGTTGTGTGGTAAGGTAAGGTTGCTTTAACTGTTGATATCTGTGAGACTGCTTTACCAAGGATGCTGTGGGCATATTTTTAAAAAGCATTGCCTACTAAGTGGAATTCCTGGAAATATCCAAAATATTAATGCAAATATCCTAAATTATTGGAAATATCCAAAAAGCAGAAGTGTCTCTTGTAGGCTGATGTTCACTACATCAGCCAAATGAGTGAAGGTCTTCTTTTTCCAGAAGCCATCAGAGGAGTCTAAAAATAAGCTTGCTGTAGCTAAGTAGACTGCTCTCAAGCTTGTTAAAATGAAGACTGCAAAGACTATTACTGTTACTTAAGGGTCAGAACTTTCTTCTGGGAAAAAAAATTCTTCTACCTGTTAGCACAAATGAATACTACTATCTTAAGGCAACAGTACCAACATTGTTTTACATTCATTTGCCAAGTATCAGTGGTGCTTATTTTCACATGTGGACACCTTGCCTTGGGAACCTCATTAGCCTCCACACCACCAGTTAAATAGACAGACAGTAACAACTGTGGAGGTTGATTGAGGATTTGAGAAGAGCAGGTGCTCATGGTACAGAATGGTGAAGGTCTGTTTTCAACTGAAATGATTCTTACAATGGGATGAATTGTTAATGTGTTGTTATTCCAGATTTCCAGAAGAACTGATATGGTGGCAGAAGTAAGACGACAATTAATGGCTGCTGAGGAGGAAGAAAGTTCATCATATCCTCCTCTGAATGTAACCATTGGAAATGATACATGCATCCTTTTTTATGCTAGTAATTTCAGCCTCAAAGCCAACAGTTCTGTTTTAATAGATTTGACAAATGCAACATTTTTAATGCAGAATGTGGATATTTCTGCCTCTGAGTGCTCAGACAGCAACACAACGTGAGTAGCATAAGAAATTTCATATCATTAATACATGTAATTCTGAAAAATTTCAGAAATATTATGTAAAATCAGTGTTATTTCAATTGTCTTCTTCTAAAGCATCCAAAACTTTAAAAAAATATATTCTTAGAAGAAAGAAGTTAAGACCACAAAAACTCTTCAGATGAGGCCTGTTATTTTAACAATTTTTTTCTTCTTATGTTCCCCTGTCACAGACATATTTTATGAAAAATCCTTTTGCCAGAATCTTTTCTCTTGAGAAGCTGGGAAGCTTCAGCTTCTCCATGTTTTGCTGCTTTGGAATGTGATTTGGAGAATTGTTTACCCAGCGTGTGAAATTGTTTTTACTTGATGACCAATGACAGCCACCTGTGTTGAGGCTGTGAGCAGTCACAAGACTTTATTATCATTCCATTCCTTTCTGTTCCTTTCCAGCCTTCTGAGGGATCCTTTCTATTCTTTTTAGCATAGTTTTAGTATAGCATTTTAATATCATATCATATCATATCATATCATATCATATCAATCATATCATATCATATCATACTATAATAAATCAGCCTTCTGAAACATGGAGTCAAGATTCTCATCTCATCCCTCATCCTGGGACCCTTGAACACAACCTTCTTTGTTTGTTTGTATTTGGTCCAAACTGGTTTGCCTGTGCCTGATCTCACAATCACAGAAATCTCCACTGGCATTAATGAGGCCATAATTTCATTCCCTTGAAGGGGAGTATTGCCAGTTACGAGGTAGTAACTCAGCTAGAAGTACATTAATGAAACATGATCTCTGTTTTCCTTTACTTTGAAGGCACCTGCTCTTGGGCAAATAAAACCCTAGAAATATTTAGTCATATTTTTTTATGTACTGAACCTTTGCTATATTACTTTTGTAATTGCCTACTGATTTACAATATATCCCTCAAATTGAAATGTCACAATGATCTAATTAAAGCTGACTACTCTAACATTAAAAATCTGTTTTTTATTCTTAGACTGTCATTAAAATATACAGAACCAGTGAATGGAGTCAGCAGCCTAGAGATAAGGTAACTTATGATTTATTTTAAATTGATCTATTGTGGTTTACAATGCCTGTTAATTAACTAGGAAGAAAAATAAGGGAGAAGTTAAATGAAAATATTTTTTAATTTATTATTTGCTTTCTCTTCTGAGGAGTCATGAAGCAGGAAAACAACAATACAGTCTTTATACAGGAAATATATTATTATTCTCAGGTAAAGTTCTGAAAAAATACTGTAGGCAAATATCCATACCATACTGGTATATGCAGCTTCCTGTTTTACTAATAGGATCGTTCCACAGTCCTCTCAGGTAAATCTAACTGTGATTTGTAAAAACTTTGAGGGGTTGAAGTCTACCTGCATGGCCAGGGCTGTATTGAGTCCTAATGTGGATTGTCAGTGCATTCTGCTAGTGCTAGCTTGTGGTTAATGAGGGGTGCAAAACGTTTTTACCATTACTGCTCCATGGGTGGTGAAAGACCATATTTCTCCTACCATGGAAACAGGGAAGAAAAGCTAGGGAATTGGAAGACCTGGGAAGAAAAATCAAAAGAATAATATCTCTGTGATCATTGAATGCAGTCTTTAACCCAGAGCTGCCAAGTCCACCACTAAACCATGCCCTAAGTACATCTTGTTCTAAATATCTTCAAGGATGGAGACTCAGCCACTTCCTTGGGAAACCTCTTCCAAAGCCTGACAACCCTTTAACTAAACAAATTTCTCCTAATATCCAACCTAAACCTCTCCAGTGCAATTTGAGTCCATTTCCTCTTGTTCTGTCTTCTTACTTGGAAGAGGAAACTAAATCCACCTCATTAAAACCTCCTGGCACGTTGTTGTAGAGAGGGACAAGGTCCCCCTTGAGCTTCCTCACCTCCAGCTCCCTCAGCCACTCCTTGTGCCACGGGACTTGTGCTCCAGCCCCTTCAACAGCTTTGCTGCCCTTCCCTGGACATGCTCTGGTACCTCAGTGTCCTTGTGTTGGTGAGGGGCCCAGAACTGAGCACCAGGTTCAAGGTGTGAGCTCAGCAGTGCTGAGTGCAGGGGGACAATCCCTGCCCTGCTCCTGCTGGCCACACCATGGCTGACACTGCCCAGGATGGCATCAGCCTTCCTGGCCACCTGGGCACAGGCAGGGTCATGTTCAGCTGCAGTTGGTCAGCACCCCCAGGCCCTTTTCCACCAGGCATCTTTGCAGCCACTCTGTGGTGCTGCCTGGGGTTGTTATGACCCAAGTGCAGGACTTGGCATTGGTGAACCTCATACCACTGGCCCTGGCACATCAATCCAGCCTGTCCAGATGCTCAAATGAATAAATACCATTGTTTACACCGAGACAGAAAGACATTCTGTGTTAAGGTAAAAGGATCCCAGAAGAACTTGTCTTGAGGAGAGTCGGTGATGTGTTTGGAGTGGTGTCCAGAGTGCACAGAGACACTTGTAGTCAGTATCAGAGATCATGACACGTGGCAAAAAACCAGACATACATCTCCCTTCTCCCTCAATCAGCTAGAGCTTTGTAAGAGAACATACTGTATAGATAAGATTGCTGTTAGTACAGTATTTTTACTTTCTTGACTATTGAAGTTAGCTGTTTATAGGATCCCTAGGACTTGTCCTTGGTGATGCCTTGGCCTCAGTAATGTAAATTATCAAAGTGACACCTATTTCCCTAAACACCATGGGGAATTAAGGAAATATTTTCCTTGGATCCCATTTAAAAGATACTGATCTCAAACCAAGACTCTACCCAAGCTGTATTTTTCCTTTTACTACAAGTCCCAAAATATCACTTCCTCTGGTGCTGCCCTGATGCTCTTCTGACTGCTCTTAGCTCCTGTCCCACTCTGATAGAGACAGCCCCTTCAAAACACTGCTCTGATTCTCATTTTTCATCTTTTTATCCTAGCACAAGTCTTAGCTGGTCTGCTGTAATCTCTTTCTATGTGAATGAATGTGGTTGTTTCCTACATTTGTCCTGAATATGTCTATCCTCAGCATAATATCATCTTTTTCAGTAAAATTACAGTTCCAAAAAAATAGTACAAATCACAAAGCATCCTAAGGAGCATGACACTGTGCTTCAAAACTTGTTCACAGCTAGATCTTAAAGGTGTTGTTTCCTTTAGTAATCAACAGGCTTCACTTAACTGTACAATGGCAAATTGCAAACCTTGAGACAGTACTGTAGAAACAAAATCCTTTTTCAGTTGAAACATTTATCTTAGATTTTGTTTTCTGCAGCTGGCAGAAGATCAAATGTGATGTTAATGCACACATGGATTTAGTGAAGATTATTTAGAATTATGTTTAGTAATGTTTGTTAGAAACTTATAATTTTGATTAATTATTGGATGAAAAATTTAATGTGGTCATGAATCTGAGTTGCATCTGGAGAGAAAAAAATTGCAGCAACTCTGCAGACAAACTGTAATTTAAACGAAAATGCCAGTACAAAAGGTGAATGGTTCATGTTTTCTTTCTTTTTCAGGAGAAAATTTTATATCCTTTGAGCCTGTTGTAGTAGAGGCAGATATATTCACAAAGTCTTTCTTGACCTGTGCCTCTGCTTGAACACATTATAGCTAAATACCAAAATGCATAAACAGCCCTTGAAGCTGGAATAAGAAACTCAGGCTCCACAATAGGTGAGGACTTGAAAAGAGAGCTCAGGTAAGGTCCTGGATGTTTTCATGCCAAGCAAATAAGAGTAGCATAGGCTGGCTGTGTTTTGCAGGAAAATTTTATTTATTCCATTGGGCCATGTGTGATCCAGGTTTTTAATAGACCTTCAAGGCAAATAAACACAAATATGTCTAAATTGATCAATTTTTATTTATGACACAGGTGCTTAGAAATATAAAATGGAATAGAGGAAGAATGTAGGGAGCAGCTTCCAGGGTAACCATTTCTTGGACCTTCACTATGCCTTGGCCTGTGTGTGGGAGATAGAGACTGACTGCCTCTGTATGGCTTTTTTCCCCTCTCCCCTTAACTTATTAAGCTGTCTTCATTTTGACCCACAAGTTTCCTCATTTTTGCTCTTTCTAGCCTCCCTCCTGTCCTGTTGAACATAGGGAGTGAGCAAACAGCTAAATGTGTGCTTGGCTGCTGGCTGGTATCAACACATAACACCTCAGAGCCTTTATAAATTAACAATAGTTCTAAAGACTGACTTGATTATTTTAGTTTCTGTTGGATAGTCACTTGATGGGACAATGGTGTCATTATAGGCCTCTGTTAGCCACCATAATACAGCAGTGCATACTATATAATGCAAATAAAAAGATACATGGAACAGAACCAGAGCAAGCAATGGCTTTTTTCATGATTTGCTAACACTTTATTCACCTTGTGTATCTCAGCATGTCTCTTGTCAGAGCTTCTAAAATCCATAGAGATATGTTGCAACCTCTGTTTTCCCCTCTGGTTCATCTTGATTTGATTTCTTTTTCAAGATTACAGCTTGCTAAGATAATGGTCTGCCTTAACAAACAGGACTAAAGCCGAGCAGAGAGGTGGAAGAAACAGAGCTGAGAGCCATGACTGCACTTTTTGCCTCTGTAAAGGCCTTTTACTTAAGTGTAGGATAGCATATCTTGAAAGTGACTCCAGAGAACACCAAGTAGCTCAGTTTATTCTTCAATAAAATAGTTTCTAACTTCAGCAGCATGAGCTGAGCAGGATCCAGAGGCTGCCCCCTTATCAACAGCGGTCCGTGCCCACGTACAGAGCAGCTGGTCACATCCCACCTCCCACTGACAGCTGCAGCTGCTGCTTCATCCTGTGCACGCACAGCTGGCACCTCCCTCTCGCTCTCTCCAGCAACAGCTACAGCCTCACTCACCCTCCTGCACTTGCTCTGGGAGCTGAGCTGTAGGGAGTGGTTGTAGAGTGTTGTGATAGTGTTAGGAAAGTAAGCGACTGCTGCAGCAGGAGAGGGAGCAGTGGGCAGTAGTAGTGGTGCTGGAAGAAGCACCATCTCAGTTCTCTCATAAACCAATCCAACTGTTCAAGCACTTGTCATTTTCTCTGGGAAAAAGTGTCAAAGTGAATGGGAGTGAACAACATTAGTATTCCAAACTTACATTGATACATACTTGACTGCTGTTGCTGCTCAATGCATAGAACAGAGCAGAACTGACCCAAAAAATGTGTTTTCAAGTCTTTTACTTAACAGTTGTGTTTCTCTTTGGATATTTGAAACAGTAATTCTAGCTATCTTCCACTTCAGAAATACCTCTGCTTGTAATGATTAGCCACATGAGACACAATCAGTGGTGGTGGCACTCAGAGTTCATACAGTTTTCTGGCACAAAGGGAGCCTGGCCCATGACCAGGAATTTTTTGTGCCACCATACATAAAGTACATAATGTCTCCAATGTACATAATTGTCTCTAATGTTTAACATGAACATAACATTTCCTTAAGAAGCCAAGGTACTTTCAGTTCCACAGATAAAACCTTTGTTCTCTCTCTGCTCTATATGATTAATTTGCTGTAATGTGCTCTATTTGCTATCTACTCATTTGAGAAAATGTTGAACTAAATTAAGTAATTCAATAGATTTTTGTTGTTTGAATGCCTTTTTTTTCCGTGTAGTGTAATGAGCTATATTTACATCTGTTATCAGTTAAGTGTGTGCTTGCTGGAAGCTAGTCACTGTTAGTTGTTTGGAAAAATGCTAAGAATAACAGCCTTCATTACTAAGTTAACTGTGATTAACTAGTTAACCAATTGGAATGGTAATTCTCATAAGTCTGCAGGTAACACAATATTTTGGTCTTTGGTGTAATATGAAGAGCCAGCATTTCCTTCAAAGTCATTTTAGTCTGTATTCACATACATGGCCTTACAACTTCTTGTTCATATGGTCAGTTTAAAAGGAATTTCCTTCTTTACCACTTTTCTCATCTTATCAGCAAAAGTACAGACCACACCCAGCCTCTGTGGTTGTCATAAACATTTGAGTAACCATCTCAGTGTTTATAACTGGCTTTCAGCTAGTGCTGATAGCATTGCTACTGGGGCATCATGGAAATTCTGTTCAGATTGTACTGTACATCAGGAAAAGGTTCCTCTCTTCTAGCAATAATGTAAAGGTTTTAATTTTGTAACTGTATAAGAATAGAATATTTTCTATATATATTTGTAAATTAAGACTGGATGGAATTCTTTTTTTTTTCTTTTTCACTGATGCTTGCAGCTCAGTTGTTTTTGAGTAGAACTGTTCAGGCTTAAAACATAAAGAATGCCATAAGAACAAACATCCTTTTTTCACTTCATTGACACTGTAGTCTGGAATTCCTTCTGAGCATTTTGAAATTCTTGAGGTTTCTGAACTTATCTGAATCAAAAGCCACTGATTATTAAGGAATATTTTTTAAAAAAGCATTATTTGTGGTTAGATTCTATGCTGTGTGGATGACACAATATTGAAAATAACTAATTTGAATAAACAAGCAATATTCTACAGAAAGAATATTTTCTCTATGTACATATACCCTAGGGAACATAAAAGTAGACTGGATGGAATTATTTTGGTTTTTTTTTTTCACTGATGCTTGCAGCTCAATGGTTTTTGAGTAGAACTGTTCAGGCTTAAAACATAAAGAATGCCATAAGAACAAACATCCTTTTTTCACTTCAATGACACTGTGTTCTGGAATTCCTTCTGAGCATTTTGAAACTCTTGAGGTTTCTGAACTTATCTGAATCAAAAGCCACTGATTATTAAGGAATATTTTTTAAAAAAGCATTATTTGTGGTTAGATTCTATGCTGTGTGGATGACACAATATTGAAAATAACTAATTTGAATAAACAAGCAATATTCTACAGAAAGAATATTTTCTCTATGTACATATACCCTAGGGAACATAAAATAGTTTATATTGTGCCTCATTTAAGATGACTGTATACTTTCTTCTAACCAATCATAATTGCATCTAAATTATTACTACAAATTTTAAAGTGAACATACAGTGTCACCCATCATGAATAGACACATTAGAATATTTCATTTTGTATCAAGTATTATTTATTGATAAATATATTTCTCTTCTAAATCTTTTGTGGTTACCAATAATGAAAAAAATTATCAGTAAACTATGTAGAGATACACATGCATAGCTCAAGTAGGGTTAAAGCATCAAACAATGTACACTAAAAGTAAAGGCTTATAATTTCCTTATGAAATAGCTTGAATGCCTGAAAGTAACTGTATAAAATCTGGTAAAGAGTAGCACATAGTCCTGATCTGTAGAGGATCAGAATGTTCTTCTGGATGTCTGGGTGTTCTCAGTTATGTCTGTTGGGAGCTGTTCAGACTGCATTGGTAGTAACATACATTCCATGATTATACTACACATACACAGATGCTTTCAAAATTACAACATAATTTTTTGTGCCTAGCCTACTTCAAATTGTGAAACTATAGCTGGCAATTCCCCCTGACCCAGCAGTGAAAGTTCTGTCTTCTATGCCAAATTCAGACCTTTGCAAAGAAAATTGCCATTTAGGCATTTGAGCCAAGAAAGAATTGCAGTGATAAATTAGAATGGCTATCATACCTATACCTATCAGAAAAGCAATTTTCCAAAAATCCCATAAAATGTTTATTCAGAGCCACTGCAGTCTTACTGACAATTTCTCAGCTTCACTTCCATTTATTATAATCTGTTGGTAACTGATGAAATACAGCACTGGCAGAAGCCCTTGAAGAATGAAACTGCATTTGCTTCCTGTCTGCCACCATTATAGAAAGCTGTGTTTGTGAGGTGAAACTCTAAGTAGTAAACACATTCACAGAACCTCTTCACTTGAAAAAATCTTAATGACATGGGAGCCCATGTCATCATCAGCCATGATGTTTGCAGCCAGCAATGGTGAGCTTTTATCTGTTACTTTCTCAAATGTATATCAATTTTTTCCTTCTAATGTATTGACTTTTTCTTTTCGTCCTCTGTTGTGTTCCTAGGTTTTTAATGACCAACAAATTCTATGAAGTCTCGGCTAGAAGATGGTCCACTTTAGATTTAGTTGAGATTGTACAAGATGGAGAAAAGTTAGCTAACTTTACTGTTTCTGGCATCTCTGCCCCTGCAGAGTATTCATTTCATTGTCAGCTGGTGGGAACAAACAATCGCTATCCTGCAAGGCTGGTTCCATCCAACGATGAGGCAAAAAATTGGGATATTTTCATTTCCGAGTTGCAAGTGAGTATATGTTGCCATTTCAGATAACTCCAAGAACTATTACTTGCTATTGTAGGTGGTGAATGACACACATTCATAATGCCCTAACTTTCATTCCAACCTGAGGGAAAACATAAAAGAAAAGCTGTTCCCCTAGGTGAGCTATTCAGTAGAGGGGTAAAAAAGAGGCCAGTTGCTGAACAAGGAAAACATGAAAGCACAGCTTTGAAAAACAAAACTGTGAAGTTGTCTACAGAAGGAAAACTCAATTAAACCAAATGCGCTTAATCAGGCAAAGAATGGCTAAGTCCTCATGCCTTTTTAATGAATTGGGCTGCTCTTGGAAACAGAGGCCTCTTAGGTGGGTGGCTTTTTGCTGCTTACTTTGTTTTCATTTGATTTCTTGGTGCTTTGTTTACCTAGGAAAGTACAGCTTAGTGTGGCCGCTGTTTTCGGTGACATGGACTGTCTGTACTCCTGCAGATAGAAACAAAGCCCAGTGCAGCTAGATTTAATGGGAGGTTTGCCATGGACTTCCATCAGGAATGGTACAAGTTCCTGCATGACCCAGAAGGAAAGCAGATGGCTTTTTTTGAATGACACATAGCTTTTCTGCTTATTTACTAGTAGTTAAGACTATGTAAGTGAGGTGTAGATGATTACACCTTTACTCCTTTGAGCTTTGCTCTTGACTTAAGAGAAGCATAACATTTATATCTTAAAATAATATTTCACTGAGGGATCTCTTTGATGGAAGAGATAATGAAAATAATAGGAATAATTCCAAACTGTGCTCTATTTGTCAAACATGAGCTAACCCCATGATAACTGGATACAAATGCTGATATAATTGTATTTATAATTTTGATAACAAACCAAATCTCAGTAATCTGACTCTAGACTTGACACTTCAGCTTAAGCAATGGAAATCTCACAGAAAGAGCATTGGTGCTTAGATTTATTTTCCACAAATTCCAGTATCATGTCTCACCATTTTTTGAGAAGCAATGTTGCAATACATACCAATGTTGTGAAGGTTCTTTATGATGTTATTTTTTTGTAAAGGCCTGAAAATACCATAGCTCATGCAGCTGTACTTTGCCTAGTAAACTCTTTGGAGTAAGGGTTTCACATCACTAAGATTTGAGAGGACATGACCTATGAAATTACAAAGTGTATGCTTACCACCTCTCTTTTCTGTCAGCTTCTATATGCACTGATATTACTGCCTTCTTAAAGCTTAAAAAGGCCTTGTTCCAACCTTTCATTGTGGTCTTAACCAAGAGTAGAAGTAGTGGTTTCCCACCTTCCTTATTGACTTGGAACAGCAGCCGCTTCCACTGTTCAGGCAACAGAATCTCCCGTTCCTCTTGAGAAAGGGCTTTTTCTCTGATCAAATCCTAAACATAGAACACAATCTGAAAACTCCCAGTCTGATATTCTTCCGTGGTGTGAGCAAACAGTAGGTCACCATTCTGGGCTCATTTCCAAGTTCTATCTGACCTAGATCATACGTTTCCAGGTATCTTCCACTGATACATACTGGAAGGTGATCTCAGAATCAGTCTTTGTGATTGCATAAGGTTTAGAAACCCCCAAACTCTATTGCATGGTGGAAAAAGCATGTGGGATGTGCTCAGTAGTTGCAGCCAGCACAAAATCTTGTTCCTGAAACTGAGAAACATGATTTTTATGTCAATGTTACACAGTGAGTTAGAAACCAGGATCCAATGCCAATCAAACTGGCACAATTGCACCTTGCAAGCTGAATCACAGCAACAGAGGAGCAATGGCAGCTGCACAGGAAGCCTTGCACAGCTCCTTCCTAGGCAAAGTCGAACAGGTGTAGCCTTTAACTTCAGTTCTGGAGCTGCCTCACTCCAAAAGAAGCTCTGTGGGATGCTGGCTAGGCATGGTCACAGCCTGGGATGTCACCAGACCTCTGCAGAGCACCAAAACTGCTCTGGGTTTGGTTGGTTGTTGTTGCTACAGGAATGGCTGTTCTACCATGGTACCTTTTGAGCTTTTCAGGATCTCATATTTGTCATTGAAGTTAAAGAGGAGACTCCCAGCAAAAACACTGCTTTACTTTAGTATGCATGGTTCAGAAGTACTTTGAAAGCCATGAAAAAATGCCAAAAACTTCAAAATCAAGAATATTTTGATTCTTTGTAGTGAAAATATCTCAAAGTTCAAAAATTAGAAGTTTGGTGTGCACTTAAGAGCCATAAACACAGCATATTTTACTTGAAGTTTTTGTCAAATGCCATATGATGAGAAATCTACATTCAAAAACATTAAAAAATTTACAATAAATACAGACTTGTACAATCAAGACAAATGACTGGTCTAAACACCAAAATCAAAATTTCCACTGGACAAAGGCCTGTATACAAAAGAATTTCGCTTTCATAAATATTAGAGAAGTACATGTAAGTAATTTTAACTTTTCTATATATGCTGCTAAGATTCTCATTTTTGTCTGGTATTTAACACCTCCACAGAAATTATATAGCTTCAGAAAAAACAGTAAAATAACCCAGCATATTCTTGATCTCCTTCCTAAAAAAAGTAGACATAGCATTTTAGGAATGTACAATTGAATCTTTCACCTAGATGCTTCAATTAGCATAATGCTGTTTTAAAAATATATAAGACCACTAGAATTGAAATAATAAATTTCAGTACTTCTGGCTCTATATCAGGAGTGGCAAAGTCCTTCTAAACTGAATATACATGTTAAGTACTTCAGAGAGTCCTTGTAAATGTGGTAGGAAATCTGTATTGTTTTCCAGACTTTCAATCCATTTTTTTGAACACAAATGACATAAATAATCACCTTCTGTCTGTTTTTATTGTCAATAAGTCTTTCAGGTTACATTTTAAGACTCCTATTCACATTCTTGCTTGTGGTCAAAGCAGTGGCTTAACAAGCAAAGGCTTTTGCAGTCATGTATTCTCTAAAGCTGTGCAAATAGCTGTCCAGCCCTGCAGCTTATGTTCACTAATCCTGCTTTAGTCAGAAGTCTGAGTCTTTGGTGAAAGCAGACAGTCTTTGTGAGCTAGCTACCATGATTTGACTTGTAAAGATTCTTCTGAAAGGTTGAATTGCTAAAATTGTCTCCATCTCCACATTATCTAAAGAGCCTTTAGTTCCTCGCATCAGTTTTATTAAATCACCATTCTGGAAGGTCATTGCTCATAACACACGTATTACATGAACATTAATTTTAGGGACCTGAGCCATGCCTCAGTACAAACCCAGAGTGTTTCCTGGTGTGTTTGCTGCATAATGGATTTTTTCAGTTTGTACCAACACCTTTCCTAAGAAGTACAAACTCTTTTGTTACCACAAATATACTCAAGCTTTCCATTTATTTTATTGTAAATCATAGAATAATCATGGTTTGGGAAGACATAAAAGTAGAAATCCATGATCTTCTGCTTTCTTGCTTATTGCCGAATGAGAGAAGTGATTTAAATAAAATAATCCTGTTGAAATTTGATTTGATAATACTTTATGGAAAATAGTAATTTTTAACATGTCGTTTCCAGTGGGTTTATGATATTTGGTGCTTTCCTTACATAACCATTTCAAAGATTCTGTAAATGTATAAGAATCCCAGACTTAATTTTTCTTTATCAAATTGTTTAAGAATGAATCAAAATGAATCAGAATAATTCTTTTCTTCCTCTTCTTCCACCAGTTTTTTTCCCTTCCTTCTAAAGGAATCAGTGCCTATGCCATTATGTGCATGTTTGTAGAGGGGGGATTGTCTTTCCTTTCTTCATAGTTTTCTAATCCTTTGATTGGTTTAAACAAAATTTCAAGGAAGTCAGTGGTCTCAAAGGCATTCATTTTGTTGGTATTTTTGTACAATTGGGATTCAGACAGAGAATATATCTCCACATTGGTTGATTTTTCTGAGGAAAATAATATGGTCGGAGGACAGTCAGTGGTAGACATTGTGAATTCAAATCAGAGATATTACAAACTTTTCTAACTGCTGGAAAAGTTTATATAGGTTTTATAAGTTAATAGACAACACATGCCCCATATCTCAATAAAGCAAGTATTTCCTTTGGTTTTGAGTCTTTGAATTCCAAGGAGGGAGGAAGAGAGATTTTACAACTTTTTCTCCTTGAACCCTCACTAAAACTCAGCCAAAAAAGGTCATCTTTATTAGATGTGTTTTAAAGTAGGTTCTAGGAATTTTGTCTCTCAAGGAACTATTAGCTAAACTGTTAGACTATTTCAACAAATCTCATGATCTAAGGAGTCTTAACTCTCATGCCTTTGAGTGCTTTGAGTTTCCTCGTTCTGAAGTGGTCATAGAACTGATGATCAGTGAATCCAGATAATACTGATTATGTGAATACAGAATACTGATCATAACGCCGTGAATGCAGAATACTGACCACACGTCCCCTCTGGGACTTTACTTCTATAAGTAACACAAATTTCTGAAATGGGGAACCTACTGCTTACCAAAGAAATGGATTCTACGTCTTTAATTTCCTGGGTGAAAAGGAGATCTGGAAAATTGTTTTGCAGAAATTTTTTTCTCACCCTTTTTTTAATGGGCAGAGAGTATGATTGATAGTTAGAAGCTGTAGGTTTTTATAATTACTACATATATCCTGAAAGTAAGGACTATGCTTAATTGCACTCTTCTATCCACTTTTCTTCATTTTCAGATTCAAGGCTTCAATGTTACAAACAACCAGTTTTCCTATGCAAGTGACTGTACAGGTTTCTTCACTCCTGGAATTTGGATGGGCTTGGTGACATCTATAATTTTACTGTGGATCCTGACCTATGGAATCCATATGATCATGCAGCTCACAACAAACAGCAGATTTGATGATCCCAAAGGTCCAGCTCTATCAGTTCCTCAGACAGAATAGCCATGGATTGACTTCATGCCACTGTGGCTTTTCCCATTCTGGTGTT
The DNA here is from genome assembly GCF_014805655.1 of Passer montanus. Lineage (NCBI taxonomy): Eukaryota > Metazoa > Chordata > Aves > Passeriformes > Passeridae > Passer > Passer montanus. The sequence continues at coordinate 6,574,733 of NW_024371037.1, forward strand.
TATGATTTTTATAACCTTTCTACTTCAAAATATATTTAACTTAAAAAGATATCATAGGAAAACCAGATAATGAAACTACATATAAAAATGATCCTTGTGCTTAGCAACAATAATAATTATATCTGTTATTATGATAATTTGTTAACAGCTTTTTGTGTTAAGGTTCTGAAGTGAGACTGTAGATGACTCTCTCTGGCTATTAGACCATTAAAAACTTCCTTCAGATTAACTTCTGTTGGCAAAGAAAACATACCAAGGCACAGATAATTGGGAATGATAAAATACTTGATGAGGAATTATATATTAAAAATGCTGGTCTCTCTAAAGGCTCTTTAGTGTCATGATGATGCTACATCTCAAGAAATTTTAACTCTGTTTTGAAATTTTTCTCTTGAGTAAAACATTCAGAAATGTACAGAACTAATAAAGTATAAGTCACTAAATCAATGATTCTGAGGAGTTTTTTCAAAATATATCACTTTGTTCAGATGTGGTATCACAAAGGAGAATGGGTAGATTAAGGTTTAGCTTCCATTTGCTGTTATCTTGCACTTGTGAGAATTATGTTGAGTAACTCTGATTTGTGTTTGCTTTAGCAATGGACTGCTGATGGGAGGTCAGTCGGTGGCAGATAGGTCCTTCTCCAAACTGATCACAAAATCAGATTTGGTGGCATGGCAATGAATGCAAATTTTCAAGTTGAGAACTTATTATGATTCAGTGGGCTGGTTCAGACAGCATCTTAACAGAGATAAGGTAGTTTTCTTAGCCTCCTCCATTTTCCAGGCATCTTTGGAAAAGTTATGAAGTTCACACACACAAAAAAAGGATAAATAATACTATATAAAATCATTAGAAGCACTGTGTCAATGTACTGTTTAAATCTGAGCATTTTATGGTCATTTCAGTGCTTCTAGAAGCCTTGAAACATTCGCAGTGTTCTGTGTTCTTCTGCAGTTAATGGAAACACTACATCTTCTAATTGGGTAATCTGACTATGGAGTGAATGACTGAATTTTATGTAGAACTAGGAAATAGTAAAAGAGCAATGGCAAAGTGGTAAAAAATGGCAAAAATAAGACTTTTATTCTTTCCTCTGGAATGTTTTTATGACTGTGCCTGTTCAATTAGTAGTTAAAGCCCCCAAAAATATCATTTTGACAAAATTACATTCATGAAATGAGAAAAGTTTCTAACTTTTCTGATCTTGATCCATGTCATAGTACAATGATACAGAGGAAAGACGGTCAGAATCAGCTATTTAACTAGACAGACAGTAGTTTCTATCCATAATTTCTGGGTGTCACACTTTTATTATGCAGTCCAAAAAGTAGATTTAATGTTGTCTGAAGCTATTCCTTCTGAATCATTCAATCCCGACCTGTAAAACAAAAGGAAAGTGTCATATAAGTAGCAGAGGTGTCTCCTGTGCTGTAATATTTTTCCCAAATGCTTTTCAGAACCCCAGAAAATGTATTTGATCTACACAGAACCTCTGTGTTAGAAAGGCATATTTTCTTTGCACAAATTAGTTGCCAGGAGACAACTGGACTTGTTCTGTTAATTCTCCCTTCAAAGCAAGTTGTATAAATGTGACACAAAATTGACATAATAGTCATGTAACTATTGCTAGAAGAGGGAAAGGCTATGCAAAGGACTTGATTCATAGAAAACAGATTTCCTAGGACTTTTATCTAGCTTCAGTAAAATTTGGAAAATATTTTCTTCAACAGTGGCCACAAAAAGAACTGAAGAGCTTTACCAGGCCACCTAGCTTAGGAGTGTGTCTCCAGCAGTGGCACGAGTGTGGAGAGCATCTCTTGGTGCTCCCTGCAGGTGCTCTCCATTCTCCACCATTTAGCTCAGGCACTTCCACAACCAGAAGTGTTGCCTTTGTCTTTAATAACTCTGGGTATAGCTATAGCCCATAAATTTGTCCAGCCTGCTCTTGAGCTTATGGGCTCTCATGCAGCTCACCTTGTCCTGATGATAGTATGGCACTGGGAATGTTTATATCCTCTCTTGCTTGCCTAGGATGGAGTCTGGAGAAGAGGAAACAGTCTCGTATTGACTGTACCATGAGGAAAAGATTAGCTTCTTTCAGAAGGGCTGTTTGATGTGTTTGGTATTACACATGGCAAGGTGAAGATAAAGGCATTTTTAATGGAGAAAAGCTTTTTCTTCCTACCTTCTCTCCCAGCAAGGGTACCATGCTTTGGCAAGTAGGGCCTGTGGGGGCATATAGTCTGTTTCCATATCTGGGATATCTTTGTAATGGAAAGATCATACCACAGGCTTATTCTTGTGATGTCTGTGCTGGAAAACACATCAGGAAAAGAAAGGAACTATCTACAGCTTTAGGCTCTCCTGTGGGCCAGGTGGGCTGGGCTCTGGGGACGATGGCCTGTCTGTCATGGAAGGGAACTGCTCTCTGCCCACAAGGAACGGGTTCACCCGGGCTGGCTGGCAAATGCCCACCCTGCTGCTCAGGCCTCTTCTCACAGGGGCCAGCCCTGCTGACACCACCTGGACACAGACATCCAAAACCCCACCTCAGAGGACCATGCAGGCTGCTGGAGTCCCCATGCCCTCTGAAACCCCTGCAGCTGCCCATCACACTCCCTGGGGCTGGAGACAAGGACAACTGACCACTTCGTTCAGCAGGGCTGGCTTCCTTCTTTGGAAATAGGACTGTGCCTCAGGAAACTCTAGGAGGATTTTGCACCTGTCTGTGTTTGTTTCCCTTTCTGAATAAAGTTGAAAACCTGTACTTCTAGTACCCTACGTACTTCTGATTTCACAATTCATCTTAATCATAAATGTACTTGTTAAAACATGCCTGTTTTGGGAGCTGTTCCAGACAGAATATTAGCTCTGTCTGGAAAAGTGTGAGCCTTTAGGACTTCTACCAGTCTTCGCTGAATTTATCAGAAGTTCTGACTTCTCTGTGTGCTAGCTCATTTCTCTACCAATTAAAAAAAATATACAGTAAAGATGAAGGGGATAATGGATAAGAGTATGACTTAGGAAAGTAAAAGCTTTCTTTTTTTTAATTTACATATATAAAAATTAAGTTTTGTGAAAAAAAATCAGGAACTGTATAAAACTATGGCAAAACTCAAAAAAAAAATCAATTGAACTCTGAAGAATCAAGAGTTGAACCAGAGAAACCACAAAACTAAACACAGAAGTCCTGAAGAAATAAGATATTTCATCACAAAATACAGCAATAATCATTTGTTTAAAAGGATAGCTGAGATGGAGCTAGAATCTGAACTTTCTAGTTTTGTGAAAAAAAATCAGGAACTTTATAAAACTATGGCAAAACTCAAAAAAAAAATCAATTGAACTCTGAAGAATCAAGAGTTGAACCAGAGAAACCACAAAACTAAACACAGAAGTCCTGAAGAAATAAGATATTTCATCACAAAATACAGCAATTTGTTTAAAAGGATAGCTGAGATGGAGCTAGAATCTGAACTTTCTGATTTGTGTCCTGGTCTGTTGGTTTCTCTGTCTGTGAAATTACTCATTTCCCAAATCCTACAGAAACCCATCAATGACTTAAAATAATACAGAATTATAATATAAATAGTCCAAGAATAGTCTTTTTATGGAGGCAGTAAAGGAAGACAGGTTATTCCATCTGCAGGGGAAAACTCAATGAAGCAATTAGCTCCACCTTTCTTTCTGTGTGACTAATAAATTATATGTAAATCTAAATCAGCTGAATTACTAGGCAGTGCCCAGGCATTAAAGAGTTCTGTAATTATTTCAGCATAAACTGAAGTCAAACAGGAGAAGCATGAGAGGCTGAAAACAAGGAATGACCTTGAAAAGCCAATTCCTAAGATAATCAGAGACACAAGAAGAAGTCTGAATGTTGGATACTGGTCACTGCTGGCAAAAAACATAGCAGTGGTGGTGATGATTTTCAGGGCAGGTAGTGACAATCTTATCATTACCCTGCACAAGAGGAAGAGACAATGCACACAAGGGGGACAGGGGAGTCCTTTTCCTGGAGGTTGTGTTTTAATCTTGCATTCTGTGATGGGTTGGCCTTGCTTGCCTGCCAGATGCCCTTGGCTACTTGGCTACTCTCTCCCTCCTCCTCCTCAACAGGACAAGGGAAGAAAATAGGATGGAGAATCTTGTGGGTCAAGATGAAGACAGTGATACCATTGAGCAGTTACCACTATGGGCTAAAAAGATTTATGGAACATTATTTTATTGCCAATTAAAATAGGTTGGGAAGTAAGAAACCAAAGGAACACTAAAGCAATGCCTTCAGTCTGCACAAAAATGCCAAAAATTCCCATGGTGTCTAATACCTTCAGTAAAAACCCTTGATCTTCAGTTTGCTAACAAAGGTTTAGTTCTTAGGTTAGTTAATTACCTATTAAAAATAAAATAAAGAAAACAGTTGCTTCAGAACTCAGATTTCTAAAGGCTTAAAAATGCTTGAAGTACAGGGGGGCGGGGCAAGGAAAAAAAAGAGATTTTACCAAGGGGTGGTTCCTTAAACAAGTAGTCTCTCCTCACCAGAATGCAGGCCAGTGTCTTTCTTAATCTTCTTGCTTGTGTAGGTGGAAAGGAGAGTTAAACAGTGACTGAGCCCAAGAGCAAATCAGCTGCTATTGATGTCCCACAAATGAAGTGGCTTCCTTCTCTCCACCACAACTTTTTGTATGCCTTCTGTGGAAACACACGTTCCCTGCTCCATATTATCTGGATTTCTGTATAGCCCCTGGAGCTGGTATGTTCTTGCATTATTATAGTTGGGCTTCATTTTAGACTGTCTTTTATGTTATTCATTATTGCCATAATAGAAGATCTGAGTTTACTGAGTTTACTGAAAATGTTTTTTGCTTTGCAGAGAGAAATGTAAATGTCCAGTGGAAGACTGAGAAACCCATTTTTACTCTTAGTATTTCTTTAGCTAATTGTGTAAAAGTAATATAAAATGAATGGTGTACAGTCAGCATGATATTATATGTAACTAACTTTCGTTAATGAAAACGGAAAAAATAATGTTTGTAATGTAAAAAAGAACCCTAACAAATGCTTTCATAAAAGTAATTTAGGAAGGTGGATAAATTAAGGACTTTCTGATGTAATGTTTTCATTATAATTTTGTGTGTCCTATTTACTTTGGGTAAATATGAATGCACATGGATAGCAGAGTGATCAATTTAGTTATTTAACAGATATCTTTCACTGAAGTGTACTGGCATGATCTAAGATATTGCTGTCCCTACTGACCCTGCCTTTCATTCATGTACATCTGTGCCTCAGCTGCCTGATAAGACCACACTGCTGTGCTCTCTTGTTGCACCAATGATGTAATGTACCAGATTGTACACTAGTGTAGCAGAGGTGCAGGTTCTTGTTCTGGGTCTGCCATTCCTGCTGCTAAAATCCTGGCAGAGGAGCAAAGCAGAGAGCTGCAAACACTGATGTGTAGCAATACTGAGGAAAGAGCTCTGCTATAGTTGTCAAAAGGGGAAATATAAAGGATGTAAATAGCCAAGTGACTTGGCAGGACCAAGGTTACTGAGAGCCTGAGAGGCAGGACCAGCTCCAGCTCAGGGCATGGGTTTTCTGTCTCCTCATGCCTCAACACACTTCAGCTTCAGGTCTGGAGTGCTCTGTTTCGTGTCCTGCTATGGAGACCCCTAAAGGCTGTCTATGGCAGAAGATAGAGAGCATCAAGATCCAGATGTGGACAGCTTCCCTCATTCTGTATCTTCAGACTGCAACTGAACAGGGATGGCCCAGGCCCCCAGCAAGTCTCAACTCTTCCTGAAGAAGAAGAAAAACAAATGTATAAGAGGAAGAGCAGGACAGATCATCATCTCTTCCTCCACAGTGAGAATCCTTGCTCTTCTGGGTGGTTTCCCGAGTCCCTGCCTGGAAAAACAAGACTGAAAACAAAGGATCCAACCACTTTCAGTAGAAGTATGCACATCTGTGTGATGCTGGGCTGTCTTGGAACATTGTTCAGATCTTCAGCTTTCTCTCCCAGAGCCACTCTTTGGGGCTGTCTGCAAGCTAAGGCAGAAGTCACTGCTTTGGCTACCCTCCAGAAATTCTGAGGTAGCTGAAAGGGAGTGTAAGGAGGGTACTGTGCAGCTATATCACATTTATCTTACCAACTGCATGAAACATCAGAATTAGACCCCAGAGTTCTTGAAACAGAAAGTTGACTTCTTAGCAGAAAAATCTGAGGTTTCATCTATTTTTTTATAACTAATTAATATTACAATACCGAAACAGACAGTCTGCTTTTGCTTGTAGAGTTTTCTTGGGTATGTACTTATACCATAAGAGTGGACTGGTTCCATCAGTTTTTATTGATTTAGATTTTCACAGGAGTTTTTGCCAGTGTACTCATTTGTTTTGACATCAGAATTTACACCTTAATGTCTTACTGCTAACAATTTCTGTGGTCTAACAGTGATTAATAGATACCTAAATGGAGATAAATTAGTATAGTGGGGTTTTCACCTGGGTTTTGATTTGGTTTGGTTTCTTTTTTTTGCTTAAATAGCACAAAAAAAATATTCACTGGGTAGATCAGGGAATTTATAGTCTCTTGGGGTTTTCTCTCTGGTTGAGATGATCCCGAGGTGTGTTAAAAAGTATCTTTTCCCCAACCCAGCTGTCAAAGAAGGAGTCAGAAGTCTTCAGCTGTCATTCTCAAGGTTGTTTATTATTTCTTATCTAAAACTTTTTCTGTCTGGCCTGCTGAGGTCTGTTCTGCAGGTCAGTCTGAGGCACATTGCCTGCCCACAGGGCTGGTGTTCTCTTTTATACTATAAACTACATACTCAATATTTACAGTTATGTTCCAATACCTATCACCTATGTTAGACAGTGACTTTCTAGTCTAAACCAATCCCAAAGTGCCACCATCACCAAGAAGATGGAGGCTAGGAAGAAGAAGGAAGAAGGACAGGACAATGCCCAGATTCCTCCATCTTGTCTCCTAGACCCCCATAGTAAAATTCTTCAAAATTTCACCTCTCACTCTATTACAACTACTGTTATGCTAGCTAAACTTTTGTGACCTTTAATTCTTCATACAAAGGTGGTAATTTGTTCCATGGGTCGAACTCAAAGCCACAGGGGTCTTTGGCTGCATGCCAGGGTCTCCAACCCCCCTGCCAGGGCTTCAAAGCCCCCTGGCTGGGGCTCGGATCATCCAGGACTGTCAGGGGGACATCCTGGGTTCTGACAATAGTCCACTCATGTTTTGACATAATTTGAACCCATTTCTGCTATGATTGCTTTTATAGCAATTATGAAGCTCAAGGGGGAAGAAAGGGTTTATTGGGCTAAGCATGAGTAAATGAGCTAAAGATTAATGATGGCTTTTCTGAATTGTAGTACCTGAATCTCTATAAAACATCTGTCTAAAAATTAAGAAAAATATAGATTTTTGCCTAATTAATTCCTATTTTCTGTTTATTATGAAACTCTTGGTTGACACTTGATCTAGTTACTTTTACCAACTTTATCAGAAAGGTGCGGGCCTCCTTCAGCAGAGCCACTGCTTTCATCTGGATAGCTGGTGGTTTCACTTCAAAGGTTCAGTAAGATTGCATGGTACTCCTGAAGTAAATCTGCCTGCTCTCTAATCAGGAGTGTATGCATCTTCTGCCGATCCAGGGTCGGATTCAGGCACTCTGCAATGGGACTCTCACTCCAGAAGCTCTTTATGTTGTATCTGAAAGTTACGTAGTGTTAAAAATTGTAGCTTGTGTGCTTCTCTGGCAGTGTAATATAAGGGCCTCCTGTGCCAAAGTGTCAGCACTGTTCAACTGCAATAGAATCTGTGCTCTAGCACTCTGTACCTTGAAAGGCACTTGCAACAGGGGAGATAATGCCTGCCATTTGTGTTCTAAGTCAAATAATTTCATTATTGTCACTATATATTATTGTTTTACTGTATTTGGGAGGAGGATGATCTTTCCCGTTTAAATACTAAGGCCAATGTTAAACAATTTTATATTGGATACTTCTTTTGAGGAACTTTGTATCTCCACTCTACTGGTGGTGCAGCGGCGGCAGTCATTCCATACCAGATAGTAATACAAGTTTCTGATACAGAAAAGGTCTCCAAATCTTGGTGTATTAATGGAAATCAGTTAATGTATACATGAAACCTGAAGCTTTTTGTCAGAATACAGCCTCTTTTCTCTGGCATGCTACAGTATATTGCCATATAGAAGCATGAATAAGCTACAGCTAATACCTGAGATAACCTGGTTGTGAAGGCCATGTGGTTTGTTCAGGATCATAAAATTAGCAGTTCTCCCCCAAAACCTGAGGGATTAATGTGAAGATTACACAGATTTACCTCTTCCTCCTCCGCAGTGTGGTGGTCCTGCCCTGTCTTCTCCAAACAGACAAAGTATTATCATGCTTCCATTACAAAGGCAAAAATGGTTTGGCATTTGAATATTGCACCTGCTTTTGCTTCAACAGTTTTGTTCATGGAACTATGCCATCCATCTGGACTTCTGGCTTTTAGCTTGGCCTGAGCTGAAACTTACATTGTTTCTCCACTTCTCAATGTTTGCAATGAACCTTCTTAGCCAGTAAGCAGCAGAAGTGAGGGCTGACCTGATCTGATTTGGAAATAGTGTCAGGTGAAACCTGAGGTCCCTTCTGCCCACACAAGGCAACACCTTCTGGCTGGTCCTTCCTGTTAGGTGACCTGCTTGCTTAGAGATGAGCTCTGTGCTTAAAAGCATTTGACAAGTGCAATGCACACCTGAGAGTAGCACAAGACCCACTTAAAGCCCTCTGCAGAAGGAAGCTGCTTATTTGTTTTGAAAATAGAGGCTATTGCTTAACTAATGATATTTCAGGCACTTCCATGGCAACAGGCTCTGAGAGACAAAGCAGGTCTTCACCAAAACACACAGAGAGAGAATGGTAAGGGAATGGAGATAATTGTACATAGCAACAAAGTGAATTTTCTAATAATTTTTGAATTTTACCTGTTAGCTAGCAGATGATTTAGTCAGTGAAGTAATGGCTATTCTGCTAACCATTTATGAGCAAATTGGCATTGATTTCTTTCAGTTGTCAGGCATCCCTTGTTTTTGTAATGACTGGGGATCTGCCAGCACAGTGTGGTGCCCCCTTCCCTCCTCTGCCCACGCAATCTGCCAGGTGCCTTGCAATGATAACTGTCTTTAAGGGGGAGCAACATTTGGAAATTATGGCCTTGTTCAATGGTACTGGAATTTTTCTATGGAGAAGTCAAAGGAATCTTTAGCAAGTTACATCCATGTTTGTGGTTGAATATGAAAGAATATGAAAGTAGTTGGAAGTGAGGAAACATGGTTGATGCCATGGTAGTTTTTGTTATCCTCTCCCCCAGGTTTTTTTAACTTGTTCTTGAGAAACAGATAGATGTTCACAAAATTATAGTTTGTTCTGCTTTTGTTTGTGGCTGTTTGAATCCAGTATTCCTAAAAAGCATCTGGGAAAGACAAGGGTCCTGATATTCAAATAACGGGCAAATACTGAAATTTTATCCTCTTATTTTATCATAGCATTTTATTTTGCCTAATGATTGCATCAAGATTATAAGAACATAAAGCACCAAATTCATAATATCCTGTTGTTCATGCTTTCAGATGATGTGGCATTTCTTTAATGCAAGTAATTTTCAGAGCTAAAAACGAATCCAGTTTTAGAGCAGAAACGCCACAATACTGTTGTAGACCTATTAAGAACTACTTAGCCATAAGGTAGCTGCATAAAATCCTTGATTTTGGACTGAAAACAAGGTCTTGAAAACTGCTTCCTCAATTATATACTTTCAGTTAAATACGTAGACCACATAAAAATTTTTGGCAAACCCAAGGCTGCTGTAGAAGCCACTGTCTCAGCAAACAACAGGAAATATTCTAGCTAGTTAGCTAACTAGCTATCCATCTGTGTATCTATATATCTCATAGAATCACAGAAGGGACCCCAGTGGATCAGCTGGTCCCACCTGCCTGCTCAGGCAGGGTCATCCCAGAGCACGTGGCTTGTGATTGCATCCAGACAGTTCTGGAATATCTCCAGGGAGGGAGACTCCACAGCCTCTCTGGGCAACCTGTTCCAGTGCTCAGTCACTGCAGAGTAAAGTTCTTCCTCATATTCAGGTGGAGCTTCCACCCACACACCTTGTTGTTGCTCAGACAAACAGCACCTCTTCTTTGCCATTGCTGCTCCTAGACACACACAGAGGCACAGCAAAAGCTCCAGGTGTCATCATCACTTGTAAGGAGTCCTATCACCACTTGGTCTGCCCTCAGACCTTGCTTCCATGTAGCACTCCCATGAACTTCCCTGAATATCTGCTCCAGTATCTCATTAGTTTTGATGTTAGGAACAATTTTCATAATTCCACACATTCAGAACATTTTATTTTCTTCAATTCTTTCACTGGATTTTTTCTTGGCTGTAGGAAAATCAGATCCTTAGATGCCTAATACATATTCTTCCCTTATACAATTTGCTGAGATTAAAAATTCTAACCTTTTAATTATATATGAACTGAAAAAAAAATTAGGAGAATCTCTGTAAACAGTCCTGTATTCAAAACATTTTTTGAATGCTCAAAGTGGAAAAGGTCACACATATTTAATTTAATATTGGTCCTCCTGCAGGAGAAGTTTGTCCATCTCCTTCACCCATTAAACAAGTAATCCCTCAAGCCTGGTCAACATTAGAATCTCAGGACCACAATATTAATAGTTATATTTCATTATCTGAAGAATGAATTAAAGTTATTAGCCTTTTTGTAGCTAGATTAGAGACAAATGACAGAGCATTCAATTTTTGTGAAGCCTGGATATTTTCAACAAGTTAGTGAAAGCAGAGTCCTTGGAAAAGCCAGAGTTGAAAACCTTTCCATTTTCCTGAAGTAATACTCTTTGCCTGAATGTGACAAAATTCTCACTGTGGTTAAATGAGTTGTGAGGATTCTGTCCTGTTAAGCAGGGAAAGGAACCATTTTTAATTAAAATTTTTTGTAGTTTAGTCTGCCAGAACATTTTTGTAGTTTAGCCTGCCAGAAAGTCCACTGAGGATCAGAGAAAAGAAAGAGAGCAGAGAGACAGAAATGACAGGGCATACTGAAAATGAGATGAAAAAGGAAACACTGGAACACTTCATTCTTCCTGTGAAAAAGTTGCTTCTGGTACTGCAAAAAAGGCTCAACTCCACTGTCCAGAGACAGGAAAGCTGAATATATGTAATAATTACAACTGGATGAGTGCCATGAATACTCATTCACATTCTAAATGGATTTGCTTTGATTGTATTTATGTCATCTTTCTTGTTTGGTTGTGGTAGATATTCTAGTGAGCTTGTGGTAAACGGTGGCTAACAGTTGATTAATGTAAACTCCTAGGATATACATATGAGCTTTAACAATATAGTATGAATAATTCAGAATCTTTAGCAGAAGAGATGTAAACAAACATAAAACACTTCCCCTGCCCACCATCCCCCCCCCCCCCAAAAAAAAAATCATTCTTTCTTTCCTTTGGGGTGTGATAAAACATAAAAATATATGTTAGTGAGGATCACTGAGAATTTTTAACAAAGAAATCTTTCCTTTTATGTACTAACAGTGCACTGTGCAGCCTCTGAATAATCCTAGCAAATCCTTCCCAAGTGATCTTCTATACTTATAAAGGATTGACAGTTTACTACCTTTAGAGTTCTAGTGACCATTGCAACAGCAGAGCTTATGAGAAACTTTGAGTATTAAAAATAGTTGCTCTTGTAGCTTTGTTGTGAGTTCGAATTTGGCACACACATGTTACAAATACTGCATGTGCTTTCTATGAAATACAGTTCTTCTGCAATGCATTAATAGCCTGTTTTCTGCTGTTTTCAGTGAGAAACTTTTGTCAAATCATACTACAGCAAACCATGGAGAACCACTGCAAAATGAAACGTTGCCAAAAATAATGTAAATGCATAGTTAGTTAGAATTAAGTGAATTAGTAGGAAATTAGGGAATCTTGTATACAGACTTCTAAAACACAGAAGAAGAGTGCCAAGTGTGTTTTGGGTTATACTCAGCTATAACTCACTGCACTGCCAGAATTTGACATAGCCACAGTTGCACCACATCAGTCACTAGCTGTAAACCAAGTATGTTCAGCTATAAAGATTAGTCAATGTTAAATTGCATTAGGGTAAGGAGTTTACTCACTAATTATTATATTTATAGTCCCATTGCCTTCAGTATCGATAACCGTGGGCATGGACTTAACAAGAATGTTGTTTTGCAGCTTAGTCTATTCTGAGTGTGACTTTTAATTGGGTTGTTGTTTTGGTTTTGTTTTTTTGTTTTTTTATTTTTAATAAGAGATGGCCTTTAACTGCAATGGCCCTTTGCACAGTACGTCTGACTTGCTGCACAAGTCTGCATGTGCCTCTCAAAGTTTGATGATGCCATTCAGATTCAGGCTCAGCTGCAGTCTGTTTTCAGGGAACAGGGCTGATGTGAGTCCCCTGTGTCTTGGAGAAGGCAGCCAGGGTGCAAAGCAGACTGCTGAGGAGACCCGAATGTGGCAGTAACAGCACAGCCCTGGTGACACTGCCAGGTCTTTTTGTGCAAGTGTCTGAGTTTGCTGAATTGGCTGTGTGGTCTGTCAAGAGACAAGACAGGTATGGAAGATATTAACAGAGTTAATGACTTTTAATAAGGCTGTGGGCAGCACAGTTCCCTTTGCCTCCAAGGCTGAGCAGCAGGGCCAAACTAATCTTACCCCTAGTGCTGACCACTAAAAAGCCAGTTGGTCTACACAACTGAGAAATTTTGAGCCAGGCAGTTTTAACACTTGATTTCTTGCTACAGATGTACTCATGCTGATCACTTAAATAGAACCTTAATTGGCTCAGCCATCTGGAAAGAAGGCAGGATGAGAGAACTTGCTCTTGAGGGAGAGTGCTGAGGGACTGGGCAGGATCAAGAACTGTCAGGGAGGGGTAGCAAAGGATCAGGGCACTGAGATGGGAACCTTTAGCTCAGAGATGGGGACTGCTGCAGAGAGCACGGGGCAGCTGGCCGGCCCTGACAGGGACAGAGGGAAAACTGTCCATGTCAGAGGGCTGTGCAGAATTTGCTCTGGTCCGGAAGCCACAAAACTAGCAAAACCAAGACTAGAATAAAGGACTTTTCTGGAGATGGAGTGGTCCGTGTAAGAAGGTAATAAAATAAATTTATTTATTTAATTTTCCTAGCATATCAAGTAGTTTATTATTTTCTATTTAAAATGTTAACTGATTTACTTTATATTATAATAAAACCTATTTATTTTAGGGAATAGTTTGTTTGTTTTTTAAAGCTTTCAAGCCCCTCACTTGCCTTTGAGTAGTCCTATGAGAAAGTGGATTACAGAGGACACTTGAACACTGTGGGAAGCTTGCAGTCTCATCACCCAACTGTGATGAGCTATTGCCTGGCCCCACCAATACTAACTTGAGCCTGGTTGAAGACCAAATTGTTATAATACAGTTTATTTGTCTCCTTGGTTGCTCTGCAACCAGCAACAGCAGGTTTCCTGTTGTTAGATCACCCTGACACTCTGCAAAGGAATGTGGAGGCATTGAACCTTGTGACAGAGGAATTTGCAGACTGCTTGAGTAGCCAGGAGAGTTTTCAGAATCTGACAGAAACTCCTATTAACCTCCCACTGTCATTGTTCAGAATACCTGGGGAAAGTGGTGTTTATCTGCATAGCCACATGACATATTTATCTTTTAAAAGACATCATGATCACTCTGCATGTTTGGCTGCAGTAGATTCACAGCAGTCACTGTCTACACATAGCTAGTGCACAAGGACCCAAAGTGAAATGGGAGCCCCTTGATGGGTCTGTTAACACAGCAGAAATCTCTATTGCATACTGTCTTGACCTCAGCAGCCAGAAGAGACTGGTTTTGAAGGTCAAGCTATCAGCCCTGCTCTGGACAGGGCTGCAGAGCTGGCCTCTGCTCCCCACTGGCACCTCTGGGCAGGCAGGAGGAATGTGCCTGCTTGCCAATGATTGCTGTTAGCTGGCAGCTGCCTCTTCCCAGGGAAAAGCAACGAGCCTGGAGAGGCTGTCCCATAGGAAAAGCTGATTGGGATGAGCCAGCATTGAGTTGTGCCTGTCTCATTACTGGAGAAAGAAAAAGGGAGTTGTATTGCCCTCATCAGGGGTTAAAACAGAGAAAGCAGAAGTAGTTGGCTCTGTATCAATTTGGCCCTGGGTACCATAGCTGGCAATGTAAGTTGTTTTCAAGAAGTATTTTCTTTGTATTGATAAATTGTGTTCTATAGAGATCTTAAACTGCTAAATCCAGAAAGCAGTTTTCCTAGCATAAGGGAAGCTGACCAAGAGAATTATGGATGTTTTTTGGACATGAAAGTTACTGTGTCACACATCAGGAAAGTAGAGGAAAGGATAATTTTGTTGAAATGCAGGCAATTTGTTTAAAGTGTATCCAAGAGTTGGCTGAGAAGCTAATTTGAGCTACTGCTGTTCAGTTCTGTTAAGAATCCAACCCTTGGGAGCCCAGTGCTGCTGTGCCCTGCTACCCAGCAGTACACAAAAACATCTCTTACCCTGAACTACATTCTTCTGTCTTCTTCATAAGTAAAGTTATAATCATGCAGGATATGTTTTAGAAAAAACTGACCCTGTTCTGAAAAAGTCAGAATAAAATACAAGTTTTTTGGTGGTATTTTTAGGTATTGTTCCACTACTGTTGGAGGAATTTATTTTTATTTTGGGGAAGAAGGGTGGTGAGGAAGAAAACATATACTGGAATTTAATTTGGAAGAACCATGAAGATAGGAAGTTTGCCAGGATATATGAAACTCATTCCTACGTGTTGAACCTGTAAATCTTTTACAGAGCTACATATATGTAAATTGGCTGATTGTTAATGTTTGCAAAGATTAAGAATAGAGGTAGTGACCTGAAGCTAGGTTAGAGGGGACAGTGATTGATGTCTCTCCATAACTAATCCCAGTAAGGAATTCCAGATTGCCATGCTTTATATATTTGTGCTGTTGTATCTCTCTCATCCTTGTCCTTAATGTTCTTCTGGGACTTGGAAATATACAACTAAGGAAGCCTTTATATAATTTAAAAACATACTGTTAATTTGTAAGACATAGAAGATGTTTCAGGTTTTTTTGACCCATAAATTATGTTCTTGCCTCTTTCTTCTTGATTTACACCCAGCAGATCTGGAGATTTGTCTTCCCAGATGTAAGCAGAGCCTTCAGGCAAGTGGGTCAGTAGGGCTGGCAAGGCTGGGTGTTTCCAGGCCACAGGAGCTGTTAATATACAAACTAGATTTTTTAATCTAGTTTCAGATCAAAACTAGATTAAAAGCAAAAAAACCTCTTCCATGTTAGAAAATTAAGAGAGGGGGAACACTTATTTCTAAGTCATGAGATGTATCCAAAATTACACTGTTAGCTGATATTGGCTTTGGGAGCAGCTGCTGGGAATGTAGCCTGCCCATCTGAGCACGTTTCTATGCATTGCTCTCACTGACGTGAAATAATCTGTGGTCATTTATGGTCCTGCTTCATATCTGCCACATGAGGCTAATAGCTGGTGTGTTGCAAATCCATCTCCTAAATTTCTCTTGGAAGCACTTGTTAAGCTGACATTGGCTTTGGGAGCAGCTGCTGGAAGCGTAGCCTGCCCATCTGAGCACGTTTCTATGCATTGCTCTCACTGACATGAAATAATCTGTGGTCATTTATTCCTGTTTCATATCTGCCACATGAGGCTAATAGCTGGTGTGTTGCAAATCCATCTCCTAAATTTCTCTTGGAAGCACTTGCAAAAGAGGCCTCGCCCACCACTGATGTAAATTTGTGTGAGCCCTTTAACCCGGAGGCTGGGGGCTCAGCCTCACGAGACTGAGCTGGCTGGCTTGGAACCAGGGTGCTCCAGGGATACGTAGGAGGCTCAGAATTACATCTAATAATAAAGTAATAGCATCTTTATGCATTTTTTATATATCCTCTTAAGTTCATTTAAGATTTCTGATTCTTTCCACAAAAATGGCACGGCCATACAATATTAATTTAACCCGGAGGCTGGGGGCTCAGCCTCATGAGACTGAGCTGGCTGGCTTGGAACCAGGGTGCTCCAGGGATACGTGGGAGGCTCAGAATTACATTTAATAGTAAAGTAATAGCATCTTTATGCATTTTTTTATATATCCTCTTAAGTTCATTTAAGATTTCTGATTCTTTCCACAAAAATGGCACGGCCATACAATATTAATTTAGAGCTTGCTTTGAACCTGAAAAAGGTAATTATTTCAGAAAAAAGGAGAAAAGGATGGTGCAAGTCAAACCTCATGATTAGTGCTCCCTGATCTTTCATACTGTTAGAATTTAATACTGAATCAAATTCAAATGAAACAAATTAGAAGAATCCTAAAATATTGTTCAGTGCAACTCTGGACCTGATCTCTGAGCTTGGTCTATTTTTAAGGACAACATTAATGGATAAGCAATTACTGACTAATGTTTTTCTCTTCTGTATTACTTTAATAAACACACTATGGAAATCAAAGTGGGATTTTTAGTGTGATTTCACATCTGAATTTTAGTCTTTATTCACTGGAATATGTTTTTCTTGAAATATATGTTTTCCTTTACTGTTGATTAAATGACAGATATGCTTTCTTGTTAGGAAGATGATCGTACATCCCACAAGAAATCAATTTTTTTGCAAGGAAAAAAACCAATTGCAACATGGCATATAAGTCTCATGTTGCCTAAATAATGAGATATTAATGGGATTGCTCCCCAACTCACTGAAAGCTCCTTATTCAAATTAAGAAGTTTGCATACTAATTCGTGCAGATTAATTCTGTGGATTTGAGAGAATTTGCTCTTGGTCAGTTTTCATCTCATGATCTTTTCAAAAATAATTTTTCAGATGATTTTTTCCTGTCTCCCCATTATTCCCTCAGAGAATTCCTGTGATAGTAAAAGAAATAATCCATGAAAATACATTACTATTAAGCAGAATTTGCTCTTCAGAGTTGAGCTTTCTTTAATATGACAGCCATAGGCCTTTGGCGTGGGCAGTGTAAACAGTGGAAAACACAGATGCAGATAGAAACATCCCAGCACTGCTGAATTTTCAACTTCTCTTAAGACATGCTATTAATGACATAGCTATCCTAATAATCTATGTTTAATTTCTGTAGATAGTAAAATATGTACACATGGATATAGGCATGAAGAGGAGAGCAGAGACTGTCTTCACCACTTCTCCTCCACTCTGGTGGAGGTTATTTGACTGCAAACTCCTCTCGTCGCTGCAGTTTCAGCCTGAAATTTAACTTTGTTAACAGGAAATTTCCTCAGCCATGCTGAATGGGGCTGGAGATGTGAAATGTGTGCTAGTACCTCATCTTCTTATTCCAGCAGGAGCTTGAGCCTGGCCCAGTTTCCTCGCACCGCTTGTCTTGGGGCATGTTAGGAGCCACAGTCACTGCCAGTGAAGGGCTCGGTGTCCTGGCAGCGTAGGGGAAACTCTGCCAAGCCAAGTTTGGAGAGTGCCTGCTAGGTCGTGACAGAATGAGGAAAAGGAGGAATATGTGCAGTTAACTCCAAGGCTTCACTAGTCAGTTTTATTGCAATTTGAGTTTGTTTGCAGCAGCAAAGGGCAATGGAAGTACTTGTGTGGTTTGTTTTGATGGTAGACATCATAGAAAATTTTTATGAGAAAGTTAAGATTACAAAGAATCTCTGAGTAAATACAGTTGTGCCTTTATTATCCAAAATTAGTGTAAAATTAAGAAATAATGTTTTGAATAAGACATTAGCTCAGCTTTGATCTGGTTATGAATTACTCTCAGGACCTTACAGAAATAAATTACTGAGACTTTTTTATTGTTGATTATAAACTGATCACTGCAAGTTCCAAGAGAGACAAAGAATGACTGAAAATTTAAGAAAGGAACAAGGAAAACAGATCTGAAGGTTGGCTAAATATATTACTGTCAATGAGAAAAATGTGGATGTGGTCATCTAGCAGTTTGATAAACTTTATATAAAAAAAAGAAAGAGTACATAAGAAGACTGAAAGAAAATATTTTCCCCTGAACTCAAAAGTATTATGAAGTCAAACATGTACACATTATAAGATGCATTTATTCATGTGTTTTTATTTCCATGTGGACATTTATGACAAACAGATATTATTCAGAAAAACAAAGTTTTAATGTGAAGTTTTGGGTCAAGGTGGGAGAAGACCTAATAAAGAATTATAAAAATCTCCAAAAGATAAAATACAATTATGCAGAAACCTGATTAACAAAATATCACCCAGGGGAAAAATGTGAGAACTTAAAAAATGTATTAGTAAAATGGAAATATAAATGTCTTTTACTGAAAAGAAGAAAACTGTTAAAATCATTAGTAATTAAAAAAAAAGAAAGAAAAAAAGTAACATTACATCTAGGAATGATCTGTTTGGAATAATTATGCCACGGAGAAATTTCATATAGTTACAGCTATAAATTAAAAGTTCCTACATGATTTTGACAAACTACCTTTATTCAATTTTGTGTTTCACCAGAATAAATTATCTAAGGAAATGAATTTGAACTTTGCTCTAAGTCAAGCATAATAGTTAATGGTTTTGGCTGATTAACATCTTTGCTCAACAATAACACAACTGATCAAACATCTGAGATAAAGGCCAGCATGGTTGATGACATTAGCATGTCATCATCACACAGACAACATCAATTATGAGAGGCATAACTCTAGCACTTCCAATTATCTGTCATCACCTGGAATAATTAAAAATAAAAAAGCTAGCAAATGATTGGGGAAAGGATTTAAATATTTTTCTTTCTCATGTTGCATCTCAGCAGACATTGTTATGGTATTACTGACTCACATTTTATTTGACAAAAGTCCACATAAAAGATTTTGCTGTCATGAAGGGAAATCCCCTGCAAACAGACACCTTTTATAGTGCCATTGTAGGCAGAGTTTTTTCCTGCTGCTTTTCATTCTGTATAAAAGCAAACATAGGACAGTTTGGGTTGGAACGGGCCTTTAAAAACATCAAGTTCATCTCCTGCTGTGGGCAGGGACATCTTTTACTAGACCAGGTTGTTCAAAGTTCATCCAAGTTGGCCCTGAATGTATAGACTTAGGAAAATTAAAATTCTTACCTGGGGGTTATATCATGCAACTTATTTCGAAACAAAATTTCTCCTCCAAAATTATAAAAATCAAAAGTATAGGATGGTGTTTTATCAGAACACACCTAGTTTATTTGCAGTTCAGATCATTTGCTGATAATTGTGGACTATTTTCAGATATATATTTTGAAATTCATTACCAAGCCACTGTTTTGTAAGTTTGAGGAATATTATTAGCACTTCATGAAATGAATTCTTTCAAATCTGTGTTAACTCTACCACAATCTCTATCCTTTCATGAGGAATGCACACATTTCAGTGGGAAGAGGTCTGAAAAGTCTGTGCCACAGAGAATTAGATCATGGTGCAAGACTAACAGTTCTGCCTTTTCAGCTGCTCCAGCATGCACATGAATTCTCCCAGGCTGTGAGAGTGTCTCTTCTGGAAAGAAGACTTGTCCATGCAGATCCACTTCAGGTTAAACTTTGGGTTCATGCAGCACCAACTACATGTCATTCAACAAGAATAAACATGGAGCTATATTTTAAGGAGACAAAAAATTGCTAAATGATAAATTAGGCTTATGAATGCTTCAAGGTTTGTGTTCTGATTTTGTACCAGGGGCACATGATGGCAGCCCAGAGGACATGTCTCTTACAGAATGGTATTATTGCCTGTTCAGCTGATGAGAAGAATATGCTGGACAATGAAAAACTTATGAAGGCTTCAGGTTTTTCCCAGCCCATACTGGTTATTGGCAAGGGAAGTTTGCCAGAATATGACAGGTGTAGTTTCCAAAAGGCATGTGTCTGCTGTCCTTAAAAGGAGCACATTGGACACCATGTACAGGAGTCTGAGGCATTCAGTGAAGCCTCTGGAATGAGGGTGGAGAAAATCATTGGGCAAACTGGAAGCATGGCAGCTCCTTCATCAGGAGGACTGTATTTACAGAGAGGTCCTGGCCAAGAAAATAACATCTTGTGGAAGGTGAATTACAGGCTTGCCTGACAAGTGTCCAGGATGGGTTCTGAATATGTGGAATTCAACTCACCTGGTTAATGTCATGCTCCATCCAGGAAAAACTCTCAGCAAAACTTGTTTGTTGTAGAAATCTCATTGATGAATTTAATTGCTTTCAGCTCTGAAATTAAACTGCTTACAGCTGCTTCAGAGGTGAAGAGAAGCATTGTCAAGGAGCTGTTTGAGAGAAGCAGATTGATGCAGAGACAGAGTTTGTGTAATGAATCTCACATAACTAAGATTTCTTAAGCTCTCAAGGTATGCTTCAAATATAGGAGGCCCATATATAGGCCCTTTATTGTTTTAAAATCCCATTATTTCTTTGTCTTTTACTTTTTTCATGAACAGGAATTTTATATGTAGTTTATGTCTTGGAAATTCTCCTTTGTGTCAATGGGCAGTGATTCCACTGGGAAGTATCACAGGAATGGAGTACCCAGAATAAATGAGAATATTGGAGGCCCTCTGTCCTATCTAGCATCATTGGAAGAGAGTAATTTGCTTCAGAAACTTGGAAGACTATACAGTGATTTCTGAAGCACTTGAACTGATTCAAAGAAAATGGCTCTAAGTACAGGTCATCTTGAAAAATCATCACACTAAAGTACTTTAGATACAGTGGGTTTCTATTCAAAGTGAAAAGGAATATGTTTACAATGAATAGTGAACTTCTTGCTTATTAAAATTTTCAGTGTTGAGTAATTGGATTTTGTTTCTTTTCAGTTTGTTTGCTTTTATGCAGTAAGGAGTGTGGAAGTGTATTCAACGTGTCAAATTCTTTCCATTCAGAAACAGACTGAATGTAGGTATAAAATATGCTTCTCCTTTCATAATATGATGAAAATTTATTTAATCTGGTTTTTGTGAACTGCTTCTCCAAAAAGTGACAATAATCTCTTTCAAAGAGAACTTTCTCAGCTGTTCTGTAGTGTATAAAGAGAAATGCAAGGAATATTATGAAAATGAATGGTGTTTAGTGTTCTTTTACTATTGCTGTTTAGTATGTCAGGCCAAGAATACAGGAATACAACACCCAAATTATTTCAGAAGCCTCCAAAATCTCCATCTTCAATCTGCAGATAAATATCACATATTATTCAGAACTTTATGCTCCCGAAATTCCCATAAGGTATTTTGTTTTGATTCTTTACCCTCCTCTTCCATACAAATCTCATTGTCCCTGATAGTATCCTGCTAAGCTTAGAAGAGTCTGTTCCTTAGGAGATTCTTTAAAAAAAGAAAACACATAGTTTAAAATACAATTACAGTTCCATACAGATTTACTAACCTAGTTTTTAGAACATTTAGAGTTGTTAGAGCAGTTGTCTGTCATCATCTTGGGTATGTACTTAGAAATTGGAGAACTTCAGGATGGGACACACATGACCACACTCCAATTCCACCACTGTGGAACTGCACTCAGTGCAGTTCTGATTTCACTTCTGTAATAAGAAAAAAGGAAAGAGAAGGAACGTTTAATTTTCTCTATATGCTACATGGGGATGTTAATAGAGTTTTCAGTTCCAAAAGCTTTTATGTTTTTGAAGAAAAATAATGAGCAACAAGAATGGGAAACAGCCAGGCAAAATTTCCTGTGCCTGTTAAAAGCTTTGCAGAACATGCAAGTTCTTCAGGAATTAGTGGTTTTGAATTAATTTTCATGCTTTCTAATTAGAAAGATGCCATTGAGAATAAATTTTCACTAAAGGTGGCGATCAGTGTTGGGTACTAAAGACATTTAATTTTTCTCTGGCAATAATGAAACACTTTGATCCCAGCCACTGGCAAGTTAATACACAAATAAAATTAGAGATGGTTTCCAATTTGTTTTTCAATTATAAGGATTGAAAGCTAATTCAACAAAAATAATGAAGTTGAAAATACCGACAAAATCTTGTTTAATGATGGGTACATTTTACATCCATTTCCTTAAACTCTAAGACCAAAGGAAAGAAGATTGTTTCTTTGCTCAGAGCTCCAGGTCTTTTGCAGCTATTCTTGACCCCAGAGAGCTTCTTAAGATTTTTTCCCAAGCCAGCAGAGGGTAAAACAAGTCTGTCCTACCACAGACATCTCAAAGTTAGATGCCTTGAATAAGCCTTTGCAGTCAGTCTACAGAAAGACCCATAATTCACCTCAGCCTGGTTAAAGAACTTCAGTTGAGCGGGGAGGGAGTATTCCATCTATCTATAGATTGTGAAACAAAGGTGATGGTGACCAATTTAGATATGCAAGTGTAAAATCAGAAGTAAATACCACCACACTGCTTACCCAGGCCATTTCTGGAGCTTTCTTCTCTTTCCCCTACAGTGTAGAACTTAATAAATTCAAAACTCAAGTTTTTCTATTTAAAAAACTTAACATTTTTGGTAATGCTTCTCATTTTTGTTAAGAATAATTATAATTTTGAAAATCATTAATATAATTTTGTAGAAGCATAAATACTTCAAATGTCTTTGGGAAGATTCTTTTATTACATTCCTTTGCCCTGTTTTTCCAGAGATTTCTTCCTGTTGAGTAATATCTTATTCATCTTACAGTTCTTGTTGTGCTATGTAGTATTTCTGTTACTATAATTAGTCATATATTGGTGTAAAACAACTTTCCTTCTAGATTAGCATGCTGCTCTAATACAGTACTTATCTCATTCTATAAACCTATCCTGCTAATCCTGACTGATCAACCTTTGACAAGGAAATATTGATTTTTCTTTTCCCCCTTCACATTTCTATGGATCCTGCCTTGCTGCACGTTGTACTAAATTATGCATGCTTTGAAATTTTCAGGAAATATTGCTTAACTGAAATGTTCTTCTTGGTCTGGTAATATTACCATACTGTCTGTGATGATCCAAAGGTTTTTAACTTCATGTTAAGATGGAGCGTGGTACTGTAAGTTACAAGGCCATTGACAAGGCGTGGTAGATTAACTCGGTTCACCAGCCAAGCACCACGGAGTTACTCAGCTGTTCTGACTCCAGTGGGACAGGGGAGACAATAGGAAGAGCAAAGGTGAGAAAACCTGTGGGTTAAAACACTTAATAAGTAAAATAAAGAGGAATAATGAAATGGAATAAAAAATTAATACAAAAGTAAACACTGACCACCTCCCACAAATAGGTCAATGCCCAGCCAGGCTCTCTCATCCCAAAATATCTGCACTGTCCCTGGTGCCCCCCCCCCCCAAGTTTTTATTGCTAAACCTGCTTTTATATGGCAGAAAATATTCTATTTAATCAGTTTGTGTCAGTTACCTTTGTTGTGTTCCCTCCTACCTTCTTGCACACCTTCAGCCTACTCACTGGGAGGCAGAGTGGGAATATCTTGATGCCATGGAAAAATTTCTCAGCAATAACCAAAACACAGGTGTGTTATCCACATTTTCAAAACATCACATGGTCCAAACCAGCACCATGACAGACGACCATGAACAAAATCCATCCATCCCAGCTCAATCTCCAGCACTTATCCATACAATGTATGCCACTCTTAAGCCTTACATTATCCAATACAACCTCACTAAGCATCAGTCTCTTTCCTGTCATGTGATACATATATATACAGATATCATTCTCATAGATCACTCCTGTAAAACATTCATAAAATGTCCATTGAGTTGTGTGATGCATGACTTGGCCTTCATGTGTTGTGGTGGTTGCTCAGAACAGGAGAGATTGTGTTAAAACTTTGGCTCATGTTGGATCATCACAGTGCTTGCCTGTCTTCTTGCATGGCTCGTTCCCCATTGCTTCAGGTGATTCTTGACATACTACTTCCTATAATATGGAAATCAAATCAAATAATTTTATTTCCCCCCCCCAGGGTTTAATGTCCTTGGGACATATACAACACATATCCCCATTCTTCCACATTACCCATGAGTTGTAGCCAGGTCTTAGAGCAAATTTCCCTATAGCCCTGACTTCTTGACACTGCTGATCTTGAGTGTCTGCAGGTGCCTCCTGCCAGAGACTCCAATGGAATTGTGCTTCCCGGCAGTGGCATAGAGAGCATTTCTCTCACCTGGTCCTGCCTGGAGTGGCCCATGGGACTGCATGAACTACATGCTGCTTGATCTGTGCAACAGTTTGTTGCTCAGGGCTTCAGTCAAAACAGTTCTCAGATCACTCAAGAGAAAGAACTCACAATCAGACTGTGAGTCCTGGAATATGCATTCTACAGAAACTCATAGTGCCTAGGAAAGTTTATTTTTTTTTATCTGCTAACCAGTGGGGACATGACTTCTGTGTCACTGTATCTGTCAGGGTGTGATGATGCCCCTCTTGCCATCTCATTCCCCATAACTGGATCTCTCACCTTCCTTTGTTGTATTGAAAAAGCAGCTTTTGGAACAATGAGAATTTTTCTTTCCTCTTTCTCAAACACTTTTTCTGCTTTGTTGTCCCACACAACTATGTTTTGGAGCATACAAGGTCTTCTTTGAGTATTAAAGAGAAATAGCAGTCCTTAACCAAGCTATAAATACAGCTATCTACACAAAACTTCAACATAAAAGGACCATTCCTACAGGCTTTTCTGAGGTCTGAAAAATGAACCAGAAAATTCAACTACTGAGAAAACATACAAGGGATGTCCACAGTTAACTCAAGACATCACAAAAATAAATTAAGCTTTCCAAGAAGGCTAGGGATTGAGGGATCAATACTGACCCAGATCAGCTAACACTGGGTAGCACAACTAGAAATATTCTTTATCCTTAGAAACTCTGCCTATTTTAATTTTTTTCCACTGTTGTAAATACATCCTTATTTATTTTTCAAAATGAATTTATAATTTTTTTTCATAATCATTCAGTAACACCTCAAATCACATTAAGACCACTTTTCTCTTCACATGCAGAGCTTTATGTTTAAAGTTCTTGAAGCAGGATTGCATATCTTGTTTCTTGTTCTGCCTGTAAGGAAAGTTTTGTCCCAAATTCTACTTTTTCAGACAGTCTCCAGCTCTCCACCATTAAACTTAGTCCCCTGCACATTCATTCTCTCCCTAAGCATCTATCTGCTGATCTATTTTCAGGTTACCTGTAGAAGCTTGGCTGTCCAGAAACATCCCAGCATAAGTCTGGAAAGAAACCTCCTCAGTGTAACCCCTTGCTCTCTCCTGACCATCTCTGATAGCTGACCAGGGACCTGCAGACTGGTATGAGAATTTCAATGTTAATTATGCAGGACAATTTCTACTCTTCCTCAGCAATATTTTATTTGAATCAGTATTGGAAGTCTCTTTTCTCCTTTGTTCTGGACTTCTATCTCCACGCAGCATTTTGCTATAGCAGTGGTTATCTAAGAATGCTGAAAACGCAGATTTTATGGTCTAGTATGAACTAGAAGGTCTTATCTTTGTCCTGCTGATTACTAGTTTATGATTCAAAAACATTAACAAAAATAGTTAGTAACAATGAGCTAGTAAACTAAGCAGAATAGACCTCTTAAGGATGCCATTTGAAATATCTTCAAAGTATGAATGTATAACAATGCAACTGCTCTTCAAGAAGAAATTTTTAAAAATAATTGATACACATAGGCATAATTTCCACTATAGCATTTCTTCTATGCTTACCTCTGAGTTGCTCTTAGTTTATCTAAAACATTTATTGAAGTAAAATAAAATGCATATAATTTACAACTTTGGTCACTAAGTTAATTGCTCAAAGAAAAAAGAAAACTAAATTGAGTTCATGCGACATATTTAATTTCCATTTCTGTCTGACCAGTTTTCTAGAAATTTGTAGTACTCCAGGTTTTTCAAGTATTTGGCATAACAAAATATATTTAAATATTCTAGAAGAGTTCTTAGATTACTATATGAATTGTCATCCATGAATTGTGAGTGAATTTCCTCTGGAACTGTTGGCTTGAATACATATATTAAATCTAAATAGTCACTACTCCTACCATCACTGTCCCCATAGTGTGCTCCATTTTTCATAATAAAATTAATTTGACTTCCAATTACCTTTGTAAAGACTCAAGCAAAGAAAATGTTGAATACACCAGCACTGTCTGCAGTTTGTCTTCCCTTTTGTTTACTAAATCACTCTCCTGTAATTTCCTTTTAGTTCTGATACTTTAATAGAACTTTTCTGCAACTTCTCCAGCTGAAATATATTTCATATCACAATCCTTCAGA
This sequence comes from Passer montanus, assembly GCF_014805655.1. Taxonomy (NCBI): domain Eukaryota; kingdom Metazoa; phylum Chordata; class Aves; order Passeriformes; family Passeridae; genus Passer; species Passer montanus. The sequence continues at coordinate 6,601,114 of NW_024371037.1, forward strand.
ATTTATCAGTCTAAATGCTTGTTATTCATTTATAGCACAGATTTTTCCAGGTCTCACGCAATTCTCTTTGGATTTTTGGATATTTGAAGATTTCCTAATTCTGTCTCTGAATCCTTTAAGCAAGTTTGTCTTTACATATTTAGAACAGCCCCTTTCAAAAGTCACCAGTTCACTTGAATATCTTTAATCCCTTACATCATCTTCCCATGAAGTCTCAGTCTTATCTCCCCAGATTGTGTCAAAGCTGTTTCCCCAATTCCCCAGTAGCAAGGCTGTTATTTCATTTTCGTTTCTCCAGTTTATTTCCCACCTCTGGGTTTTCAGTCAATTGCTTTCTGACAGTAACATATGAGATATGGCTTTCCCATAGCCAAAGTCCCACCTTCCTGAAACCAGAAGTGTGTACTCAACACCAGCAATCTGATCATTTGCTTTGCCTGCACCTTGACACATGGGATTCTTATAATCAAAAGGTTGTATGGATAGCAAAAAACTACCTTTTTTACCTGTCCTTTGGATGGTTCTGATGGCAGCTCAACTCTTCATCTTCTCCTCTTCTGATTTTCTGCTTCATGTAAGATTCTGAGCACAAAACAATATGCTCTTCCCCCTTTTAATCTTCACCCACAGACATTGTACAAGCTTCTTTCCTATCGTTTCCTGTTCTTTATGTGATGCTATTCTGTTGTTTTACAAAGACAGTACCATGTGTTCTTTTTATTGAAAAAGGGGGAAATTCAGGCAAAAGGATTTCTTTATTTTTGACTTTTGTCTCAAAAATTCTCCTACTCTTAGACTTCCTCAAGACTTTATAGGATGTACATAAAAAAGAACTTACCCTTTTCTGCATGAAAAGAGAAAACGAGCTGTTCCCTGCCTGGCAAGACAGAAAAAAAGGCCTTGTTTTGCTCATATACTTTAGATTCTAGACAGATAAAAGCAACAGAAAGGCTGACGCTGGAAGGGATTTCTGCCAGTCATCTAGTCCAACCTTTCACTCAAAGCAGAACAAAGTTCAGGTCAGGTTGTCCAGGATCTTATCCTATAAAGTTTTGAATATCTCCAGAGATGGAGAAGATTACAAAGAATTTTTAATTCTGGTCAATAAAATTATCTTGCTTATGATTTCACATAAATGCTCCAAATGGTTTTGAACATATATTTTATGTATATTTTATGTTTTGACTTCCATAGGAAGTCAGCAGTGACTGGGAGAGCAAGAGAAGGTTTTATTTTTCTGCTGTCTAGAACCTGTTGTAATTACATAAACTTGTTATGAGGAAGAGCAGGGAGAGAAAGTCCTGAGAGGGCTGACATCTAGCCTTCGTTTAAGGCGGACCCTTATCTTATCAACCTACTGTTAATAAAGTCGTTAAAACAGTAAAGACCCAGATTTAATTTTAACTTGCTTTACTGGCCTGCTTTAGCAATGGCTAAAGGTGATAGCTTGGAAAAATATTAATCAGAGCCAGCTATTTAAAGTCAGACATGTTTTTTGGCAGTTTCTTCAGGAAAGTTCATCTAACAGCCATCAACCATGAAGATTCTTAGCTACCTCCTGGTTTACCGAAGGTTCCTGCTCATTGTCCTCACCCCACTGCTTTTACTTCCACTTCCTCTTATCATCAAAACTAAAGTAAGTGACCTGCTTGGAGAGATAATTATTTTGCATCTGTGTGTAAAGATTGAGATTCCCAGACCTTTTTAGACTCACAAATAGTTTGAGTTGAAAGTGACCTTGAATGAATAATGATATTTGCATTGTGATTATTTTTCTGTCAACTCAGTGCATTTTCACAGAAATATGGAGAAGAGAGCTTCAACTTAAAATTCTGTACTGGATGCATGAAGCTCAGAATCACATAGCTGTTTTCTGACATCTGGACTACATTGAAAATATTGTTATCACTATTATTTTTTGGACTCTTTAAACAGCTCTGTATGATTGACAATAGAGATGAATTGTCAGGAAAAGAGCTGCAATTACTTTTTGTTTAATAAAGGATTTTATGTTCATCACATTTTGTTTTGTCTGATAGGAAATTACTGAATTCAGTGATCTGATAAATTCCCTCTGGTTCCTAAATATAGCAAAATCTATATTTTTATTTTACTTGAAATATATTCTGGTATTCACTAACTCTTGCAGCAACTCCAAGCTGATGAAACAGCTACCTCACAATGTCATTAGTGACTCTATTTGGTCCAGCTCTGATGCCAGCAGACTGAAATGCAGTTCTGTGATATGTCATCATGTGTGTGTTATGTATAAAAATACATAAAAATATGGTTCAGAAGTCTTTGCATCACAGTTAGATGGTGGTTACAGAGCAATGTGCCTCACACTCTCACATCACAGTTCCAATGTTTCAGTTCCCTTTCTCAGAGGAAACTCATAAGAAATTCTGAATGTGGTAGGACTTAAGTGAGATGAACATTTGCTAGGTGAATGGATATTTTCAAATTGTTTCATACATAACAAAATTTCTTCCTCAAAATAAGTGATAGCCACAGCTGACTGACTTAGGTTTAATATTGTTGTTTACCAGACAAAGGTTCCAAGAGCTACATCATTAGTCTGCTCCTTTCCCAGTACCAGCCATCTCTGCTGCTGTTGAGTATTTTCATACCCTAACCAGGGGCACTAAGGGTTCCAAACCATTTTTCTTAAAAACAGAAATATAAATTAAAAACTACACAAAAGAGATTTCTAATACTTTGGAGGAAACTAGGTTTACTTCACCTCATTATATTTGTCTGGGGCTGCATTTTACAGATGGCATTGAAAACTATTCTCCTAGGAGAGGAAGGAATAAACAAAAAAAAAAACCAACAAAAAACCCCAAAAAGATAAAAAAAGGAAAAAAACCCCTCCTGTTTTTAAGGAATTGAAGCAAAAGACACTCACTAAAATTACAAGCCTGAAAAACAACTATGTTTCTTGTCAGTATTGCATGATACCTTTTTTGTTAGATCATATCCTTGCCTTATTGCTACTGATGACAAAACTTCAGGAGAGAAAACATTTGACCAGTTATTGACTGCGAGTATTCCTGGAGTCTTAAAGCTTTGCTTACAGAGGCAAAATGCTTTTGATTTATAGGAATTCATGGCCTGAGAATGCTCCAGAATGACCTAGAAGATGATTAATTGTCCTTGAAGAATAGGCAGCTGACTTTTTTCCCACTGTTCCTGAGTGATAGAATTGAAATATTTTTACTATCTCTTAGAAAAAAATTCTCTACACCTATTTTACTGACTGTGTTTCATATCTCATCAGGATTGTCAATAGCACACAATAACTACCCTAAACTCAGGTCCTTTGACTCATACTTTTACCAGGCATTGGGAATCTCTCTACTGATGGAGCTGTACTTTTTGAACTGTGATTTTTTTCCCCCTTGATGATCAACTAATGTTGTTATTGGTGCCTTTTTATCCTAGGAAGCAGAATGTGCATACACGTTGTTTGTAGTTGCCATCTTTTGGCTCACAGAAGCTTTGCCACTGGCTGTTTCAGCTTTGCTCCCTGCCTTTATGTTCCCACTGTTTGGTATAATGGGATCCAAGCAGGTAATCTTTATTCTCCTCTGTTTTATACTATGCATATGAGGAATCAAAATCCAAAGAATGAAACATATAATGTTGAAATCTGTCAGGCAATTGCATGGATTTGCTGAGTGCCAATCACAGTAGTTCTGCCTCAAGACTTGCTTACATGCTTTGTCCTCAGGATTTGTTCACTTCTTTAAAATTATTTATTTAATAATTTTTTCTAGATAGTGGCTCAGTGTTTAAATGCCAGTTGATGTGAAAATGCTAGGTAGTTATGAAATATCCTTAATATTACAGAGGCAAAATGTCACAATAATGACACCATGTGCAAACTGCTGACTATACACCTTTGTGCCAAAGAGATGAAATCACAGCTAATCATAATCTAAGTCTATGCTTAAAGTTGTTATTTTACCTGTTGGATAGATAAAAAAGTAACGAAAATAACATTTAATTGCTGAGTTAGTATGTATGTGGGATGTGACTGACGATTTCGGGCTGTTCTATCCAAAGCTTTATTTTTTACTTTGTTTTAACTAGATGCATTTTAGTGCATTTCTTCTTGAATCATTTGGTTAAATGTATTTAATAGTTCCAATGACCTAATTTTAAGAAAAAAGAGTCTCTATTTCATAATATAATCTTACTGATTTTTTTCATTAAATTGGTATCACCAAAGGCTAAAAGAAATTCACTATTTAATTTTTAAAAATGGGTTTCTTTTCCTTTTTTCTTTTTTTTTTAAATTTTTTTTTATTTTGTTTCAGGTAGCATCTGCTTATTTTAAAGACTTTCATGTGCTATTGATTGGAGTAATTTGTTTGGCAACATCAATAGAAAAATGGAATCTTCACAAAAGAGTGGCTTTAAAAATGGTGATGCTGGTGGGTGTCAACCCTGCATGGTATGTGCTAAATAGTACCTTGAAAGATAATAATACTTGTGGAAAGCTATGCATTCCAGAAATAATTGCCTACTGCATTTTTCTACAGTAGAAATCCAGCCTTTCTTTCTTGCTCAAACAAAGCAGATATTTTAATTTATATGAATGGTATGTAGGTGACTCTTTAATATTTTGCTGAAATCCTAATTGAAAGTTCCCTGCAGTGTTTCTATTCCTAATAAGCATCCTTCTGAACAAAAGGTAGGATTAGATTGTAAATAATATAGGGGTCCCCGTTCTTGATGGTCATTGGAACATTCCCACCCAATGCCTACAATATAAAATTTGTTCCATGCTGATTTTTTTTTAATTTCAATAATGTTTTCAAAATTCTGAACATTCCCAAAACCACAAAAATAGTTCAAGTACATAGTGAGGGGGAAAAACATCATACAACTAAGCAGGTGGTGGGGACAGGCACTTCCTCAGCTGGATGAGGTGATAAGGTAAAAGAAATCACACTCTCTGCTTACTCACTGTCAACATATATTTTTGAAAGTGAAAACTCTTGCTTTGCTTGCTTTATAAACTTGCAGGAAGGGTTTAGGCTGACAGAGGCATCTGCCAGCATTCAAGTAAGGCTGCTTATAAGATCTACAGAGCAAGTTTAGCCTCTCAGAATACATCATGCTCATGACACCTTGCCAGGAAGCAGAAAGGAAGAAACTGGTCAGAAAACCAGAAACCCCAGGCCTAAAAAATAAGATGCCCCTTAAGAGATTTAAATAATGGCACTTCATAAGAATGTTGGATTATTTCTATTCATCAGTAATTTGACTGATCCAATTTTAAATATCACATGTATTTTGATGAGTTCTACCTCTTTTGATAGCTGGTAGCTTTCTGTTTGGAAAGAATTCTCCTTATATTCTTGTTCTACTGCCTCCTGGCATCTTAAGCTGTATTCTTGTGCTATGCAGGTTTAGTTATTTCGACTTCTCTTTTGAGCACTCCTAAATTCTCATCTTTTAGCTGAAATATTGAAAGGGAGAACACAAGAGGATGGTGTGCTGTGCTAAGCTGAACATTGCTGGGGAACTTGCTCTGAACAGTCAAACCTGAAGCCAGGATGTGAGGATACCCAGAGCAACTCCAGAGCTGTAACCCTGAGGAAGCATCCTACATATCTATCACATTTTCTGATCATGACAAAGGGATGATAAGATTACGATGAAATGATCTGTGAAGGATGAGATGATCTGTGAAGGTAGATCTGTGGTCTACCCACCCCTCAGCATCTGCTGCTCACTAGCTGTGCCCACAGCAGGCACGGTGCTGCTCTCTGCACCCTCCTCAGCTGCTCACAGCAGAGCCCGGGCAGCCTGTGCACACTGCAGCCTCAGGCAGCCCAAGGCAGAGATATCACTGCATGAGACCTCTGCATTGCAGGTCATAAAGGGTGCAGCAGTGAAGGAAAAATAGCAAGAGACTCTGGAGTTTCCATTATATATTCTTCTGGAGATACTGATGTGTATGTGGCCAGCAGGACCAGGACACGGATGGTCCCCCAGCACTCAACACCAGCGAGGCTGTAGCTCAAATCCTGCATTCAGTTCTGGGCCCTTCACTACAAGAAAGACATTCAGGTGCTGGTGCAAGTCCAGAGAACAACAGTGAAGGGTCTGAAGCATGAGTGTTATGAGGAGCAGCTGAGGGAGCTGGGATTGTTTAGTCTGGAGAAAAAGCTTCTCAGAGGAGACCTTATCACTGTCTACAACTCCCTTGAAAAGAGGCTGTAGCCAAGGGAAGGTCAGCCTCTTCTGCCAGATGAAAAGTGAAAGGACAAGAGGAAATAGCTTCAAGTTGGGCCAGAGGAGGATTAGATTGGATAATAGGAAAAATTTCTTCAGTGAGTGGTTGGTAAGGTGTTGGAACTGGATGCCAAGGGAAGTGATTGAGTCATCATCCCTGGAGGTATTTGAAGATGTCTAGATGTGGCACTTCAGAACACAGTTCAGTGGTGGACTTGGCAGTGTTATGTCTATGGTTGGACTTGATGATCATAAGCTCAGAGCCCAGATTTCACAGCCCAGGTTTTTCTGTGATCCTGTAAAGCCTTTCTATCATTTGAGCTATGCAGTAAAGTCTGCAGACTAGCAGAGAAAGGTGAATATGTCTATACAACCTGTAAGGGTAATAAAATACTGATTTTTTTTGCACTACAAAGCAAAGAGTGACTTTGTAGCTGGATATAATGAAATAATTATCCAAGATTTCGTGCATAATATTTCATAACAATTGCCACAGAGAAAATAATGCAGAAAAACTGGGGCTGAACAGAATAGGATATATTTTATTATTTTGCAATAATTTTTAGTGTCCCTCGGTAAAGCCTACCACATTGTACCAAATGGTCACCTGACCATCCATTATACCTGACCATCAATCCATGTAAAGCTGGAAATTTATGATGAATCATTTTGGAATACATTAGTGAATGTCTTAATTTGCTTTTATTTTTAAATCCTCTTGCAAGTTCTACTAAAGTGGCATTTTCCTGCAGTGTGAAAATTCATATTCAGTGTGCTTATTCTGACCCGTATTTTCTGTATAAGAAACAATTCCTCCTCAACTTCTGTCTGCAGACCTAATTCAAAACAGCCTAAATTAATGGGTTTTATACTACTGATGACAATTTGTGTTGAATCAGGTCTGTGACTTGCTGGTCTACAGATCATTTCATCATTGCAGTCAAAAGTGCACAAGGAAAGACAAGGTTCCCCTACTGAGATAAAATCCAGTTTGAAATGTTGTTGACATTTAAATAAAAGGCTATAAGAGACATTTTGATGGTATTTTTACATCATCAAGTAATGTTTACATGATTTTTATATAATATCTATATGGCTTCGTGTACTAAGTAAAATTGACTTTTTTGTGAAGCTTCTGATCAAGGATATGCAAAGAACTTTACAAATTGCACAGAAGTCTTCTGATGGAAAGGTGCAACACCACCATCCCTCCACTAAGTTCTCTTGCTGTGATGATGTATGGCAGGTGTTTAATGTCAGTGACAGCACCTTGGAACAGGGATTTAAGAGGACTGTTCACATTTACAACTCCAAGAAATGCATTAAAAACAACATTGTGACCTGTATTCTAAATTTACAATCCAACTTCACCAGATATGACATGGAATATTTGATTTTTCAGTTGTTGATGCAATTCAGTGTATTGCATTACTATTTGTAGTAAACTGACAAAAAGTTGAGCCAAGTGCAGATTAAGGAGTTGTAATGACCTTCCCTTTCTCATTTAATATCAAAGATGACATTTATTGAAGCCCAAATAATGCCTATACTTGTCTTGGTGCTCTGAATAAGAACTAAGTTTTGTACCTCTTTCTGAATTTTTAATATTTCTTCCTATAACAACTGAACTGGTATAAGTATAGAACTTAACTGTCTAAGTGATAACTCCAGGGTTTTGACCTAGACTGTACAATATGAGATTAATAGCATCAGCAGCATCGCCATTTTAACTGTCATTTGAATTTCTTACATGCATGGTGCTCTTTCTTCAAAGATGGTTCAAATACAGTATAATTCTGTAAATAAATATTATTGCTTCTTCTTCACTTTAAAACATATTTCAACCCCTAAAATATGATAACTTCAGTGTCTTTTAGATCAAGACAATTACAATTCAAAAATGTTCTCAAGCTTAAAATTTTCAGTGTTTCAACTTTTCTGTTGACAAAGTTCTCATTTATATTAAATAGACTGATGATAGGAGGTGTTACTGTAGCAGTCACAGACTCTTCGCTCCTGTTCCAGGCTTATGCTGGGTTTCATGGTTAGCTGTGCTTTCTTGTCCATGTGGCTCAGCAACACCTCTGCTGCTGCCATGGTGATGCCAATCGTAGAAGCTGTAGCTCAGCAGATCATCAGAGCTGAAGCAGAAGCTGATGAGCTGGAGATGTCCTGCTCTAATGGCTCCATCAACCCAGCCCTGGAGCTGCACGGTAGGCACAGTTCTGGCTTTGCCACCCTCGCTGGGCAGGAGGAACACAGCAAGTACAGTTAAATGCCAGAGTTAAATGCTGGCATCATCTCGTGCTTCCCTGTGGGACTTCTCTTGGATTACTGTGTGCGAGCTCTCTCATGACCACAAAGATTAACTAAAACTGAACGGGTGCAAGAGGTGGCAGCTGGATGAGAGGATGGGAGAGGGGAAGGGGCTGGCTTATCAGCCTCCTAAGATGGCTGGAAGGAAATATGACTCCAGGCTATAGATACTAAGCTAAGGATGAAATGTTAGCACAGGAAAAGAGCTCTTTAAGCTATGAGATAATGCTGGAAGAACAACTGAATCTAAACTGATTACCTACACAGCTGGATTGTAAATTAGGAACATTTCTCCTCATGAGAAGATTCAGTTTCTGAGGAACAGGAGTCATGAATGAGTAGGGCACAAATTGATTGTTTCTGAGATTGGTGCCTGCAAATGTATTGATGGGATAATGTGAAGTAAGTGCATGGGATGAGACGTTGATGGAGCCTTTCCAGTTTTACTCCCTCAAATGCTTTTCTGTCTTTGTATCACTGTCTTACAGAAAATATAGGAGAATATGAAAACCCAGACTGGAAAGAGAAAGAAAAACCAGTTAATGGGTAATTGTTATCAATTCAGTAAATTCTCTTCTAAGAATTAACCTAAATACAATATCTGTTTGCTACAATACCTGTCTTTGTTTTTCTAGATATAACAACAATGTGGATAGTACTATATGCACAGTTGAAAAAGAAAATGGAAAAGGAAATGAACAGGTACTAAAAGTGTCTTTTTATTATGCAGTGAAACTTAGTTTTAACCTAAATTGCACTTCTATGCCACACCTAAAGTGGCACAGGTTGTAATGAAGCTGGTTACATGCGAATAAGAAATATACTTGTAGTCAGACACATGTATGAACTTTGCATGTATAGCTACTTCATTACTGGCTTTGTCCTCCCATTTTACACAAGTTAAACAACCTCACCAGAGTACAAATTCTATATATCAGGTGTGTGTATATGTATCAATCTATACAGAGGCAGTTCTGTAAAGACTAAGACAGATCAGGAATGGGACTTCAGGATTTGACTCTGCCTCCTTTTCCTTCACATGAATAATTGCATTACCAGTGTGACTGTGAACCAAGCCACACTGCAAACAACTATATTGCCTGTAAATTGTCTGGCTCTTCTGAGATATCCTCAAATTCTATTTTTGTGCCTGATGATGAGCCCTTCTTATACATTAATCAGTGTATCTATTTTCTAAGCAGAACCTACCACCTGCTGAAGCAGAGAGAAAAAGCAGAAATGACAAATACAGTGGGATTTTCAAAGTGATGTCTTTGTGTGTGGCTTATTCTGCCACCATTGGAGGACTGACCACAATCACAGGAACATCAACTAATCTGATTTTTGCTGAGCAGTTCAATTCGTAAGAAACTATATTATATTATTGGTATTCTTCTTAGTCCAGAAGTTTAGCATTCTTTCTTGAGTTCTCACATGGCTCCCCTAAAACACATTAGAAATCTTGACCTTTGATTTGATATTATTTGATTCTATTGCTTTTCTTAACTTTTTTTACTGAGATAAAATGAAATTGCCTGTTTGTATTTACCTTACACAGGGAAAGTCTGTAAGTGGTCTGCCAACACATGCGACAAGATGACCATTGTTTGTTAAGTAGTACTTTAGTATTTCAGTAGCTGCATGGAAAAAGATAGATTTTTCTTAGAAGGAAAGCAATACTTGGCATGAATAGAACAAGCACTATCTAAAGATCTGTTATTAATTTCTAAATACAGCAGGAAATAAGTTCAATCTGCTTAGCAAAGAGCATCAGGAGACTTTCAAGAGGCTAAGCACTGTTGAAATGAGAAATGTACGTCCATTAATCAACAAAAAAGCAAATAATTTCAAGGCAGTCTGAAACTTTGCATTCAATGGAACAACGTTTTAAGTTTTCCAAAGCATTTTCTAATATTAATTTTCTTTCTTAAGTAGAACTGCTTTGAAAAGAAAATAGGCAAATTTCAGTCCAAACCCCTTGAAATCCAATAGTTATTGCTGATCTTTTTTTTTTCTTCTGCAAACTACCATTGTCAGTAATAGTCCTACTCGAATTCTGAAACAAAAAAACAAAGAAAAATAATTTTTTTGCCCTCCATCCACTGCTTTATATTGCACATGACAAAATTGTTGAAGACCAGTTATGGGTAGCATTTGTAGAGTTTGTCTGTGAAGAGTTTACTGTTATTGACACTAAATCACTGTAGGAAGAGGATTGTTAAAATCACTCACACTTGTATGTTTTCCAGAGGAAATAGGTCTAGAAAATAAATCAGTGTGTCCTGTCCATCCTCGCTTCAGGCAAGACCTCTAGTCGATAATCCAACTATAACAGATAATCCAACCAGAGCTAAGTAAAAGATTATTTAAAAAAAAACAAACCAAACATTTAACTGATCATCCATTCTACTTGAGGAATATTTGCTCTGGGGATGAAGAATACCTAACTTCAATATTCAGATTACTAGAAATACTTACACAAATATCCATCCCTGTACAAACTTAAACAGTACAAGTACAAAACTAAATAATAGAAGTTTCAGTGTAGCTTCCACTGTTGTTTTCTACATTCATTGAAGCTTTTCCATTTGAGTATATTTTCTTGTGCTAAATTCTCATCTCAAAAAATTTCTTTCTTTCAAGTTCTGTTTCTTTATAGTCCTAAAAGAACTTAGGCTAAGCATGGCCCTCCCTTCCCTACTGAACTCACTTTAGACACATATCAGTCAGTGTCAGATCCCCAGACCTGTTGCTGATCCATTGCTCAAATAACTGGCACTGCTGGTTCCTGTAGTGCTCATGATGACCAGGAAGAGGATGGGAGGGTGAGGCAAGAGGATACCACAGGCCACCTCATGCTGAAGCCTGCTGCCAGCCAGAAATGTTCTCCCTCAGAAGCTCTTTGTGGTAATTCTCACAAGTCTTCATTCCTTTGCAAAGGTGAACTAAACTTTTATTTTTGCTTTCATCCAGACGCTATCCAAACTGTCAGTGCATCAATTTTGGATCCTGGTTTGTCCTTTCCTTCCCCATTGCACTTGTAATTCTGCTGCTCTCCTGGGTCTGGCTCCAGTGGCTTTTCCTTGGGTTTGAGTAAGTGAATGGTATAATCAATAAAACTGAAGGTTATTAATATAAAATAAATATTGCATCATAGTTTAATAGGCTCAATAGGAAGAAAATGCAGCAACAGTGATTTTGTGACCTTGATTAGTATGGCTCAGCGTCTGGATGGACAAGAATTTTCTAAAATAAGAATCCTGGACTATTCAGCCCAGTGTGAAAAGTCCATACCACAAATGGGTGTGCTCACTCCTTTACAATATACATACATCATCATTAATCAGTGCATGTGTGCAAGACAAAAGAATACTGAAATAATATACTTTTTTTTTTCACTGGAAGAGTCATAGGAATACATCCTTTATTGGAGTGAGGCATTGGTTTGAATATTTGAACAATGCCTATTATAAACTGGATGAATTTGTAAATGTGAGGTAAGAAACTTCTGGTTTTCCTAAATTTGTATGTGGTGGAGTGGTAGGGTTTCTGTGTCTCCACACAGCTTGGTCTTTTATGGTTTTGGAGAGAACAATATGTCTGTTGGGGTGATTCTTCAAAGCCTTTTTCTCCATGAGTTCACTAACATCTGGAGAGCTAGGCGGGACACCAATCTTCCAAAATTACATGGCTACTTGTGGTGCAAGACATGAAAAGTGAGACTAGTTTTGAGCAGACAGAATCATCCCATGCTTACCCCTCTATATATGAACATTTATAGTTTCATTTTTCTTGATTGTTTTGGTGTTCTTTTTAACATCATATAAGAGACTTATCCAAGAATGAAAGCCTGGCTTGTAGCAAATATCCTGCTGATGAATACGTAAACTACTTGTGTGAGAAAAACTTTTTTCATTCAAAAACAAAGTAAAGCAAAACCATAGATTTAAAGATACTCTCATTAAAGAGAGTTATATATTTGATTCTTTCAATTAGTTCACATGGTTAAAGTTTCATTCTTCCTGGCCAAATGAGCTGGTCAATAACAGGACACATTTTGTTGCTGCCTCTGTCAGTTTCCCACTAGGCATTGTCAATTAATTCCAAGATGCTCAGTTTGGTGTGTGATAACTAAATGGGAGATACTGCATTGTAAAGTGACAAATTTACATTTGTCAAGTGCTATTGGTACCTGGAAAGGCTGGACACTTTTTTCTGTGTACACTAGTATCTCATCATTCAATATTGCTGCTTTACGTTCTAGTTTAAAAAACATGTTCAAGTGTGGCAAGAAGAAAACAGCTAGAGAAGAGGCCTCATCACAGGTGATTCAGGAGGAGTACAAGAAACTTGGACCAATTAGGTATTTCAAACTATAAATCTGCAAACAAGAGCAAGTAAATCTAAATGTCCATTCAGAAAAATTTATAATTCGTTCTACTTCTGCTATAGCTACCCAGAAACTGTTACACTTGTCCTGTTCATTCTAATGACCCTCCTGTGGTTCACCAGAGATCCTGGCTTCATCCCAGGATGGTCTTCACTTTTCCCAAAGTAAGTGATCTCTTTTGATAAACCAAAAAGAATTGTTCTGTGCCTTAACTACATACCTTCTTTTCTTACCAATTTTCAAAAATTAAAATACTTTCAATGTTTCAGAAATATGCCAGACCAAACTTGTTGCAAACCTTTGTAGTGGATACAGAAGATAAACTCCAGCAACTTCACATATATTTTTGAGCAATAGCTGAAATGTGTAAAACCTGTTATAGAATAAAGTAAAGTGCCACCTAAGAGGGATTGTTACTAGAGTTTTGGCTTAATATGGTGAGGGAGATGCATAACTATTGATGCCAAAGTACCCCACTTCCTTATCAAGTGTGAAATTCAGAGAATAAATCTGGATAGGATTTTTTGATCTGCTGCCCTTAGAGGCAGCACACTTATAGCATACAAATCAGCATCCCCTGCTATGACAGCTGAAATTAATGATATAAATCACTGTCCATTCATACATAACTCCCTTAGAGTCATAGTTTAACTGAACACCAAAAAGTCAAGAACTATTGTAGGGTTTTTTTGCCTTCTGCTGCAACTTTTCCAGGATTAGCTGGATTTCTTTCCCTAAGTAATCATTCAGTCTTACAGGAACTTATATTACCATGATGTCTCCTTTTCTCTTGCTGCAATTACTGTAATTTCAGTTCTGTTTTTCTGTGATAAAGTTTTGAGTCTTGCTCTGGAGTGCTGGGAAGTAGTTGCAGGATTGGGACAAATGGGACTTAATGCTGTTTAGGTCCTTATGGGTAGAACATTTATTACTGGCTATCCCAAAGGCCAGTTCTAGACTAGAAGGGTAATTTTACATTTTGTTTTCCTGTTTGTGATAAATGACACATGAACACACATACCTCATGCCTTTTCTCTTTAAGTATATTTCCACCACCTACACACCTTCCCAGTGCTCTTCCAGAAAGTCTGGGAGGGAGTTTCACAAGGAATAATTGTAGCACTTCGAAGATTTAAAGCGTAACACAAAATTATTTTGCATAAAAAATACCATTAAAAAGTGTATTAAAAACTAAGATTCTTTTAAAATTATTTACTTTTAATCATCAGGAAAAAATTGAAAAAGGACTCTTGTTTTTCCCTTATAACAACAGCAGAGCTGATGATCACTGTCTCATATGAAACACTATACTCTTGAAAGGGTTTTGGAGTGGTGACCTAAATAACAATCAGCTAGCTAAGCAATCAGGCTGGGTTGGCTTCTCTTCCTGTTCCTATTAACACCCAGTGTTCACCCAGCATTGTTTAAAGGGCTACATATTAAACTGAAATACAGGCACTGTAAAAAAACCTTTCAAATATGGGACTTAGGGTTCAAATTAATTTTTATTTTCTTCCAGAGAGCTAAATATTCCTATTTGAAGCTGATTATCATTGTCTGAGGATGATTTTGTTCATTGGCAGAGAAAAACAGAATATCTTCTGAAAAATGAGCAGTGTTACAGGTTCTGCACAGAGATGTTACTTTGTGGATGCCCTCTAAAGTTGCCCTTGGAAGGAACTGCAAGCATGTATCATATCACATTAGCTAAATTATGTTGTAATTTGGAGGAGGTTACCTGAAGAGAAACAAAGCTTTTCTTACACACTTTAAGAGGAAATTAAGCATTTCTTACTATTCATACCCTGATTATTTCTAGATAGATTTAATTTGTCAATCAATTATATTAATAGGCATAAAACCAGTAAATTAGGTTAATACTTTCTGAGCAACAAAAACTCATGGAAAATAAAGGAGTGGGGCATAGGGTGAGCACAGGTACAGCTGTGAGCAAGGCATATTCTTAGAAATAAAACCCAAGCCAAACAAGAGCAGCAACAAAAAAATCTGAGGCAAAACCCCCTCAGATGTTAGGAACTGTATTTCTGACACTGTGATGTCCAAGAGGCTTGTAGCAGTGCACTGAACTGCAGATTACATCTCTTACACACTTGTTCCCTAAGGCCTCTGAATATAAAATTGCTCAGCATTTTGGACCAAAGTACAGAGATAGGGATGTGCACAACTTCTTTAAGTTTGTGGTACAGGAAACACCTATAAGGAAATATTCTCCACCCTTTCAGAAATATGATAGCACTTGCTTTCCACAGGGTTTTATCCCACAGTCTTAGAAAGCCTATGGGAAGTTCTGCCACCTGAAAAGAGCTTTTACCTTATGAAAAGCCACAATGTTGCTCAGAGAATAGTGAATGTGTGGTATTAGATGGGAATTGCACCACCCTCAGGGCCTTAAACCAGAAAGGGCTGTCTGATCCTTTATTCTAGCATGCTGAAGATCAAAAGAGTCAGTGTTCTGTGTGTTAAACCTAGTAGGAATTTACTTTATCACAAACTGAATTTCCAGAAAGAAACCAGGCTTGATGTTAGGGTGGCACAGCCCAGGTTCCTCATATTCTGAAATTTGCTAATTTCCTTGATAGTCATGTCTGTAGTCAAACTGAAAAAAACAAACTAACATATTACTTTCTGTCAGAATATGCTTCCAGATATCTATTTTTGTCTTTCTCTGTTGGATTAAAAAGCTCTTCTGTGCTTTAAAAGTATACGTATCTTGTGATTATATCACCTTAGAAGCTTTGCTTGAAGAAGTAAATTAATTGCTTAAATGTTTGTTTCAAGCAAAATTTTCCATCACTGTCACCACCCACGTTCATGTTCTCAGACCCTTGTGTGCAGTGTCACATTACTGAGCACACCCTTAACATGCAAACATGGATCTTTTTGAAACCCCAGCAGAAATACCACTACTTATTTATGCTACCTTCATACTTCTTAAGAGCTACTTTTTGTATTGTCAGCAAGTTTTTAATCCACATTTCTGCCGTATTGAGTAGAGCCCATTATTTCCAGCTTTATCAGATGCCTTTCAAAAATTCATTACCTCTAGTTAATTTTTCTTAAGAAAAAAATCTTATATCTATTAAAGACTAATCCTTCCTTTGCTGTCCTGCCCTGCACCTGTTACCTCCTTCTGTGAGCAGACAGCAGGATGTTTTAATAAATATTGTATAACACTACAGAGAGCAGTGCAGGGTAAAAATGCCTGTTTCCTCCCCATCTGTTGACAGCACATGATCACACATCATTTCTGCTACAGCAGTTTCCTTCCATATCCTGGTCTGATTCCAGGCTGTCAGATATTAGCTTCAATTAGAGGAGTTCCAGGTTGGCCTTTGGCCTTTGGGTTTACAAGCCTCAGAAGAAACAGAAAGTTCAACACTGAGCTGCAGCTGATTACAGCTGATGTAGGCAAAGTAGGCTTCCCTCACCCTTACACAGATTGTTTCCTGGATGTACTGTATTTTTTTTTCATGATTTATTGCTTTCTTTACTTCTAATACAAGACCACTGTGTATTTTTGTCCACAGCCATGTTCTCTACAGTGATCTCAGTTGGAGTCATTGTGAGGTCTCTTGAATCAACAGGTTTTCTGCTTCCTTATAGCACAATCAGATTTGCAGTCTTATAAGCAGGTAGATGTTGCATATGCAGTCGTATTGTAACTTGGATAAATAGGCTTTAAAAAATGTTTATTTCAAAATTTGATAATGATTGAAAAACTTCTCTTTGGAATGTAATCTTATGTGTGTCCTCATAATAGTTTGACTGGTGGTAGGATGTTGTGTGTGTCCCAATCAGGTTTTTTGAGAATGGTGTTTTGCATCAGGAATACTAAATTTGTGACCGAAAAGTTGTACTCCCTTTAGTTCAACTAAAGTGCAAAGTCCTGCACCTGGGGAGGAACAATCCCTGCAGGAAGGGGGCTGCAGGTTCACCTTGACAATGTTTAAAACTACATCGGAGGGAGCAAAGAGGAAAGAGTCAATCTCTTCTTAGTGGGGCTCAGTGACAGGATGAGAGACAATAGGCACAAAATTAAACTTACAGGTTGCCTCCTGAATATCAAAAAATGGTTTTTTACTTGTGTTGGTGAGTCAGAAAGGTTTTTGATTTTTCATCCTTGGAGATATTAAAAAACTGCCTGAACATAGTCCTGGGCAGCTGGCTCTGAGTGACTCTGCCTGAGCAGAGGGGGTTGGACCAGGCAACCTCCTGAGGCTCTTTTCAAACTCAAGCATTATATGAAAATGAAGCTGCCTAGAGGAAAGTGACAGCATGCATTGTTTCTGTATCTAAATCTCATTTTCCTTCAAAACTTCTAGCAAGCCTTAGAAGAATGTAGAATAGGAACAAAGAGGAAGATTTTGCATCTCTAGATCTGATGAATCTGGTCCTAGACTAAAGATGATATACAGGCAGAATGTCCTACCTTAAGGTACCAGAAAAATATAGTAACTTTTTTTTTTCAAAATGTATTTTCTATGCAGGCAGAGACTAGGAAGCAGGTGACAGAAAATATTACAGAATCACTTCAACTTCTAGGGCATCTTCATTTTGTGACAGTGTTAGCTAAAATTATGCTGGTTTTGGTGTAAGTCAGGTATGCATATTAAGGTTTTGTTTGAATTTCACCTAACAAAGCAAAGGATTAGATATTTGCAGCATATAACTGAGAAAATTGTTTTTTGCTTTCAGTGAAAAGCTCTGGTTCAGTACAAAAGAGTAAGCTTATGGGAAGATCTGATGGGAAGTTATTATTGGTCCTACTGTAGCTGAATATTTAGAAAGCATATGGTCTGAGAGAACAAATATATTGGTGTGTTGGTTCAGAAAATCTTACAGAAGAACTTGCAGAAAATAGAAAAAAAAACAAGGTTAAGAAAATGTTTGCTTAGCTTTCTTCAGTAAAATTTCTTTTCATTTTAATGACCATCTTAACTGAAATAAGACAGACTGGGATATGTCATCAGCTAACATTCAGTAACAGACTTGGATGTGTTAAAATGGCCTTATAGCTCAGCTTGGTACCTTGCCTGATCTTGGGGCTGCTCTTTACAAGTTCTGATTAACAGACTTGGATGTGTTAAAAATGGCCTTATAGCTCAGCTTGGTACCTTGCCTGATCTTGGGGCTACTCTTTACAAGTTAGAAGGATATTGAAGCAGCTTAAGAAGCAGTAGTGCAAACAGTTCTTAGGTACTGGAAATGACCAAAACAGCATAACTCTTGTGACTGTCACCCTAATAACAGCCATAGGAGGATGATAATGAGATTCTGCTGCCTTTCTTCAGCTAGAAAATGCCATTTGTGGGCATGCATTGTGCACTTTAAGGCCTCTTAAACTGACTTTATTGCAGAGCATATTAAAATTATTAAATTTATCATTAAACTGTGAAAACTAGTTATTTAAGCATCAGCTACTCCTGAATATCCCCCATTACCTTATTTCTGTGTGGCAAAATAACACATGCTTACTCGAGATGTTTATTTATGAATTTATAGGGCCTGTACCAAAAATTTCTACAGATCTGAGGAGCTGACCTTGATTGTCTGCCAGGCGCCCACCCAGCCACTTTTTCACTGCCTCTCCTCAACAGGACAGGGGAGAAAATAAGGTCAAAAAAGCTTTTGGGTCAAGATAAAGACAGAGATAACTGATTGCTTATCAGTTACCATTTTAGGCAGACTCGATATGGGAAAAATTAATGTAAATGCAATTTAAAAATGGAGTTGGATGGTGAGAAACAAAGATAAAAACTAACACACTTTCCCCTCATCCTCTTTTTTCCAGACTCAACCTGACTCCATTCCTTCTTCTTCTACCTCTTTTCACCACACCTAATGGTGCAAGGGATGAGGAAGAGAGAGTTATGGTCAATCCACAGCAGACTGTGGACTTTCCTGCTACTCTGTCCTCTTCCTCTCTCCTCCCCTCCTTCTCCTGACTATATATATTTATATGTTTTTTTCTTGTTGACTTCTCCTTAGATATAAAAGCTATATTACGGATTCAACAGCTGCCTTAGTGATAGGCCTCCTGTTCTTTATTATTCCAGCAAAAACATTGCCTAGGACATCGAATGGAGAAAACAGTTGAGTATATTTTGATGTCGATTTTACTACAATAAGGTACCTAAGATGCTACTCTAAATGTAACTTATTGCAATGGTTAGAGGGATGTTGTTAAATACTAATGCTGAAGTTTTAATAGAGGGTATAAAGCACTGGGGTGTAAAGCATCCCTGGCCTGGAAGTCAGTGACAACAATTATACAATGTGAGCAGCTGTGCAGGAAGCTGCTGCCTGCAGCCCATAGACAGTACTGGAAATAACCTGCCCAGTGACTGCAATGGGCTTTGAAATGGCCTGCATGGAGCAGGGCTAGGCTTATGTTTTGAAAATGTTACTGCTTGATTAGGGTACCCTATAAAACCCAAAATTGTTCATTAATTTATTATCATGTAATTTTTCTTCTTCAAAATGGATTTTTTGTTTAAAGTACACCTCTGGCTTATCCTCTTTATGAATTCAGTTGTGCTGCTGAAAACAATGGGATCTAGGGGTTCACAGAGAATGGAAGGTCAGAACCAATGAGTCTAAGTGAAACAGCATTTGCTCAGCAATCTGCCTGAATAGTGCAGTTTTATTGAGTATATAAAATTCATTGGTATCCTACTGCTGTCTTCCACAAAGGGAAGGAGGGGAAAGGGTCCAGTGCTCCACTGGTGGAAACCATCACAGCTCCAAGCTGTGACAGTTTTCCCCAGTTAAAGATCTGTGCCAGGAAGTGCAGGTTGTTTCTGTCAGAGACCTTGTTCATGTTACATAATGAGGTTTTTGTCTTTGAATATTTCCCACGTACTTCCTCAGTGCGATTACTTCAAGAGCTTGTCAATATATTTTTAAATGTTGGTTGGGGGACTATATTTTTATAATTTTTTTTTTCTCTAGCTGTTTCTGGCTACATTCCACTGATTACTTGGAAGGAATTTCAGTCATGCATGCCCTGGGAAATAGCTATTCTTGTTGGTGGCGGGTTTGCACTGGCAGACGGCTGCGAGGTAATGCAATTTATAGAAGATACTGAACAAATAACGTGACCCAATCAAAAGCAATTCAGACATGCAGTGAATTCACAGTTATTCTCTTGTTTTAGCAAGTTATTCTGTGTGATAGTGATATTGAACAGCATAAATGTGAAGAATATTCAAGATGTTCAAAAAGCAGATTTAGAGAAAAAGAAGTTTCCTATGGCTTCCAAGACCATGCACAGTGATGACTACTGTTTCTTATTTAATTTAGATCTGATGGGGGCAGGGGTTGTGACAACACACTGTGTCCAAAGCCTTAATGTCAATGAGATGATTCCCATGTGGAGCCTGATGGCGACTCCAGTAAACCAAGCAAC
Source organism: Passer montanus (assembly GCF_014805655.1). Taxonomy (NCBI): domain Eukaryota; kingdom Metazoa; phylum Chordata; class Aves; order Passeriformes; family Passeridae; genus Passer; species Passer montanus. The sequence continues at coordinate 6,621,498 of NW_024371037.1, forward strand.
TTTGGACCTAGACTCCGGTCCTATATAAGCCTAATATAGTTGTATTACCATTTTCTGATTAAGACTCCTCTAACCATCTCAAAGATGCAAATATAAATAAATGGAATACAGTTTGAATGGGGTTCTATAGGGCACCATTGAATTAGAAAAATGGCCTTAAAAACATGTGGTAGAAATATGGAAAATATTTCAGATTTTTCTCTTTTACCCAAATACTTCACTATTAGCAGATAAGTTCTGTTTATATACCATTTTAAAATTTTTCCTTTCAGTGACTTGCTAAACATAATCATGCTCTCATGTTCCTTATGCAGGTTTCAAAACTTTCTGAGTGGGTAGCAAGTAAATTGACCCCTCTAGGATCATTACCCTTGTGGCTGATTATCCTGATATCCTGCCTTATTGTCACTTCAGTAACAGAAGTAGCCAGCAATCCAGCTACCATTACAATCTTTTTGCCTATACTATCTCCTTTGGTGAGTATAACAAGCCTGTTTTTAATCAGAATCTACTCTATCACCTATGTAATAATGCAGCTGCTCAAAGAAGCAGTTTTTAAAAGTCTCAATAAAATACTTCATGCAGGTTTTTTGCGGTCCAGTATTGTGCATTGGATATTTGGTTGCTTTAGGTGGTTCTAACAAGAGATGCTGAAAAATTAGTAAATTTAGATAAAAGTTCTTTTTATGATTTAAACCAAGATGGCAATCAAGCCACAGGCAGCTGCTCACTCACTCCCACACCAGAGGGGTCCTAGAAAGAATTAGAGGGGGAAAAGCTAGAAAACTCATGGGTTCAGATGCAGACAATTTAACAGGGAAAGCATAAGCCCCACGTGCAAGCAAAGCAAAACAAGTAATTAGTTCACTGCTTCCCCTGGGCAGGCTGCTGTTCAGCCATCTCCAGGAGAGCAGGGCCCCATCACACATGACAGTTACCTGAGGTAAGAAATGCCACCACATCCAACTCCCCCTGCTTTATATACAGAGCATGATGCCATATGGTATGGAATATCCCCTGGTCACTTGGGGTCAGCTGTCCTGACTATGTCTCCTGCCAATTCCACCCCAGCCTCTCATCACTGTGGCAGTGAGAAAAATAGGAAAGGCTTTTGCTCTGTGTAAGTACTGCTCAGCCAGAAGAAAACAACCCTATATTGTCAACAGTGTGTTCAGCACAAATCCAAAACATACAAGCCACTGTGAAGAAAATTACCTCAGAAAACTCCAGTGCAGTTTAACATGTGAAAATTGTTGCTATCCTTACTATTTGTGAATATTTGAAGTTCTTAAAAGGACAGTTCTCTTAGGGTTTCTTCCAGACTGCATCTTCAACAAAAATGGTTAACGCTCCAGGTTGTCACTAAGAGAGGAGAGGGCTAATAGATGTGTTTTGTATGTAATTCACATTTCTTCTGTCCTTAGATCAATTCTGTTCTTTCTTCTCATCGTCTCTATCAAAACATCTGATTCTTTCTTCTTCAAAACTTCTTGATTGTCTTCTCGTCTGCAGCTTTTCCTCCTGGCCAGCCTTGACACCTGCTAATGCCTTTTCTCTTTCTTTCAAAGAAATGTTACTCCTGTTTTCACAGAATTACGGAATCAATTAGGTTGGAAAAGATTTTTGAGATCATCATGTCCAATCCTTCACTGATAGCCACTTTGCCAAATAATCATGACACTAAATACTGAGTCCAATTTTTTTTTTGACACTTCCAGAGATGATGATTCCAACACCTCCATGGGGAACCACTTTGCCAAATAATCATGACGCTAAATACTGAGTCCAATTGTTTTTTTGACACTTCCAGAGATGATGATGATTCCAACACCTCCATGGGGAATTCATTCCAATGTTTAACAACCTTTTCACTAAAGAAATTCTTCCTGATGTCCAAGCTGAACCTCTCTTGGTGCAGTCTAAGGCCATTTCCTCTTGTCCTATCGCTAGTTGTCTGGGAGAAGAGACTGACACCCACCACCCTCCTTTCAGGGAGTCGTAGAGAGTGACAAGGTCTTTCCTGAGATGCCTTTCCCCAGGCTGAGCAGGGGCTTTCAGCTGTTCTTTATAAGGACTTGTGCTCCCAACCCTTCCCCAGTTCTGTTGCCTTCCTCTGGATATTCTCCAGCCCCTGAATATCTTTCTTGCAGTGAGGGGTCCAGAGCTGGACAAAGCATTCAAAGTGTGGCCACAACAGTGCTGAGTACAGGGGAACAAACTGCCTGGTCCTGCTGGCCACACCATTGTGGATACAGGACAGGATGGCAATGGCCTTGTTGGCCACCTGGGCACACACTGGATCATGTTCAGGTCCCGTCAACCAACACAGCCACGTCCTTTTCCACCAGGCATCTTTGTAGCCTGTCTGCCCCCAGCCTGTGGCACTGCCTGCAATTGTTGTGACCCTAGGGCAGGACCTAGCATTTAGTTCTTGTTAAACCTTTTCCATCCAGCCTGCCCAGATCCCTCTGCAGAGCCTTCCTACTCTCCAGCAGATCAACACCCCCCAACAGAGTGTCGTTCACAACTTCCCTGAGAGTACACGCAACCCCTCCATCTGGATCATCAGTAACATACTGTGTACAAATTCAGATTTATCATCTTTCTTGCAATGTTTTTGCTTTTTATGCTTGTGTAATGTTCTTAAAAATTATTTAACAAAAAAGGTGTTTTCTCATTGTTTCAACTGTCAGTTCCATTCATATTTCACTTGTGTTAATATAGGAAGTTTATATTTCTGTATTTAATTTGGCAAATTCATCCCTTGACAGCTGTACTCTCTTTCATTTTTTGGTAGGCTGAAGCCATTCACGTGAACCCACTTTTCATTTTGATACCTGCTACTTTGTGTACCTCCTTTGCATTCCTGCTTCCTGTAGCAAACCCAGCCAATGCCATTGTGTTTTCATATGGTCATTTAAATGTTATGGACATGGTGAGTTTTAAGCAAAAGTGCTAAAGGAGATTTTTGGCATTTAAAAATTTTTCTTCATTGTCTTGATGCATGTTTCTGCTTTCTTTTTCCTCTTCTTTAGGTGAAAGCTGGCTTGGGCATTAACATCATCGGAGTTGCTGTAGTTATGCTTGGGATTATGACATGGATAGTGCCTATATTTGATCTCTATACTTACCCAAGTTGGGTACCTAACATTCCATCTATAAATGGCACCGGGCTGTAAAAAAAAAAGAAAAAGTTTCCTTTTGATTTTTCACATGTGGTGAGTCACTTAAAATGCTTTCTATCACCACAATGATAAAGATCTACATTACTATAAATGCTGTATTTCACAGTCCTAGAGACTGATGATCCAGTCTGAGAGTCTAATCAGGAAGAGTGCTAGACTTTCTAAAGAGCATAGTTAGATCAGTTTTCTAATCTAGTTCAGCTAGTCTGAATTTTTATATCTTCATGTTATGAAGGAAAAAAATGAATGTGCATAGCCATTATCACGGGCAATTTGCCCCCATTCTCAGGGTAGCAGAATAATTAAATTTAGATTTTATTATTTCAAATACAAATCCTTGTTATTACTTATTTGTGGGTTGTCAGAGAGCATGTTGGTTTTCTGTTTTCTAGACTCAAGCTCTGTTTGAAGCAGTGTTGATCACAAACAAAAGATCAGGGAGGGGACTGTCTTGATCCCACAGTTTACAGACCAGTCAAAAATGCACAAATAATGGAGAAGAGCAGCAAGACCACTTACACAGCACTTTATCTATTAAGCACCTTGTAACCTGGAAGGAGAATGTATACTTAAGCACATGTTTATGCTATGTCCTTCCAGGACCTCACTAAAATATGTTGTTGCTCTCGTAAAAGAAAAAAGTATACATTTCTCTGGATAGACATATCCATATTGAAATCAGCTGATCTGTACAAATGGAGACTAAATTATCATCGTACCTCTCTGCCAAAAGTAGATATATCTGCTTGAGGAATGAAACCATAAGACAGTGCTGAAGATATAACAGTCAATCTGTCAAGCAAGTGAATCTTCACCAGGAGGCCCATGATATCTGCAGGACAGGTGGCACTTTAAGGTTACTAGACTGTGTTAATATTGTAATGTTCTAAACAAAATAGTGTAATGTGGTCAGAATGTAAGTTGGAGTTCAAAGATATCTACAAGTAACTATATTCTATTTGGTTGTTACACATTTTTCACCGCACAGACTATAGCTTTACTTGTTGTGAGGATCTGTGAGAATTTGTAAAGAGCATGTAGTCTGAATGTAGTCTGAACGAAGGCTGCATGTATTTAGATTGGGTAATGCCTTGGGATATCCATATGATAATTGTAAACATCAATCTGTCTTTTAAAGATAGTGTCCATTTTTTCTAAGAGCAACAACAACCAAAAAATGCTGTTGGTTTTTGATTAATGGTCTACATTTATTTTTGGCACTGCATATTTAGAGATGTCAGTCATGACTTCTGTAATGCCAGAATGCAGTGTATAACATTGTATATGTAGCTTGTTACCTGTAACTATTAGTTGCAGGTTCAACTGCAACGAAATATTAAAGAAGCACTTTTCTTAATGGATGATTCTGTGTAAGTATTGAAGTATTGGTGCATGACACCATGCTTTTAAGCCTGATTGAGGCTGCTATCACAATTTTTTTTATGCCATGGCAAAATAGGGCTAAGACCATCACTGGGGCAATCAGGAGCTGCCACTATACAAATAATGCTTATTGATCCCCTGTAGCAATGATCATCATTACAGATATACAACACTTGGTTAAATGTAGTCAGGTACCCAAGGGAAATGCTGATACAAGTAACTAATCCAAGATTCAAATCCTGGATTATATCATATGGTATTTTCCCATAAGCATGTGCAGTGCAGGGGCTCGTGGCTTGTTCAGGTCTTTGGTCCTAAAGGCCTAGAGAGGAAGACCAGCAAAGAGTGCTCTTACTTAAAGGTATCACTTTCCAATGTTGTCAGTAATTTCCCTATTATTCAAGAGCAGTGGAAACAGTGAATCACAATATTTCAAGCGGAAGGGATCTCAGAAGCATCCCGTCTTGCTCAAAGCAAGGTTATTACTCTGTTCAGACCAGGCTGCTCAGGGATTTGTTTAGTCATCTTGAAACTCTCCAACATGAAATCCAACATGCACAATTTCCCTGACTAATGTTCTCCAGTGCTTTACTGGCCTTGTGGTGAAATATTTTATCTTTAACAAATGAGTAAACATATTAATTTCAGGTTAACAGACTCATTATTCTCCCTTTTATTTGGGATAGATTCTTTTCTGTTTGTAAAACTGGGGTTTTTTTACTTTTTCATGAACCATGAAAAAGAGAAGACAGTCTTCTTTTTGGCCTTATGTTCACCGTTCCCACTGGATGTGGTATTTTTAATCTCCACAGGTCTGATCTGCAAAGCCTTACAATCATGTCACAACTGTTATTTAGCCAAAGGAAATCTGATAATGCTCCTGAGCTGCCCTCGACTTTTATGAATTTTCCCAAAACAGCATTGGCTATAATTGGTTATAACCTTGGCCCTGAACACGACAATGAGGTCTACAGGTCCATGAATGCACTTTTCCTTTAAATCAGGCTTTGACACCAGTATTCTCTCAGGTTGCATATCTTCATGGAAGAAAATAACCATTTTGCACCAGTTAAGAGAACTCTTGAGAAGCTGTCGACCATAACAAGTTTTCAGTAAAGTTAAAGCTGTTTGTGCCAGTTGATTTTCAACCGCTCATTTTCTTTACTTTCTGTCTTATTCATAAAATCAGTATGACAACAAAAACGTGTCATGTCTGAACCCTCATGTAATTCAGACCACCGAATTTCCCAAAATTTTTTTTCAGGGAAGACATTATGCTTCAGTATCTTAGTAAACAAGCAAAAACAGTAAAATTGTTTCATGAAGGATGCATTTTTAGAAACTATTTTCACTAAAATTGGTGTATGCAGTGGATAATACACAAAGAGATAAGGGAGAGATTTGTAAAGTTGGTCATGACTTAAACCTCATGTTTTTGTAATTTGTTGAAATGAAACACAGAATTATATATAAACTGACTTTCAGCAACCAACATCTTCATTGTGTTATAATGTACTAAATTAGTGACAAAAGTAAATGAATAAGCATGATGTTTTTGGAGACCGTATCTTGCAAGTAAGGCAGTTATGAACAATTAGGTTGGTAGTACTGGGAAAGTAGGCTCTCAGCAGGATTATTAACTTTTTTTGCCAGAAGTTTAGGGAATGTGTCAGACTCAACATTTGAGATTATTTGTTGTTATTACTAACTTATTTTTAAAGCTTTTAGGAATGTTTTAAGTAAAAAATTAACAACCCTGCAGTGCAGGGATTAATATTGATATTATATTCCCTACCTGACATCATTGAAATGGAGGAAAAAGAATTTCAGAGTGTGGCGATCTGGGTACCCAAGGAGTGGATCTAGTTTGGACTGCAGGCACAGATCACTGTGCTGATCTCCTGCAGAAACACACTCTTCATATGTTGCTATTATATTCCTTGCTTTGACCAGAATTTGTATTAGGACAAATGGTGGGAATGCACCTATAATTATTTTAAGAGTTGATTAATATATGATGACATTATTTATAAATTGCTTTGTTCCTGATTTCCATATAAAAGGTGGAGGGGTTTTTTTTGAATCAGATGGGTCTAATTAGCTTACTTTAATAGTACATAAGTAATATTTGTGACTTACTATTTATTTGTGATCCCATTCCTGATGAATTAGAAAGAGCTTTTGCCATGTACTTCACTGGGGATATGTGCCCAGTCTTTGTTCTCCTTTTCTATGGCTATGTTATATTTAGTGTATTTTCACTTTATTTTGGAAGATGTGCATTTACATTAGCAGAAACCACAAACCATGTGTACCCTGGAAATACCTTCTTGACTTTTCTATTTTGCAATCAGGCAATCAGATCAGTCTTGCAACATAAATCCCTTTATGTACATTTAAAATTAAATTGCTGTGTTTGTTTACTGCCAGGGTCTAGCTTGTTTAAAATCAACCAGCCTATAGCTCAAGGGCTAACTGAAGAGCAGTGCAGCACAGCAGCTCAGGGAGAATGTAGCCAAAAAAAATCCTGGATCATACAGCTCTTTGATCAGGTGTGGATAATAAACCACCTTGCATGTGAGTAACAACAACAAAAATATTCTTGCATGTTATATGCAGCTGCTGGCAGGACTGGAAGGCTTCTAGTGACCCCTCAGATATCCAGAAGTCTAGTCCTGCCCTCTCCCCTGCCCTGCCCTTGGCAGCCTACAGCAGGATGCCACTTTCTCTGATGGTGACACCCTCCTGCCCCAGAGCACCTGAGGACATCCCCCAGTGGTCAGGCCTGCACATACATCAGATCACTTTGCAGCAATTACTCAGAAGTTATAACTTCAGTTATCAGCTTAGTTCTTTGTCTCTGCAAACTTCATTTGATGGTTTATGGTTTTAGCAATCACTTGAACTGAATTCTTGTCAATGTTATTTCCTAATACTTTTGCCTTTTGTGTTTGGAAGCTTATGTTATTTTCTTGCACAATGTTCAATTTCTGCACAATTTTCCTTTACAATACAAATCTACTATTTTTAAAATAAATATTTTCTGAATGCTGTACAGTCCAACATGTTTATCACTAACAAGAGCTGAAGTTATGATCTGCAAAGAAAAGCTATTTGTCAATAAAAGTGCATGAGATTTCTTAAAACTTTTTTAATTCTTATAGCTCAACTCTTCATATATATGGCAGAGGAAAATACTTGCTGAGAATAATGTAAATTTGCTGGATATGGAAAAAGTCCACTTTTAAAATAATTTTAGAAAGAGAAAGATCTTTCAGCTTTGAAAAGCGGTTGTAGTAAAAAAATCTGTTCTCTTCCATGTTCTTCTACAAACACAGAATAAATATATCACAGTCTCAAATTGTTTCAGGATTAATCAGAAATTAGAAGGTCAGGAAGCAAGGCAAATACGTATGAAAAATAGCTCTTTAGCACCAGGTTTCTGATTCAGGAATAACCATTTCAGGTCATGATGTTGGAACAGACCAACAAAGATAGCTGGAAAGTCACTTCCAAACATTTCATTTGGGCATCTTTCAGTGGAGGGCCTCAGATTCTGCCATCTTCATTTGTGGCAAATGTGGAAACTTGGGTGAAAATTTCAGATTGCTGACCTAATTTTGCAAAATATCTGTACAAGATGTAGGATAAAAGGTACCACAAGAAGTCTAAAGAACCTGCAAGCTGATACACCCAGAACTATCCAAAATAAAATTCTAGTTAAAAGCATGGTCCTGAAACTCTTGTCCTCAGGCATCAATCTTGTCCTCAAGCATCAATGCTGCAGGGCATTTTTGTTCATCTTGCTTCCTTTCCATAGAGATTTCCATTTTCATCCTCCAACATCCTCTAACAACACAGAAAGCATGAAAACATTTTGTGACCCTTCCTCAAATGCTGACTAATTTGAACCCCCATCTTTTACACCTCAAGAGAGACCAGTGTTACCAGGATCAGCCTTCTTCTGACACACCTTAGAGCTAGCAGAGAAAAATTCTTGAGCCCCAAAAATAGAGCTTTAAGTAAATAACCTGGGCAATGAGCTGGGAGGAGAAGCTCTGGGTCTGGTGGCTGGACCACAGTCTCCTCTGCTGTCTCACACTGGTGCCCCGTCCAAGGCACAGGGAGAGACTTTCACCCTGGGAAACTGAGGATAAGAATGTTTTGCTGTAGCTGGATTCTGGTCTCATACCCCACAGAGAGATACAGACACAGTGACATTCATAGATGTTTAAATTAGGAATAAATTTGAAAAACCTAAGAGAGTAGTTTAATATTTCCAGGACTAAGCAGGCAGGCAGATTCACAGATTTTTCTTTGAATATAACTCTTTAGGTAAGTAATCATGCAAAAATAAAAAAGTTTCAAAGCCTCTCCTAAAATAAAGACAGCTGGTTTTCCAGGCCAGATGTTTACTTTAAAAATGAAAGACTTTTTATTATACGTGGGATCTAAAACAATATCATGCAACAGGCTAAAAGACAAGACTTTTGTGGTACACAGAGCATCACTGAGGTAAGGTTTTCTTCACCCTGAACATTTCAATTTGTGCTATATGATGTCCATCTTCACCTGTGCTTATCATGAGCATAGATAGCAAAACAAGCATATGTACTTAAGCTAAAAAACATTAGCACCTAGGCTAAGTCCAGAAAAAGTAACCCATAAGCATTTGGTAGTTTGTTTTTTTTTTAGACTTGTTTCAGCAGAAGTAAACAATGTTTAAATCTCTTGTATTTTGTAGCACTTGCTTGAATACATAACAAATGGGAAAAGCATTTTCTGCTCTCCTAGATGATCTCTCGGAACAATTTCCCCCTTAAGTTATCTTGAAAAGCTCTGTCTCTTATTGCAAAGAAAAAAAAGGAAGAAATGAAGAAAAGAAAATAAATGTGAAGAGCATGGGAGCAACGAAGAAGAAGAAGGAAGAGAGAGAGAGAGTATATGTGAGAGAGAAAAGCTAACCTACAATCTGCAGTTCTGAGTCTCACCTTTCAAAACTGCTAATGATCCATGTACAAGACTGACAACTTCTCCTGACATTCTTCATGGATTTGAAAAGTTCAGTTTGCATAATATAGAAAACCATGTGGTGGCTAGTTCTTTCTTTAGATGTTATTATAGTGCATCAGAAGAGAAGGAAATGGATGGCATAGATAGTACTGTATTTTTTCCTGTTCTCACTGTGAAAGCAGATGGAGTTTTGCACCCATAAAGAACAATCCTTCAATTTCAACAAGCCTTTAACCCTTTCTTAGTTACACCGCATATTTTCAGTGTAGGAACAATTGAATAAATGGCTTTGGCCTTATCTCATGGGTGACATTTTTGAACTCCACTCTTGAAATTCTTAGGTGTGGAATCCTCTTTATGTAACAGTGAAGTATGACTAAAGCCTTATAACTAAAGCTGAACTTCCAGTGCCCTCTTGCAGCCACTTACCTCCTTATTCTCAAGCTGTATTGCAGTTACAGTATGATTTTACAGACCACAAAGAGAAAATAGGTTGAATTATACATGATGTCAATGAAGGTTATTATATGAAGCTGCCAGGAGTTTAGGAGTTTTCTGCTTCTGCTACACAGCTGTGATTTGACTAAATCACAGGAAATCTAAATCTCTTCCTAGCTAATCCAAGATGGAAACTTCCATCTGCTCTTTTTCCCCTTCAAAGGTGGAAAAGTACATTAGTAGACAGCTGAACTTGGTCCAGCCAAACAGATTTTGTTTCTATAATGCTGCCTCAAAACTGTGTGACAACCAAAGGTAGCTAAATGTTAGTTGGGTCCTAATCCAACCTCTTCCCATGGATTTTACCTTGCACTGTCACCTGGGACCACAGCTCCTGGGATTGTTGTCAAGGTTGTTCTCTGACAGTAGATACCCATACAAGAATCTCACAGTCCCAGGAGGCATCCTCAACTTGGTTCAGTTTCTACAACAACCTGTAGAATGCATATCCCCTCAGCACATCTTGGGTCTTCTTCCTTGTCCACACCTGGGAAATGTGAAGCCATCTCTGATTTGAAGCCGTTGAGCTGTTTTCCTGAAAAGTAAGCAGTTAGCAGAAAAGCAAAAAATACTAAAAGAAAACAATAGTACTAATTACTGCTAGCTACTGTATTGTGTAGTGTCCTAGCAAAATTGTGAGTGTTCTTTTAGGCTAACAAAGCAAATGAAAGCAAAAAACATTTTCAGAGGCTGGTGACAGACAACACTAATGAAAGGTTTGAGCTATGTAGCAGTGGATCAGAACTATAGAAAATCCCACACATTTTACTTTTAAGAATAGCTGTAAGCCCTTGCAGTGTGATTACCCACGGCTGGGAGCCAAATCCTGCTGAAATCCATTTGTAAATAAAATTCATACATAAATAAAATCACATCACTTGATTATGGTTGCAAATTAAATAGAACTGTTTCCCAAGATATGTGGTCCCCTAGGATAAAATAATGACTTTCAGCAGGACCAAGCAATAAATTTCTAGCATTGTATTGGCTTCTATCTTAATTGTGAAAGTAACTAAATATCAGTTGGAATGTGAAAATGGTTTGGGCATTTTTCCATATTTTCCTGTGTGTACTAATACCTCAAAGCATAGCAATAACAAAATGTTTTCGTAGGTACTTATTACCACAATAGTCTTTGCAATTTTGATTATATAGCCAACATACTTGCATTGTTAATACGAGAAAGGAACCTGTATTAACAATACTTGTAAATGCAAAAAAGCATGGCAAAATAATTAAACACTTTTAATTTGGTTAACATATTAGTATTTGCAGGTGATAATGTTGCTATTAACTTCAGGAGGTACTGCTTCAGCTGGGAAAACCCCAAAAAAAAGCTAGTGAGAAAAGAGGACTCCATGCAGATGAATGCCAAGTTCATCTACTACAGTTTCAAGAAAGAAGATTCTGGTAGAACAGGAAGTTGTACAATATGGATTCCAATCTATTACATGTAATTTCAATTTTTCTCACATAAATTATCCATGTCTCAGCTGGAACCAGAGGACGTGGTGACCATTTGATCAATGCGTTTATTTTGTGTCTGTGTTTAACACTTTAGCTGCCATCCTGTCACTTAGTCAGACTTCAGCTCTCTAGACTGAAAGAACAAGATGTTTCTGTAAGTTCCTGAGCATGATGCCAGTGGCCAGTCACAGGTAGATCAGCACAGAAACAACATATACTTTACCTGGTAGATGAGTCTGATAAATGCTACTGCTCATGTAATTATCTCTATATAGAAGCAGCATTTCCTTTGTGAAGTTCAGCATCCTAAGTTCCCAGATGCCCAGAAATATTGACAAAATTAGGTATGGAAGAAGCCTTATGTTCAAAAAGTTATGTATGTTTTAAGCAAAGTGTAAGAATTTATCTGACAGAGGAAAGTTTCCAATGGGATATCTGCCTAGTTGGTTCTTCATCATCAGACAGTTTTCAATTTCTAAATCACTTGACTATTTTATAATAATTATTTTAAAATTTTTGTTAATTTGTTTGTGTTTTTCTGGACAGTTTGCACTATATTCACATCCCCTCTAAACCAGGTGCCACACAGCTGGGGGGTTTTTAGGGTTCAATTGTGTATAGGCAGGCATTCCTGATAAATCTAGATAAAGCCCTATCAGCTCTGAGTTTGGCAATCCACACTCCTTTTCTACATGCCATAATGCAGCTTATGCCATTTTTAAATTCCTGTTGGAGAAGCATATTTCTCTGCTTATGAACCAATGCAGACCCTGGACTTTTTCAATCCTATTTTTGTCCAGGTAAGAAGTCCTTAACTTCATTAAGTTAATTTCATTGGAATCTTTCATGAGGAACCTTCAGGAAATCTTTATCCTCACCAAGTTCAACAAGACCAGAAGCAAGGTGCTGCACCTGGATTGGAGAAAATCCCAATATCAATACAATGGAGGGATAAATGAATTTAGAACAACCTTGCTGACAAAGGGCAATGATTTCAACTGAAGGAGGGGAGACTTACATTGGATATAAGGAAGGAAGTCTTTATGAAGAGGGTGGTGGGGCACTGAAACCGGTCACCCAGAGCAGCTGTGGATGTCTCATCCCTGGAAATTGCTAAGACCAGATTGGCTGGAGCTTTGATTGTACTTCAAAATATTTACTCAATTTAGCTACACAGTTTTGAATTCTAAATCTGTCTCCAAAGAGTCTACAACCCACAAAACATTTCTGTTACCTGTAGGTTTTATTAGATCACTCCCTTACATGTTAAATCACTGATTAACATAATGCTACAGGAACCCAGAGCCAAAATTTTCTCAAAGACATATATCTACTAGATATATGCCTCCACTGTTTTTGGCAAATGCCCCTTGTTTTTTAAGCACAGATTTTGAACACACTATATATGTTTTATACCTACACTATGTAACTTTCTTGTAGGTCATATCACTCTAAATTAATTAGGAGAATGCAGTGAAACAGAACCCTTACTAAACATAAGATACATTACTTTTACTGCTTTTTAATTTACTAGACCAGTCTTGCTTCACAGTCAGAGATGTTGCTTTTTCTGGCATGACTGGCTTTAGACAAACTAATGTTGGCTGTTTCTTACCAAGTTATTATCCTCAAAATATTTAAAATTTGTTATTTGATTGCTAAAATAGCATTCTGTGTATCCAAGTGAGCCTGACACATTTGGTTGCTCGTTATTTTCTCATGTCAGACCTTGCTGTATGCTGTCTTCTCACAAAGAAGAGATTATTCAGAAATTGTTTCATGCAAATTCTTGAAATATTCAGGAGGAAAAATTCAATAAATTAACCCTGATCTGAGTACCTCATATCTATTTAAATGTCCTTCACCTGTTGTTTTTCTATTTTGGATTTCTTCCCATACCCTTTATTGTAGCAGGCCCAGGGCCTGCAAGGCCTCCTTGGCGGTCAGAAGCCTGAGCTAGGAAATGCCAAGTCAGCATGACTGGGCCTTAGCAGTCCCTCTCTTCCTCCTTTGGACCCTGCTTATCTCTCTGTAAGCCCATAGGTCTCTTTCCCCTGACCCTTACTATTGAACAGTTTCCAAAACCCCTGTAGGGTATAAGAACCCCTGGTTCGGCAGAAGAGCTGTCACTGAGAACCTTCGCGGAACACCCAAATAAAGAATCCTGCGGGACCTCACACGGCCTTCTCCTCTCTCTCCCTGTGTCTGCTGCTGCGGCACCTAGCAAGCTAAAGGGCTGAAATCACTGAGCTGATAATCACTAAGAGCTGAAAATCACTATAGCTTGCTTAGGCTGCTGTGCTGAGCCTCCACTGAGCTACCCTGGCTCCGGCACCCTGCTGGGCATCAGCCCGGCTGGAAACTGCCGTGATAATTTATAATTCCCATTTATTGAGCATTTGTTTACAATCAATTATTGTATGAAAACTGAAACAGAAGTAAAAGGTCATAAGATTTTCTCTTCTTGATGACACACTATCTACACCTCTTACCCCATAGACTATGGCCTAGATTTTACACTCTTTCAAATGTGTTTGTTAATAATATTCTGTTGTATCCTTTATGTTCTTTGCTACTAGAAATGCATTTTGAATACTGGCTTGGCACCCTGCTGGGCATCAGCCCAGCTGGAAACTGCCATGATACTTTATAATTCCCATTTATTGATCATTTGTTTACAACCAATTTTTGTATGGAAATTGAAACAGAAGTAAAAGGTCAGAAGATTTTCTCTTCTTGATGACACAATGTCTACACCTCTTACCCCACAGACTATGGTCTAGACTTTACACTCCTTCAAATGTGTTTGTTAATAATATTCTGTTGTATCCTTTATGTTCTTTGCTACTAGAAATGCATTTTGAATACTGGCTGTGGAGGGTTCTGGAAAGACAAGAACCAATAAGCAGCTATCAGTAAGCAGTCCTAGTTCATGGCTTCTGCTCAGCTTGGTGTCCTTGTGCGTGCCAGGCAGCAGAAGTGTGCACATTATCAGACAACTAAACGTTGGCATGCTGTAATTGCAAAAGTCATGGGAGCTCAGATGTTGTACCCTTTATGATTCTGTTCCACAAAGGTGCACAGAAGTGGCATGGATGTGATTCATCACTAATTTTGTAAGGCAGACAGAAGGTACTTACATACAGTTCAGCTGAGAAAATAGAACTTACCGGATTACTTAATGTTTAATATTTTACATTAAGTTCAATGCTTTTCACAGAATCACAGAATCACAGAATAATGAAGTTGGAAGAGACCTCTAAGATCATCAAGTCCAACCCATGTCCTAACACCTCAACTCAGAATCTAGACTATAGCACTGAGTGCCATGTCCAGCCTTTTTTTAAACACATCCAGAGATGATGATTCTACTACCTCTCTGGGAAGACCATTCCAGTACTTTATTATAGTTTTGGTGAAATTTTTTTTCCTAATATCCAAGCTATACCTTCCCTGATGTAGCTTGAGACTGTGTCCTCTGGTTCTGTCAGTTGCTGCCCAGTGGAATAGACCAACCCCCACCTGTCTACAACCTCCCTTCAGGAAGCTGTAGAGAGCAATAAGGTCACCTCTAAGCCTCTTTTTCTCCAGGCTAAGCACCCCCAGCTCCCTCAGTCGTTCCTCACACGGTTTGTGTTCTCAGCCCCTCACCAGCCTTGTTGCCTCCTCTGGACGTGTTCAAGTGTCTCAAGGCCCTTCCCAAACTGAGGGGCCAGAACTGGACACAGCACTAAAGGTGTGGCCTTGCCAGTGCCGAGTACAGGGGAAGAATGACCTCCCTGCTCCTACTGGCCACACAATTCCTAATGCAGGCCGGGATTCCATTGACCTTATTGGTCATCAAAGCACATTGCTGGTTCATAGCCTCGTCAGTGCCGAGTACAGGGGAAGAATGACCTCCCTGCTCCTACTGGCCACACAATTCCTAA
This sequence comes from Passer montanus, assembly GCF_014805655.1. NCBI lineage: Eukaryota > Metazoa > Chordata > Aves > Passeriformes > Passeridae > Passer > Passer montanus. The sequence goes on from NW_024371037.1 coordinate 6,636,973, forward strand.
TGCAGGCCGGGACTCCATTGACCTTCTTGGTCATCAAAGCACATTGCTGGTTCATATTCAACCGGCTGTCGACCAGCACCCCTGGTTTGTTTTTACTTCAAATATGGCAGCCACATGGTATAGCTATGGCTTTTCTTTACCTGATTTCTTTCTTATTGGGCAACCCATGATAAAGAAATCTTGCTAATAAGGAAATAGAAGAAACCTCAGTGTAAAGAGATACATAAATGGGATTTCTGGCACTTCATGTGTTTGTGCTTCAGGATGTACAACATTACTGAACTAAATATTCACCCATGATAAAGAAATCTTGCTAAAAAGGAAATAGAAGAAACCTTCTCAGTGTAAAGAGATACATAAATGGGATTTCTGGCACTTCATGTGTTTGTGCTTCAGGATGTACAACATTACTGAACTAAATATTCAGGAGCATGTTGGAAGTTCTTTAAACATCTGAGCATAAAATTAAAGGCACCAATATAGGATATAATGGAGTAGCAGTTTTGGTTTTTATTTCTGAGAAACACTTGTATGTATCCAGGTTTTTCTAACTTCACAGAACCTTGCTGAAGTGCCTCCAAGAAGCAAACAACAGCATCTAAAATATTTAAGGAAACAATCCCAGCACCATAATGAATACTAACCTATCTCAAGGATAAAGGTCACTAAATCTATTAATGTCCTTGAGCTTTGCCTGCTGATATTTCCAATTCCTGTAACCGATTTCCTTATTATTTTTAAGATAGGTAACATAATTTGGTCTTGAATTTATTAATGACCTATGCCACTAATTAGACTACAGGTAGCAGTTAGAAAAACACCAGATAGATAATACTAAATAATCACACAAAGACTTTCTGTAGTTTCAGTTTTAATTGGCATTGCCTCAGCTAATTACAGCTAAGTGAAGCTAATATGCAACATTACATATTCAGCTATAAATATATTTGCATCAGAGGCTTTCCATGGATCTATGAAATATAATAGCTGATATTCATGTAGCAACATAAGAATCGCCACTCAGGTCTCACTAGGAAAGAGTTTGTGTATAGAATTTCAGTCTAAGAGAGCTCCATGAGAGGGGCCATGGCCTTCTCTTCACTGTTTTTTCTGCTGCTTCATTCTAACCAGGAGCTCAACATTCATGTGCTTTTTTTTAACCAATACTATTGAAAATATGGAATAAAAACACCCTCACAATCTTCTAGGAGATTGCTGACATTCAAAAGTTGTTCAATATTATCCAAGGTAGAATTAATAGTTTTATTGGAACAAGGTGACAAAACAGAGAAAATGTGCTGAAATTTTCACCATATTCTTTTGTTAAAACTATGCATACTCAGGTTGAAGATGATGTCATACTAACATCTATTTCCCAGAGTACCAACAGCAAAGTCAAATAAGGTTAATTGTTTCCCAGACTGAGAAATAGCTGTAGGTGAAGGAGCCTCTTCCTGAGACAGTAGAGCACAGTGAAAAGAAGCATGATCCCTAGACCTCATGGATTAAAGCTAAAGAAGTTAAAGAAAACCTAAAGCAGTTACAAACAACACCAAACGCTTTTTAGCATCTAAAGCAAGGAATACTGTAAGCTTCCCTAATTGGTGGGTTTTTTCCCTTCCTCATTCAGTTTCCAGATGCTTTTTACAAAATTCTCCTGTTTTTCACTCTTTTATCCAGAAAGAAATGTTCAGGCACATGCACAAAGAGGTGGCAATTATCTGGAGAGCCCTCAGGAGACTAAATTAGGTTTTGGCTGACCTTGTACAGATGTCCACAAAACAATAGGAATGTTCTATTGTACCAAATTGCCAGGTAGTGAATAAATTCCAAATTTCCAATAACCCTAATAACTGTCTGGTCAATACTGCTTTTCCATTGCCAGCTGGCATCAGTTTAAATACCCCCCATACACAGGAGTGCTAGCATGCAGAGATCAAAAGAAAGAGCTATGACTTATTTAAGGCACTCTCTTCTTGAAACATCCCTTGAAGATATAGCACCAAGACAACCTGGCCATTGTAAAAGTAAACATCTAATAGGGTCACATGCAGCAAAGACAGATGTCTGTAAATGCAGTTTATTCACAGAATATAGGTTAATTTAATAGTCCTGTTTTTTTGACAAATCTGTGTCTTTTTACCAAAGGAAGAATTACTGCTCCCTGGGAATTTAAAGACTGTGCTATTTGTTAGTTATTAAATACAAGAACTATTTATGTGACTTATAGTACTTAAAGCCTAATGGTGATTTCAACAATCTGATATAACAATCTGTCTTGCTAGCCCTTAAAGATTCTAGGCAAATGAATTTGCCCTTTAATGCACTTAACGCCAATAACTCTTACCATCCATGGGCTGTGTGCTGGTTGGAAAGATCATGGCTCTTTCCTTGTCCTCTGTTCACCCAAAGGAAGGTACTCTAAAATGTGAGTTTTTCTGGGAATGAATTAAAATGTTGTGTTAGGTTGCATTCTTGTTGTTATCCTTGTTGTTTGCTTTGAAGCTAGATGGGAAAAGTATCCTTTAATTTCATAAAAGGTAAGGGAAAAAAATAGTAGCTGCTGGCATTTATGGTAAGCAAATGACAGATGTGAAAATCTAATAATGTGTTCCTAACAAGATGGAAGAACAAAAGATATATTCACAGACGGCATCTCCAGGAATCCTATTTTGTAAAATTATGGCAATGAAAATTTGCCATAACAGAAATGCACATTAGCACTCCCTTTTGTTCTGTTCTCTTTATCAAATACATATTCAGAAGTGAATTATTATTTATCCAGCTGTTAGACTGTAGAGAGCACAACAATTTTGCTATTTGTTTAGCACTGGAAAAAATGGGAAAAAAGTATAATCTATGTATATCTTCAATACATATTGGTAAAATAAGATGTTGGAATCAACTGCATATAGGTGCTGTCTTTGAGAAGCAGCAGGATAGTATTGTCAAACTGCTTATCACTGTCTTGTTCCACTATGCTGCTGGGTATTCTGGCTTGAGACCAGGACACCCTGTCCTTAAAATTAAGGTAAGTGCTTTGTTGGGTAGTGGCCAATGATACCAGGCAAGATGAAGTCCATCGAGCTTTTAATATTGCATTTGTATAGATAAAATTTACAGATAGCATCTGTTGGATATACCCAAGAGTATCTTAATTTGTTCATCATATTTGGGAACCAACCCAGGTTGGTTTCTTTCTCTCTGACATAAATAGATTTACTCTGAACACCATATTTATTTACTTATTTGAATTCCACCTGTCCTGTAGGGGATCCAGCTGCCTGACAGGACCAGTGCTTTAAAAATTACAAGCCTAAATTTCTGTAAAAAAAAAAATATTCTTTTTCAGTAGTAGTGATGATATTTTTATGTTCCAAGACCATCCTAACTTAGGCGATTTTGGGGTTGCCTTCTGCTTTTCTTCATGATCATGGAGAGTGTAGTTACATAAATGAGAGGAAAAATGAGGTAATACTTTTCCAAAACTTATCTTAAAAATGTAAAATCATGCCAGAGACAATTGTTCTCCTGATTTTCCTTTTCTTTGACTCCTATCCTTCATGTCTTTTTAGACATTGTTTTGGCTTGGCCAACCTCTGAGCTGCTTACGCACAGCTTGTTTGTCATGCAAACAATTCATGAAACCGAAATTAGCCTGAACTGATATTTAAATATTTAATGACCTGGATCCAGAGGCACACATGGATTTCTGCTACATAACCCCCAAAACAATGCATTTCATGGTAGGGAGCTTGAGAGATAAATTTTAAATCAACAGGGAAGTCTGTATAGTATCATGGAATGTCCTTGAAAAGGATGTTGTGGTAGAGCCAAACTGGAGGTAAAGATGATACCAGAATTGCAATAGAAACCAATAGCTCTTGCACACTTAATTTAAATTTTATAAATTTTAAAGCCAAGATTGCTTTTCCACTAGAAAAGTCCAAAAGACCATTAATGTTTGCCAAGGAATATTTTCCTTACAATTTCATTAATACTTGTAATATGCCTTAAAGAAAAAAAAATAATGCACACGAGCAACTGGGAAATCACCTCCAAGTCCTGTTGAATGTCCACAGCAGTGATGCATTGATGGGACAACCGTCCTGCTCCCAGGCTTCCCCAGACTCCTAATGTGGCCTTGGAGAGATCACTCAGCTTTTGCATGGATGGGAGGAAATATTCTCCATGAGCTGCTACCAATTAAACATAATAAATGAATGGTTATGTGCGTACCTGTTTAGACCATTGCAATGACCACACTGGTATTACAGAGGTCCACCTGAGTTTCCTATCACAAATAACAGCTCATCTATATAAAAATGTTATCCCTGCTGTGCAGCCAGGAGCCATGCTGTCTGCAATATAGTGATTAGTCAAATCAGTTCTGTTGAAAATTAAACTGCCTGAAGGCAGCTTTAGTTCATCTAAATAACTTTTTCACATCTTAATATAAAATGATAGAGAGAGACTCTAGGCATGCTACTGGTTTTAACTGAGTTTATTTAAAACAGATTTGTAGCATCATTTGGACACTGGCCCCTTCTTTACATACATAAAGTAAATAATTCATTTTTAAATCCAGAGTTGCTGCTGAAAATAAATTAAAATCTGACTTTCACCAAGTTAAAGTACAGGCTTAAGTAGGAACTGAGACATTTAAAATCCTGGTATTGAAATAGAAAGATACTACAGAAATACTTTGCATGAAACTCTTTGCCCTACATTTTAGCCAACTACAATAGAGGTCTTTCAATTAATCCTCTTTCCTGCAGCTCCTTTCCAGTTGCAAGGGAGAGAGAGAGATGCCCCTCGAAGAAGACTCATTTGACTTAGCAGCTATCCTACAAAGCACAGCTTCTGCCCTCTGAAATGACTACTTCTAGAGGCAAGAGAGAGACACCCACTAGAGGATGCTTCGGACAAGATGTTTAACAGTAAAATAGCTAAAAGTTCAGCCTACTCCCAGCTATTGCTTCAGGACATTTATAAAAAACATCCAAAAAACATCTGCTGATTAAACCTGGTGGCAAATGTCTGGGTTCTCCACAGCTGCTGGCAGGTGCAGAGAATGTCTGTACAGTGCAGACCCTGACCCCTCAATACTATCAGATATGGATGTAGTCTGGGAGCAAAATTAGTAGCTGTAGACCTACTGGTTATTGTCTTCTCCATTTTATTGCTCTAAATTGCTCTAAGTACTCTGCTTGGAATGCCACAGTAATACAGAGCTTATTACTGGGCCTTTATTAATCCCTTTTGGCAATTTCTTTACTGCATTTTCTACCTTAAGACAGGTAGAATAAGCAACTGACAGCCAGTAAACTGTGGCAATTTTCAGGGAGTCTGTGACTCCTGAAATGATCATTGTCAGTTGGTTCAAATTACAAAAATCTTTAGGCTATACTGCCAGTATCTGGATTTTCCAGGTTCTGAGAAAAAAAAAAATCAAGGCTATTTTCTTCTCTTCTCATCAAAAGAAAAGGAAAATTTATCCCTGTAGGTTAGATTAAGACAAAAAAAGAAAAGCAATAAAACAAAACCAAATTTCTCATTATTTTTTTCATATGAGAAAGACACCAAAATCATAATTAGTTATGTTAGAATCTTTTAGATATGGTCTCCAGGACTGTGGAGAAACAAACAGAGATGTGTATGGCATCATACAACTCACACCAAGGTCTCAGCTTGCTCCAAACACTATCCCATCAACCCTGATTCACAAAGGCAGTCCAACAGATGGAGTCCTAAAGTCATTTCTGATTGTTCAGTATTTCATCTCAAGTTACATTCTCTGAGAAATAAGTTTTAAACTCATAGCAGGGCTATAACATTACTGACACTATGAAGATATGCTGGGATGACTTCTATGACTGTAGTGCTGGAATGGAAGGATACAGCTCTTTAGGAAGGACAGGTGGGGGTAACAAGTGGATGAAGCTGCCTTCTACATCAATGAGCAGCTGGAGGGCCTTGGGCTCCACATGGGAAAGGAAGAGATGATTGAGAGTTTCTGAGTGAGGATTCAAGGGAGAGCAGGGACAAGTGATATTGTAGGTGAGTCTGCTACAGGCTGTAGTCTGCCTGACCAGGAAGGCTGAGTGGATGAGGACCTCTCTGGACAGGCAGGAGTGGCCCCACATTCACAAGCCCTGGTCCCCATGAGGGACTTTAAAATAGTTCTTGAAGGGACAACGCAGTGGGACATAACTTTTCTGCTATGCTGGACTGTTTTCTCACTAGCATGGAGGGAGGGGGTGGTGGAGAATGTGAAGATCAAGGGCAGCCTGGGCTGCAGAGACTGAAATAGCAAAGTCCATCCTAAGATACTCAGGAGAGCAGGGAGTTTGCACAGCAAGCTCCCTACCTGGACTTTCATGGATGGCAAGAGTAACAAGAAAAGTTTCTATGGGAACGTTGGTGACTAAGTGAAGACTAGGGAAAACAGGTTCTGTCCAGAAGGAAATGGGAAACTGATTTACCTGGGATATAGAAAAGGCTGAAGTATTCAAAGTTTTTGCTTCAGTCTTCACTGGCAAATGTTCCAGCCATGCTGCCCAAGTCACAGAAGGTAAAAGCAGGGACTGGGAAAATGAAGAACTTTCTACTGTATAAGATCAGATCTGAAACAATTTAAGAAGGCATGCAAGTCCGTGAGACCTTATGAGATGCATCCATGAGTTCTGAGGGAAGAGGCAGAGAAGGTGGCTAAGATACCACCCACTATACTTGAGAAGTTGTGGCATTTCAGTATAGAAAAAGGGCTTATGTGAAAGATGGAGAGAAACTTTTTACTGAGGTCTGTAGTGACAGGACAAGGGGCAACAGTTTTATCCTAAAGAAGGTAGATTTGGATTGAATATAAGGAAGAAATTGCTCACTATGAGGGTGATGAGACACTGCACCAGGCTGCCAGAAGTTGTTCATGTCCCATCTCTGGAAGCATTCAAAACCAGTTTGGATGGGGACCAGGCCAACCTGATCTAGTGGGTGGCATCCCTGCCCACGGCAGGGGGATTGGAACTATTGGAACTACATGACCTTTAATTTGCATTCTAATTCAAATCAGTCTATGATTCTACAATAATGAGCCCATCAAATGACATTTATAAAAATTAAAAATAAATGTTTGAAACCTTTTTTGATTCTGTCATCTGACTTAATTATATTCTGTAATACCCTTCCAGCAATTTATTTAGCTATAAGCATAAACTATGAACCTGCTCACTGAAGAGCTCTTAATAAGTGCAAGTGACATAAAGATAGGAAGACTGAGATTAGCTGACCAGTTCTTTTCTCTGCAGAACACATAATTCTAATTTTAAGTCATAAGTGGTTTGTTTTTCCTTCACAGTTTATTTTTAATCCTAGCTCTTTCAGCTTGATCTCTACAGATATAAAACAAGGCAGACACATGAGCTTCCTCCTTATTATTCCTTAGCATTCCATTTGAATATTTACTAGTAGAGAAAGTAAGAGCCAACAATGAAATTTCAATGCAGGATTTCACAGCACTCCTTTGGAAAGATGATTAATAATGGTTGTCAAAAGTACAGGATATGAATCAGCTTCTATGTCCTAATGATTGGCTCTGTGAGAAAAAGAAAACATCACCATACCAGGGGAAAAAAGGTATTTATAAAGTGATTTAAAGCAATCTACTTGCTGATTTACTTAGCTAGGTAATCACTACAGCTTTGGTCTAGGGAAAGCAAGATTTCTGTCCCAGTTTAAAAATCTGAATTGGTATCTCAGAACACAACTTCTGAACAGAAAAAAAGATTTTGTCTTTGATTTTTCTTAGATCAATAGTGAATCTCTAACGAAACACTGTGAAATAGGTATTACTGTGCATACTGTGATACAGCAATTTGTGCTTGCTTTTCCTTTGGTAATAGGTCTTACCTAGAAAAAAGTAGGGATGAACATATTCAATTAGTTCTCTATAATACAGTGTCGTTATTTAATTCTCCTACCTTTTTATCCATGTACGTTTTCCCAGTCATTTTTAGTTACTGCCTCCTGTGGGCTTGTGTAGCAGACATGCTGACTCCTTAATTAAAATTGCATGCTAGGAAGTAAGTAACTGCCAGCTGAATGCTTGCCTCCTACTGCTGCATTCTGTCAGCTCAGGGATGGCTTTCTTTCTCCTCCCTTATTATTATTTTTTTTAAGGAAATGCCAGTTTCTGTTTCTGAAAGTAAATTTGGGGAAGTCTCTGAAATGCACTTAACCTGGTGTTCAAATCTAGAAAATGTTATTTTTTGTATAGAAGAAAAACACAAGCACATTAGAAGGATGAAGTCAGTTTGGTAAGTCTGAATAACCTAAGGACCATGCCATTAGTACTGTCTGAAAACATTGATGGACAAATTAGAGTGGTTTATCCTGTTCCCATCTGAGGACATATCTGCAGAACACTCCTGGAATTAAGCAAGAACTTTCCTCAGTCATTTCCCTGTTATCCTGGAGGTAAAGTCCCATTCACGGAGGAATGAGTAGACTGGACACCAGCCTGAAGCTCCCCAGGCTTTGAGGAGATGCAGGACAGCAGTTGGTCTTCAAGAGCACACAGGTGGGTCATGCACATCTCTGCAAAGCCAAGAGGATCCTACACCATCCATGCTGCTGCTGCCTAGGGCCAAAAGGCTGTGGCCTGCACTCCTCTGGAGACTGGTGCTGCTGCTTCTCTGCTTGTGCACTGAGCTCTGTCTAGAACCTTTCCCTCTGGAGACCAATCACACTACCTTTGCTCCCAGCCCAGTCAGAGCACAGAGTGGAAGGCAATTTCTTGGGCTGAAATGCTGAAGTCAGAATCATTAGGGCCCACACCAACATTTGTTGATTTTCACTATTGCTTCCCATGACATCAGCTTCAGGTAGTTTCTGATTTTGCTCCTAGGAGATTATGTACAGAAGCCTTCCCCTAAAGAGGGGGAAATTTAAAAGCTTTGGGAAAAGTTCCTCCTATCCTTCTAGTTGTACCTTTTGTACATTCCACACCCTGTCAATATAAACTCACAGTTCTAAAGCTTTCCACATATCTGCAGAGAGTTGAAACAGGCTGGTTTGTTTGCCCTGATAACTGGAATCCACCTTTATGCTGGCTGCAGAGACCTCCAGGTAAGTTCTGCTCTGCCAGCTCCAAAGAATGGAGCTCCTGAGCAGCCAGAGGCCTCAGCAATTCAGTTCACATGCGTGCTCTGCTCCACAGCTCCCAGGGAGAAACAAGAGCTTAGCAGCTGTGATAGCTGGCTGCTTTAGCATTTCATGTCTTCAGGCTATGATTTTTTTTTATTTACAATTGTCTTTCTTTTTTCACTTACAGAGTGAAATTTTGACCCTAGAAAACTCAATAGGAAAGTTCCCCTTGATTGTAGCTAAGCTAGGATGTCAACTTAATATGACAAAATGGGGAAGCAAAGCAGTTTTTAGAGACAAGTAACATCTTTTATTGCAGTAACTGACATACTTGGAAAAAAACAGGTAAGCCTTTGGGCTTACAAGTTTTGTATTCATATTACACTGGCTTAAATATTCATTTGAAATTAAAATGTACATGAATATAATCTAAACACAGCAGGGCTTATATTTTAACTAGTACTCAAATTATTCACACATTTCAGAACTAAATTTAGGCTTCCATTTTTGTGTTGAAACTGATAAACACAAAGCTTCACCACAACCAAAACAATGAAAAGGAAAATAAATTTTAAAAGTTTTCAAAGTGCAAATTGGAAGCCAGCTAAGGTCCTCATGTAGATTGGCTCTCTTGCTCTGGTTTGCATTTTAGCTCTCATTTTTCATGTTTATTGCATGCAGGTAGGAGCAAAGATTGTGAGTCTTGCTGCATTTAAACCTTGAGTTTGAATTACAGGGAGGAGAAAAGGAGCAGACAAAAACATAGATAAATACAAGATAAATTTTGAAAGAAAACTTTTAAAAACCAATCATGGTTGCTAAGTAACAAAAGCATACTTAACCTTTGCTAATGATTAACAAACCACAAAATTCACACAAGCCAGGAAACAAGTAGCAAAAGAGTTTCGTTTTGGGAGTTTTACAGGTTTTTTACAGTTTTTGCCCTTCTAAAATTTGCAAGGCCATAAGAGGGAGGAAATTACCAAATTACTGAGCTAAAGAAGACTTTGTTCCCCTGTGAAATACTAGCAAGAGATGTTTGTGTTCAGAAGATTTTTCCCCGAACGATACTCACCCTGAAATGAGATCTGAGCCTGAATGTACCAAGCTCACTTTTGGGTAGGTGCCTGGTTTCCCAAGATTTATATCACCTACCCATCACTGCAAAGACATGGGGCATGACCTTCACTTTGACTGTTCAGAGTCAATTATGGTAAGAGTCTTCACAGAATATTTTCCCTACTATGTCTTGATCCTTTTTATCCCAGCATGGGTGATCACAGAGACTGCTTAACAAATATTATTTCAGTCCTTGAAAATATTTTATTGCATCAGCTAAAGTTAAATCAGTCCATCTAATCTACATATCTCTAAATTACTTTATAGGGCCTTTATCACTATGTTTTGCTAAATTTCTTACAAACTTCCCCAAAAGTAGTATATAAGGGACCAAATTAATTTCTCTTTAAGGGTTGGGCTGTTAGATAACTGAAGGTTGTACAATGATGTACAAGAGTCAGGCCACAAAAACGCATTCTATATATCCATGAGACCACAATTTAGTCCACAGCTACCAATGCTATAAGTGCAAGTTACTGCCCAAGTAGCTTTTGCTTCTAAAAATCTTGGGAAAACCAAGACTTTAAGAATATCTGTCTCCTTGTTTACATAATTAAGCCTAGCTAGATTTGTTTAGATTTATCCTTTATGTATGACTCCTCCAAATCTCTTTTTCATATCTGCCTGTTTGATTATGGTAGAAGCAATAACTTGTAGTTATGAAAGCAAAGTTTTCTGTCTATATGATTGTAAGATCCTTGATCTTGGCACATTTCTGCTCTGTGATTCCATTTCTGCATCCAGTGAAAACTTTTACTGCTGCTGTTCTCTTGCCTGTTTTTCCTTTCTGCCCTCATTACTCCTCACAGGGTACATTATGTCACAAAAATAGATGATGTCTGTTCCTGTCAAACAGCCTTTGTTTGGAAAGTCAAAGACAGGGCAGTAGGACAGAGCTTTCTTATTATCCCTGGCTCAGAAATGGATGTCACACACCTGTGTACTGCAAAACAATATATTCACTGAAACTGATTGGGTATTTTGGGAATTATGTCCTTTATTCTCCAAAAAAATAACAATTTATTGAAGTTGAAACATAGAAGAGGAACAGTATTGACCCTTTTTGATCCAATTTCTTATATAAAACCAGAAATTACAGTTTCCCAATTTGAAATTATATTTAGCATCATAATTTAAGATAACTAGACAGATGTTAAAAATTATCTAATATGTAAAACCATTCAAAGTCAATTGGAACAGTATATCTTGAATGATGCAGACAAACTAACAAACACAAATACAATCATTACAGTGCCAAAAACATTCAAAAAACCAAGTGTTTACCCTAAGCTTGGAAAAGAAATTATTTTAATTGCATAAAAACATTCTTGGATGAAAAAGCTTACTTCTCAGAAAATTTGCAAGAAAATACTGGCAGTACTTTTTCTCAAAAATGAGACAAAGGACAAACAGACTAGGAATAGGAATGACAGACAAAGCACTAATGCCTTTACAATTTAAGACTTCATTGGTTCTAAATTTAAAAGTGCATACTCTGGTAGATGGTGATTTAAAGCATCCATAGACTAAGATACTAAAGAGGAATTTCCTCACTGATCTTCAGAAGATCCTTAGAAGATCTAGATTTGGAAGATGTACTGTATATCAGAGACCTAGATGGAAAAAGCAGTTTCCATAAATCTGTTCAATAGGAGTAAAGTTTATTTCATGTATTTGTGACATGTCCACATTAGATGCCTAGGCCTTTACCAATGTTGTGCTCTGTTTCTAATTAAGGGATTAAAAAACACATATCCTGTTGATAATTTATCAGGTTTATGCTAGAGATGTATCTCAGAATACACTGAAATCCCTGGTTGCATGTTTGTCATGCAGATTATTAAGGCAGGGTAGGTTATCTAGCTTAGAATTAGAAATCTACTGTTTGGTCACCTAAGTAAAACCAGATAATTTCTCAAGTCTGTTTTATTTTGAGAATAGATATGACCAAGATGACAGTATCTTTCTCCAGGTGTTTTGATGGTTCACAGTGTCCCTCTCATGTACTTGTTTCAGCCACGGTGCTGGTTAAACACAGCTGTGTATACTACTTACACATCTCTGCAGAAATTATTAGATCTTCATGTAGCTCTAGGTATGATTATTCACAAATGAAAGAGTTTTATTACAACTTCCAATGTACTAAAATGCTTCCAATATAGGCAAACTGAAATTGCCCCAGGATTATGGATGCTGTCATAATAGCTTTGAAGCCATTGCCTTGCTTCATAATACTGTTCTTTTTGAAAGCAATCCTGCTCTTTTTAAGAGCATTAAACATCAAATTGGTTCTAAATGCCAAGATCTGAAATCAAGAGGAGAGTTATAACAGATTACCTTTACATAAACATTTTTGGGATTCAAAAACTTCAGAGTCAACTAAATACACTCTCCTTAATAATATTATTAACAGTTAAGAGGAGGAAACAGGAAAGAGAAGAAAAAAAATGGCCACATCCTGATGGGGTAATAAGGTAGGCAGGATTAACAAGGCTGACGAAATTAGGTAAGAGAGTGTGCTACAAACAACAAAAAACATTTTTAATGGGTTTTCCTTTTACTGGGAAACATTATGTGAAACTAGCCAATGCACTGAAAAATGAAAGCACTGGTGGACTGGAGGAAGCATGATGCATCAGAAATGAATAATCATGAATAATCCAGACATAATACTTTGTATGTTTGCAAAGTACAAGGAGACACAACTGAACAGAAATTTCAAGCATCTGAAAATTAATGCAAAATAAGTCATCAGGTCAAAAGACTTTCTGAAGAAATTTTCTGTTGAAAATTGTCAGTGCCATGGCTGAGATTAATCCTATAAACTTCTAAATAAAGCATGGCCTTTTGTTCATGTTGATTTTCTGGATGTTAACCTACAGGAACTGTATAGAAATGCTTACTGATCTGTACTTTAACACAGATTTTTTCAAATGCCCCTCATATTTAAACTGTAGTTCCTCATTTTCTGACAGTACGCAGAGATGATGGGAGGCATGACACTGGAAGTCTACTTGAGCTTCCCTGTGCTCTTTCCTTGGCACAGTCAAAATTTTTATATTTTTTATCTTTTATACTAGAAGCCTTAAATTTTTTTATAGAGTTTAAGATTTTTTTGTGTGTGTGCTTGCACTTAGTAAGAAGAAGTAAAAAATGGGGGAGAGTCAGACTCAGTATTATTGGCCCCCTCCAGACCTACATTTCTGAGTTTGAATTACACCTCATTTCCCCCTTTCTGCCTGCCTCCTACACATACACATTGAGGCATACACATCTTGTTGCTGATCATTTCTAAACTCATAGCAACTATCTTAAATTAATTTACATTTTCAAGGTGCAGTTACTCTTATTATTGAAAGACACTTAAGTTTTCAAGCAAGTTCCATCTTTACCCTTGCAGTGTCTCCACAGGAAGGGGAATTCCCTCCTCTGGCACAATTCAAAGTCCAGTTCTGCAGGTAAGATCAGAATTTAAATTGTCTTACATGACATTCCCTGGGTGAAGCTCATTCGTATTCTTATGAACAGTTTATTTTTCAATATTCTGTTTGAAATCTGGCATCAACTACCTATGTTCCTCATAAAAAATAAAGAATTTGTTTTCAAGAAATGCTGCCCAAACTCTGAGCATTATGCAAAAGCAAGGAAAGTCTTTTAGAAAGCAGTAGAAAAGGTTCAGTATATATAATAAGTATATATAAGTTCAGCAAATAATATCAGCTGTGAGCCAAGATGCTGGGTCAGAGTGGACATCTGATGTACGCTGGGAAATACATATTCACAGACCTGATAAAGAAAAGACAGAGTGATATTTTTGTGCCTGAGAGAAAATAAACAACATTTTATTTACAGAAGTGTAACTCTTTTATCACAAAATAATTAATCAGCCTCTTTGCTGCATGCAGTACTCAGGACCATTCTTTTTGCTATGTGAAGATTCACATGTATGTCTGCTCAAAGGAAAACTCCCCCAAGATCAGATGTCTCTCCAAAATCATATTTCATTGCCAAAGCATCATGCTACTGGACAGCTCAAACAGAGGCTGAAGAGGGGTAGATAGATTTAATCATTTGTCTATCAGAATAGAAAATGAATTCTCAGTTTTATTGCCATTAGAATTTAAAGAGAGTATGACAGGCATATGCAATTAAAAAAAAATAATAAATCTATTTCTTCCCAGATGCACAATCCAGCTTTTTGAAGCTAGGACCAAAAAAACCCAGAGTGTACTGCATATAATCCAAATGGCCTGACACTCCTGATCTCTACTGAATGACTGGATATGAAAAAAATTTATTTTATTTGGCTCTTTAGCTCTTAATCATTTCAATAAATAAAACACCTCAAGAGAATGTGACAAAGCAGTTACAAAACCAAGAGGTTAAGTATGAGATAAAAACCCCACACCTCTGAAGGACAGTGCTTAAAATGTCCTTAAAGCACAATCCAGTACTTAAGATCAAATGATCTGAAGTGAGCTGTTACTGCATCTAAAATTCACTATAACCTTCTCTTTCAGCTCTGAGAGTTCTCCTGCCTTTGGCACCTGCCCCTTATCTCAGGGAGTGCTTGCATAGGGTGACTCTGCTGGGGGACTCTGCGGCACCCACGGGCAGTCAGGAGAGGTCTGCTGCCCTCCCAGAGCTGGCGTACAGGAGGGTGCCTCAACTTGTCAGGAGCACAAATCACTGTCCACTGTTAGTCTTTCAAGTAGGCATGACTCCAACAGAAAAAGGTCTTCCTCTTAACCTGAATGCACAAAAAAACCCAGTTCCTTCACTAACTAAAAGGCTACTTACTGTGGGATTTAAGCTTGTTGTTTACTTCTGTAATTGCCATATCATTAATTGCTATCACATCCTACGTCATATCTGTGAATGCTTGGTGAGTACCCTTAATATTTATGCATATACACATATTCTTTCATCTTAGAAGGAGGACTGTTGACAGTCTTACATTGAACAACATTTTCTTTCACAGAAATAATTTCCTACACAGCTTAAGCGCACTTACTATGGGTTTAGAAAGAAAATGCCTTTGCACTGCTGGTATTTTTAGAAACTGGACATAGATCAAATTCTTGGCAAATAAATTCTAAGCAACACATTAGTGTTCCATTTATTTTTGGCAATTGCAGTATATGATCTCCAGTATTCACTAAGGCTGACATCTATATTTTCATGCTGGTGAAACTTTTGCTTCACATCAACAAGTAGGACAACTTACATTTAGCAAGACTGGCCAGCTTTCTACAGATCTCCTCTTCTTGCACAGACTAACTCAGTGTGTTCCTGTTATCTTGTCACTTTTCTACTGAAAACTGTTTTCCTCATTTATACCAAAAAGTCCTCAAGCAAATAGACTTTATTATTTTTATGGGAAAGCAGAATATTATAATAAATCTTCAGGGGGTATTTAGGAGTTACTACCCAAAATACTGTTGCAAAGTTGCATGAATTATATAGCATGTATTCTTTTTGTCATGTACAGAGTGAAAGATTCAAGCTATATCTCCATGCTATTAATGGTGTGACTAAAGCAGGCTAGAGACATCAAACTAACCCAAATATAACTGTATAGGTGAGATATAACAAGCAAAAAAGTCATAGAAGTAGAAAGTGAAGCCTTTAGCTTAGGTAAGATATCAGAGCAGTTTCCCAGAGTTTGGCTACGTTAGAGCTGGTAGTTCAGAGGTGTATAACACATCTCCAATTGTACACACATAGCCAAAAAGCAAGGCTGAGTATGTTGTCTTTCTGACAGGAAATCATGTCACATCTCAAAAAAATTTTACCTCAAAAAGCTCTTTGCAAGCACTTAGGTATTTCTGTATATTCATCTCTGATTAACCTGAGAAGAGATGGGATTTATTCCTATTTCTGCATTGTGACATTGGGGAACCGATCTTTGCTTCCCTGGTTACGTCTTTCCTGTCCTGTAAAGTGGAATAATAAGAACTATATAAAGCATTCCAAAACCTAAGAGGGAAGGAAGTACAGAAAGAAAAATACTGTTATTTCTTCACCTTATCTACACTATATCTCTTCCTCCAAACAGCATTTTGTTCTAAACAAAAGAAATTCATCAGAAGTTCAACATCATCCTTGGCCCATCATGTTTCTATGGTTACAGAGCCACTGTTTTTCATCTGTAGAAACTAGCAAGAATTTTCCATTTTACAAGACTGTTGTGCCCTATCTCTCTGACCCTCCCTTATCAAGGACAGGTTATTCTCATTTTGCCAGCCTTGTCAAGCCCTGCACTGAAAGCATCTCCCAATCAGAATGCAGGATAAAGCTTTTAAATACACAGTAGGCATTATTTGCAATAACACCAAGAAATATCATCACTAAGAAATGGAAATGTAAGAAGGAATGTTAAACTTTATCCCTGAAGGCTTATCCAATCTCTACTTTTCCACAGATCAGACAGGCCTTGGCATGATGGAAGGGACATGATCCTCTGCCTGCCAACACGGTGTGCCCTGGCCTCTCTCTCAAGCCTGATGCATGGCTCACGTCAGAGACAAGCCACCAGGCTTCACCTCAGATCCAGTCCAGCTTGGATATTTCCTCATGGCATTTGATTTTGTATGTTAAGTGCAATACAATGCATACCCAAGTATGCATTGTATCTCTATACATGCATATGCTGTCACAGTAGATAAGCAATATATGTAAATATACAAACATACACACACCTCTACTGCACAAACTACCATGAGGCAGTACAGATCCCTTTTCTCACCCCAACTTTTCTACAGTAATAGCACATGCTTATAGATTAAGCTCAAGCTTCCCTTAAGCACAAGTTTACAATTCCCTACAATTCCCTGAACATCCTCTTGAAATATTTTTTTTTCTCTTCTCTATGCCTCTATGAAGAAAAACAACCCTCCCTTCTCAGAAAAGGAGCAAAGCCCACCCCTTCTCAGAATAACATTAGAATACGGCTGATTCTGAGTCAGTTTCCTCTTTATTCCCCTGTCCCGACCAGTATATTCCTCATTTGTATTCCTCTCCTTCAGTCATGTGTGGGATTTTATCTGTTGCTGTAACATTAGTGAAAATTACCACATAAAACTTCAAAGTTAGTTTGGTGCATGACTTCTTGTAAAAAAACCCTTTAACAGAATACTAATTCCATGATCATTCCCAGTCCTCTTCCTTATTTTTTTCTGGGCTCTTTCTAACTCCACAGAGAATGACCAGGGCTTGAGGAATGTGCAAGAGCTCCTGAAAGAAAAAGCCTAGGAAAAAGTATATAGCAGAATATCCTACCAAATTTCATGAGAGAGAATGGAAATTTTCTGAGGTTCATTAAAGGCAACTTCCCAATGTCAAATAGCACTTGCTTTGCTTTTCTACCATGGATCAGCACACATTCATTTTGAACCTTTTTCATATGTGCACAGTATTCCAGAGTAAGGAGTTCTGATCTGGTTATTTATGGCATGAAGCACCCTGTGCTTTTGTTTGACCTCATACTTAGCTCTATCACACGATTTCTGAGTGCATAGTTTTTGGACTATATGCTCAGTGTTACCATGTGTGAATTCACAGTGAAGAAAAGAGAAGGATTAAACCATAGCCAGCGTGCAGCTCCAAATGATTGGCACAAAGGTTCAACTGAGCAGAGGCTGGCACAACCAAGACGTCATTAATTTAAGTGATAGATCAACTAAAATTCACAGGAGAATAAAGTGTTATTCATGTTTTTCCTTTAGACTACAGAGTTTAGAATTAGGATAAATATTTGATTGTGACAGAAGGTTTACCAGGGTGACATATGCTAGAAAGGGGATAAGAAGTTGACAGCAGGAGTTCCTCTCCATGGCCTGTCTCTCAAAAGCTGCTGATTCAGCACAATAACTAAACCAAGTCTTCCAATCTAGGTCTGGTTATGGTTAAGTTTTATTTTTGTTCCTCATTTAAAGCTTAACTGCAGTTTTAATTAAAAAGAAAAAGTTTGACAATTAAGTGGTTGCCAATTTCTTCTTAATTATTCCATTCACCAAGTACTAGAGCTAGCTTGCCAGCATTTTGAATTTTCTAAGTGGAAAGAAGTAGAGAAAATAGATAAGATGTCAATTACAGTGAATTGCAATTAAGATTATTGGCAGACAAAGACCCTCAGGGATCTAGAGTCCCACATAGCAGTAAACTTGATAATCAGATGGTCTAACCTTGCACTAAAAAAGAGAATGTGTCATGTTATGCAATATAAATTAATAATTTAAAAACAAAGTTTAAAAGAAAAAATAGATAGAGAAATATGCACTCAAAATCCTCTCAGTTTTCTTTGTCTTTGAAGAGACAATCACTCATCTGATCACAGGCTTCTTGACTACACCCACAGCAGAGAGTCCAGGAGCTCTTGGCACACACCAACTATGTCCCAGCTCTGTGACAGAGTGAAACCCCAGGGTGCTCCTGCCTGTAAAACAGGCTCAGACTTCCCTACTGGATGTTTTTCAGGCTCCTCAGGTTAGCTGGAGAAGATTTGCTGGGCAGCCTTGTGGGGTTGCTGACAGGATCTGCATGTCAAGAGACACAACAGCACATCCCCAGCAGAAAACAGATGCTGTATTTTCCTTCTGTCGTTAAACCACAGCAAAAGCAGCTAGCTGGTCTAATATGTAGATTATCGTAACAAAAGACATATCTAAGGAATGATCCTGAAGATGATATCAGAAATTACTGATGACAGAGAATGAGAGAGAGAAAAACCCTGCCCTCTGATATTAGAGATAAGAACTGTCATTTAAAGACAATGACAATCTTTCCACCAGCCAGACATTGTGGAACAGCACTCATGTCAAGTTAGAAGCATGAAAACAAGATTTCTTCTGTTCTCCTTTCTTCCCACCACATCTCTCAAACAATAATGAGGCTGAGGGGAAAGGGAGTCACTGTAGTTTTACCAGCTGTAAAACATTCACACCAGCAGATACCATGAGGTTAGACTAGATAAGCCAGTCCTGGAAACAGGATTTCTGTCCTTAACTCTGCAACCACCACTGAGCCTTTGTCATGGTTATGCTGAAGTGCCTTTGCATTTCTTATTCTGGAAGGGATGAAAAACAAGAGAGCTGTATCCATTTTACTCCCTACTAGCACTGCCTAAGGGGCAGTATAGGTCAGAAATACTCATAAGACAACTATAATCTCCCTTCCTTTTAGCATGGAGCTCTATCAAACTGTGCTGTAATACCCTCTTATTCACTATAGTCTCCTTTAAATTTAAATAATTCATTTCTTTCAGTATTCAGAGTCCCATCTGCTTACTCAGGGGACAGGAGAAAACCGACATTCTTTAGACAGCAATAAACCACCAGCACATTTCAGAGAACATCCATAAGGTTTTATTGTGACTTGTGAATTATACTATATTATAGTCCCCAATAGTAAAAGAAATTCTGTGCTCAATTTTTTTTTGCTGACATTGTGTGACAGGGACCATACAAGTAAATAGCTTTTATAGACAGCCTGATAGACAATATAGATAAAATAGTAGAGATGTAAGTTCACTTTGGCTTGTGCATCAGTAAAATCCACCACTGGATTCAACTAGCAGAAAATGTATTTTTAGTGAAACATAAAGTGGAAACAATAGACCTTGAGATCCAGAACTAAGATGCATTGCATATAGAAAGTGCTGTTTTGATTCACAAAGACACCGCCCTTTTGTCATTGCTTCAGTGGTTATTTGAGAGAATAGAGACTTTAGCACCCTCAGAATAGAAAGAATAAGAAAAC
Source organism: Passer montanus (assembly GCF_014805655.1). Taxonomy (NCBI): domain Eukaryota; kingdom Metazoa; phylum Chordata; class Aves; order Passeriformes; family Passeridae; genus Passer; species Passer montanus. The sequence goes on from NW_024371037.1 coordinate 6,656,995, forward strand.
TTGGCAATTTTACCTAATAACCTTCAAGGATGACAGCTGCTTTGGCATACCTGGCACATTGTGACTGCCAGCATCAGCTGCAGATAATGGGATTGTGGAGGTGGCATCTGCATCCCAGTGGCTGGTCCTGGGCCACATGCTTAGGGGGTAACTGGGAGTCATGGTGTCTCAGCCACAACCGGCACTTACCCTGTACTTTTATACTCTGCCCACAGTGCAGGGAACAGCCTTCCTCATCCCAGGTGCAGTAATGGGTGCTGCCCAGAGTCAGTGCAAAATGGGAGAGCAGGCTCCAAGTTCATGCAGCTGCAGTCAACATCTACTACTTTGAATGAGATTTTAACTTTCAAAGACTTGTTATAGGTTTATACAGCTAATTAATGTTGTCCCCAAATGATCAAGTAACTTCTTTAACTTTTTTTACTGAAACTTATGACACTACTCTGCCTTGGGAACTGATATGACTGTCAGACTTATACTGGTGGTCTCTTACAATAATACCGTGTAGGAGTGACAGGTTCACTTAAATAGTATTAGAATTAACTAGAACAGCAATAGTTGGGAATTGGTTGGAATTATACATTATATAAGTGTGGTTATTTAAGTAAACTTAACTTTGGAAATAAAGCATATACAATTTCCTGAAAGCAAATGCAAGTTTTCCCAGTAATCATTAAATTATACTTTCAGAGGGACAAGAAAATTTCAATTTTAGAAAATCATTGTGGTAAGAAAGAATCAATGATGCAGCCCATGAAGTTATTGTAGTGGATTTTCCATTATTTGATCTCTTTACATTAGAATTATCATTCAAAAAGAGACACTGTAGCTTAAAGAGAAAATAACTGATTAGGTGCCAAAACTACTTCCTGAATTTTTAAATTCTTATATGCTCTAGTAAGTCAAGTGGTTAAATTACTTGATCACCATGTCTCTCTACAATTGAAAATCTATAAATTGTCAGCCAAGCTTAGTGATGTTAGTGATATACATAGACTACAGACAAAAGGGTTGCAAATTATAAAGACAATTATTTCACTAATAATCAATTCTACTTTGAAAGTATTCTGATACTGAAGTTCAGATCTCATCTTTCCATTAAATAATAATGTAGGAATTTAGAAAACTATTTTGCTGAATGTAAAGTGCATAAAATAATGGACACAACAGAAAATTAAGTAACAGTAATATTTAAAGATTTTACTCATTTTAGTTCTGATCAAAAGGTTTTAAGTCTTAAATTGCATAATGCTCCCAGTTATTTTTCTTCTAACTCCTATTGTGCACAGGATGTGAATAAAAACCTGCCTGTAAACTTTAAACCACAAGCATCAAAAGGGATGCTGTAGTTGAAAGTTTCCTCCATAAGTATTCATAAAATTTTTTACTCATCCAGAAGTCAGGGAGTCACCAGGGTAGAGCACTTACAGAACCAACTCAGAGTTAGGCTAACTAATTAGGTTAACCCACTAATTTACAGCGTTATTTTGAGAATATTATTCTCTGGAGTTCTCTGCTGTTTTCTCTTGGTGAGACATCCAGAGTACCAACTTCTAATTTAGATCCCTAAACGAAGTTTTGTATTCCTATCATGTTGAGAAGATGAAAAAAATACCTTTTAAAAGGGACTGGAGAAAGAAGTGGGGGGAGGGAGATTAAAGAAGTTTTGAAGCAAGTCAGAAAAGAGATTTTCTGAAGTTTTTCAGACAAGCAAGATCTAGTTTTGTACTTAACCTCAAAGAGGGAAAAAAGCAAATTTTGAAGACCATAGATATGTTTCAATGGAGCTATAGAGGACTTGATTGCAAAAGGTGTCTGTGTGTATATATATATATATGTATGCACAATTATTTATCTAACAATCTAACAAATCTCAGTAATGTGTGTGGAATGCAGATAGCCTCTCCAAAGTTAACAGTGAATATAGAATATTATTATTCAGTACCAGAATATGCTTCTGGTATTGAATACAGCTTTCAACTTCAGCCCTTTTCTTCCAAATTCTATCAAAAGAGAGAAAATATCATGCAATTTACATAAAATAGCTCTTCCCAGACTAGCCAGGTTTTGAAAAGTTTTTAAAATAAACATTTTAACATTTGTTTTATAATTTTCTGAAAATTACAGTAAGAAATGGCATGATAGTGGAAATTTATTTAAATGCTTTAGCTAGCTGAACAGAATTCATAATGAGCTGTACATTTTTTCTGAAATTGCATGATAAACATCTTCTTGGAAATTATATTAGGAAAGCAGGGACCTATGAAATGCAAACTAGGAGCTAGTTATTACACTGAAAGCAGCTCAAAGTCAAAGCCATCTTTTGGCCGTAATGAATAGGAGTTGATGACTTCAACACAGGAACCAATCACACATGTCACTGGCTTACCTTCTTTGGTCAGCCTAAAAAAGTCCAAAGTAGGTACCTGTTCTCCTCTAAAACAGGATTGTCCTCTCAATGATCTTGGGAGGTCCAGAGAGTGGGCAGCACAAAAGCTGCAGGCACAGCATATGAGCCTTGCTATTACCTCCTTAAATTTCTCAAAAATTGGTTTTTTTTCCTTTGCCACCAGCTACCACCCCTGAAAGCTCCTTCATCTGGGAGTTCATCCCGCTCTTGAGTCCCTCAAGATACATTTGTCCAACTGAGAGCTAGACAGTATCAAAAACATCCTTGTCTCTCCTTCTGATGGGTGAGAGAGAGAAGAGCACCCTCCTTATAATGAAGTGCCTTTTTGCTAGTCCTTGCTAGCCCATCTTGACCAGATATGCCAAGAAAAAATGCCTCTACTCATCCTTCTATCAGTCTGCTTAAGCCTTCTGACTCTCTGAAGCAAGAAGACAATCTCTTCTCCCTGTCTGGAGAGACAGAAACCAGAAACCGTGCGTGGCAGGTTCCCTCCTGCGTGTCTATTCCACGTGCAAGAGCAGACTGTGGGATTGGCAGCCTCCCCTGTGCTTTTTCTTCAATGGCTGCAGCCTCCAAACAGCTCCTGAGATTTGTGCTGAGAGCTTTTGCTGCCCCAGGACTTGACAAGACTTTCCACAGGGCTGCCAAGGTTTTCAAACAGCCACGATGCACAGTCACGATGGTAGAAAGGTGGTTTTCCTGCTGAATGCAGTATGGACACAGCCTCTAGTGCTGCTGTTGAATTGCTCTCTTCTATGGAGTGTACTCCATTCACATCCTTACCTCAATGGACCTCAGGGAAAATTAAATGCCTCTCAAACTAACTCTTTCCATCCCCCTCTCTCCATGTTCATGCTTTCTTTTTTTGTTGTGCTTGTCAGATCCATGTAAAGTGGATAGTCACAGTTGATAGTTTACAGCATTTTTTTTTCTTCTACCCCTGCCTTATCCCCAAAAAATGCAATGACCCCTTAATTGATCTGTCTTATTTGTATAGCTTATATTATATAGCTTTACAATTTTATTCCTAGTTGAATTTTATGTCCTGCATCTGCCATTAAAGTATTACACAATTCTGTTACCTCAAACATAAATATAAAAGAATTTATTTGAGTAGTTATGCACTATTTAGTGCATGTCCTAGAAATCATTTGTTTCCATTTGAGCACATAGCAGATATTATCTTGGAAAAAGGGATAAACATGTACTTAAATTATAGTATTTTTTAAGATAGAAGCTATTAATAAATTAAATGGTCTGATTATAATAAATAACTTAGAGATACTTCAATAATAGTTAATGATCATAATTACACAATTAAAGGCTTTTGTTTTTTGTGCACATACTTATATATTCATCAGTGACCACTGGGTATAAATGACTTCACTGCTAATTGCATTCACCCTTCATGCAACTTTTCTTCCTTTTTCTACCATTTTTTATGCAAGATATACTTTCTACCATTTATGAAATTTCCACAACACTTTTCAGCTACTTCTGTGCACTTTTCAAATATTTTTCATTTGATTTCTTCTAGGTCAGACATTGAAAGACATCATCCCGAAAAACTAAAGCCAAGCTGAATATAATTAATTTACCCCAAAATGGCCAGCAGAATCCCATTCACATAAAAATTATTTCCTTCTGGCTCCTGTTTGAATCTTGGTATTTCTGAAAATCACTCACAAATACAATAAGAGGAGACACAGCGAGGAGCAATACAGAGAATGGAGAGTTTTGTAAAAACCCCACTCACTGGCACAACCTGTAGTCGTGGAGGAAAGCAGGGCTGGCAAAATGCCATGCTGGAAAGCATGCCTGGGAGGGCTGGCGTGACCTGCTGCTGCTGGGAGGCAGCCATCAAGCTTTCACACAAGCCCCACATCAGCTTAAGACACCCTCACCACCACTGCAGAAGCAGGGCTTAATTCAATCCCTTATCTATACTCAGTAATGCAACTGGAAATGTTGCTTTTCTTCATGTTTTCCCTCTGACATTTAGCACTATGATTTATGTTTGGCCTTCAGCTTGTATCATCTCTTTTCAGCAAATCCATCCTCTCCTTTGCTATCTCTTCTTTTTTTTTTTTTTATTTTAAGCTTTTCACTTCAAATCTTAGTAGTTATACAGAAACCATACTTAGCAATTCCTCTTTGGATTCTTCTTTCAAGGAGGACTTGCAAAGCCCTGTGCTTGGCTGCAAGTGCTTATGCCACCCCAACAAAGTCCCTCCTGAGCAGCACTACTTACTGCTGACAGCACTGTTCTTGCATGAATCACAGACATGTGGAAAGAAGCAGGGTGCTAGGATTTGTATGAATATTCAGCTTAAATATATGTCTGAAGCCCTCATTTCTATAAATAGAAAAGGCTTCCAAATATCATAATAAAAAATAAAGGTATGTGTGTGATTTTCTGTGAATTGTTTGGCAATCTCACTTCAAGTACTTACACTTGGCGATGTTGTTGCTGCTGACTGTAGCAGATGGCTGGGTTAAATATTTTGCCCTTTGCACAGGAATGTTTTTGCTATTGTTGTTTGATGAAATAACTGGCTTTCAAAAGCAATTTTAATTTAACTAATGTACTCTTTGGGAGACAGGTGAAATTTATAAAAGTTTGTTGAAGCAAAGTGTCTGGTCACAGACACACATATTTAAAACGAGGGACATGTACGAGGCAATTTGGGTAGGATGTTCAGAACAATGGCTTGAAAAAAGCTGCTGTTTATAAATTGCTATTTACATAATCTGCCATTTCTGTTATCTGCAACACTCTGCACAACAAAATTACTGCAAGCAAATGAAATTTAAATGTCACTAGATGAACTAATCTTAGCTAAAGCATAAGAAATTTAAATTAGCCCATCGTTAAAGCAGCTTGCATGACACCCTTAGAGGATGAAGTAATCTTTTCAGCTGGACAAGGATGGTGGCTCAGCCCTTATTTTTGCTAAACTGGTAATTTGGCTGCAATCTGAAGATGAGAAGTCTCATTCTTGGAAGGTATCACTGTCCTGCCAAAATGACACTCTTCTCACATGGGTGATCCACCTGCAGGTCACGTTATGTTTCAGTTTGGACTGTTGAACAACAAGGCTGTTCCTGTTTAACTGTGCAATATTTGATATTGTCACTTCTGGGACAGCTAACCAGGAACAGGCATTATGGGTTCAGTCCCTATGAGCGTCTTCTGACCCTTATTCAGCAAAACATTTAAGGCTAAGTTAAAGGGGAACCATGTGAATAGTCTGACAGAAACTCAAGAGTACTTTATGCTCTTCAAAATAAGCACATGCTTACAGTCTTTGGTGAATTAAAGCAAGAATGAGCACAACTTTGTGGGAATGAGCCTTTGGTTTGCCCTGTTAATAACAAGACCCTTGTTCATCACTTTGGGTCCCAGGATGCTTTCTAAATGAGCTCACACAGTACCTGTACCAGTAACAGCAGTATTTGGAGGCCTGGCATAGACAAGGCAACTCAAAGTAAGGTATGTGCTCTGATTAGCCATCAGCAGTCTTTGCAGTAGAAGTGATTTATACTGAAACATGGTGAGAATTCCTCTCATGAATAAACAATAACACACATTTATGAAGGTTGTGTGGGGCAGAAAGAAATAGGATGATGCTGGGCCCTTCTCCCCAGCTTATCAATGCACATGTTCTAGCTGCCAAGGGCACTCAATGGCATCAACTGATGTCCCTAGCACAATATGTGCACCCCTCAAGATCTCCTCTTCCTGTCTTTCTGCATCTCCAGTATCATGAGCCACATGAAGACCCTGTGAAACATTGCTCCTGCACCACTCCAGAGAGTGCACTTGCCCACAAACCCATGAGGTTGCTAGAGGTAATAAAGTCTCTTTCTTACATTCACTGTGGCCTTATTGCTGAGGAAGTCGAGAGGAAGATCTGGCTCTTAAACTGCAATGTCTGCTTGTGTACACTCAGCACTCATTGCAGAAGCACACGGACCACAGGAGGCTCAAGCACAGCCTTTCTCTCAAAGATCTCACACAAATCAGCACAGCCCAGCAGCTGGGTTCAGCTGCAGCCAAGAATCACACCTGTGTGCGTGTGGCCCCAGATTTTTATCTTTGCACCCACACTGCAGTGCAATTTGCCCAAACCCACCTCAATCTGGGTGACACAGTGTAATTTCACATTAGGACTGGGGAAAGTCACAAGAGAGAGAAGATCTTTCCATTTGCCAGGTCCACCAAGTATGAACTCTGTTTCTGCAGATGTTGACCACAGTTCTTTTTGCCTCCTATAGAGATCCTTCAATATGCATGTGTTATATCATCCCATAAAAGCCTTTTTGTAATGGGATCCATATCTGACAATGATAAGTGTGGAGATAATGACGATACAAAAGATCACACAGGAAACTACCCCTGTAAAGAGATGCAGAGACACTTTATGGTCTAGGATGAGAAAAAAGGCAGAGGAAATTCAGTGTAGGTAAATTAAGAGATGTGATGCAAATAAGCACTCCTTATTTTATATATCTAAAAAATATGAGCTTCAAAAACATTATTTTCAAGCAACAAAATTTGGTGTTATACTAGCCAGCCCTGTGAACTCTCTGTCTTTAGAAGATCACTTCCCTAGGGAGGAATAATATTTTTGTTATTATATGTAGTCTTAAGGAGCACATTCTAAAATAATTTGTTGTAAAAGCATTACAATTATATTTAAGAGATTTGTATTTAAATTTATATAGTGAGATAAAACAGATGCAAATATTTTTACTGGATTATTTCCTGCCTTTTTTTGCTTCTTGTCAGGTTGTTTGTAAAGATGATGGAAAATTCCTGAGGGTACCATAACTGTGTTTCACAATATAATAATTAAATGTGCATGACTTTAAAAATGGAGAAATCTTTGGGGATATCTTCCTTTTATAGACTGTGCTATTATCACAAAAACCAACAGTGATGTAGAAAATTAAATAATTAAATGTCAGAAATGGTTTCTGTTGTTAATTTCTTCCACTAACCATGTCACCATGATTTGTTGGTACAGATTTTTACAACAAACACAGAGCATACAGAAAAAATGTACTTACAAATTATTAGTATTTTAGACTAAAATTACAGAAATCATTCCTCTTAGATAAAAACTTCTAAATATTTATCTTTTTTTTTTCTTGTATTGACTCAGGCAGCAGTACTAAAGCAGCATAACTGAATTGTGCTTTGTTTTTCTGCAACTGTACTGTAGGACTAGATGACCTCCCAAGTCCCTGCCAAGCTGAATTACTCAATGGCTCTGTGATCATTGCCCAAGACCAAGGCTGTGGCTAATTTTAAGCTGCTCTGCTACTATTCCCCAAGTGGTTAAATACACACTTTTCAAGAGAGAATAAAAGGACTTGGCCAATATTTTAAATCCAGCCCCAGCACAACAACAGAAGCCTGAAACCAATCTGAGTCTTACACCACTCTATCTCCACTTATTGTGTCTGTCTTTTACAGTGGCATTAGTGTGAAATTAATCATGCCCTCTATTTTAAATTGTCATGCCTACAGGCATGACAAGGTCCAGGGATACAGATCAGCCATCACAGAGACAGGCAGCATCTTCTAAAGCAAACGGAGAAGTTTCTTCCATACCCTGTTCCTGAGCTGGAAACTGAACATTTCAAGGCTGAGATAAATAAAACAAAGAATGTGAGAATCATAAGGACTCTGGCAGAGGAGGTCCCCTGAATGATGCATGTTGTCTGGTCTCTGTGTCTTGTCCAGTCCTGCACTAAAAAAATTGTCATTTTACAGAAAAGAATGGTAAAAACCACTGGCAGAGGAACTATAGCCTTCCTTTAGCTGAACTATACCACAAAACCAAAATAATACAGCTATTAGCCAGCTAAATGATCAAAGACTCTGTTTATGTATAATGTTTATAAGGCTTTAGTGTGACAAAACTCAGTCCACTCAGTTTGTCCTGCTTAACATAAGCTCTTTTGGGAAACACTTACCTACACTACATCCTGATTCATTTGACCTGCTTGACCGTGGTAAATGGAGACCTTTGCCTGTCCACATGTAATGTACCTCTGCAGAAAAGGTCTTCATACAATGAAAACTTTTAATAATGAGTGCATTAAAAAGTATTAAAAACTAAGGGAGGAAAGAAGTCTTAGAAGAATACATGGGGACTGTTTACAGACTCACATTAGAGTAGCAAGTTTCAATGTGTGAGCCCATACAAGCATAAGGAGTTAGAATACATAAAATACATGTGTCTTAGAATACCATATTAATGGGTAAGTAAAGCCTAAACATTTAATTCCAGCAAAGTAAATCAAAGGACAGCGGAAGATAAAGCTCTGTCTCTTCAAAAAGAACTTGGTTCATTAAGAAATGAAATGTGAGCTGAATAGAAAGCCTCCTGATGAAGAAGGGAACAGGCATCCATTTACCAGACTATTAAAAAAATTTAGAAACTGATGGCTAATTTCTTTCTTCACTTTTGTCTCTGCAACCTCAAAGAAATGCCCTAAATTTCAGTGGAGCTGGTCCAAATTTCTAGCATTTTTAATGATGTCTGTCCTTTGTCAGAAAGATCAATCTTTTTCCTAAACCCTGAATGCTATTGTCTGCTTTTCAGTGCTGAGGGAGTTTTTAATAAGATTAGTATTTTATCTCTTGATGTTCTTTTTAATATTCCAGGCAACTAGCTAGTTTCTGTAATGTTCTGTGTGACTGCCTCCATAAACCGTCCTTATTCTGAATTCAGTGAACAGGTGTTACTTTTATATACCTGCAGATGGTAAGGCTACCAGAAAGGACATCACAGCAAACCTAAATAGCATTTCTGACAATATAATGCCAATTCCTCATCCAGCATACATCTATCATGAGTAACTTCAAAATGAGCAGGCTCCAAATACCAGATACCAAATACTAGAGATACAGAGTTCTGAGGGGTAGTCCAGAAGTCTCACACTTTCTGCAGAAAGACATGCTTTTGCTGTGTACACAGGAAGGAGTACTACAAGACCCTCATGGGAAAAAGACCCACCAAAAAAAAAATCCCAAAACCAAAACTAACTCTACAAATCAACCAAACAACTTCCCAAGAAAATACTATCATTAAAAAAGCTGGGTTTAATTTTTGTAAAAGGGCTTCTTGGGGATTTCCTGAATTATTTCATTGCTGTATTTTGTGTATATCGAGTTGTAATATTAAATTTAAAACATTTTTAATGTGGTTTTACAAGAGACAAGACAAGGCTGTGACACAAGAGGAAAAGGGCCTTTTTGTTATTTTGATGTATTGTCTGTCTCTTTTGGTTCCCATCAAGCATCTAATAATCATCATTTTTCATTACCCAATATCTTAACTGCTGGCCCTCATAAACAGTTTCACAGAGTCAGCCCAATCCTCATTCCCATGGTCTTGTGCATTTTTGCATGGAGGGTTGACGGATTGTAGTGTCTTAGAGATGTTCCCTTTGCCTCCTCTCCACCACAGTTCTGCTCTTAGAGGCGCCTGAGTTCAGGCAGGTTACCTGCACTACAGAAAACTGAAAACAACAGTATCTAAACCTTTACTGGCAGCTTTCATGGACTAAGATTCTAAACGTGATGAAGAACAGGACGCAGAGATTACGGCGTTCACAACAAAATACAATAAAGCTATGTCAGTCTGAAGTAAATCAAATTGCAGTGCTATTGCATATAAAACCACAAGAATTGCATTTTGGACTTAGGAATTTTTAACAATACCTACAGCACAGGGTAATAATTTTGAACAAAGCTTTACTAGTAGCCTCCATGACTCAGTTTCTACTTGATATCTGCCAAAAAAAAAGCAGATAGGTATTAACAAAGCCTTAAAACATCTAAGCAAATAAAATTATAAAAATCTAATACAGAAACCTTAAAAGCAAGATATACAGAAGATAAACAGCTACTGATTTAATTTCTTAGGTTCAAGAGCCAGGAAATTTAGACATTTTTCTTTTTAGAATATGCCACCAACAGATCAGCCCTATGCTTAATAAAATTACAGCATACTGCATTTTTTATAGACCAATATGTCCTCATTCTTAACCATAGGAAAAATTTTCATTGTTTCAATGATCAGAGACAAGAAGCACGAAGCACCTTTTTGTTCCAAAATAAAACTACAGTGGGATTGCACAACCCTGTTTCCCTCACGCTCTTTGGCACAAGCTGATAGTTTGTCATTGACACAGCTGATAGGGATGATTTGCCCTAATGGCAATGCTTTGCAACAGAGATCAAACCTATCTACAGCTGAGTTCTAAGACACAACATGCTTTAGTACAAATGAACATCTACATGGCTATTCAGGATTAAAGCGGACAAAGAATAAGTCATAGCCACTGAGACTGCAGGAAGACTTTGGGGAGAGAATAAATCTATTTACTCAAGTTTGGATTAAACAGGATACATGATAAAGATCTTCATTTCTGTTGGTATTTTTTAAGACGTAAATAAAACTACTTCATTTCTCCATTATCAGCCTTAGATCCAAATGTATTTTTATTCATCAACTGATAGTGATATTTGTTTTGAGTTTTCTACTAACGCAGGCCATAAATCTTTTATTCAGCCTTCTCAGGCTGTAAGAGAATTGAGAAAAATCATAAAGGGCAGCCTGGCCATTCACAGCTGGTACAGTTTGTCATGAAAATACCAGTTAAGAATTCCAAGTTGATTGTCAGTTACATTAAAAATTTATTAACTAAAAGTTCCCGGGAAAGAAAGGAAAGAGGAATAACCTCTTGATTTACAAAGGTACTGAATCTCCAGTATAATGCATTAGAAATCTGGAAGAAACAGATTCTAAGGATTCCAACCAAATAACCTTAGTAATAGAACTATATGGCAAAATGAACCTTTTTCATTACTTGATAATAAACACTATACAAAGAAAAAACCTAGCTTAATTCTGATTGGACTCTTAGGTCCTTAAAACTGATACCTTATTCATCAAGTCCAGTAGGAAACTACTCTGGCTCAGCACACAGACTTGAATATACAAGGCAGACAGTGCAAGTACTTACATTCAAGGCAAATTTGCATTTATGAGCAAGTCCTGAATATGCATAGATATGAAAAAAAATGAGTTCTGTGCTCATGTACTATTTACTTAACACACAAATGCAACACCAGCTACATTCAGCAAGAAGATGTATTATATAGTAACTACTTTATTAGGCAAGAATAAGAGCATATAAAGGGAAAGGAAGTATTAGTATCCCAGTTTTGCAGAGAATGAAATAATGAACAAAGAGCTTATTGGCTTATCTTGAGTTACATAGGAAGTCTGAGGCACAGGCAGGAAATGAAACCAGGACTGCCTGCTTTTCCCCCATTTCTTAGCACAAGAGCAACCCACACCTTTAAGTCTACATATCTGGGATCAAAGGCATACAGCTGCTTTCAGACTAAATCAGAGAAGGTTTGTACAGCACTGTTCTTGTAAGCAGTAAACCTTCAACTTAATCTATAATTGAAGAAGCAGCTTTTCCAGGAGGCAAGCCCATGACAGGGCACTGGCTCAGTAGAGAATATGGCTACTCATGAAATTTTTAGTACTTTTTCCTCTATCAAATCTGTGGTCCTTAAATTTTTCCATTTGAATTTACTGTATCTAGTAAGATCATGACCATAAATAATACAGCAGCAAGAAAACAAATCAATAAAATATCTCACAGATATAGTCTGACTAAGAGACCACTTGCTTTTACAGGGCAGAGCAAGAAGCACTACCTAATTAGACCGATGGCCACAGTTTGTGAGAGGACGGAATATTGATGGGTTACTGGTGAACTCAATCTCTTGCTGGACATATGAACTCTCCAATGAACTCTCCACACAGGTCCTTGTTACACAGCTACCTAGAAGATAACATTGAAGGAGCCTCTGGAGAGCTTTGACTGGTCACTCCCATTCCTTTCCAAGGAAACCAGAGTGCACTGAAGAGTGATGTGGATGAGGTTTGCCATTATAAAAAACCTGCAGGTGGTCAGAGTAGGCATGGCTACCACACTACAGCTTTACAGTAACACATGGCTGCAAAGCCTCAGATCACCATATCTCCTGACTTTTTATTATGCTTGGCCAATCTCAGAACTATGAATGTATTTAATTTTTTTGTGTTACTAAATCTTTGTGAGAAATATTTTCACCATCTGCAAAAGAACATACTAGAATAAAATAACTCTCTGCCTGAAAATACAAATTTTTTTACATTTTTTCCCCCAGTGTAAGGCACCAAAGGTGAAATAAATGAAATTCTGATTGAATGCAAAACAGAATTATGAATGTAAATCTGCCTGAAAATACAATTTTTTTATTTTTTCCCCCAATGTAAGGCACCGAAGGTGAAATAAATGAAATTCTGATTGAATGCAAAACAGAATTATGAATGTAACAAATTTGTGTTGTTATGACTTAGAACAATTATGTGAAAAACTGTTTGTTCCAAAAGATACTTTGAGAGCACACAATGAAAAGAACTACAAAACAAATACTACTGAGTTAAAGAGTGGGAGTGCTTTTTTTATGGTGAATCCACACAGGCAGATTCCCTCAAAATTAGTGACTTATCTGTACCTTTCTTTACTTGTTTCCCTGAATGACATGATAGTCCCTGCTAAAAAGAATAGATTCCTTACCTCAAAATAGGAACCAAAAAGCTAAGAACAAGATACATACAGTCTGCATGTAATGATATGTTATTATATAACTATATGATGGATATTAATTGAGTTGCACTAGCTGATGATTTGGTCCCTTGTAAGCACAGGACTGCATAATCTCAGATATAATTCTGTGATAAAATATCACAGAATCACAGAATATGGAGAACTGGAAGGGACTCCCAAGGATCACCAAGTCTGACTCCTGGCTCCACACAGCACCATCCCCAAGAGTCACACCACATGCCTGAGAGCATTGTCCAAGTGCTTCTTGAACTCTGGCAGATTAGTGCTGTGACCACTGCCCTGGGGAGCCTGTTCCAGTGCCCAACCACCCTGTCGGTGAAGAACCTTTATCTAACATCCAACCTAAACCTCCCCGACAGGACTTCAGGCTGCTCACTTGGGCCCTGTCACTGGTCACTACAGAGAATACATCAGTGCCTGCCTCTCCTCTTCCCCCCATGAGGAAGTTTTAAACTGTGATGAGGTTTCACCTCAGTCTCCTCTGGCTGAACAGACCAAGTGACTTAAGCTGTTCCTCATAGGGTTTCCCCTCAAGGCCCTTCACCATCTTTGTTGTCTTCATTGGGATGCTCTCTAATAATTTAATGTCTTTCTTATATTGGGACACCCAAACCAGCCCCCAGCACTCGAGGTGAGGCTGCCCCAGTGCAGAGCAGAGCAGAACAATCCCCTCCCTTGCCAGGTTCGTGTTGCTGTGCCTGATGCACCCCAGGACAGGGTTAACCCTCCTGGCTGCCAGGGCACTGCTGACTCATGTTTAACTTGCCACTGACCAGAACCCCAGGTCCCTTTCCATGGCACAGCTTTCCAGTATCTCATTCCCCAGTCTGTATATCCAGGTTTGCCCCATCCCAGGTGCAGAATCTGGCACTTTGCGATGTTGAATTTCATACAGTTGGTGACTGCCCTGTTCTCTCATTTGTCAAGGCCTCTCAGCAGGGCCTCCCTGCCTTCAAGGGAGCCCACAGCTCCTCTCAGTTTTGTTTTTGCAAATTTCTGCAAATTTGCTCCGTTTCCCTTCCTGTCCTGCATCCAACTCATTTATGAAGATGTTGAAGAGCACAATGCCAAGGATGCAGCCCTGCAGAACCCCATTAGTGGCAGGTCACCAGTCTGATGTCACCCTACTCACTCTAACTCTTTGTGCCCAAATTAGCTGGATAGATATATGTGTAGAACTGACCCACTGAACTCATGGCTCTGATTACAATTTCCTCAGCTGCAATGGAAGCCACACATCTGCCCTTGTTCTCAGGGCATGACCCCCTCATGACCAGATTCTTTTCCATCACCCACATCAACTCAGTGCCACTGCTCTGTCCTGGGCTTACCAACTTTTTCTACCTCTCTATGCCTTTAAATCTGTGAGCCTGACTTCCCCTCAGCTCTCATTCCCTCCTGCTCTGCCTGCCCTTTGGTTTGCTTGTGTGCCATTGCTCCTGTCTGTGTTTATGTCTCCTGTACCTTTGGTCATGACCATGGAAACTGCCTCCATCCAGCCTGTCAGTCAAGTCTGCAGCACAGCTGGCACCTTTGGCAACAACTCCAAATCATCAACAGTTTTTCTAAATAATATTTCTAAATTATTATATTTCTTACTATTTAAAGCTAAATATTTGTCCATATTTTTATGATTCAGTGTGTGATTGTTATTAAATTTTTTTTGCTCTTTCTGACATGTGTCCTCTTGCCCAATTGTGCCTATCAAAATTTTTATTCAAGGAGCACCTTCTTGGCTTGTGCCTATAGCAGTTCTCTCTGTTTCTCCATAGACTCTCCTTTTTTTGCTCTCCTGCTACACACTGTGTATTTTGGATTCCTCACAGCCTCTCTCTATCCCACCTGAACCTCTTATTCAGTGTGCAGATTTACCTCCTTTACACCTTCCACTCTGTACTTTCTAATTTCAAGGATGCCTCCCCACAAGACCAGCTCTCATTGGACATCTCCAGCAGTGGCACTCAGCACTGCCCTACCTTGTGTCAAATCTGCTGTTTCTTATGTAATGTTTGCTGGGATAAAAAACCTGAACCAAGGCTTCAGGCTCCTGGGTACCCTGATGATAGAAGCAATATAAATGCTTCTGGATCTGAGTCCTAACCCCATTGTTGCTGAATTTGATGGTCCCAGTAGACTCTGAACTTAAACTAGATGAAAGGAGAGCAGAAATCACTTTGTGCGTTTTAGGTTTGTATTCATCTCTACACAGAGCTCCAGTCTGAATATTGTTTTGCAGCATGCAAGGACCAATTATTTCCTACCATGTCCATCTGTAATTGACAAAAAAAATGAAGTGTTACCACTTACTCACGGGGCCCTTCCTTACTAAAATTAAATACAAAATTTCGTTGTGATGTGTTGTACCTTCCAAAATTAAAAATAAATATCTGTTGTCCTGTCAACAGGACATGAGTTGATGAGTGATTCCAGCTTTTGGGCTTTCTCACAGAGCTTCTACTCCAGCCTTTTACATTTACGAGTTAAGTTCACTGAGTGCTATACTTCCCTAAGTAATGTATTCCTAATTTCTGTACTAGGACAATAAATTGTTCTGTAGGGGACTGCTAACTAAAGGAACGTAATTTGCCCAATAAGGTGAAAAAACATTTGATTTCATATAAGCTTACAGGAGCAAATCTAGTTTGTGTTATCAGGTGGCAGGGCCACAATGATACTTAATTATAACTCAAATCACCTATTTAAAACTGTAAACTATTTTTTAGCTTTGTTTTCTTTGTGCTCAGGGTATTCCACAAACAGTGCCAAAAAAAAAAAAAAAGGAAAAAAAAAAGAGTCCTAAACAACCTCATTGCTGCTGATATAGGAGCAGTTTAGGAAAAGTCCTCCTTAAAACCAAGTCATAACAGCAATGAGCTGACCTGTTGGAGAAGTGCATCCCACACTTGGGCAGGTCACAGCAGGGCACTGGGAGTCACCACCTCGCAGACAACTAGATGGCACTGTTCTGCAGAGTCCTAAAAAACCTCATTGCTGCTGATATAGGAGCAGTTTAGGAAAAGTCCTCCTTAAGACCAAGTCATAACAGCAATGAGCTGACCTGTTGGAGAAGTGCATCCCACACTTGGGCAGGTCACAGCAGGGCACTGGGAGTCACCACCTCGCAGACAACTAGATGGCACTGTTCTGCTTGGCACAGCTGTAAACAGAAACTTGTTTGCTTGGCTACTGAAACACCCAAAGACCTGACTAACGTAGCTTTTGTAATCAGCGTGAACAGAAGAGAAAGAAAAGGCAATCTTAGTATCTTTTTTATATGAGCGAAATATTTTTATTATTTTCTTCTTATTTATTGTAAGGGTACTTAAAAAAACCGTAAGTATTAAAAATACATAATCAGGCATTTCATATTACATTACTCTGGCAATTTCCGACATGGTCTCATTAGCTAAATGTTTTGATCATTATAGACCCCAAGTTAAAATCAAGTTGCAATGAGCAATGACAGCTATATTAAAAACATATTTTTCATGTGAGTTTCAATGGTTTTAAGGAGAGCTAATTTTAGTATAACTGATGGTCTAAGAGGAAAGCAATATTCAATGTCATTTGAGGAAGTTCAAAACCAATTATATACATGGGAAATAATTGCATGTGTGAAAGAGAGGAGCTCAAGGGACAGACCCAAAGGACAAAACTGCTAACAGTTAAATGATCATTTTTTTTTTTCATTGCAGTGTTTGAACCAAGATAATGATCTCTGATTAACAAAATCAGAGTTTTATTCTGATTTGCCAATGACCTAGGGTGAATCTGTGAACTGTACTTCAAAACTCAGAGCTGACCTGCCCCTGCAGAGCCAGCTGGAGCCTCAGGCCTGCACGGATGCACCAGCTAGAGCAGAGAGGTTTTTCAGCTCCAGTGGAACAAGAGGTGAATTTTTCATCATCCAATTCAGGCAAAATCAGGCAAATTTACTCAGATCTTACCTCTTTAAATGCTCCAAAGAGAATGCTTCTATGATCCCATCTGTTCAGCAGAAGAGCTTGGGAAGCCAGTATCCCCAGAAGAAAGGTTCCAAGAAACACTTCTGGATTAAGAACATCTTAAGTCATAGAAGCTTTTTACAAAGTTAAGGTCTGTGCTTGACATCTTTATTCCTTTACAGAGTTTATCTGCCCAAGGGCTGGAGAAGACCTAATGTAATTTAGATTGCAAAGGGGAAGTACTGAAAATCTTGATAAGTATCACATCCTTTCCTGATTTGCTTCTGTTACTCCATGAAATAATCTCATGCATCTCTCACCTCAAAAACTCAGCTTTTCTTTACTGCCAAGCTGTGATGAAGTCTTTGCAGAGATTTTTATGTATTTATGTTTGGCAAAGAGATAATCTGCCACATGCCAAACAGAAAACTTTTATGTGATCATTCCAACACTTCAATCTTTTAATCTTGAATAGAAAAGCCAAAACTGTGGGAGAGGGTTTTATATCTTGTATTTACACAGATTTCTGAAGTTTTTTTTCTACTACAAGAAAGAATGCTGCAGACTGCTAAGTGATAAAGGATTTGTCTAGTTCACCAAATCTTTTGCTTTGGGACTTCTTTTGCCTGCAGCATTTACAATAAGGCACCTTCAATTCCTAGTAGCTACATTGTTCTTTGACAAACCTTTGCCCTAATATTGCTACAGGCCTAATGTAAACTATTCAGCTGTGCTCACAATCAACCACAGAATGAATTGCCTTGCAGAAAAGAGAGAGAAATTATGTCTCAAAGACCTTTAAAATAAATTCAATAAAATTGATAGAAGCCTCCCAGGGCTTTGCCTGAGAGCACAGCATTTCTCAGCAGGCCCATCAGGTCTGGCACGGGTAAACCAGGCCACCCACTCCCACTGCCTCGCCGCTGGTGCACACACCATTTGTGCAGAGCAACCTCTTTTTCAATCTCTGATCCCACATGTCAGACCCAGTTAGATGATGGGTCACTCCTGGGTGTTCCAAGGAACATTCAGTTACTGATTTTATTTTTCTTTCATTGCAAGTATGTTATGCATAGCTTCAGTTAAGACAAGTCATTGTTATCACTGTTTAAGAAGTTTGTGAGGATGATTTTTAAAATCCATAAGGTTTCTGGAACTATTCAACTATTTTAAATTAATCTTCTTTCAAATTATGATTTTTTATCTCTTTTTTTTTCCCCCAACTGTGATGTGTTCTAACCCACTTCAGATCTTAAATCCTTTGTTGTACAGCTAACAGGAGGTTGACTTAGTACAAGGGAGCTAATGATGTGAGGATAAGAAGCAGCAGGCATGAGAAACAGTGCAAGGATAGCTTTTCCTATGGCAATGAAAATATTGTATATTTTCACTGACATTTTAGAAAAACTTCATATGGTGGAAAAACACAGCTTTTGACTTACTCAGCACGGAGAGCCTGTTGCCCAGGGTCCCCCTGAAGCACAGGAAGGTCAGGTGTTTCACTCCTGGCACAGGTGGGGTTCCAAGGCCAGAAGTACAACTGCCACAATGGGGTGAGCTCTGTGGAGCTGTGTCTCATCACAAGGCTACTGCTGCAGAGTGTTCCATTTCTGCCCAGGCATTCAAAGATTGCAAGCCAAACATCAAGAATGTCAGAGTATTTAAAAGAGCAACACAGGAAGGCATTTAAAATCTTACCATGTGCACATGGGATACCTTTCAAATCTATTTTTCTATCTAGAATCTCCTTAATTAAATTTAAACCTATTTTTCCTTAGTAGCTTACAAAATCAGGAGGCAATAAAAATTCCACTACCAGAAGCTTTAGGGTAAAATTCTGTATACTGGCAATGCTGACTGTATGAGATTCTACCTCTTCAATTACCAATTCATTTTGTGTTATTTTTTCTGCTTTATTTCCAAGTAAATCCATCTTGCTGCCTTACCAGCCCCACTCTGCTTTGCTTATGAGCTCTAACAAGATCACAGCATGAGGTAGCATGATTGCCATCAATAGACAGAACAGGGTTGTGATCATGGTGATTTGCTGAGACATCCAGGCCTGTAATTGCTTAATAATAATCATATCTGGTCTTTTTTTTTGCACAGCAATCCTGTATTAAAGTTGTCTCTGACTCTTAGATAACTCAGAGTCGTGGTGCAAAAAGTACAGCTGCTTGCAAATGGTGTGACAAATATAGAAACCATCAGATATGTAAAATGCTGCAATACAGGAGTAAGAGCAGCTAGCAGAAAAATCCTTGCTTGGAAAAATCAAGCTTGAGAAGTCCTTGGTTTCCTGAAACAAAATAGTACGCAGTCATACTTAGGAAATACATTTCTATATCTCAAATTATAGTTCTATAGGACATTCTGTGTGCTTGTGGTCATTTTTCAATTTTTTATAATTGTTTTTTATGATCTGCCAGTGAATATTCATTCCTGAACATGATTGCTTTATTCCCTCAAAGCTATTCCTTAAGGAATTGCCATTTGGGTGAGGGTTAGAAAACAGTCTTGGACAAAATACTTTTTGTTAAATGCCTTCTATATTTAACTATTTTAAAAACCATGATTGATTGGCATGACTTCTCCGGACCAACCACTATAAACATTAATCTTTGCAAGAGCAAGTGCTGAGGATATTCAGGTGGCAGGGCTTTTTTTTTAATGCAGAAGGAAATTAATGTCTGGGACAAGTCGTCAACTAGCAGTTGTACCTGTCAACATCACTTTGTGCCTGTGTAATACATGAACTGTATCACAAATGTATAGAAAAAAAAAATGACAGTCTAGATGAGAAAGTTAGACAGAAGGATACACAGTCTCAGATAAGACACCTGTCTGCCTTTTCTGATTAAATTTTACCATTTTGAGTAACATCCCTAGGTAATAAGCATGGGAATTCTATGAATAAAAATGCAGTCTGTCTATTTTATTTAATATTTTTCAATATTTGAATGATAAGTTTCTCCATATATGCTTTTTTCAGCACTGAGGAGTATTATTACAGTGTAGAAAATGCTACTGAGGAGAAAGAAAGAAGAATAAAAGGCAGAGCAGCAGCAATCAATACAAGGATAAGAAATCTGATAAAAACAAAACAATTTAGTTAAAAGTCATGACAAAGGTTTATATAACTAGTCAAAACTTATAAATCAAATGTCCTGACAGCCCACCATTTGAGTCAGCTTGTTGCTCAAAGGTACTTGAGGAAAAAAAGAAGTTTGCATCAAAACTGAATGAGTTCAATTCTGGTTGCAGAGAGAGAAGATTATACTCCTTACATGTAAATCAAAATAGTTACGTGCTATATGCTATGGCATAAACATGAACTAAAACAACTCTGTTCTGGTGATGACGAGATGATACAAGCAGTGGCTGGAATCACCAGACTTTGGGACAGATTGGTTAGATGCTGAAGCAAAGGACTGGACTACACAGAAAGCAGGTTATACCTGGCAGCAGATTTCCCAAGTACTTTTCTGCTTCTGTGATGATACAAGCTGTGGAAAATTATGATGATGTGCTTAAATCAAAGTGTTCTATTAATTTATACTTTTGCCCATGGTATGTTTCTATGTACTTAAATAACTGTGCAAAGTTGGGTGTTAGAAGAATCCAGAGACTCACAGCTAGAGGAGAGACAGGAGGAATAAATCAAGGCGAACTAGCTGGCTTGACAGTGCACATAGCTGTTAGACTTCATGGTGTTCTCAAACAGACTTCCAAGCTGTAAATTTCTCAGTCTGCTTAACAGTATTATATTTTACAAACTTGCTACTAGATTAGTCTAAGTAAAACAGCAATAAATCTGTAGCATTTGATTTAATTCACCTGAGAAAGCTTTCTGATCCTCAGTCTAGTCTTTAAAGACTTTTTGGCAATTGTAACATTAAAAAAAACCCTCCCAAGAATTTCAAGTAGGAGCACAAAAAGTAATTGCTAGTTTGATCAGTCTTACACTGCATGAACTTTCCACAGGTAATTTTTACCCATCAGATCAAAAGACTAACTTCTTCCAGGTTGCACTGAACTTCTTTAAATTCTTGCAAATAAAAAGCAGTAATATCACAGAAGAACCATTTTGTTATTATCTGAATAGATTTTCTGACTCATGTAATTACATTTTTAAAAAATTAAAATATGGATTCCCCATGTAGAGCAAAAATTTATCAACCCTTCAGAAGTTTTACCTATAGAAAAGCATCTTCTGCATTTCAAACTGTAAAACCTAAATTTTAAATTGTATGTAAACAAATAAATTAATATCTTTTTTAAACTGAAAGCATGTTCATGTTGGAAACTGAGGATTCTGCAGTTTTAAAGTCATGCCACATTTCAAGGGATTTGCAAACCTAATTAAAGGGCAGACTCAAATTGTTAAAGGGATTACTGGGCCTTCCAAGTCTAGGTGTCTAACAGTGGTTCAGTTGATGGTCTCCAGAGGGAATAAATCTAAGGCCATGACTTTGGAAAATATACATACATAAACATCATTTTCTGCAAATGCCAAGATACAGACACATACATATCCTCAGGGCAGTGTCTTTTAACTAGATAGACCTTTCTCAGTTGTCTTTCCTAAGAATATTTTCCCAAATCAAACCCTAAAATAATATACCTGCTGCAGAATGTGTAAGCATATCTGGTGGGGGTAGAGGATGTCCTTGTGTCCTTTGGCTCCTGGCATTTTGCTACATGATCAAACTGTCACAGATGATATTTTCAAGGACAGCTAATCACACTGCACTTAAGCAAACAACAATATTCAGCTGCACAGTGTCAGAAAGTCCAAGGCTGTGGAAACAACATTATACTTTAAAGGAACATTCTAGCAAATTTATAGATTCCACCACACTGACAAAGTTTGGGGTCTTAAAGCTTAGAGGCCCAAATACCTCTCACACACAAACATATATTAAAAGAACAAGGAAAAAACAAAAATACTCAACCCAAAAATGGCTGCATATGAGTTATTATTGTGTGGCAGAGCATGTTCTTATCTTTGCAATATACATAATGAAATACAATCACAAGTTCATAATTCAAAAAGCTAAATCTGATTTTACAGTGAAAATGCAATTTTGTCTCATCAGGTTCCATAGTGCTGAAATGCTAAACTTAACAATAGAAACTGATGTGATATGTTTGAAATTAAATTGAATCACTGCAAACAATGGGTTTCTTCAGGGGCCAGCCTTGATTGAATATGTTTTTCCACTTCATTTTCCAAAGAAATCATCAAGTGTAATGGCTTCAAGCAATCTAAGTGACATGTAGGTTGAGAAAATAGAAAAGCATCACTGAAAAAATGCCACACACAAAGAAGGAGAAATTATCACACACGGCACTGAAGGCCTTATCACTTCCACATTTCATCTAAATTCCTTTTAAGCAAAGTAAGCAGCCCAGCCTTAAACCAGTGAAGTCAGTAAAAAAGATTCAGGCTTCTTCAATCCCTGAATAAGGCCAGTGTCTGAAGCCCACTGTGCGAACCCAGCGTATGATCGTAGAAGGTGGATACAGAGCCATGAGTTTGGATTTTTCATCAAATGCCAGATTTGTCAAGAACCATCAATGAGAAAACAAAAGAACGAGTTCTCAGCCCACAGACAGCACACCTCAGAGCCAGCCTGATGGGCATCAGTGGCCAAGGCCAGCTACCCAATGGACAGTACAGGCCATGGGCTGAGTGGAGATGCTGTTCTGCCTGGCTGCTTGCTCCACACAGAAAAACTGGGACTTTTCCTCTGGAAGAGGAGAATCTTACAGTGCTTTTCATCCACTTTCTTGGGAAGAAATGGACAGTACAGGCCTGAGAGCTGTCACAGATATATAAGAGAAAGAGGCTTGTTTAGTTCACAAGCAATAATTTAAAAAAATACAAATAAAACAGGGTGGATCTCAGCCTGAATTTAGTCTTTTTGTGGTCACTTATTTCCTTGAAATACTGTGAGAGACAGATTTCTTCAATATAGTCACAATATACTAATTATTTTTTTTTCTGTCTACAAATAAAAACTAAAAGGTCAGGGAGAAATACTCAGTGTTGCTCGTTTCTTTCAGAGCTGAACTACCAGCCAATTCCTCCTTTCAGAGCCAGATGGCTGTTAGGTAATTCCAGTGTCAACTGTCCAATTCCTAGATGCCTGTTAAACAATATGGTTAATTTTATTTGTTTACTTTAAGGATAGATCTGCAGGGAGGTTTACAGTCTCTATTCCTACTTAGGGGAAAGCATATATGAATAAAGAAGGGGTTAGAAAAACAAAACCTATGAGGTTTCCTGGGGAAGACTTTTTCCTAATCCTTCCAGGAAAATAATGAGCTGAGTTATTTATTGAAAGAAAAAGCACTCAGTTGAATGCCTGCTGGACTGCTCCAGTCCTTAGACAATATGGACATCTGAGCCTTCCCCGCAGGACAGCAAATGTGTCCACAGCAGTGTTTTCTTTTCAGAACTGAGCTCCACTGCCTTCTGTTGCCCTCCAAAGCCCTCTTGCTCAGTGACATGCTTCTGAGGGCTCACTCAGAAGCTACAGAGACTCCTGGAGAATTTCGAGGGAAAATATGTAAATTCGCAGAAACCATCTCACGTGGAAAGCCTGCAACACTCTCACTGGGCTAATGCCACTGCTGCAGCTGGTACAATAGGAATCCAGGGTTTGCTTAAAACAACAGTTTCCAGGTTCACCTTTTCAAAGAATAGGGGCTGTGAAGGCTCTAGTCTTCCCTTCATGGCTCACAGCTACTGTTTGGGTCATAAGTTAATAAATATATCAAAACAGTAATGTAATAATGATAATAACAACAACAACAACAACAATAATAATAAATTAGTAATAGTATTAGTATTACTAGGGGCTCATAAGTTAACAGATATATCAAAACAGTAGTAGTAGTACTAGTAGTAGTAGTAGTAGTAGTAATAATAATAACAATGATAATAATAATAATAACAATAATAAATTAGTAGTAGTATTAGTAGTAGTTACTACTAATAATAAATTTGTCTTTCTTCTACATTCATGTTCTTCCTCTGGGTAAGTAATACAACTGAGGTGAAAAAATGCCAACCTTTAGTAATAGTATTAGTATTACTACTACTACTACTACTACTACTACTACTACTACTACTACTACTACTACTAGTAAATTAGTCTTTCTTCTACATTCATGTTCTTCCTCTGGGTAAGTAATACAACTGAGGTGAAAAAATGCCAACCTGCCAGAGTCAGTGATCTTAATTAATATCTACCAATGGAGAATATGACATGATATATCAAGAATACCATATATGTCAAACTAAGACATTTTTAAATTTACAAATATAAAGAAACTTTAACAAATAAAAATCCTCACCATTTCCTTCCTGTATTAATAAAATTTCAACTATGTTTTATTTTTCTTTCCATGTGTAAAACTTCTGAAAAGCTGGCAAACCTTTTGTTAGCCCTGAAAGCACAGAATTTTCACAAATTTTTTAAATTATCTTAATAGCAGAATCTACTGAAGTTATGATGACATAGTTTTCATTATAGTCTTTTTATTCCTAGGAAATGAAAGAAGTCTAATGCAGTCTGTAAGAATCCAGTCAAATCAAATGGGTAGAGTCAGATCAAATGAATAAAGATTAGGTACGGAAAGCTCACACAGCTTCTTTTTATACATCATTTTATGCTGGTGAAAATAATTTAGCAGTATAACAGCATCTCAGTATCTTCTATATTACATATTCTTTTACAGACTGCCCCTGGAAAATCAAGAATAAACTGGGAATCACATCATGATCCCTTTTATTTCTTCCAACCATTTTTCTTGGTGGCAATGTTTCTGCAGGTCAGATTCTGCTTTACTTATGCCTGTGCAGCTGCAGTGTTTTCTTAGAAGAGTGTCAGGAGCAGAAAAGCAAGAGATAACTGACAGCATAAACAATAGCTTTGGCTATCTTGGGACAAAATTTGTGTAGGGGTCTAAAGGAAAGGTTCAGCTTTGTATAATAAGAGAAAATATAGTAACTTAGGACTAGAGATTCATGTGACTAGAGAAAGTGATGATAAAGACTGATTTTGGAGCAGCCTTTTGGTTATGTTGATGTGGACAGACAGAGCAAGGGTTCACAACTAACTTGCCTTGGGTAGGAACTTTAATGATGAAGGAGATAAGAATTTGGAATGTGAATCAGGAAAAAGAAATTTGAAAGCACGTTGATCTTGGGGAAATGCAGAAAGTCATTAGGAAATATAACCCAAATTAAATATATTACCTTAAGAATATTTGTGCTTAACTCAGACATTACATTTTGAATGTGGGACTCTTTGTCACTTTGTCAGCCTTCCCTAGGGCTGGAAGCTAACATGATAATTCCTTTTTTTTAAAGTTATTGGCTTTCACAGAGTAAGTACTAGGGTTTCATCTTGACTTAATAGAGGATTCACTTAAACTTGAGTGTTCAATGCCTTCTTTCTTAAAATGATACAAATACATACATTTCCTCCATTCTTATGCTCATGTAACCTACTTAAAAAGGTAAAAGCATTAAGCTTTTCTTAGAAGTTGATAAATGTGAGGTTAATGAGCAGTGGAAGGAGCAATTTGAACCAGTCGCAGTACTTGGTTCTAAATTAACTTTAGCCACTCTGAAAATGGACTTAGGTATCATCAAATCTCTGATCTCTCTGTGAAAGTAGTTAAGAAGGAAGCAAATTGCTAGAATTTAAAAGGTGCAGGTGGGAAAGGTAATAGCAAAAGTATAATAGTGCTATTCTCTGAATTGACAGAATGATGCATCTGGCTCTAGACTCCCTACACCCACAAAATATAATGTAGAAAAATAAGAGCTCAGAGATAGATGAAGAGAATAATTTAAATTAAGAGAATAATTAAATACAAGAGAGAGAATGGTACTATTTTCAGAAAATAATTGGAACAGATATGCACAAGACTGAATGAAAAATCTATTTTTTTTAAAGTTATCCCTCTTTTTAAAGCATCTGTACTTTGTTGCAAACAGTCCCGATGGTGTCAGTACTACACATACTACTCTTATCTAATTTCTAGATGATAACAGTAGGATGAAGAACTCCATATTAAAGATTTTCTTGAAGCCAGTCCTGTGAACCTCTTCCTATTTCATCTGTCTTCTGCATTTTCCTGTGGCCAGTTTCCTATCCCCAGTGAGGCCCATTGATGCAGTTGAAAATGATGCTTACTGAGAAAGCAATTCAGCTCCTCCATGCTAGCAGCAGGTGAGCGATGGCACGGGCATGCATGGCACTGCTATGCAGATCACACACCACTCTGGCTACCCTTCAAAATGTTTGATCTGTCAGTGTCAGTAAATTGCCTCATCCTTAGGTGTATTCTCTCCCACATGAAGACCAGGGTGTTGGCTCCGAGTCCAGGTAAGGGAGGACAATATTAGCAGGTAGATGAAATTACTCTGCAGGATTTTCAGCACAGTCATCTGTGGTTAGAGGCACATATTCATTACAGCCAACTGAGCCTGTTGCTAAGGCCTGCTCTCTCATCTCTCCATGCCACTAAACTCTCACAGCCAGCATCTCCAAGCGGTTTCAGTTGCCTGGGAGACCCTGCTCCATCCTGGCGAGCAGCAGCTGCCTCCCTTTTGCACACCTTCCCAGGGTCTCTGCTGAGCTGCACTGATCTGCCCCAGCACAAAGCACCCAGGTGAGTGACAGAAAGTGCCCCTGCCCATCCCTCCAGTAACCTGGGGTGCTGTGGAACACCGTTGCATACACATGCAGCACAGACTTAACACAGAGAACCATTCAGGTCCACAGGTGCTAAGCTTTTCTTAAAGGTGCCCCACGGTACAGGCCAAAAACAGCTGGAAAATTCAGGATGAATATCACAATTTATACATCAGGAACAAAATGATTTTGTTTCTAAATTATTACAGAGAACTCCAATTTTTCAGACATATGAAAATGTGATATGAATTTGCATAGGCAGTAAGCTCAGCTGCAAACGTCACCCTCTTGCTCTAACTTCAAAAACAGCTTCAAATTTACTTTATTTTAAAATAAAAACAGTTAACATAATAAAAATTGAATAAAAATATGTACTCTTAGACAATAAGTCCATCAAAGCCAAGCACTACTCTTCATATAATTCTCCTCCTTGGAGAACAGATGAAGAGAATGAACCATATATAATTTTGGCCATTTGGGTCATTTAAAGAATTACTGCCAAAATAACTGGGAGAGCTTGGCTGTGACTCACATTTTTCTGTTAAAAACCCATAATGAAAAACCACACATTTGTGACAGACCTTGGCTCCTAAGTAACAGCACATCACATAATTGCTTGAATCTTTGTGCCTTGTTTATTTCTAAACCAAATTTCCTCAAGCTCACAGCTTTCCAGGAAGATTATGACTATATTTTTGAAGAACCTAATTTGCACAAGTGTTTTTCAAGAAAAAAAACACCCCCCAAAAATATACAAAGAATATCTCTTGCTATCACAAGTAAAAATCTTCAAATAACCTAGATCACTGTTCTTTACATGCCCAATACAGTTATCAGATACACTGTGGAGCATTCCTTAAACCTGATTAGTACTGTTGAACATTAGATATGCAAGACATAGAAATTAAATATTGGTTTATTTACACCTTCACTTCAACAAAATTTATTGAAATCTAGTTAGGTTTTTAAATTACCCATACAAATAGATTTCCTTCAAAGGAGCATTTTTTTAAAGTGGCCCTTTAAACCCTAATTGTAATCAGGATTCAGACAAAATTTCCAGATGGTAGCTTCATTCCAGACAATCTGCTCTTTAGAGCGCCTCTCTCTCTAAAGCCCAATGAGCATCAAGTGCATTTATCACATTCTGATGCAGTTAGTTCCTGGCACAAGATAAATTTACTTTTCATCTAATAGCATATCAAATATTTTACATTGTAATAATTGATGCAGCAATTGCAAAATTGCTGTTCAGCAGTGGAAAAAAATGCCATTACAGAACACAGCCAAGCACCCTGACAGCCTGATGTGAACCCTAATGAATTAGCTGACAAACGAGCCCAGTAAGTTCTGCTCAAGTATGCTCTCTAAGCAGCAACTCACAAAATCTGCTTTCCACTGCATTTTTCCCTTGCAAGGCTAAAATCCATGCAAATTAGTTCTCATCTGGGGTCATCATATAAAAACTATTGAAAACATTTGAAGAGAAGCTTCCAGACTTGTTCCCAGCCCAGCGCTGTCCTCAGCACTTCCCTTCTGCACACTAAACCCCTCTGAGCCTCTCAGCACTAGCCATGCTTTAACATTTATTGGCTGTGACACTGAAACAGATGGAACAAGAACATTTTGACCACTGCCCAAACTAGAATTTTCTCCTTGGAGATGTGTCTCCCTTGGCCTGTTGTACCCTTGCCTCAGAAGAGTCCTTCTGTAGCATCCCAGGTCCACACTGAATCTCACAGAACCTTCACAGCACTGAATCTGCTAAAGAGATTTTGAGATTCTGTACTGCAATCATAGTGCAAAGCCTGCCCACCAAGTGTTCTGTAAATCTTGTTCTGGCAGATTTTGATTTAGAAATAGGATAGAGGCCTTAGCTGAGGACTGCATAGAATCATTTAGGCTGGAAAATGCTTTTAAAATCTGAAGACCTCACATAACAATGGACATAAAAGACAATGTATTTTAGAGACAGAGATTCATGTCTTCTGCTGCTGGTTTGGAATAACAAGAACTTTTCCAGTGTGAGCAGCCCTGACTGTTAAGGTTACAGGGACAAGCAGATCAGCAGCCACCTCTGCTGGATGGTCTTAACTCAGAGTGGAAGGATTTTGTATCAAAGCTGCATTCACATTTGAAAGGTAAACTCAGTCATCAACCTCACTATCTAGCCACCTGACAAGCTCACCAGGAATACTCAGGCATGAAAGCATGAGGGAAAGGAGAGAAGGCTCAGGGCTCTTCATCCTATTGCTTGCCCAGAGGGCTCCTTGGACATGACAGTGACAGAGACTTTCCATCTAAATGAAAAAAGCACCTCTTAGAAAGCATGTTCAGGAAACTGGACAAAAAATGTCACATAGGGGTCCAACAATGACCTTGCAGGGAAAGCACTGCAACTGGATGTGATGGTAGGGACAGATGGAAAAAAATGAAGGCCCATGGTCAGACCATGAAGAGCAATTCTCCACTGCAGAGGAAACAAATGTACCTCTGAAATTACCTGTCCCAGAAGAACTGTGACAGAGTACTCACATATATGTGCATGGAAGGGATGCTGTAAAGGCTGTCCCAACTTCAGCCCTTAGTCCACTTCCAGAGAGAACGGGAGTCCAAGAACATAGATCTTTAGCGGCCCAAGACTCTGCTTTCTACAAGCAGCCAGTTAAGGAGGTCAAACAGGGAGCAGCAGCCACCAAATCACTGAAGCCTACTGAAGACATAGTTGGACAAACTTCTTCAGTAAGCCAGGACATAATGAATAACAAATGTGAACCAGGAACCTGCAGGGAAAAAGAAGTAATGGTCTGTGAAAGGTGTGTTGTGTACCTGCAGACACACTGTGTGCACCTCAGTTATGAGACTGTCTCACCTCTCCCAGGCACCTGCTCTGCCTGCTGCTCAGGGCACCATCAGAACTGCAGTCTGGCCCAAGGACTGCAGAGCCACAGCCGCCAACCTGAAGGAATGCAGCTTGCTCCATCCATGTCCCACAGGCAGATGCAGTCTGTCATTAAGGCAGGGCCAGGCAGAGACACAGGTGGGGAATGGAGCAAGTGATGGAACCTCATGGGCACTCTGAGAGGTGTCTTCCAGCTGTGGTCACAGTGGATACCAGGGGATTTACAAAGGCACTGTAAAAGTGTGTAAAATAGATGCAGGCTGTATTCCAGCCTGGGATGCCCTCAAGAATCCCTACATCAGGAATAGGGGACAGTATCTAAATATTCTTAATGGTATGGAACCTGGTTCTTTGATTCTTTACCTCCCTTTTATGCTCTTTCACAGAACCAGAGTTCAGAGAAGTGATTTGTTTGTGCTGTTGCTGTTTCATGGGACTTAGTCTCTCAGGAGGTACCTTTGCTCAAGGAACCTATTCCTCATGAGGCACTCTGATGTCTTTACCTGTCACAAAGAATGTTAACTGCAAGCATCTATGGCTTTTATAACTTATATTAGAATTCATTTTAGAAGTTACTTTTTTTTTGTATGTCATTTATATACCTACTGAAAACACAGTATTTAGTCATCAGATCTCCTGGAGATACCTGCTTTATAAATCCATAAAATAAGTATGTTCCAGAAACACTTTACTTTTTCCATTTTCTTATTTTGATGATAGTATATATACAAAATAAACCAAGAATTCTGTCATGTCAGGATTATAATGGATGAGTTCATGAGTTCATATTTTTTAATAGGTCTTCTTGGTCTTGAATTATCTTACAAGTTTCATAAAGTGAAAAAGACAAAGCCAAGGGGCATTTTGCCACCGCTTCATATCTATAGCTTTTACCCTGAATTCATGCTTGCCACTGAAACATTCCATCTTTTTAGAAATTATGTGAGCACTTTGCTTTGTTGATATGGTATGCTACCTAATGTATCAAACAAATGAGGTATCAGGTGGCATTATAACAACACAGCACATCAGCAGAGTTAGCTGTCTCTGTGATCAGGTCTTGCATCATTACACCAGAAAGCAATCAAGAAGCTGCTTGAAATATGGCACTGTAGAAAGGAAGAAAAAAATTCTGAAGCATCTTTTACAAGAATTCACAGAATTAAATTAAACCAGAATATACTGACATCCGTTACATGATACAAGGTAGAAGTTCTAGCCTTACATTGTCATGTAATCTTTTGCAACCAATCCTAGAGCATCCCATGAATAATTGGGCATTTGCTTTATATATGCACATTTTAACCTCCGGTTTATATTAGCTACATTAAAGAAGGTTATGCTTCCCCCTTTTCTTTCATGATCCTCTGAACTGGTTCAAGAACCAATTTACCTGCAGAGAGGTGTTATCTTAAGACCATATACTGTTAAGAATGGTATTTCAGGTTTTGATCAACGGCTAAATAACAAGGATAAAAACCAGAAAAATACCTTTCCAGTTTGTATTGTACCTTTCACCAAAATATTGATTTTTTTTCAATCTAGGGACTATGTCAGGAGTATCAGGACACAGGTTTTTCTCCATAACATTTACATGTGAATTAAATCCATTAACCATCTGAAAAAAAGTTTCTAACCTTCTTTAGTTAGTTCTTCTTACCTTCATTACTCAAAGAGGTAATTGGAGTTTTACCAGGTCTGAAATCAACAGGGTGACAGGTTTATCCAAAAAGGCAAAGGAGGATGCAGTCTGCAGGTATTATCATTCAAATCCCTCTAAAACAGAGGAAAGATACTATGAGCCTCTTATTGGCATATTTCATCTCCTAGACCATACTGGATCAGCTCAGCTACACTCCTGAAACTAAGTGCTCTCTGTCTTGACCACTGAAAAATCACCATTTCCTTTTTTTCCTTACTGCCCACAGCATTATGCTGCACTGAACCTTCTTTCCTTCTTCCTCTACTTCAGTGTTAGACATTTTGCATGTTGTTTCTTCCCTGATTCTTGTTTTCATAGAGAAAAACTGACTCAGACTGTGTACAAGTAACTCCAGAAGTAAATGAGTACAGAAAGACACTGTACAAAAAACCAGAGATTTAGCAACTGATCAGTTGCTCTTGTCATCACACCCCTTCACAGAAACGAACAGGGAGAAAAATGTACAGGCACACCTGCATGACTCCAGAAGGTAAAATTCCCAGTGCAATGAGGTCATTGAAGTATAGCAGCATCCTACCTGAACCACTCATGGAATTGCACAGACCTGGGAGATGTGACAGCCTATTCCCTCTCAGACAATCTCTTTTCCCTCCTCCTGTGAGCAGTTTGGCTGGCATGGCAGCTCAGCCCTGGCTCTGCACTGCTGCAGCCACGAGATGTGGTGAAAGGCTATTACTGAGCTGCGATCCACTGCCCAGGCTCTGTGGCATAATGCTGGAACTGGTTGCTCTCCAGACAGTCCTCCAATTGACACCATTGTTACCTCCAAAATCTCGCAAAACTATGTGTTGGCTGCACATCAAATCTCTGCTCTTGGGTAGCTGTAATGTCTCAGATTCTTTTCTCCCACAGTCTTTCATCTGCTGGACAGATTTGGTCATTATCTTTAATAGCCAACTTACCCCTTTAAGTAGACACCCCAGTCCACTGGGTTTTTTGTTGGGGCTTTTTTCCCCCCATTAAAGTCATGTCTAGAGGAGTTCTTGCACCAGCACTTGCATTTAACAAAAAAGGAGGGAGTGAAACTCAGCTGTGAAAGGCAAGTACTGACCGCTCATAACCTGAGCAGGACTGATACCACCTTTCAGCTGGTTTTACAATTTTCAGGCTTGAACAAAAATGCTGTGACTAATATTTTAATACATGTAAATTAACATATTGGAGTGACTGGAAACTAACATTTGCAATATGTTTGCCAAAGAAATTGTTACCAACACAGCTTACAACAAGAGCTCTAAGCAACAATTGCAGCATAATTTTTATTTTTCAATGCAAATTACTCTGGCCAGATTTAAGATACAGCACCATCTTATGGATATTTCTTTATAGATTAATGAATGCAGCTGGTTATCTGTTGGCATAAATGTTTCTTTGCAAACAAAATGTAGCAGGGCAGAACTATCCATTGCTGCACATTTTGCATATGGGAAAAGCCAGAATGAGCCCTGGAAATGGGAAATGATATTGTTCTGACGCACTCACTTTCTCAAACCTTCCTTTTAACTACAATGTCTATGCTCAGAATGCCAAGTATTCCCATTACTGTAGTATCACAGATTTCAACAAGTACTAAAATCTCATGTAAGAGATATCAAAATACTTGCTGTTAATTTCTTAAGCATGTTAATTACATATACATTTAAATCTCATTTTATTTTTCTCTTTATTTCAGGGCCATTCATATGAAGTAGGATCACATTTTCAAGATTTTTTACTAAATTTTAAATATTAATGACTATCTCTGTAAGTTTTCTTTCCTGAAAGTTTATATTCATTCCTATTTTGATGATTCCAGAAACTCCAGGAAAAAAAACAACAGTACAAAACCAAAGCACATTCAAATAGCAAGAACCAGCATTTAACAGCCCACTATTTAAGAGATCATTTAATTAAAGGAGGTGTAAATGTTCATTGTCATTTCATGCATTCTTAGTCATAAGTGTCAAACAGAATCTTTTGTGAAAGTAAAAGCCAGACCTTAATTTTTTTCTTACATCAGCATTGTAAAAAAAAAAATAATTAAAAAATTAAACTAATTAAATGCATTTTTGCCATTTGTCACTTAGCAAGAAAAGCATTAGCTGAGTTTACTGCTTTGGTTTTTAAAGTATTCAATTAGGCATTGAACCATTGAATGCTTCAACTCATTAGCAGTGACTGACTACACAAACCCTGATTCTCTCGACTAATTCAGATCTGATTATAAGAAAAAAAAACATATTATCACTTAAAAAAAGAACAACCTTCAATAAAACTCCGCCTTTTTGGGAGCCCGTGTAAGTATGTGTCTAATCATAAATACAGGTTTTAGTCTCATCAAACTCAACAGTCTTAAAGTTTTGTAGGTACTTGCTTGACTGGTGTTAAGTTTGCAGGCAAAATGAAGCACCTTCCTGAATGGTGGGAAAAAATGTCTGTAGGATTGGGGGATGGATGGATGTGTGTGTACTGTACACAAAATTTTAAATTACATGACTAAATATTATCTAAATTACAGAATGTAATCTAATTACTAAATGTTATCTGAAATACAGTCTAAAATTCTATCTACCCTGCAACAATACCGTGCATACAGTGAAGTCCTAGGGGCTTTGGAACATTAATTGATTTCTAGAATAACTTATATCTGGGATTTCGTTTCTTAAAGAAGCATAGGTTTCAAAAGTCCCATCAGACTGTATGTTTGCAACCTTCCTGAAATGTCACCTCTGAGGGGTGAAGGAGAAAGGTTTTCTTTTTCTTAGGTCATTAAGAGTATGTTGCTGCCTTCTTCCACACTGTCCTATCTTTTATCTTATAAAAGATAAAACTATCTTTTATAGTTTTCTAGTTTACAATAAACGTCTTAAACTCCTCTAGAAACCAAGGAACGGCCAGTGCAGTATCCTGATAACAGCGTTGAGGCTTCACACTGAAGCAGTATGATCACACCTTCACCTGCACAACCTTTGTAATCAAAAGATCAGGCAGGTGCTGCTGGAGATCAAAAGCCCTGTTGCAAAACTCAGTAGCAATGAGTGGCAGGTGAATTTGGCATAACTTCTGCCATTCATTTTGTTAACTTTCTCTTTAAGACTAATTTCATTCCATTATTCAGCAACCATTCCCCAAAGGCTGTATTCCAAAGAACCGATTGCAAGATGCAGGACAGCAAATAGAAATTATATTTGCATTTGTTGTTTGCCTTTGGAATTAGCTTAGCACAAATATTTAAACACATTCTGTATGAAGAAAGTGTTACTTTCTACTTGTATATCTATTGTGGGGACAAAAATGTTTCAATAAACTTGCATTGAATCACATGTTTTCATCTAGCAAATGTCTGCAAATAATTTTTTGTGAAGAAAAATATAATTAAACAAAAAAAATTTAAAAATGTATTTTCTTAAAATGTACTTAGTAAAATTACTTAAAATATCTACTAGATACATGAAAAGTTGAAAAAAAAAATTTGTATTGCTCATGGGGTGTTCTGTGCAGGGCCAGGAGTTGGACTTGATAATCCTGACAGGACCCTTCCAACTCAGCATACTCTATGATTCTATAAATATGTTCCTACTTTAGAAGCAAATGCAGGAATTACTTATCTGGCAAAGATTGCCAGCACTCCTTTCAGCTTACTGCCAGGCAGAAATTTGGTAGTTTCAGAAAAATCATGTCAGGGCTTCATTCAAATCAAATCAAAGTCTTACCAGTCTTGATTTTTAATGATTTTATGACAGCCTCCCTGAAAGAGTCACCATATGACAGAAGATGATAAAAGGCTGAAGAGCCAAAGTGACATTATAACAAGATGCATACAGCCAAAGGCAGCAGTACCTGCTCAAGTTCTTGGGAGTCCAGGATCCAAAATAGCAGTATTGCCTTTGAAGTCACCGGGTCTGGGCAAAACCCGACCCACATTGCACTCTTTTGAACTATGACAAGGCATTAGAGCACAACCACTTCAGATTCCCTCCACAGGCACAAGGACGGGAGGTTTGGGGCAGTGGTGGGGGAAGATGAAAGCTGAATTCTCAATGTACTAACTACAGGTGATACATTTAAAGAGTCTGTTAAGATTGTAGCAAATTACATGAACAATGCAACTTCATGTTTTAACCAAAAATTTTCTGGAAAAAGGATCATAAGGTCACCTGTGAGAGGAATGAATGGAACTGCATTAAAATTGCACTGCAACTGTACTAAAACAACTATGTTGAAATCACATCTTCAGCTAACCCAAGGCATTCTGTTAGAAGACAAAGAGGCTGAGAGCATGAGAAAGCAGAAAAATTTCGAATGGTGAGAGAAAAGAATGCCCTGCCACTTCCACTTATTGGTTTAAATTATTGTGCTGGTTCAAAATAAAGAAATATTCTATCTAAGTCTAGCCACAGAATAGTAATTTTTAAAAAAAGTGATTAACAAATGTTTCCAGCTTGCTAGGTCTAAAGACATTCACCTTCAGAAAGGCTATAAGAAGGTCTTCTAAAGGATAAATCCAGACACTAACAAAAGTTTTCTTATCCCCAGATTAAAAATAATTCTATTTTGACATATCCAACTAGCAACTTCCTTACAGTTCAAAGGCAGGGCAGAATTTAGGAGCCTTTGGAAAACAAATGGCTGAAGTTCACTGAAGAGAAAAAGGTGCTATTTCTGTCAGCAGTGGACTTTGAATCGAGTCCTAACTTGTCAAGATTAACATTCAAAACATGGACAACTGGTATGATCAAAAGACTTTTCTAAGAGGCATAATCACAGTGACAAGATTTCTGCCCTTTCCAGAGCACAGCCCTTGGGTATGCTTGGTACAGCTGCCTCTATCTGCATTCTCTGCAACATTTTTCTGTGCAATAAAGTATATAAGTTGTTTGCAAGGATTTCTTCTGGGAGATATATCAAATTCAAACTCATACATAGGCATCTGAGCAGATTATGACTGAGTACTCAAAATGGAGATTTCAACCCTGAGAAGAGGGATTATTTTTGTTTTGACCATATGGTGTGAAAGGTTTGACAATGTGTTTGAACACTCCATCACCAAACAGAAAATGACCACGTCTATCAGTCCCTAAGGGTTTGAATCAAGATGGTTTTCTAGCATGCAGTGGAAAGATGTGGTCCGAATCACAAGGTTTCCTTGATATAATTTCAAACCCTTGAAGAAATTTCCATAGAGCCTGATCATAATTTTAGAATGGTTTGGTTAAACAGTTAGTCTTGCTTTGCCATCTAGAAGTATTTTCTTTACATGAATCACTGAGTTAATGATCCTCTATACCATTTATTTCATTATCCACAATCTGACAAAACAAACATTAACTCTGACTGTTGTGCTAAACATTAGGGCATGATTGTTTAAAGTTAATCTATTTTCTTTTCCAGAAGGATGATTCTCAACTCATCAGTCAGGGCAGTGCAGAATAGGGCCCTGTTAAATGACAGGTCATTTCCATAACAAATGGAATGGAAGATATGAAAAGGACATTGTCAGTCCACCTGAATTCCAACATCTACCTTAAAGGAAGGCAAATTCATTTTAAGTTACTAGACTGAGACTGAATTCCATAGCTCAGAACAAACAAGAAATAATTCTCCTGAACAATGCAGGCAGTCACCCATCACAATATTCAGTTATAGGCCCAGTTCCTGGTAAAAGTCCAAACAAACTGCATTTTTGGATAATTTTGATTAATTATGTGCACCGCCGGGGACCTGAGCTCACCCAGGAAACAAAATCAACAGGATAATAATACTCTCAAAATATTTTTAAGTAGATGATATGCAAAACTGCAGACTTGCATAGTGAGAGTAGAAAGAATTAGAAAGGGTGAGGCCTTTCTGCATCCCTTTATCCCTCTCCCCTCCTCACCCCTACTCCTTTCACAATCACAGAGCTGTACTCACTGGCAATATCACTGCACCAAACCCCTGTTTTGACTGGACTGGGACCACATTTCTAACAGAATGACAGTGGTGACTGTTCAGTTCATAGTGTTAGGAAAATGAGGCAGATCTGCCATTAGAAATATTAAAGGGACAATCATAAGCTGATAAATTCTATCTGTTCAACATGATGTGGTAAAACTGGCTTACCTCTGACAGTGCCAGTTTAGGGAAAGCGTACTTTGAATGTATCCATTGCCTGTGCAGGAAGAATAAGGGATCATTTAGCCCACAGAAAGCTGAGCAGAAGATAATGCCTTTTTATTAAAAAAAAACCTACCAAAACCAACCTTTTATAAATAGGGAAGGAATAAATGGTTTACCATGCTTGCTGCAGACAGGTGAGACTAATATGTTTAAATTGCTCACGGAAATGGTGTAGACTTTAGTGGCTCTGAGCTCATTACTGGCAAGATGCTGAAAACTCCTGCTCTTGCTCTTGCTCACAGTATCTCCCAGTCATTGCCCTCTCTTGTTTCTGTTGTCCTCTTTGCAGGACTGGAACCAAGCTCGAAGGCAATGCTGAAGGGAGAAGAAAAATTAGGTACTTGGTTTCCTCTGCTTAGGCCTAAAAAGTGTCCCAAGTTGTAAGCAGGATCATGCCCTGCAGTGCTTCCTGGAAGGGGAATGGGGCTGGATGACTTGCCTCCCTGAAAATGCACCCTATGCTTCCTTCTCCTTGGCCAGGTATCAAGTGGAGAACCAGGTCATGATCCCTTTGAAAGTGCCTGTTCCCTTCAGCATAAAAAGATGGACATTGTGTTTTATTTTCTCAGATGAGCCCACTTTGCACCAGACAGGTTCCTCTCAGGGTCTTTCCCTCCTACGCAGGGAGAGTTCTTAAGGTCCACCCTTGTCTTGACTGAGCAGAGCAGCTCCAATAGGAAAGGGAGTGGAGCCAAAGTGTTTTTGTCCTCTCACATGCCCAGGAGTTGAGTGAACACAGTGCAGGGTGAGGAGGAACAGAAGTTGGGATCTTTGGAAAATCAATAACACAGGCTAGGCTGCATGGCACAAGTCTTGAGAATGGGAGGCTTGGGGTAACATTAAGACAAGATCTCTGAACTGAAAAAGTTCAGTGTTGGAATTATTTGCCTAGGAAGATTAAATACTAGAAGGTACTAAGAAAAGGTTACACAAGCAACAGTCGAAAATCACTTAGGTGTAGCAGATCTTATTTTGGAGCGGAAATACAATCCCAATAACTTCTTAAGTTCCTTTCCAAGTCTGCTTTCGACTATTGCTCTTTGAACCGAATGGGGCTTAAGCAAGTACCTTCCTCTGGAGATTCCAGAGGATTCCATGGAACAGGATTCCATGGAACTCACTAGCTGGGTTTGGCGGCATTATGTGCAGCACGTCCTATAAAGGATTCCACATTCCACTGTATTGCTGGAAAGACTCCACACCACTCACAACAGTGAATCCTGTGTCATCTGGGCTTGCTAAGAAACCAGGTATTTTAGAAAGTAGTAACAGTCCCTGGTAATGCTACCTGTGTGTTAATGAAAACAGACACATGAAAGTATTAAAGCATTATGGCTATGCCATAATGGCTCTGTACAGTCTTTGATGGTGCTAATTCAGAAGTTCACTAACCTATAAGAAGGCTAATTTTAAGAATTTCACTGTCATTATTAAGCTAAGAGGATAATAGTCTCTGTGGTGTACACGGTCCTAAGATCCTTGCCAATAAAGACAGCTTGTGAGGTAGAGAGGTTTCTTGTGGAGAGTAGCATTCCTTAAAAAAATTAATTTGAATATTTCTTTAGGACTTTAAAGGAGATATTTGTGTCACTTTTTCAAGCCTACATGTGAAAATCAAATTGCCTTAAGTATTTGAGCTTAAGGTGTAGAGAACACTACCTTTCAGACACAAGGCTACCCTGAAACAAATTAATTTATTAATGAATTAATTTAAAAATCTCAGTTTTTAGTACTAAGTCATGATGTGACACTAAGTCATGAGGTTATCACTAAGAGGACACATTTTAGTATGTCCTCTTAGTGATAACCTACTCCTCACGTAGCTGCTGCCCAGCTTGTGAGTAATGCAGAGCAGCCAAAATGTCAGAGCAGGGCATATGATTAGCATTTTCTCATATATTCCTGTATATTTACATACATCTGTACAAACTAAACATGAACTAAAAAACTGGGACCTAAGTGTGGAAAAGATTGGATCTAACCTAGGTTTTTCTCTTTATATGAATCAGCTCTTGCCATCACTTAAGCTGGTCAGCAGCCCCTGGGGACTCAATAGTGGAGTTTTGGGTTAGATAGTACAAAAAGAATTCTTCACATGGAGGTTTGTTGGACAACAACAACCCTCATGGGATGGGTTCCCCAGGGCAGAGGTCACAGCACCAGCCTGACAGAGTTCAGGAAACCTTTGAACAATGCTCTCAGGCACTTGGTGTGACTCTCAGGGGTGGTGCTGTGCAGGTCCAGGAGCTCCTTGTGGGTCCCATCCAACTCAATGATTCTGAGATTCTATGATCTGAAAAGACAATGAGAATTTCTCTTTAGGGCTAGGAAAGCTAGTCAGGAATCAAGCATGTGGATGCTCTTTGATCCTCCCTATGCATTTGTGTGAGACTTACCTAACTCATGAACACCAGCATCAAGGTCTGGCTTGCCAAAAAGTACTATCAGAACATAAAAGCCATTTTGCTTAGTGATTACTCAGAGGGAATCAGATCAAATGGAATCATTTGGGAGGAATGCTGTCCCAAACTGCAATTCTGTATACATCAGTGGAGGAAAGGTGTTTACATAGGAGAAGAAAAATATATTATACATTGTCTGCAAATGAAAGTTGCGATAAACAAGAAAGACTTTGAAGCACAATAACAGTGTGATGCTGGCTGCAAGAGTGCAACCTCTCCATCTTCTAAGCCTGTGAATGCTCTGCACACTTACTTGTCTGGTTGAGAGGACCAAATAAATAAATCCCATCTTTTCAGGCAGAGAGAAAGACAGAAAGACGCTGTCTGAACATTTATGCAGAGTCCCACAACCTGTATGGTGCTACAGTGAGACCCACTGTGAAGTAAATTGGTGGCAAGCCTGGTTTTGAAGGAAAGCCCTATTTTGTCCACACAAGCTGAAGAGTTCTGTTCATTGCAAGTTGGTTATTACTACTACCCATTTTATGTGGTCAACACCACAATGTCTAGTGATTTCTTTTTACAAAATCCCATCCAAATACTTGAAGTTGCACAAGACACCTGAAATGAATAGAGAGGTACCATCTGACATGCCTCTGGGAGAAATACATTGCTGAAATGAAATTAATTTATATTTCAGAAATTAAACTGGCAGAAATTTTAGCCACCTCCTGCAAACTCTTCACAAAGGATTAAATTAATCTCTATGGAAAAGCTGGAGGACTGGAAAATTATTAGCTATGCACAAACTTCTCATAACACAGAGGTGAGCACTACAGTGGTAGTAGGACATGAATGCTGATATATTAGTTTTTCTGAAGATCTATTGTACACAGATCATCAGGAAATCGTCAGGAAAAGAATGTAAGCTCTTTTGAACTTTCAAACTTATATTCTTCCAAGCAGATTGTAAATCCACATTAACAATACCCTAGGCCCCTAGAGCATGTTTATTATGTGTTTTTGCCTAGGCAAAAGCTCATATATACAAAAGGACAACAGTGTCAATAAACGCCTTCAGAAGCAGTAAGCAAGACCACAAAAACAATACATACTCAACCATCTTATTATGAAAAAAAAAAGAAATCCCCTAAGTATCATTAAAAATATGTTTTTCTACTTTACATTAAGGTTTTGTACTTTTGAGGAAGTATTCTGTCATGCTTTCCGGCTTATCTCTACAAGTTCATGGTATACAAACAAAGGAGGTCACAGCGGGTAAGGGAAAGGGTGAAGCAGTACTTCACCCACCACTAAGTGCTGCCTCATGTGGTATAGTCTTATGAAAAACCAGTTACAAAGCACCCTGGAAACATCACTGTCATGTCTGGCATTGGCTATGACCTGCTTACAAATAACATAAGGATACTGCTTAATCACATGGTTTCATAATCTAAAACACTAGAGAAAAATAGTGCAAGAAAAATAGTGCCTAAAATGACAGTGCTATGCATGAAGCTAAAACTCATTACTGAGCCTCAAAAGAATTATAAATTTGACCAAAAGACAGTTACAGGTGACACTGATTGTCTACTAGGAAATCTTTTACTGAGCATAAATATGTTCTTATATGCCTTAATTTTAGCCACATATTTTCCCAAATGAAGGATTTGAAAACATAGCTACAATTTTTATATCTTGGGGAAAAAAATCTTGAATCAGTTCAGAATTGATCTTTTCACCACTAGCTCTTTTATTGTTTCTTTTATCCCCTAAAAAGCAAACCCTAAGAATAATATCCACATTTCATTGTCATATAAAAAAGAACAGTCATTTACATACATATGTACAAACTCAACACAAGCTACAAAACTGGGACCTAAGTGCGGAAAAGATTGGATCTAACCTAGGTTTTTCTCTTAATATGAATCAGCTCCTGCCATCAAATCTTAACAACAAAATCCTAATTTCATTGCCATATGAAATAGAACAGTCCAGTTCTTAACACCATTTTATTTACACTCATATATGTTCTGCAAACTAAGTAAGGCAGAATCTAATACCTAGGCAGAAAAAAATGCAGTTGAATGACTGCAATTGTGTATAAATCTGTGCTGAGGTTGGACAAATTGAAGAGTAAATATAAATAAAACGGTTTTAGTTAAATTTTCTTAATGGGAATGAATGACTGACTTTTCATTGTTGTGGTTGGATTTTTTTTAAGCTTATAAGTGTTTGAATATAAATGTGATGCATTGACATTTGTGCACTTAACTGGCTGAACATTTGAACAAAAGCATCTGAGGAATGCAAGTTCTACTGATTCCTATAAGACTGATACCACCATTGTTTGACGGCAGCATTATCAAGGAAGTACAAAAAGGGCTCCAGAAAGGTAGATTTTGTGCTCTGCAGAAACATCAGAGTAGCTTTACAGAACAGAAATACACAAGATCAAATAAAAGGTTGTGATACAAGTATCTGCAGAAGGTAAGGGTGCTCATCCTAAGCTGTTAGATATGCTGATGGTTATTGTCAATTCATTTTACCAATGTATCCAATTCCAAGCTGAGAACATTCTGTTTTGAGCCTGGTCTGATGGAAAACAAAATCCAAACTGTTTCTCAAATTAATCTTTTTCTCCAAAAAAGTAGATATGGGGAAGAAAGCTGAGGGCTGAAAGCAATGCATGAGACTTTTGCTGACTTCTAAGGTCCTTTGCATGCAGCTCTAGGGAAGACATGGATGTTTTAAGGAGTGGAAGAAAGCAAATAGCACTCCTATCTTCAGTAAAGACTAGAATAAAAGAATAAAGAATAAAAGAACTACAAACTAGTCAGCTTCACTTTAATTCCTGGGAAAATGATGGAGAAAATAACTCTGGAAACTGTTTCCAAACATATTCAAAGGAGAAAATTGATGGGATAGCCAGCACGGGTCTGTGGAGCAGAAATTATGCTTGAGTAACCTGATGGGCTTCCATGATTGAGCAACTCGTTTGGTGGATGAGCAGAGAGCAATGGATGTTGTTTATCTTGACTTCAACCAGGCTTTCAACACTGCCTCTCTCCCACAGCAGTCTCATAGACCAACTGGTGAAGGGCAGGCTGGCGAGGTGGGAGCACTAAGCTGCCTGGCCTAAAGGTTTGTGATCACTAATACAAAGATCACCTGATAGCCCAGCAGTAGTTCTGTACCCAGGGATTGATAGTGTGACCAATGCCATTTAACATCTCCATTAATGACCCGGACAATG
Organism: Passer montanus; assembly: GCF_014805655.1. Taxonomy (NCBI): domain Eukaryota; kingdom Metazoa; phylum Chordata; class Aves; order Passeriformes; family Passeridae; genus Passer; species Passer montanus. Next base: position 6,700,199 of record NW_024371037.1, read on the forward strand.
GGACAGAGCACACCCTCTGACAGTTAGCAGACACCATGAACTCGGGAGGAGTAGTTGATACACCACATGATTGTGTGACTGTTCAGGCTGTGTGACTCAACATGCTAGAGAAAAGAGCAAACAGGAATCTCAAGAAGCTCAACAAAAGGAATTGTGAAGTCCTGCACCTAAATGATGAAAACATCCATGCACCAGTACAGGCTAGGAGCTGGCTTCTGAAAGCAGCTTTTCAAAAATATTTAAGTTTTGCTGGACACCATGCTGAACATAAGCCAGCAATGCACCTTTGCAGCAAGCCAACAGCATCCTGGGCTGCCTTAGAATGAGTGCCACCAGCAGGTCAAGGGTATGATCTTTCTCCTCTCCTCAGCACTGGAGAAGCCATATGTGGAGTGCTGGTCTCCATGATACAAGAGGAACATGGCCATGCTGAAGCAAGAAGAATGTCAGGAAGGTGATTAACGATTTGGAGCATGAGAGCTATGTGGAGAGGCTGAGAAACATGGGATAGTTCAAACTGGAAAAGAGGAGGCTCATGGGATTCTTAAAAATTTATAAATACCTGATGGAGGAGAATAAAGAACACAGAGCCAGACACTTCTCAGTGATACCCTAGGAAGCATAAGAAGTAATGGGCACAAAATGAAATACAGGAAATTAATTCTGTTTAGACAAATGACAAAGCTTTTTTTTTTTACTGTGAGAGTGGTCAAACATGGGCATGAATTGCCCAGGGAGATTGTGAAGTCTCCATCCTTGCAGACATTCAAAACCTGACTGGACTTAGTCCTGGGAAATCTGCTTGAGGTGACCCTACTCCACCAGCTGGACTAGTTGAGCTAAGAAAGTTCTTGTCCATGTTAACAATTCTGATTCTGATATAAAGTATGAGAGAAAGTAAGAGAGACATCTCCCCTCCATAAAGGTTCAGGCAGCCAGAGGAGCAACCATAATCTTTTCTAAAAAGAAGAGTCATGTAATCTTATGTATGATAACACGATTATGCTGCCCTTAATGCAGCAGTAGTTCAGAGATGACACTGCTGGACTGAGCCATTACATTTAAAATTGTATGGATGGGATCTGACTGCTTTAAAGGTTCATAGAATTCACATCCCAATTAGTGCTTTGCATATGTTTAGTGGCAAGGTTTTTGTAGTGCTACTTTATTTTTATTGCTATTAGAATGAGAACAAGTTTTTGCAAAAGGCATCCACAAATCTGAGTGGAAATTGTATTCCTCTTACTGAAAAAGTAATTTACAATAACCATATCTTTTATGGAACTATCCCTTATCTACTATATGACTAGCACTACTTGCCGTGGAGACACTGGCATGTGATTGACGATGGTGGTCCCACAAAAACTGGTTTTAGCCATTACTGTGCTGAGGAAATGTGACCAGAGATGTTCAGTAGGTTGACATTTATGTTTTTCCCCGACTACCTTTCTGCATTGCACAGATTTTGCTTACTGTTGTTAGTTAATGTTAAGGACAGAAACCACCCATAAAAATAGCCCACCTATTTCTGTTCAACTGCTACACTTTGCATCCAAAGTGTGAAGAAAGCCAGAGAGTTTGTCAGCACGTCTCTCCCTCAGTGTTCCCCTCATTCCCCTGGTACAAATCCAGAGGCAGAAGAACTCAGACTCTTAATGCTTAATGCTGCCATCTAGCTAATAGTTGCTGCCCACAGCAGGAGGAATTCCACCTTCTGAGAGCTGGTTCACTAGGGAGGTAACTGACAGCTGTAAAGATCCTTTCCTAAATTTGCAGTACCATGCACTTCAAAACATTGATAATGGACTAGAGTCCTTCACCACTCCAAACCCAGTACAGTTCATACAGTGATATTTGAGTTGGCTGCCTGCGTTTGTTGAGTTTTCATACAGGGCTTTGAAAACTTGCCCTGCTAATGAGCAGGGCCTGGAGCACTGTGGACACGGCCTCAGCTGCCATCGTTTTAGAGCTGCATGGCATTTCTGTGCGCCAGTCCATCCCTCCAGTCTGTGTCCTCCCAGCCCCTAACACTTCCTTGCTCAGTAGTTCTCTTGTTTTCCCTGGTACCAGCACCACCACCTGTGGGCAAGTAGGGGGTGAGAGAAGGACTTGATCTACACAAAATTCCATGCCCGTTCCCTCCCCCACCCTGCCTTCACGGGAGACCCTGATCAGACTCCAGAAGTTTGGCTCTCACATGGTGAAGCCTTTTTTGTTTAATTTTAGCGAGTGCTAGTGGTAGGTACGTTTTTCACAGCCTTAACTGTGCTACAACCACTGAGACTATGCACCTATCTGGATCCTGAGACAGTCTAGAAAAACGATTTCAGACAGATGTGAACCACCTATTTGTGGCTGCAAGCTGTCAACAGAAGTAACCTGCGAGAGCAATGCACACTTCGGCATCAGCCCACCCGCCACCTCAGAAATGCACGGCTTCGGTGGCTTCCTTTTCTGGGGCCACTTGAGATGCTGCTCATTCCCGCACCAACGCTTGGCAGAAGATGCCAGCGAGGCTCGGCGTCGACGGCGAGCACAGCATCCGCTCTGCCGGTCCAGCGGGCAGTCCCGCCGTGTGTCCCAGCCGGCTGCGAGCGGCGAGCGCTCCCCACGCGGGCCGGGACGCGGGGCAAGGAGCACCGGCCGCTGCCAGGGCCGGCAGGGCCGAGCGGAGCCGCGCTGCTGAGGGCTCCCTGCCCAGCGGCTGCCCCTTCTCCTTGGGAGCAGGGCAGCCGAACCGAGCCGTGCCGAGCCGTGCGCTGCGCTGCGTTGCCAGCTGCGGTGTCGCGGCAGTCCCAGCCCAGCCCGCCCGACCCCGTCCCGGACACTCGCGGGCCGCTGCGCTCGCCGGGGCGGGCACACATGTTAGCCCGGCCCCAGTCCCGCCTCTGCCTCCGCCGGGAGCCGCTCGGAGCAATTCCCACGGCAACCCAGGCTCGACCCCCTTCCCAAACCCCGCCTCTGCTCCCCGCCCCGCCGCTCCCGCCCGGCTGCCGCCGCGGGTCGGAAACAGTCCGTGTGTAAACTCGACGTGTCCGGAAAGGTGCGCGCCGCTCCCCGCCTCGCTCCGTGCCCGGCCGCGGGGCGCGCCCGCCGAGAGCGATGCTGGACCCTTCCTCCAGCGAGGAGGAGTCCGATGAGCTGCTGGAAGAGGAGCGGCGGGACGTGCTGGTGGCGGCGGGCGGCGGCTCGCCGCGCTCGCTGCCGCAGCCGCCCCGGGACTCGCGGGGCAGGGAGGCCGGGGCGGCACGGGCAGCCAGCCCCAGCCCTTCGGTGCTGAGCGAGGGCCGGGAGGAGCAGGAGCGCCTGCAGCGAGAGGAGCGGGAGAAGCGGCTCCGGCTGCAGCTCTACGTGTTCATCGCGAGGTGCATCGCGCACCCCTTCAACGCCAAGCAGCCCACGGACATGGCCCGCCGGCAGCAGAAGGTGAGCCCCCGCCTCCCCGCTCCCCTGCCCCCGCGGGCCGTCCCGCGCCGTCCGTCCCGCCCGCCGGGGCCGCGCCGCCGCCGTGGCGCTCCGGCCCGCAACAGGTTGAGCGGGGCCGCGGCTCCGGCCGGCACGGCGCTGCCGGAGCGGCTGCTGCAGGGCTGGGTGTCGGCGCGCCCTGCCCGAAACACACCCTTTATCTAGAAATCCATCAGTCACCGGCGGTGAAGTCGTTTAAGTTTTTAGAGTTGCGCTCGAAGTCGCCGTGCGGAGGGCACAGGAGCGCAGGGAGCGGGCGCGCTGGGGCCGTTCTGCGCTGGAGGATTGTATTGCTGCTTCTCGGCGGTGCCTGATGGGTGGAATTAAACCTTCAGAGGTGCCTCCTGCCAGTCGCGTTCTGACCGTCTGTACCCAACCCGAGCAAATTAAGGCATAAAACACAGGTGAACGAGAAAACTATTTTGTTTAATGAATTACTGAGTGTGCTCTCTGTGCATAGGAACAATCAACATGCGTGTTTGTGGTGAGAATGGCCTTCTAATGAAGGTTGACCTAAGTTGTTCTCTCTGTCTTGTACGTGAAAGACAAGCTTTTGAGAACTGGCAGGCACGTGTAGGTATTTATACTTATTCTGTCTTAATTTTGGGCTGTTGAATAAATAGCATACTTAAAGTTTTGGATTAAGGCATTACATTTCCAGATAACTGCTTAAAAGCTCAGTTCTTGAAATGTTTGGTCTAAAAAATTGGGTATTTATTTTCAGTTCTGTAAATAAACAAACTAATCCAAAACAAAAGAAACAAACAAAAACCCCATTCTATGTCACTTTCCAGAAGGATAGTGATAGGGCACAAAAATTATGTAATTTTACTTGGCTTTTATGATTTTGATACTTCCATATGTCTAAGAGTTTGTAAAAATCAAGTGCTAAATGTTTTGGGGTATCTGAAGTATGCCTTCTGTAGGTAAATGTGTTTAGTGAATTCTCAGACAAGTTAATGTGGCAACATGGTAGTAATAAGATTGTTTCTGGAAGATTATTTTGTTTTTATTAAGTGTTAGGTACTTAAACTCTAGAGCCTGAAGAGAAACATCTTGTAAACAGAAAGCCAAAGAAAATCTGAAATAAGAATTTTCAGTGCACTGGAAATTACCTACCCAAACACAGAATCATCATAGAAATTATATTTTGAAGAGATACCTGGATCCCTCTAAGTGTGACTTCCCACTGGACAAAGCCAAAGCAGACTTGATGTAGTGTTCATATCAATCTAGGTTTAAGCAGGAGGCTCAGAAGCCTCCTGAGATGAGGTCTCACAACCTGTGTGACCTGCTCTACTGCTCCATTGCCCTTCTCCTGATTAAATTTTCCTAATCAGTTTCCAAGTTGCAGCTTGTGGCCATCAATTGCAGAAGATACTGAGCATTTAGAAGTTCTCACTGATCTAAGTCACTAAGTATAGGAGCTGTTTTAAAAATAGCTACTGTATTAATTACTTTTATTAATAAAATGTATGAAAAGAGATTACTGATGTGCAGCAAATGCAGAAATAAAACTGTTGTGGACTTAACTATAGGCAGTGAACAGACTGATTGACAAAACTGACTTGATACCTACAATTAAATATTGCTCTTGCTAATTACTATTTTTAAGTGAACTCTGGATTTTGCTTTAATTGCTGTATGTAAAAAGCTACTTTTGTCATATTTAGAAATATAGCTGCAGAACAAGGATGACATGTCTTTTCCTGGTCAGGAAATAGTGTTTTTAAATAAGACATAACACAAAAAATAAGTCTTCTCACTGAGGAGTTGTGCTTCTCTCTAGACCTAATGTAATGCACATAACCATCCTTCCTCTTACTTGACAATTTTGTATATATTGCCCAGTAAATTATTGCATGTAGGGTAATAGAACTGGTTATGAGTTTTGAGAGTTCAGAGAACCTGCTTTGATAGTTTGGGGTTGCCGAGAGCCATCTGAAGGAGCCTTCTTTTATGTCTGACTTCTGTTCTCTGTGCTGCATGGTGGCCTCATGTCAGCCTTGGGAGTGAGAGTACAACCACCTGTCTTAAACCATGTCCTGAAGGAAGACACTTTGGGAGGTTTGACAGGTGCTCTGTAGAAGGGGGCCTTATCAATGTGTATAAGTGTCTGAAGGGAGGATGTCAAGAGGATGCTCTTCTTCGTGGTGCAAAGTAGTATGACAAGAGACAGCAGACGGAAACTGATGCACAGAAGTTGAGTCTGAATATGAGAAAGAACTTCTTTACTGGAGTATGAGAAAGGACTTCTCTACTGTGCGGGTGACTGCACACAGGAACAGATTGCCCAGAGAGGCTGTGGAGTCTCCCTGACTGGAGATATTCAAGAACCATCTGGATGCAATCCTGTGCCATGTGCTCTGGGATGACCCTGCTTAAACGGCGAGGTTGGACCAGATGACCGACCCGCTGTTGCCCCTTCCAACCTTACCCATTATGTGATTCTGTGACTCATATTCTATGGGATAAAAGTCTGTCTTATTTCATGAATTAATTCTCTATCTGCTAAGATAGGATACAGATATGGACTTGATCTCTTGCTCTTTTGCTTCAGTTCTGACTTGTGTGACAGCATGTGGCTGGCTGTCCACTGCGAGCTGGCCTGAGGTTCCCTACCTGCATTATGTAACTGGAGCTGTTAGCTACAGCATGCCCTGTCCATCATGGGTTATCCAAGGTATGGTTTGGAATGAGAACCTACGATGCGGTGTCGTTTCAGCTTGTGAACTCCTTGTAGTGCTTTTGCACCAGCAGTCTTTCAAGGGCCTAATAATAGTATCCACCCTGCTTAAGAGCAGAAGTAATTTGTTCTTTCTGCCAGTTCATTTAGCATATTGCTGAGCAAATATTGAGGAATGCAGTTTGCTTCCTTTTCCATGTGGAACATATTATGCAGTAAGGGAATGAGATGGAATTCATATATCAAGTATCTTCAACTGCGTTGTAATATCAATAAGGAAATTGGTTACAGTATGGCTGGCTTCTTATATTCTTGCTTTAGTATCAGATTAAAATGTACTATACGGTGTCTTTAAACCACCATACTTAAGGACTCTGCTATACTAATTAAAGAATTTTGAATGCAGGCAGTGTTTCATTCCTCTGTTGTCTTTTCTTCTTCCTTCTTTCTTCTTGCTAAGTAAAATTATCTCTGCTGTATTGTGATAGATAAGGTCAACTAAAAAAGAAAATCAAGGACTAACATAATTCATCAGAATCCATCGATTCCTCTATCTTGCTTTTAATGATAAATTCAACATAATTTAGCCCAGGGTTTGCTGAATCACATGCTTGTATAATATGGCTCTTTGGAGTTTTTTTTCTTAGTCTCTAGGATGCATACATGATAGAAATACTCTTTTTTAACTGTTCAGAGTTAGTTGATGACCTGCTGTTATATCCTACCTCACTTTGGTTGCTGGTAGATTTTTGATAGAGGAGGGGAAATCAAATACTGGAGGTGTGGAACTGAAGCATGGTGTTATTTTTTGAGGTGAGGCAGCATATCCTGATAAAGATAGAGTTAGCTCTACAGTATGTATTTAGTAACATATTTTCCATAGATATTCATGAACATTTAGTTGTGTATTTTCCATCTTGCAGAGAAATATTGATGCATCATTACATAGTGTTCTTTTATAAAGCAAATTTTGTCTGTCCCTGGTTTAAATAGATGGTCACGTTTTTGTAGCTACTACTTTTTTATGAGTCCCCTCAAATTTCATCATTTTTTTCCTGCCTCTTCACTTCTCCTTGTTTCTAGTCCCAACAAAAGAGAAGACAATAATTTACTAAGCCCATTCCTCTTTCTTCTCTTCTACCCCAGCCAAACTGAATCTCAAACCACCAGATTAAATTTGTCCATAGAATGAGATTTAGTAAAAGAAATTCACTTGTCACTGTATTCCATCAGGCGAAAGTGGTATATGTAAACATATATATATGAGTACATATGTGCTGAGTCAGTGATTAGATGATGGCCCTGGTAACTGCTGTTTATATGAATCAGTTGTACACTCATATGTACCCACCCAGTTGTGCTTAGTGAGTGTACAGAACCAAAGGCAGGTTCTGTATATGGGACATGAATCAGTTAAAGTTCCTGGGGAAGGAAGGGACAGCAAAGTGCTACAATTAACTCGCAAAAAAAAAAAAAAAGAAAGAAAAAAAAGGTGTGTTTTCTGTTTTTCCTGTGTTCTTCTTTCTCAACATTTTAAAATTTCCTGTAGTAATCAAGTAGCCATACAGAAATCCAAGACTAAGGGAGAAGTAGCACTCCTAGGCTAAACAAGATTTCTTAATGTATGAAAAACTTAGTGCATCAAAGCTGATAATTCATATCTTGCTTTCATAGGTGATAGGTGTTAGAAGTAATTGATCTGGCCATGTAGAATTCATAACTGAGTGAGTTTACTTCCTGAATACTTGATGACCTATCTTCCTTCCATTCCTTCTCTCCCATCCGGCTACTAAATCATGAGTAGATCAAAAGCATTGACTTCTGGTTAATTCTCAAAAGTAGGAGCAGTAATCAGTAATTTATTTTCATCTGAATTTTGTGCATTTATTCTTTCCTCTTTCTTGGACTTTATCTGCAAAGGAGAGGTTTGTAATGATACATGTTCACTACATAACACTGTCAGGAAATACTGTTTATGGGGATAAACTTCATTCTCTGGATTGCACTTTTATTCCCAATGTTTGTCTTTCTTCTGTCTCAAGCCCTGTATCTCCTTGTTTTTGAGCTGGTGATGTGTACCTGCTTATTTATTGGCTGAGCATGTTTTGGGAAAGAAAAATTGTCTCTTGGCCTCTGAACATGCTTCATTAGATGTTGCTTTCTGCACTGCTAAGGTAGCAAGGAGAATACATCCAAAACATTGTTTTCAGAAACTCTAAACATGTTTCAGAGAAAAAAAACCATAGCTATAAAACTTGCTCATTTGGTCAAAATTCTGCTAAATATCTTTCTAGGAACATGTCTTCCAATTCTACCTTCATTGCTTCCTTTACACATTTTTAGTTATTTTTGTGGTATTATAGAAAGTAATTTTAAATCAAGTTTATTTCCTTATTTTTTCCCATAACACCTTGTCATCGTGCTTTTGTGTAGTTTTAATTTTTAATCAAATGAGTATAGAAAGTTCTGGTAAATCCTGTCAAAACCCATAATATGGTAGCCTACAGACCTGTGTACATGTTGAGACAAAGTTATTCACAAATAGATCTTTCTACCCCAGTGAGACCAGCTGTCTGGGGGAGAAGTTCGTTTTACCTGCAGCAGGAAAGTTGCTCCCTATGGGCAATTGAATCAGCCATGGTTGAAGAAGTACTGAAGGGTGGTGAGAAAAGCAAAGCCTCCTAGTAACCAGTGCCACTTCAGAAATGACAACCCATCAGAGTTTTGTTTTAATCTTAAATTCTTCTTCTGGCCTACCAGCTCAGCATTGATCAGTGTGGCTTGGCCAGAAGCTGGCAATGTGCTGGGAAAACCACATATTGGTAAACAGCTGTGTAATGAAGTGAACATGTTTGGACAGTCTGCAAACCTGGCTTACTATGATGAAAAATTTATCACTCTCTTCTTTTGCCTGCTTTTTTTTGTGGTTGTTGTTTTTGTTTTCAATGCCTATTTTGCCTATACTTGCCTTTAAAATTTGAGTAGTTATTATTATTGGATGGGACAATTTTATTTTTAGTTTTCTGAATGCATGACCTCAGGTTCTTTTTTTTTTTTTTTGTCACCCACACAGTTTGGCAAATGTGTTAACTCTGTTGGCAAATATCCCATTTGAAGTGCCTGTGGAACACTAGTTATTAGGGTTTTTTTCTACAGGGGAGCTGAGAGGGGGAAAGTTTGAAGGATCAGTTGATCTCTTCAGGGACTGTACAGGGGAATTGTCTGGCTGGGCTGCCTTGCATTTCTAAGCCCTTTGCAGTTGTTATTCTCACATTGCATTTTGTGTTTCTGAACTGCTGTAATTGGTGCTTGAGAGGCAGAAATACCAAATCACCTCATCTTGTCTTTAATACTTTCTCAGACATCATCTGTGAAATATATTCACTGATGCTGTGGAATAACAAAGCTGGGGAAAACACTTTTTTCCCCTCTGAACCACACTCCTTTACCTGCCTGAGGTGCAATATATCAAAATATCAATTACTACATGCTGTCTTTAACTATACACTATTACCAGAATAGAAAATACTGTTTAGTTGCTAGTTGACTATTCATTGAGCAATGTATTTCTGTAATAGCAAATTTTCAGTTTTTCCCCCTTGCTCCCCCATGCAAGCCTGTTGTCACCAGTTGATGTTTGGGGACTCTACTACCCAATTGCGCTTCCATTTTCATGCTGGTTATTAGAGTTGGTTTTTCTCTTTCTGGCTTTGTACCATTTCTTTTTAAGGCTAGTGAATAGCATCCTGAAGTTGATTTCAGTATGTATTGTTTGTTTTTTTTTTTAATGTGCCTTTGTATTTGTATTCTACTTTCCTCTTATCCTTGTTTTTCCCTTGTGTGTAGATGTCCCTTACTTTGCTAGCTTGACATATCCCTCCTTCCTGCTGCTCCCCTTGCTGCAAGTGGAGAGCTAATAGCTCAGGGACAAGACTTGCTTTATTGACCCAAGAGGTGTCCTTAGAGGAAGATGGGATGATGTGTTTTTGTCTGCTAGGAAAGTGCTTGGCTCTCCACCTCGCCTCTGCTTGCTGAGGGATGTGCTTTGGGGTGTTTGTCTTTATGCCTTGGCTCTGGTTCTATATTCAGTTGTACTGAGCCCTGGTTAGTATATTACTCTCTCTCTAAAGCCAGTCTCTAAGGCTTTTAAACGTTTAATCCTGAAGTCAGTTTTCATGTAGGGGTTTTTGGCACGTTAGCTGCAAACATGCCTCCTATATTTCTTTCCAAGTTACTCCTCTTGCTGCCAGCTGATGGCAGTGGCATGCACAGGTCTGGCACTCGGACTTCTCCGCGACTTCTGGCTCTTGCCATTCAGGATGGGAGGGAGGATGAGGAACAGAGTCTGCTGGAGTCCTTCTCATTTGCCTAGTGCCTGTCTCCAGTGCCCATTTCTGCCTAGAAGTGCTGGCACTGAATTGAAAGCAGCCCCGTTCTTGTGCGTTGCAGCTGATTCCCCCAGGTTTCAGCATAGCAGCTGTGAAAAGGCAGTTTTCAATTTGTTGCTGTGTGTGGGAAACTCTGAGCAGCAGGAGAGATAGTGTTTGCATGTCGGTACCAGGCTGCATCAGCTTAAGCTTGCATTTTGAAGATTATTTTCTCAGCCATAAGCATTGAAGACTTTTCATTTTGTATTTAAAACTCCCTAGAAGTTGATGGTACTTGCTCAATAGAATTTATTTCTGCTTCTTATTTATTTTGCAGTGAGGAGATAAAGCATATGCTTTTCTTCAAGTGTAACTGCTTGTATGCATGAGTTCAAGAATGTTCTTGAGTGTTTTTCCTGTCAGGAAGGGGAAAAGTATTAATTAACAGCATTGTGAAGAATGAACAGAGCTACAGTGAGTCCTTCTTTAAATATGTGACCTGGTGAATCAAAATTAGAAAAAGAGAAGGTGATTATACAAGAATTTTTCTGCAACTTTGTTTCCATTTTTTTCTCAACCATTAATTATTCATTTATGTTCAGTTGTCTTGTCTGTAGGGTTTTAGAAATCGAGGCTGACAGTTTCTGTGTAATGAAAGTGCTGGAGGGATACTCTGAGTGATAGACACAAAAAGAGTCCTTAGGATAATACTTTGAGTAGACTTGTTTGGGCCATAGCCAAGGATGTGGAAGAAAGGACAAATACACAGGGCATAAATGAGACTTCTGTAGAGATGGTGTACTCTGCAGTGATTAGAGGAGAAATAGCCACCAGTGATGAAGAGTTTCATGGACTAAGCTGAAGGTGTTGAGAAAGTGTATGGAACTGAATTAATTTTGGGGTAGAGTAACTGTTCATCAAGGACAATGATAAAGTTGAAGAGGAATGAATTTGTAGCGGAGAAATCCATTGGTCATGAGAGTTATGCTTTTCAGTATTAAACAGAAATGAAGGAGGAATGTTTTGAGGAGTGATTTTGCAAGAAAGAGATTGGTCTAGAAAAAAGGGTAGTGATTAAACTGGTAAATAGGGAATAGTCTCAAAATCCATGTTAGTGTAATACAGAATCACTAGGGCAAAGAACTGGTGAGAAAAATGGTATGCAGAAGTTGGACAGCATGAAAATCAAAGCAGTAGCATATAGTGCACTGGGGAAAACTGTTTTTTTTCTGCAGAAAGTTGGAGTTGTTTTATATGTTTAGGTTTTTCTAATGGTGAATTCATGAGTTTTATTTTTCTGAGAAAAAATTCACCTTCAGGCAGTCTACACTGAATGTTTATCTTGCTGGCTTTTGCTGTGAAACATCCCCAGTTTGTGCCTATTGCTCATAAATTCCTTGATTTATTCGTAAATTATGTATTCTGAGGCCTTGTAGCAAGGTTATTTCTTATTCAGAAGTGTTCTACAAATGTTTCTCCACTCCAGCTATTTAATATATCACATACATATTATTGCTAAAGTAGTAATACTGATGATTTAATTTTTTTATTGTTTTGACCTCCATATGTATAGAGCCTAGGCAAAGAGAAGAAATAAAAAAAAGTAAGTGATTGTTTGGTATAGTTTTAATATTAAATCATAGAAATCAGTTCCCCTTTCACTTTCTCTTCCTTCCTACAGTGTCATTAATAGGCAGAGGATTTTTCAGTGTTTTACCAGTGGGGACTTAAGAGTAAATAGTGGTTTTATGTTGAGATGGAAGTTAACAAACTCCATTAGAATTTTTCTTTTTGTATTAATATTCAGCTAGCTGTTGGAGTATTTGCTTGAATGGACACTTAGATTCTGCTTGCAGTGACTTAACTCCAAATGCAGTATCATTCTCAAAGCCACACAGTAGAGATTCTGAGCATACTAGTATGTGGTTATGAAGTAGCTAGATGTGTTTTAGCTTAAATATTCTGTGATATAAGTTCTGAAAATCTTGTTTATATAACTTTGGGTTCTTTTTAGTATACTTTGTCTCCCAAATTAATTTACTTAAAAAACACTACTTGAGATTAAGGACAGCTTTTAAAGTTGTCTTTCTCTGCCATCCAGAGTTTTTAGGTACTTAATTTCATGTTATTAAAGGCTTTTTCTGTGATAATAAATGTTATAAAATTATATAAATGGTATATAAAGCTATTATAAGATTAGCTATGTTTTGTGAATATAAGCCTTCTGTTTTATCACCTGAAATATAAAAACTCAAATATCCTGCAGTGGAAAGCTGAAAATTACAAGATCCAGCTGTGCATGCATATGTATTGATGTATTTTGCTCATGTGTGGCTGAAAAGGAAGTGTTGTTCTTAGCTGTGTAATGTAGAGCTAATCTGTTTGTTCTGCAGATCACAGACCCACTGCTACCAGACTGTGCAAGTATTTTTGTGTGTGGCTGTCTCTCTCAGACACCTTAAGTGTGGGAAGTCCTGACTTCTTTAAGAGCCAGATGAAAATTTGTTGTCTCCTCTTTGCCCCCACTACCCCTAGCCTGGGTGGGGAATTTTTAAAACCTCTTTCCTTGCTGAATTGCCCAGAAGGTCAGTAGCAAGCTGTGAACAGAGCTGCTGGTGTCTTTGCTTGACTCTTCCTCAAACTTTAACTGGAGCAACTGGATTACACCAGTCTTTCTGCTGCTTTAATATACCTTACTGTCTGTAGATGAAAAACGCTCTGTGAGAAAGAGCAATATTATTTATTTAAAATAATAAAATTATTCAGATTATTACTAAACTTCTAGCTGTTTTATGTGTTCTGGATATTTAAACTCTAATGGTTTATTAACCTATTGATTGCTAACAACATTTTATTCAGAACTCAATCCAGAATGGCCTTCAAGATGCCACAGAGGCATGATAAAATCAGCAAACTGGGTAAAGCCTCCATACATGACCCTCTTGCTGTATTACAGACTGTGTCTGTTACAAGTGCACTTAACTATAGAAGCACAAAAGGGTAGGAGACTGTATGGGCTGGCAGGTTCTGTTTCACTGTATAGATGTACTTTTCTGGTGTCACACTGCTTGCCAGTGTAGACGTGACTTCAGAGAGTCAGAGAGATTTAATATACAGCAATTAATAGAGTCAAGAAAGAGAGATGGAACCTAAATGAGATGAATAGCACAACAGGGACACAAGAGTCTCCTTTCTGAGCCATTAAAGCAGGACAGCATATGCAATGCAAACATAAAAACAGCTGAAATAACAAAGTAATAAGAGTCTTGCTATGTCTGAAGTTAATTAGGGGCAACAAACTGCCCCTAATTACTGAAAGTGTGGGCTCCTCAGCAAAGCTGCCTGGGATACTAATTAAAAGAACTGATTATAAGAAATAGAATGAATAATTAATGACTAAGAAGTCGTTTTCAAGAGTCTCTTCAGAGAGCAAATAATGTGCCCTTGGAAAATATTGTGACACCCTGAGCTGTCCACTGAATCTAATCCTCCAGATAGACCTGAACTGACTTGCAAGTTTGCTGTGCTTATGCTTTCTAGTGCTGAGGCAGGGACTAATAGGGGCAGAATGACAGGTAAAATAGGAATAGTATTGCCATTTCAATATCAAATGCTTTCTTTTACTGCTTTTTTAATGTGTGACTTCAATAGAACCTTATGAAACATGCCGACACAGCGTATTTTGTTTTAATAGTTGGCTTTGCAATAGTTCTCTGCTCATGGAGCTAAGAGAGGTCTTTGGTGCTTGCAGAGGCCCTCTGGGTAGCATCCTCTGTGTTGATTAGTAGCATGTGTGTCTGTAGCAACTGTTGGCTGTCAAGTGTATGGGCCACCAAATGGACTGTGATTTTTCAATGTTCTTGAAAAAACAGCAATATGGAAATTGCATCTGACAGAATAAAAATTGAAAGTTTAAAGATTTATCTTCTTCTCAAGCTCAGTTAATAAGGCTTTTTAATCCTAAGCAGTTCTTTAAAGGGGCTAATCAGGGCTAAAGTTTTAGCCAGGCATCCATTTAGGTATTCCCAGCTAATTGGCACTCCACAATTTATTAATTTAAACTGTTTTTAATAGCCTTAATGTTCGGTTACATTGACACATATATATCAATTTAGATTAGGAATAAATAAAAATAAATGCTTGGAAACATTAAATCCTAGGAGCAATTTCCTGTGCTGGTTCTAGGTTTCTGCTGGGGTCTGAGGTGGGAGGCTGCAGGTGCCCCAGAGTGCTGGAGTGCACATGAAGGGGACATGGGTCTTGAAGTAGTTAGGCTGGGCAGTCAACCCACTGCTGTGTGCCATCCATCTAAGACAGAAGTGATGTTTAATTCTCAGTGATTGATCTGTGATCATTGTAGTTAGCCCCTCTTTATGTGGGATTCATGTTCACAGAGGGACCAAACCAGAACCCAAATACCCATGTCTTTGTAGTGTCTTTTAACTGTTCTGAGCTTCAGTAGCTTCATCAGGCAGCCCTTGGTCCCATGAGGTTGTGTTGCAATGAATGGATTAGCATCTGTTTGGTCCCATAAGGTTGTGTGCTGTAACTCTGAGTGTGCTCACATCCTGGGAGAAGGATGTGGGCACAATGGACTCCTGTGTGCTCCAGGTGAGACCATGATCCATGGCAGAGGCAAGAGGCAACAGGGAAGAAAGCTATAGGTACCATGGAAGGGGATTAGAATGAGTGCTGCACTGCATGTTATGATCTCATTGGTTTTAAAGTTATGATTAAGTATAAAATACTGATATAGAAGTTACTTTATATTGCTGCTTTTCCAGAAATGTCTTATTTGTTCTGTTTATTGTAGTAGAACTTGTAAATTGCCATTTAATTTCTTTAAAAACAAGCATCGCACACTCCCAACCCCCACCAAACCAAGCCAACAAATCCAACATCCCAAACCATGCAGATCTGTATTTCTGCCTTGGCTTTTGTAGCTTTTTCAAAGACAAAACTAGACCTTGTAGTAAGGAAGCAAAGATGTTTCATATGAATTGTGTTAAAATTAAAGATTTTATTTTTTTATTAATATTGAGCTTTTAGAATTGATCTGATTCCTTAGGGCTAGGTCAGAGTTCATTCTGTTGAAATGAATACACTGCATTTCTAGTATTCTATTTCTGCTCTTTGAGTTTTACAGGCATAAGACTTAAATATCTTGCTTAATTTTATATTTAGGATGGATTTGTACCTTGGCTGCTGACATTTGCTTTGGAAGCATACGTGTTCTCAGTGTGAAGGATAATGTATTTTCTCAGTGTGAAAGATAATGTATTTTCCTAATTTGATTGAATTTGCGGCTTTTTTTTCTATAGTGGAAAAATAATGCTTTCCTTTTCCAACAGGAAAGCAGCTATCTCAATTATGTGGTTTAAAAAAACAGTAAGAAAAAATTCTCCTCCTGCATAGCACAACTGCAGAGATAGTGCTTACCTTTTACTCAGCCTCATTTTAGTGAGGCTTACAGAGCAGCCAACACAGCCATTACAAGTCACATTTTTGGGAAAAAAAAAGAGAAATTGATCTATTTTATTTTTAGTAGTGATGTGGTTAGGCTGGAACAGCTGCTTCATATTGGTGGTCAGACTAACACTGCCTCAGTCAGTGCTAATAAGATAAATGGGATAATGCCTATTGATTGTAATAGCTAGAGTATTATGTCTGCTCAGAGATTGAGTGAGGAGGTGTGAGGGGCTGCAGCTCTTGAGCAATACCGATGGTCAGTGATCCAAATCCATTTCAATCTATAGTTCTGGGGAACCTGGAAATGGACAGAATTGCATAATAACATCAGAATAAGATAGGTAGTCTCTAACCTTTCCTTTCTGAAAGGCTGAAGGATTCAGGGAGAAAATCAGTCATTTTGTCAATGGGGTGAACCCATCCTTGGAAAGGATGTGCATTTGTGTGTGTAAGGCAAGTGTCAGATAACATGTACTCACCACAGCCATTCTTATGAATAAGTAAGAAAAAAAGAGTACTTAAGGTACCAAAATTGAAAACTATCTCAAATACTTGTGAGTTGCTATCTGATTTTGGGCCCAATAATTTTAAGTCAAATAAAACATTGAAATAATATGTTGGGGTTTTTTGTTTTGTGGGTTTTTTTTTTTGGTTTTTTTTTGGGGGGGGGTTTGTTGTTGTTTTGGGGGTTTTTTTTGTTTTTGGTTGGGTTTTTTTTTTTGGTTTTTTTTTGGGGGGGGGTTTGTTGTTGTTTTGGGGGTTTTTTTTGTTTTTGGTTGGGTTTTTTTTTTTGGTTTTTTTTTGGGGGGGGGTTTGTTGTTGTTTTGGGGGTTTTTTTTGTTTTTGGTTGGGTTTTTTTTTTTGGTTTTTTTTTGGGGGGGTTTTGTTGTTGTTTTGGGGTTTTTTTTTAGTTTTTGGTTGGGTTTTTTTTTCTGTTGCAGGTAAATAAATTTGTGCAATCAGTGCGGAAGAGTGAGAAAGATCAAGATGGACTAAACTAATCCTGTTTTGAGAAGGATTGGATTGCCTGAGTTAGGGACACAATTTCTGATGCAGTAGCTTCTAAACAGTTTAACGTGTGTTTTTGCAAACTTTGTTCATACAACTTAGGAAACCAAAATAAGGGGTTTTTTTTTTAAAGTAGCACAAATAAGAGATCTGTAGATTTTCTCTCACTATATTGTGTGAAAACAGGTATTTTATCCTCCTGCCAGTTCACAGAATTCTTTTTGAATCACCAGATAGATACCAGGGGACACATCTGCTGCCAGACAGCTCAGTTACTGTATTTGTGCCTTTGACAGGACATGTAATAAGCCAGGCTAACAAAGCTGCTGTGCCTCAGGTACACCAAGTAAACATGCTGGCAGATATCATGGCTGAATGAAATTTTGGATTTGCTGTGGGATGGAAAGATTATATTGCAAAAATCTTGCAAAGCTGATAGATGTATTCAACACACAGACAAGTTACTGTGTGTCACACTTGGACTGCAAATGGGAAGGGACCTCCTGGGTTGAGTCAGTGTCATGTTCAATAATAATATATCTTGTCTCTTTTAGAAGCAGGTGAAATTTCACTTAGTAGGTATGGCTACTGTTTTTCCTTACTCTAATAGTTGTGAGACTTTTTTTCCCCAGACAAATGCATTTGCAGGTTTGGTTCATACCCACTTGCTCTTCTGTCAGCTCAGCCCTTCAGCTGTAATAACCGCTTTTCCTTCCTGAAGGATTTAGGAGAGGATGGCCTCTCATTCTGTATGAAACAATCCAAGGTCTGAACCATCCCTCAGGCAGTAGTCTCTCTTCTTCTCTGACTATCCTAACTGCCTTTATCTTGTAGGTTTTGCAGCTGGAATTGGTGCCTCCTTGTTCTCTTGTCACATGAACATGGTGCCTGGAGTGTGCTAAGGCAGTGCGTCTGAGCCTTCAGCTCAGAGGAGCCAAGAACAAAAATATTGCAAAAGTTGTTGTGAGTTCTGGCCTGAAGTTTGGAATGCTGGATTTCACCCCATTTCTGTTACCACAGCTCCTGTGGTGGCTGTTTTCCAGTACATCTTTTTATTCAATATGGTTTTTTTAATCCACTCTGTGTGCTAGTGCATGTCAGCCCTGAATGCCAATATCAGTCTTCAGATTCAGAATATTTGTAGTCATGTTCCTGTTCTCTCTGTCATAACACAAAAACACAATTTTTATGGTCAGATTTCAGCTACCTTTCTTTCTATTTCTCCTTTAACAATTATCTTCACATTTTTTGGAGTCTCTTTCCCCTTTGTGGTAGTATCTCCACGGTGTATCTGTTGTCTAGATAAGATCTACAGCCAGAAAACAAAAGTAAAAAGAAAGCAGATTACATGATTTTTATAATCTTTTAAATTATTTTGGTAAATCTGTGACTTTTTAATCCTTCCTATTCTGGGTCAGCTATTACTCCATTACCCTTACCCTGATTCTAACCTTACTTTTATATCCTTGTCTTGTGGAGTCTGCTTCTCTGCATATAGAGACCTGCTGCCCTCTTTTGGCAAGGAGGATGCTTTGGTCAATGCTGGATGGCTTTCAGACTCTTTAGAAGAGTTTGCACACTGCCTCATTCAGGTCTCTCCACTCTTCAGATGGCTGAATTGACTAACTCCTCTTAATTCCTTGACATAGAGAATAAATTACCACTTCTTGGTTTCCAGACGAAAGAGATCTTCCTGACAAAATGCAAACTGCTGAGACCAGATTTGTGTTCAATAACCATGCCTATCAGCAAGCTCTCAAAATAATTAAGTGCTGTGGTGATAAAGTACAAAACGTGTTCAGTGGCACAGTTTGTATGAATTCACTTGCAGTGTTGCTGTGTTCTAATTTGTTTTTAGCCCAACTGCCATCAGTAGTCTTGAGTTCCTGGTTGTCCAGTAAGGTTCTAAAAAGGCTGTTCTGGCATTCTGCCCTGGCCACATTTGGCACACTGCAGAGCAGAGTTTACAAAACATCTCTTAGGTCAAGTGTTTTGTTGACCACAGGAGGTTAAATGCTTAGGACATACCGATTTCTCTATAGAATCTGTCCAGACTTGTGAATTTTCACTATACTTCTGCATATTCCTTGAATGCCTGTATCAGTCATGTATAGCATGAATAACATGTATAACAGCAGCATTTGGAGTTAATCCTTCCCTGTGAAATATTGAGCCAGTGTTTTTGTTTTGTGACCCATTGGCATGTATATACTGGAGTTTTCTGTTCAACAGAAAACACAGACTGGTGCTTCCTTCCTAACTTTCCTTAGTTTGACACCACAACTTTGTGGTTGAATAGAGCACAAGACTGAGTTACTTACGGCCCTATGTCATCTTTTATTCTGCCTGTAGTATGATAATTCAGGCATCTCCCAGCACTGGAAAGTTGCAACAACCTTACTGCCTTACTCCTACTCAGCACTCCTAAGTAATAATTTTAGGAAAACCTGCTGCAAAGTATATACTGTGAATTTTTCTGAAGGTCAGTAATTTTTTCTGTTCTTCTTGAGAATGGTGCTTGTGCTTGGGACCATGTGAATCACTTAGGAACAAGAACAAGATTTTCAATGAGGTATAACTGCACAAAGTTAAGGAAACCTCATTCACCACAGCTCTTCCACTTCTCACACTCCTCAACTGTACTGGAGTTTATGGAATGGCATATATGTCTTTTGGTTTAAGCTTGTGTTGTCTGGTCCTTTGCCCCAGAAGGAAGAAAAGCTTTAGAATGGGGGAAAGAGGCATCCTGTCAAATTAAGTTGGTAGTCTCAGTAGAAGAGTTGAAAACTGGGAGTTAGAGGAAGGAACAAGCTCTCTCTCTGGAAGCGCTGATTTTTGTATGCTTCAGTCCTTCATCATTATGCCTTCTGTGCAGAACAGGAAGAATATCAAAGTATTGCTCCTCTACTGTAACTTTGAAAAGAATAGAAATACTGAAAGTTGGGTTCTGTCTGAAGTTTGGAAAGGAAATTACATCTCTGGAATATCAGACTACCCCCTAGCTGACAGTGCAATTGTGGTGTAGTCAGTGTCAGCTCAGTTCCTCTGACATGTACATAATAACTTTGCCATTTTTTTTCTGTGACAGTGGGAGGGATGGAGATTGGGAATCCTGTTTTGTTGCCTCTTGGTTAGATACATTAACTACCAGTACAGTGTATACTGAAGTTTTCGTAGGCAACTTTTGCAGGATTGAAGATAAGAATTGATTCCTGACTTAAACTGGGAAGGCTGGGAGGCTTTCAGCCAACTTCCTTTCATTGTTTCCTTCAAACATCTGATGTTATCTGGTCTGTGGTCATGTTATGAAATGTGTGTGCTGTCCTGGAGCCACTTAACCTTTTCCCCTTTGCTCGTGTGCTATGCCCTGCTCAGATTGTGGCCTTCAGGGGACCTGAGCAGGGAAACTTCTGTGGTTCAGTGCGATTTTGCACAAGTAGATGCTCTGTGAATATATTGTGAAGTTGTAACAAAGGATTTATGGAGAGTAATAGCTTTAGGACTATTTTATCCTTTTCTGTTTTTCTTTTTTTTTTCTTTTTATCTTTAAGAAAGGAACAAAAAAATGGTCACACTGCTAAGCTCTAATTAGAGTAGCTTTAGAGAGACCTGCTTGATTTGCCTTTTGAGCTCTGTGCTCTGTCAGGTAGGTTTTGATCAAATGCTTTCCTGCCAGCATTCACTTGTTAGCATTCAGTCTAAGTTAGTCACCAGTGAATTATGGTCTGTGATACGGTCCAGGTCCCATTGCTCTAGTTCTTTTCTCTTTATTGATTTCCACTCTCATTTTCATTATTGTCCTGGTCTCTCACTGCGTGCTTCCTAGTGCTTTTATTTTATAGCTTTTCAGAATGAATGTCCATGACTCATGATTTGAAATAAAATGCTAATAATGACATTATGCAACACTTTGAAATAAACATTTCTGAGATTGTTCCTTTTAAGTGGTAGACTTTGAGAAAAATCATACCATTCTGCAATGATAAGGCAGTAGGAATTAGAAAAAAAGAACAGGCTGGCAGACTTTAACATTTTAATTTAAATACCTCATTCTTGAATAGGTTTACCAGCATCAGGAAAAGTGAGAAAATTTTCTTGACCATTTCCTTTACACAGAAATCAAGAAATTAAGTCATAATGGGTGCAGAATGAAAAAATTTGTTTTTTCCCAATATACACAGATCTGAATAATGGCTAAATAGTGTTGTGTCCCCTTTCACAATAGGATTCTTTCTTTAGGAGTATGCAAATGTTAAATGTGTTAGCTCCACCAAGTTGTCCAGAAGGATGTAACATGATATGGCCATGGAGCCAAACATTAAAATAGTACATTTGAGCATGGACTATTGTGATATGAAAACTTGCCAGTTTTTGACTGTTTCTAGTCACCTGTTGGGTCTGTAGTTCTGGGTTTGTTTCTAAACTGAGAGATTTCCATATTCCCCTTTGTTTCAGCGGTTTCCTTCTCCCTGGAAGTAATACCTTTTAAAGACCTACTGATGGATGTGGGAAACACTTCTGATAGAAGTTTGTGTCCCTTGTCTTTTCTTATCTTTGCAACTCTCTTTACAGTTCTCTTGCAAGTGAGACCACGGAATGCAGCTGCAACTGAAGAAGTTTCATGACATGCTTTAAGAAGTACAACTCCGCTCCTCTCTGCTGTTTTTTAATGAAATACTTGAGATCATGTAATCTGAAGACTGTAATTTTATAACTATTTTTCAGGAGTCTAAGTGTTGGCAGAGAAGTCAATACATGGTATAAAGCTAGGCAGATGAGAGGGGGAATAATTTGTTCTAGGGGAGGCAATCTGGATTTTCCCTTCCTGATGGTGATGAATACCCTTGCTTGAACATTTTGGCTTTGAAGAAAACTTCAGAAGTATCAACAAAAGAAAACTTTTATTTAGCAAAATTTTCCAGAACTAGGCATACCTTTAGTTTGGGTAGTATAGTGTTTCCTAGTAATTGGTATTTTTTCCAAAATGAATTTATATGGTTTTACTTGTTTTGACAGCAGTGCCTCTGAAGGTCAGATGTGAATAAGAGAAACCCCTCAAACTCTTGACTCTTTTAGCTCTTCTACTTTCAAGATACTAATTTAGTAAAATGAATAGGAATTACAAAACTGTTGGTGGTTGGGAGCCTGCTGTTTATGAGTGTAAAAATAAAATCCATTGTTAGAGAAGAGACGAGCATCTAAAAGACTTGGGTGATTTATACAGTGGTATCAAACATTAGTTGTCTGAGGCAAATCTGCTGTTATTTAACTTTAAAATGCCTGTTGAGCTAATAAGCAGATCAGCTTAGCAATTCCTAATGTGTCTGTAACCTAGGAGCACCTGGAGGTGAAGAAAGGACTTGAGTGTTGAGTGAAGTCTTACTGCACTGAAAATTAGGTCTTTGGTGATAGCAACCCACAGTCAGACTGTAAAATATCTTCTTTTTTGATATTCTTTCAGCTTCCTGTTCAGAAAGGAATGTGCTTGTGAATCTGCCTTGGAAGGAACTGTGGATTTTTGATAGGTGTGTTCATTTTGAAAGAAAAATAATGTACTATTCTTATGTTTATACAAGATTTCTGGGTGGAGAAGAATACTTTGGTTTAAAACAGATGGCTCATGAAGAATGTGAATTTATTCTTTAACATGTGGCTCTGGGATTTCATGGTATATAACCAACATAGTCATCAGTCTTTTTTAAAATGTATTTTAGATAACTCTGTAGCAGTTGTTTGTAGGAGCAATATGATTTGCGTAAATATGCCTGAAAGTCCTTGTTATTAGAAGTTAGAAATTTAGGCTGAATTTGCATTATTTGCATGGCTCTAAAATTTAGTAGAAATTGAGATCAAATCCTGGAGGAAAATTCCTTGTCAAAAGATGAGACAGTGTTTACAAAAGGCTCACAGAATACTGATTTATTTTTCTGGTTTTTGGTGCTGTTTATGATTAAATAATTCATTATCTATTGTTATGAAAAAGGGGGTATTTTTGCTTTCACAGAACCTTATTTTCTAATGTAAGAGAATTCCTTAAGTGTTAGCCCCCTTTAAGTGTGTATTTTCCACAGATTCTGGATTATCGTGGATGTTGTGAGCATGCTGCTGTCTTGTCATGATGCCAGAAACATCTGTTATTTTTGGGTAATAAAATGTTTCACTTTCAGAGTATTTTGTAACCTGTGATGCTGTATCAGGATGCTGAGAGATATAAAGTTTTGTGTAAGCCTTTTTAGTTTTGTACAGTTTTTGTGTCCTATGTAGAATAAATAAATCTGCGTGCTTTACACTATGATGAACTGCAACCACTCTTCATATATTTTACAAATAAAAGAATGGAAAATTTGCAAGGAATGTGCTAATTATTGTAAATTTTAAAAAATCTTCCACATAGCAGAATTATTCCCCTCACTTCATACACAAAGAGGCTTTATTCTCAAATGCTGTAATGTCACAGTGGCAGTATTGTCGTGGATGCAATCAGTGACTCAGAAAACAAGTTAGCGAATTTTCAGTTCTGTATTTAACTGAAGAGATGAGTTTGCACATGGAAGAAGACAAGCTTGGGAAGGCAGTATGTGAATTTGTTCACTCATGTCTGGACTCCCATTTAGTTAGGGGTTATGTGGTCAGCAGAGACAGGTGTGCATCAGTTCATTCATTAGGTCATCCACTCGTCTGGGATGTTGAGAAGGCATGTGCTGTACAGCGACAAGCAGCTTGCTCGGCTGGGTACACACAGACTGCATGGGTAAGAACTCCACTGAGCACATGGAGGAATTTGAACATCTTCAACAGAGAAGGCTCTGAGCTTTCTGAATATCTGTTCAGGGGTTTGACCACTGTTAAGAAGGGTAGAAAAATTTCTGTGGGTCTAGAGAAGAATTCCCCGTGAGATGAGTTCTCCAGCTGCAGAAAGCAGTGTAGGTGGAACACAGCTGCCTGGGTCTGTGGCTAGAGGGGAGAGCTGACCTCAAGCTGTGGTAAGGAATATCTGTGTGATTCTCTTATCAGGAATACATCCTGCATCCTGAAGTGTTGCCAAACTGTTTACAATATAGACTGTATCTAGAGTTGATTGTGGGTGTTGCATTTATTTTTCTGGTGTGCTGCATTATTGCCACATCGTGTTTTGCATGGAGTCGCTTCCTTCAGACCAGAATTCATCAAAATGAGTAGGACTTACACAACAATGTTTTTCTTGCAAGTGCTGTTTCAGCTTTGGCATTAGGTATTGGACTCTCTTGTTCTTAGCTTTATGAAGTTAGATCTCAGGAGATGATAGCACTTGTTCTACCTATGGTAATTTGAAAAACAAAATCTTATGCTTTATACCATTTGTTTGCTTTCTCCTTTCTCAAGAGTGTCAATCTCATTTCAGTCTTTCTCTGCAAAGACCTTTTGAGGTAGTTTGCTGCCACTGAAGCCTTTCATAGTAACTTCATGCTTCACAACACGCTATCTTAAGTTTGTCTTTAAAAAAAGAACAGAAGTTCTACCTCTTTTTCGCTGTTTCTAAAAGCAAACTTTCTTGGCATATGGGCTTCCAAAATTTAAACCTTCAAGTTTCAAGGTTTTTTCAAAGGAAAAATTAGTGCCTTTATGAGACTGCTTTGCTTCCTTGCAAGCTTTGACTTCTTTTAGATCAGAAACAGTGCCTTGGGGAATCAGTGTTCCATTTGAAGTAAAAGACATGCAGATCGCAGTGAATTCTAAGATGAAAGATCATGGTATGGGATTTCTGTATGTTAGTAACGTTAGAGCAGAATTGTCATTAAAGACTTACTCATTTTGGGTGGTTTTTGCTTCCTTTTGTTTTCAGCTGGTTAGCTTATAAAACTAGGTTGGAATACCAAGGAGTTTCAATCTGTTGTGAGTGACACATCTGTAAATGTGAATTATTTAATGAATGTGGCTTAAGGTACATAAGAAATATTGAAGCAACATGAAAATTAAAATACAAACTTAAGTAATGTGCTGCCTTTGGAGGTCAAGAGCTAAATTTGAAAGACCAAAAAAAATAATGGAATGTACGTTCAGTATCCTTTATGCTTCTGATAACTCCTTCAATGGCCACTTGTGTTCTGTTATCTTTGTGTTGCCATGGAGTTGACAATCTTTTTCCCTAGGACCTGTGCTCACTGGTATCACCCATGGGACGCTATAATAGCTTTGCACCATTCTGGTACAAAGAATGGTCAGAAAGGCTCTGGAAAGTTTCAGTATTGAGTTCTTGACTAACTAACACTAACTTATGTTGATAGGAGACTGTCTTCCATTGTAGAATATAAGTGTACCTGAGATCATGGAGCTTTTATAATTTATATTACACAGGTGGTTTTTTTGTTTGTTTGGTTGGGTTTTTTTTAATCCCTGTGTGTTTCTTTTTCTACCACTGTTGTTGCAAGTTGATCAGCTTGATAAATTTATTTTGGAGCCAAAGTATAATGCTTTTCTTTAAAAAATAGAACAAAAAAATCCAGAACTTTAAGCCTACATTTGTGTAGTCTTAAACCATATTCATGGGTCATCATGTGGCTTTTTGTTTAAAAACCAAAACAAAACCCTGATGTTACCCACAGATCTTTTTGGGCAAAAGATAGTTTTGTTTAGTATTTATCCTAAATTGTTTTGACTATGAGGAAAAGCAATTTTGGTTTTAGGTTTAAAAACTCTTCCTGCTCGGTTTCTTTGGAGCCTTTTGTTGGCTTCGGTTTAGCTGGAATGTGAACTTCAGCACAGAGATACAGTTACTTAGAGAAGATTCTTACAAGTGTGAACAAGAGTGCCGTGGGCATAATGTAGCATTTATATTGATTTCTCTTTTGTTTACTGCAAGTCTGTGTTCAAGTGTAACGTCCTTCTAAAACCTGGCACTTGAGAATATGTAAGAGCTCCTTCTTCTTTCCGTGTAGGTGCTGCTTTCTCCAGGGTAGAGATGCTTTCAGCGAGCTGCCTGGTAGTCTGCTCTGCAAACTCTTTGCTATCAGAGTTCACTTTGATAGGGGATGAAAAGAATGAACTGTTTCAGAGGGATAAACAAAAGTATTGTTGGGATGTAATCTTTCAAATAATTACTTCTTGTAATACAGTGGACTAAAGCACTTCAGATGGTGTAGAAAGCTTGGTGGAGGATGAACTAAATATTTCTTGATGTCCAGGCTTGTATCAGGCCTGAATGCCAGTGAAAAAGCAGATGAGAAACTTTAGGAAGGGTTGCAGCTAAGATGTGGCTGGTGGCATGCAGAAGCACTGTGTGTGTGTGCCTCAGCTGGTGGCAGTGCTGGGGGAGGCATCAGCTGGGCTGCCTGGCTCTGAGGCTGCTCCATCACCTGCTGGGCCCTTTTTCTGCCCTACACCTGGTCACTCCCTGTCAGAGGGGATTTAACAGTAATAAGAGCACTGTGCAAAACATCCTAAGTGCCCATGTGCCTGGGAGGGAGGAATTTGCTGCCAGTGAGGACAGGGTGGGATTTGACTTTGGTTTAGCCATGGCGGACAGTCTTCCTGCTTTTTCCTGGACATGTTGAAGGATATGCCATAGGGCAGGCATCACAGACAGCAGCTCTACTTATTTCACCAAATTGACTTGTGGGAGGACATTTCCACCCAGTTCTTGTTCATTTTCCTAACTAATTCTTCTTTTCTACCAAAAATCATCCCATAGTAGAGCTCTCTTGTAAGTCCTGTCTCCTTGTGCTGGCCTTCTCCCGTTTCCCTGTGCTACCTCCAGATCTTGTCCCAGTCTTGTGTAACCTGACCCAGCTCTCGTTTCCTGTTTTTCCCAGTTTTCGTCTTCCAACTGTTCACCACCCTCTCACTCTCCATCATTCATCAAATCATCTTCTGTTTTACCATCTTTGCATATCCAGTGTCCAGTACCTAAAGAGTGCTTACAGGAAGGCTGGAGAGAGACTTTTTACAAGGGCAAGTACAAGGGGGAGTGACCTAAAGCTGAAGGAAGCTAGATTTACATTAGACATTAGGAAAAAATTCTTCAGTGTGAGGTTTATGAGGCACTTGAACAGGTTTCCCAGAGGAGTTTTGGACTTCCCATCCCTGGAAGTGTTCAAGGCCAGGTTGGCAGGGGCTTTGAGAAACCTGGTTTAGTGGAAAGTTCGCTGCCCATGGCAGGGGGTTGGAACTAGATAATCTTTAAGGCCACTTCCAACCCAAACTATTCTATGATTCTGTGATACCCTAAGCTGGGTAGGGTGATCTCATTGATTTGGAGGGAAACACATGGTGTGACTACACTGGCAAAGGCAGCATGTAGTTTTCTTTTGTGACTTCTGCTTGCTTGTTAGCTGTGTCAGAGGGCAGGCCAACACCTTTTGGAGTTTTGGCTGCAGAGGGAGGTTTTTTCCTTCTGGAGGTTTTTCAGAGTACACAGCTGCAGAAGACTTGATTGACTAGACAGAAATTAGTTTTATAGCTCTGCTGGGTTGACCTTGGCCAGCTGCCAAACATACAACCAGCTGCTCTCTCATTCCCTTTCTTAATAGGACAGGAGAAGAAAATAAGATGGAAAAGTTCGTGTGTCAAGGTAGACAGGGACATCTCTTAACAGTTGCCATCACAGGTGAAATAGACTTGATGTGGGGAAAATTAATATAATTTATGGTCGATCACAGGAGCTGGATGGTGAGAAACACTGGTCAAAACTAAGATGTCTTCTACTCCCATTGCACCTCATCTTTTTCCCAGGCTTGTTACTACTTCTTTAGTTGCAGCTCCTTTACCTCTTCCCCCGCTACCCTGAGTGGCACGGTGGGAAGGATAATGGGGGCTGTGATCAGTACAGGACAGCTTCTCCTCGCTGCTCTTTCCTCCTCACACCTTTCCCTGGTCCAAGCAGGGGTCTTCCCGAGGCTTTGCAGTGCTTCAGAAAATACCACATGCTCCAGAGTGGTCTCCATGGGCTGTTGGGGCACAGCCTGCTGCACCGTGCTCTCTCTGCTTGGGGCCTGAACCACCTTCTCCACTTCTCTCACCTCAATGTCACAGGCCTGGTTCTCACACTCTTTTCCTCCCTCCTTACTGCTGGGCAACGTTTTGCCCTTTCTCAAGTGTATTTTCCCAGAAGTGCTGTCCCCGTGGCCTGGGGGTTCAGCCGTGCCCTGTGGAGGGTGGGTTGGAGCTGCCTGTGACACTGGCTGTGTCCATGCCAGGGCAGCTCTGGCCTCCCCTCCGAGAGGCCACCCCTGCACCCTCTCATGGCCAGTGCCTGGGCAAGGACACCCTGTGCAGCAAAAACAAGAGGTTGTTTCTACGTAGATGGCAAAATACCTTTTCTGGACAGGGAACATTCTTTTGTATGCTTTTGAATCCTCGGCCTACAGAGGTGTTTCCAGGACCTTCAAGTTACACTCCTGTAGTGGTCACCATGGTCACTGCCTGGAGCAGTGGGGCAGTGGGGTGGGCTGTGGTGAAAAGGGAGATCACTGCTGGCACATAAAAACAAAGTTACAGCCTAAAATGGAAATCTGTGCTGTGTGATCCAATTAAGGGGTTTCCAGTTGAGTGCCGTCAATCTTACTTACCCAAGCAAAGCATCTATCTAAGTATGTTAAATCATGCATAGGAAGAGTGAGATTTATTTAGAAGTGATCTGTGTGTTTGCGCAACACAGTGATTGCTCCTTTATTTGTGGGGTTTGTTCTTTATGCATTTGGGATATTTTCTAGTAGAATAATAATCTTGATTACCTTCTTCTGGTAACATTTAAATCCATTTTCTATGCCCCTTTACTTTTGAAAAAGATATAATTTACTTTTGAAAAAGATATAATTGACTTCTTTTTTTTAAAGTCTAGGTGGACTGGATATTATGCTCTTTTTATCTGCCATAGCAGCCAAAGAAGGAATAGTCTCGAATCAAGAGCTGCACAGTCCATTGTCATAGCACTCCTTTTTATTTAAAACAAATCAATTGGTTTAAGTAATGCAGGAGGAAAAAATATTTGACTTTACAAATATTTCATTTCTGTTCTCTCTAGCAATAAAAGGACACGTGGGAGTCACTTAAACCCCCTTGTATTAAATGTTACTGGTTCATAGTGATTATTACTGCTCCCTGCAATTCATCTTTAAAAAGCGAGAGGGAAGGCAAGTCAAACTTGGCCTCCCTTTGTGTGAGGGTGGACTCTCAGAGGTGCTAAGCAGCCTTACTCCCTTGGCCACACCAGTGGCATTGGTGGGTTTTTTTTTATGTTGCAGTATTTTTGCCACAGTATTCAGTATTATTGCCATGTATTCAGGCCCAAACTGGATGTAATTTTAAGTCTGGAAGATGAAAGAGCTGCTTTAGTTGGAAGTGTCTTGGGAGGCTTATTTATTTTCTCTTTTTGTCTCTCTCAGGTTTTATCTATTACTTGAAGGAGGCAAAGAAAACATGAATATAGAGGTTTCTGTCCATTGTGGCTTTGATCTGTTCCAGGAAGGAAATGAGAGCTGTGTTGATGCACCCTGTCTCTAAAGGTGACCCTATACCACTGTTGGAGATGAGAGATTGACTTTCATCCCTCCCAGCTTTTAATGTGCCAGGGAAGGAAGAACAGGGGACCAGCCCTCTTTGCAAAAGCTTTTGCATTTTATTGCACAGCAGAAATACTTGCTTTTACTGTTCTTTCCTCTCCCACCTGATGCACTTGAAGAAATGTTTCGTTTTGAGCTGGCATTGAGAACTAATAGATAAGATGGTGTGAAGAAGGCTGGCTGTTTGGACTGCAGCAGGTAGGGGAGAGCTCAGCCCCTGAGATGTCTGGGAATCAGGGAAAGATGGAGAGCTAACCTCAGTGTTAATTTTACAAAGCTGCAGGCAGCATGAGGTCCTACATCCTATGACTGTCATTGGGTATACTGGCAACTAGGCTATATTTCTGGGTTTCAAGACACTTTTGTGTTGTTCAGAATAGCAGAGAAGAACATCTACGTGTATCCAATATTTTATTGTTCAAGCATACAAAAATATTTGCATATGAGCGTAATTCTGTTCACATTTACAAATATTCTTTTCCTGCACAAAAGAGGAATTAAATTCCTTTGATGAAAATTATGCTGAAATGCTGACAAGGAGTGGATGGACTAAGTGTTTTACACTGTTGTTTGAAAAGTCCAGTTGACTTGGAGATTGTTGATATGCTTGAAAGAAAAGCTATACTGAAGTACATGTAATTATGCTCTAAAGTCAGTTTCATTATCTCTTAAGAGCTCACTTTTCAGCACTGAGAGATCTTGTTCTGAAACAATACAAATCTTAAGAATTATTGCAACTAACTTCATATTGCTGAGTCCTAATGCTTTAGGTTTGTAGAATAAAACCACAAATCCTACAAATACTAAAACCTTTTGGCAAGTTAAACTGTAGTTACTGTATGTATGTACCTAGTAGAGAGGACTTAAGAATTCATGTGATGTGGAAGCACAGGACTTAATACTTTCCAGCAGTAACCCCTTCTAGTAACCCCTTACCACTACTCAGAAGCTCTTGGGCTTTAACTGTGCTAGTGAATGCATAGGTGCATGAACTGAGTTTATATATTTCTTCTTGCTGGAAAAGTCACATTGACTTTTCTAGTGTAGGTGATCATTTGAAATAAAAAAAAAAATGGAAAAAATTATCTCTGAGAAACCTCTGTAAGATAAGGTAAAAGTTCTTCAGGAAGAATCAGGAAACCAAAGAAATGCAGTTAGATATACACTAGTAGCCTACAGCTAAAAACTGAGTAGCATCCAGTTTCATACAGTAGTTCAACTTGACGTTAAGTTAAAATTATTGATGAATTTTAACAAAAAGACCCCACTTTTAAATTAGGTTTGTCTTTCTAAATCAGGAGTTGAATCATATTTCCATTATTGCTTACTGATGCAAATGATATCAGATTCCTTTTCAAATGCACTAATTTCAGTTCTGCCTTTTTTAACTGCATGGATAGAAGTGATCTTTATAGTTTGAGTAAGACTTTATTTGATACTTACAGTATGGCCATTTTTAATGGTCTCATTAAGTGAAATAGTTTTTAATTAATTTCTGATAGTTTGTGAGCAGGAGGATTTTTAAATGTAGAAATTACGTTTGCTTCTAGAATAATAGATTTATTTTCTTTTCCATTTTAAGTTTTATTAGTTATGGCAAGGATGAGGGAACTCAACCCTATATATCAGAACAAATGGAATTCATCACAGAGCCACAGAATCACAGAATGGCTCAGGTTGGGAGGGACCACAGTGGGTTATCAGGTCCACCCTCCCTGGTAAAGCAGGGCCATCCCAGAGCACATGGCACAGGATTGTGTCCAGACCATTCCAGTGAGGGAGGCAGCCTGTTCCAGTGCTTGGTCACCAGCACAGTACAGAAGTTCTTCCTCGTATCAGGTGGAACTTAGGTGCAGCAGTTTCTGCTCATTGCCTCTTGTCCTGTTGCTTGGCACCCCTGACAAGAGCCTGGCTGGTGGAAATGTCTGGCTGTGCCTTGCAGGTCACTCTGCATTGTCAGCTGAGGTAAGGCAGGCATTCCAGGGCTGCAGTCTCATCTCTTGTTATTTGCATTAGGATGAGCAGATTGTGCTGTGCCTGCTGGTCTGCACTGTCTGGAAGGGGGCCTAAGATGATGCTTCAGCTGCCAGCATAAATATATATTTTGTATATAATATGTATTCAAAGACATCTCATGTGAGGGTACAAAGCAAAAGGAGCCTGCCACTATTCAATGCTGGCAGTACCAGAGTCCTTTGGACTTTTTGTTGTGGAATCTTATGCCACATTTACTTTACATTTAAAAAAGTAGTATCTTGTTAATAATGATTCTTGTGCTCCTAATTTGTAAAAAAATGTTTTTGTCCATGCATTTGCCCTGTTACAATTTTTTTCCTACAATGGTTGTAAGAGTATACAAAATCTTTCTGCAATCTAAAAAAGACTAGTAACGCATTTAAACTCACCTATTTAAAGGCTTGTTTCTGTCTCCTTTTCCTGTCAATGACTTGCCTTATTTTGCTTTACTTGAGTGGGTCAGAGGCTTTCTGCTTGTGAATTTAACTGAGTTCCTTTATTTGTTCAGTTCAACATCAATATATTATATTTTTTGTCCTACCTTTCTAGTTCAAATTAAAAGGCTGAGCCTAGAAACTTTGTACAATGGAGAATGTGTTTGAATCCCTGAAAGCCCTTCCAGAACTTTATAAACTCAGAAATCTGTGTCTTTACATAACATATGCTCTTGAATCTGTGGAGGGAAATTGTCACTGGAAATTGTCTTTGAGCTTTAAGATTTCTGTCACAGAGATTTTATTGCCAGACAAGTTGCTGTGTAATTAACTGATGACTTGAAATCACAAGTTCCTGTCAAAAAGTGGAATACTACATAATTCTGAGATCTGTTTGTTTGAAAACAAAGTTAATTATCCTATGCTTCTTAAACTTCTTTTGTGGTTCTCTTTCTTTAGAAAATGGTTTTTCTTAAAAATTCTGAGTATTTGGCTTATCTTCATTAATTTGCATTTAAATTATGACTTTGGTCTTTTGTGCAGCTAGAATATAAAGAAATGCTGATAAAGACATAATTAGGTAGCACTTTCCTTTAAGGGTTTATAACTGCTTACTACTGAGATATGTGAGGGGAAAGGAAAAGAAATTGATAGTGTTGTGCTGATTCTCTGATACGCTTTTCTTCCATAATGCATCCATTGCATACCCTGAAGTTCAAACCAGAAATCTCTTCTACTGGCATGCAGGAGTTTTATGGGATAATTAACCTTTATCCTCTCTGGTCTGTAAAACAGAAAACAGAGGTCTGTGGGATTGTGAATATATACATATAGCATGCATAGAGAATGAATTTTTAAGCAAGATAGCATTTAGCAGATTGCAGGGTTTTCCCTTTCTCTGTTTCCTTTGCTTTTCCATTATGTTAACACTGGATTAAAACTAAGCTAGATGGTCACCCCTCAAGTGCAGGTTGTAAGAATAAGCAAAGGAGGGGGGAAATGGCTGTTGTATTCACTTGCATGCACTTGTCACCTCAGCAATGTAGCTAGGTTTGGCACATACAGTAAAAGTGTATCTGTATATGTACAAATGAAATGGCAAAGAGTGTAGCTCTGAATAGTTAAAATAGTGTACATTTTATAAAACATGTTATTAATGTACACTACAGGAACTCTGCTATGAAGCATGTTGTTTTGCAAGAGATGTAAGGGGGAAAAAGAAGAGACAAAATAGAAGTGTAAGAAGATAAGGTAATGACGTAACTGTCCTCTGTCTCTGGGGAGTCATCTGCAAACTGGGAGATCATGAGTTTCCCATGCTGTTGATAGTTTTTCAATTCAGGCAATTGAGAAATACGAAAGAAATAATAAATTAGTACCTTAGAATATCTTCTGATACTCCCTGCCCCAAAGGTTCTAAATTCAGTTTTAATTTTTGCTCATAAAAAATCATAGGCTTTTGTGAAAAACTTTGAATGTCTAGTCAAAGCAGAATACAGGAAAAAAAAAGTTATTTTATCTGCTCAAAACAACACATCTCATTCAAACACTGTAGCTGTACTTTTTGGGTTTTAGATGCTTTCAGAACTGTTAAAGATTTTTTTGTGTTATTATCTTGTGGGAAGCAGCTGTTAGTCACCCATTTTACAGTTGAAAGTTGTAGGTTTACATGTGGCTTCAAGCTGAGTTCTGAAGAGAATTCAGAAATAAATCTCTCTGTTAGTTACAGTGATTATCCCACGTAGGAAGTGAGGCGACTTCTGCACACCTTTTTGCACATCAAATGAAAACTGGTGGCAGACTCAAAATTTATGATTCATATTTGGATTTAATAGTCACCAGTCAGTCTTTACCTAGAGATGACAAACAGCTTTGGCTGTTGCAGTAATTCACAGTAAAATTTTTCTGCCTGCTCGCATATTTTTGCTTTGCTTTTATTAATTAGTTCATATCTGGACTAGGACAGACACTAATGTTGTTATCCTGCTTTCCTTTTTTTTTTTTTAAGGTCCTAAAGAATTTGTGAAAACAGTCAATTTTCCCAAGCTCGCTGGAACTTTTCTTGGCTGGTGGTGTTGAGTACTTTCTGTGCTAATGGCTCAAAGTTTTCTGCTTTTTAGCTTTCTTGGAAAGGATGTGTATAAAGCTTAACATTGTATATGGTAATACACAAATTCTGACTAATTGGCTAATATTTTTTAAATGTGACATGCCTTTTTTTAGTTATTATCCTTTTTAATGTATGTGGTCCTTTAGACAGAAGTTGCTGTAGTGCATTGCCTCTAGACTGGATTCATGCTAGAAACCCTTGGCTGTATTAGGTGCCTGTGCATGGTAGCCCATTATCTGTTTAATATTGTAGCAGGAGATCATACCTGTACTCTTCCCACAGATGACTGTAATGGGATATTTTATAGTGGATATATTGCTTGCTGTCTTTAGTCTGCACTCTTGTTCCTGGAACCATGTATAAACATCTCTTATCCTGAATATTCTGCTGCTGTCACAAAGTTAGTGGTTTCCTGGTGGAGCATATGTTGCCCATATGGGCTGCTCTACATGCTGCTTCCCCTCCAGTCATTCCTATCAACTGTGTTGTGGATCTCAGAGTTTTAAGTTCCAACACTGGATGACCTACATATGGCTGAAAAGTAGCCTTTATTTCTTTAGCCACTATAATTATTTTGGTTCAACTGTTGAAAATGTTTAGAATAAGTTGTATTTAGAAGTAAATGTATCACACTCAGCTTTGTGCAAAACATTAGCATGGTGACCTTTTTTGTGTTGGTGGTGTTTGTTTTCCCAGAGCAGGGAGGTTTGCTTTGTGCTCTTGGCAGCTGACAGAAGGGCTGGAGGAGCTGCCTGTGTGCCAGGTGCCTGTGTGAGGAGGAAGGATGGTCTCACACCAGCACTCCCCTCCTGCACTCCGTGGAGGCACTGGAGCCTGTGAGCAGAGGAACGGCCAGGCTGGCACCTGTCCCAGAGCCCGGGGGCTGGCAGGGAGTCTGTCACCAGTGCTGGCCACAGGAAGGGACAGGCAGAGCACCGGCTGAAATGGGAGCTCAGCTGGATGCTGAATCCACCCAGGGCACCAAAAGGATAGGAAACAAGGAAAATGAACTGATGGAACGAAGGATATGTGTGGAAAACCCTCAGATGAGATTGATGCAAAGACAGTGAAAGCAGTGGGGAATAACAAAGAGGTTTCTTCAGTAATAACAAAATATAAATTAAATTATTAGCTGCCTGAGCAGTTTGTACTACAAGACTCTGAGATAATTCACTAACATAATAAAATCAATGACATACTGGAGTTCTGTAGCCAAATATTTCTTGGGCAAAACAAACTAGTAAAAGACAGCACCAAAGGGCCATCTGCTAACATGAGACACTGTATTAAAACCTTTCATATAGCCTTTACCACGTGTGTGAATGCATGTAAAATGGGGTCCTGCAAATCTTTAAAAAGGAAAAAAAAAAGAGTAATACTATTTGTATCTAGTGTAAAAGCTATTAAAGTACAATCATTCCAAAACTCTTTTGCAATCCCCCTTGTTGATACATATATTCCTTACTGTGTGGGATATTTTTAAGTGAGAGAATTATATCCTGTTTCCAAAAGGTAGAAATCATCAGCATAAAGGATTCTTGAGAAAAGATTTAGCACTAGGCTCTGTTACTATTATAATGTTCAGTAATATTCTAACTTTAGTCTGTGTTAGCATTGTAAGGGAAAAAAACCCATTTCTGAGAGCCCACTCTGCATATCTTTGTGAGAAAAAACTTGTGAGTGGAAAAGTATGACACTGATCAGGAAAACTATAATTTTTATGTACTGGGCCACTCTGACTGAATTCATGCAAATTGTGTGTTGGAAAGGTTCTTTCCAACTCCCTCTGGAGTGGCAAGATGATTATGCACTGTGTGTATTACCTCTTCTTCATTGTCTTGCTTTTTTCAGTTTCATTGTTTTTGTCATACTGATAGGAGTTTATGATTAATCTCAAATCAAATTAGTAATCATACAAGCCTTTTATTTTGGCTGTGGTTGCACCGTAACTTGCCAGCCTTTGTACTGTTAACAAAGAAATAAACCTGAGGTTTTTGACACTTGGTTGGTGGTGTCTGGATTTTCACCAGTTCCTAGCTGTGGTCTGTTCCTGCTGCATCCTGGAGCTGGATGATCATTATTCAGTTCACTCTGTTGCAGTGAGGAAAGAGCCTATCACTTTTTGTTCTCTGTATGTTGCTTATGCATCTTGCTTGGGAAATTATGCAGCTTCTCATCTGTAAGTTGTCTTCTAGAAGAAGGATGCTTTTGGAAAGAAGCTCTCTCCACTACAACAGATCTATTAGAACTGATTTCTCCATCTCAGGAAATGTCTCTCCACTGACTAAGGAGTCTGAATTTTTCCCAAGAACTGTGGTGTTTTGATCAGCACCCTAAATTCCTGGAGAAAGTCTCTCTTCACTCTTTAGGCTCTTTAGGAGCACTTTTTAGGATCTTTCATGGTAACAGTACTCTGCTGTAGGATAAAATGAGCGGTAGAAGCTGGAATAGAGACTTCCAAGCACTATGTTAATAAGATGGGAGAAGATGGCAAATCTTAAATTTGCGTTCAGTGAATCTTTCCTGTGCAAAGGTGAATAAAACTGAGAATTACTTGTGCTGATGATAACACTAAGGCTTAAAAATTACGAAGCTATTTGTTTGCTTCCCCTTCACTATGTTTCAAAGCTTTTCCTCTCTGGGCAAATTGAAACAGCAGATGCCCCAACTCTGTCAATGAAGAAAAAATAATTAATTGAGTCCTGGTCTGTGTCCCCATGTGGAACAGGGAGAAGTGACCCATATTTATATCATTCATGTTTGTTACTTGTAGGATGTGTGTTCTGTAGCTACATCTTCTGATTTTAGCTCTCAGTTTTGTCTTCTTTCAAAGCACGGCTGATTGTTTCACCTCTTTCACCTGCACGTACATCTTTGTATGGTTTCTGTACCTTTCTTCTGCCTTTTTCTTCACCATATCTCTGCCCTAAATGCTTCCATGAAATCTTAGAAGGAAGGTATAAGCTGAGATTTTCCAAAAAACCTGGGGAAAATATTAGGAAACTTATAATTTGATTACAGTTGCTGGTATATGTTGGATTTCAGGGGCTTTTGGAAAGTTCATACTGACTCAATAGCTGAACTCCCAAATCTAACAGTTTCAATTGTTTTAACTGTAAGATTAAATTTTTTTCCCAACATTTTTCTTTTTTTATTTTTTTATTTTTTTTTTTTTTTATTTTTTTTTTGGGGAGGCAGGGGTGGAAGAAATGGTGTAGGAAGAACTGTTTCCTTAAGCATTTCCTAATTTTAATGAATAAAATATGATCAGCTGGTTTGTCACAATTTTTTCAGTGTCTAAGGAAGAAGGGGATGGTGAAGAGGACCACTTTGTGTTACCTTGTAAAACAGGCAATTCTGTGTTTGTTTACCATGTTGTACAGTAAAGGCTATGAAAGCACCAAGGTGCCAAATACCATTATTCCAGTGCATCTGACAAATTAGGCCCATGGAAAGAGTGTCTTGGGACTCATCTGTGGTGGTAAATACTGGCTCAGTTTGATTATCTCAGGAGACCTTCAAACATCACAGATCAGGGAAAATTGGAAGGGAGCACAGGAGACAACCTAGTCCAGCCTCCCTGCTCAAGCAGGATCCTCTACAGCACATCACTCAGAATTGTGTCCAGACAGCTTTTGAGTATCTCCAGAGAAGGAGATCCACAACCTCTCTGTAATTTTTTTTCCCAACATTTTTGTTTGTTTTTTTCTTTTGGGGAGGCAGGGGTGGAAGAAATGGTGTAGGAAGAACTGTTTCCTTAAGCATTTCCTAATTTTAATGAATAAAATATGATCAGCTGGTTTGTCACAATTTTTTCAGTGTCTAAGGAAGAAGGGGATGGTGAAGGGGACCAGTTTATGTTACCTTGCAGCTTGATTTATATGAAATTAGCTCTGTTCTGATTCTGGGTTTGCACTAAATGGCTTCCAGGCATTCCTGCCATCCACAACCTCTCTGAAAATGCAGTCTAAGATTACTCACATGACAAAATTTCACTTCTTTTGATAACTTTGAAGTAATTTGTGCATTTTTTTTAACTTTTCTTATACCAGTTCATCAACATGGTACTTAAAAATGAAGGATTTCTAAATTATCCTTGCTAACCATAATCCCTCTAAGTGCTCTAGGCAGCTTGATTTATATGAAATTAGCTCTGTTCTGATTCTGGGTTTACACTAAATGGCTTCCAGGCATTCCTGCCAACCTTAAATTCTCTATGATTATGTTGGAACAACGGATGGTTACATGATTAGATTCAACTGATATTTCAAATTTCAAGTTCCAAGACTGCAGACATGACTGATCGCATGTGTGATTGCAGATTAGGTAATTAGTTTGTTAAAATCTGTTTGAAATTCATGCTTCATATAGGTTTTAAAAAGACAATTTGACTACTTTAAAATAAAGGGATTTTTTTCCAGTTGTTAGTAACATCTGCTGCTGTTTTAAATCTGAACTCTAAACCAAATTTCTAAGATTTAGAATTTGTCACCTGGATTGATTTCTTGTTCCCTGTGGACTGTTAGGATGTAGGGAGTTTGTTAACTTGTTCTGCTTTTTTCAACACTAATATGTATCCTTTAGAGTCAATGTGCTTGACCAAATTTATTAACCATCATCCTTTCCTTTCATTAATTAGAATACTAATTATCCTATTTCCCCCCTGAATTTCCTGCCAAGAAATCTGTGAAGCAGTCTTGCATAATAGATTTAATTGAAGTGTTTTGGTTAATAAGACAGATCTGAATGTACTTGGTTCAACTTCTTGGTTCAGTTCTTTTCCACGATTGCTTATTTTTTAAAACTTTTCTCTTGAGATTCAGCATTCAGCTTCATCTGTGTAAATGAGATCACCCTATACCAGCAAGGAGTGAAGTTTGGGTTTCCATCAGTTATTTAGCTGCCTGGTTTTACAGCAACAGTTGGTATACAATGAGCATTCTGAACCTCATCCTGACTGAGGTAATAGAATTTGGGGACTGTACACCCTCTGTCTCAACAAGTGTTCTGCCTGTAGAACTAGAGTTGTGTCTATTGATTGGATTTTTCCTGACCTAATTAACTATCTGCTACTTTCATACTAATTTGTTCAGCTTTTAATCAGTTTAATCGTCTACAGTCAACAGCTGAATTTGTCACTGGGGCAGTGGGGTACCTCAGGATGGAAACTGTCTTCTGGAGAGTTACCTGACGTGCAGGGGGGACAAAAGTGCATGCATCTGTGTATATGCTGTTTATAAACATGAATGTCATATGAGAAAAATATTTAATTATTATTTTTGTGACATCAGACAGTCTGACACTAATGTGTATAGATACATTGGAAGCAAGTTAAGATGGGAACTTTAATTCTGTTTTCTTTTGAGTTCTTGGTTTTTGCGAATTGAATGGGTAATTTAAACACAACTTGAGTATACAGTTCATTATCTTTTAACTAATAAATGCATATCCTATTGTCACTCCATTTTAAACCTTGGAACAAGAATTCATGTTCTTGAGAAAATTTTATAAACTTCCTGCAAATGTCTGTTACTACAGGAGAGATGGGCAGCAGTGGTATCAATATATTTACTGTACTTGTCAATACAGTCAAACCTCTTGATACAGACAGTAATTTAAAAACAACTTAAAAGATAATGAACTACAGTTCATTATCTTTTAAGTAATAAATGCATATCCCATTGTCACTCCATTTTAAACCTTGGAAAAAGAATTCATGTTCTTGAGAAAATTTTATGAACTTCCTACAAATGTTTGTTACTACAGGAGAGATGGGCAGCAGTGGTATCAATATATTTACTGTACTTGTCAATACAGTCAAACCTCTTGATACAGACACTTTTTTACTTTTAACGTGGGAAACCAGGAGGCTTTCAGATAGATAGATCTGTGAATCTAAACAAGGCTGCAGGGACAGCACAAAACAAGTCTAGGGTGTTGATTTAACCTCAAAGATTTACTGCAAATGAGGTCAAGATTTAGAACTTGTATGGGATACTGCATGCATCTTATCTAAGAGGACTGAATTTTAGGCAGTGAAAATTACAGATAATTTCCGGATTCTTTATTATTTGTATGAGTAGCAAATATTTACTGAAATGAGATAAAGCTGGATATGTTGGATATGTTATTTTATAAAAAGAGCTAAATTCTGGAATCCTGACAGCTTAGAATCTAGCTAGTGGGCATCAGGTTTTTTTTCCTAAAGTGAGAGTGTTTAAAATAGGTGTAATTCAGCTTTATTGGAGAGCGTTTTGGCTAAAAATCATAGAAATACTCAATCACTTGATCTAGTGCAATGTGTTTTTTTCTTTCTTTTCTTTCCAGTGAAAAATATCAGATGCTGAGGAGAAAAACAGAAAAAGGAGGAAAAATAACACAAAAGCTCTTAACAAAAACAACACACCAAACTAAAATCCTGTGTATGCACTTCCAAATAATGATACCTCTTTGTCTAGCTTCTCTCTCCAAGCCAAAGTTAAGCAATCCCCTGAACTTTGAGATTTATTTTCCTCATTGGTATTCAAATTGTTGCTTTTGGGGTTGATGTTGGTGTGGAAGTGGTAGTTACTGATAAACAGCTTTCAACTTGTAAGTGGCTGTAGTATCTTGCTGGTGCTTTTGCTTTTTGTCTTTCTTCCTTTCTGCAAGTTTGTTATGAATTGGGTGTTTTGTGCTCACGTGCATTGCTGAGCTCAGAGGGCCTTTCAGAGGAAAGTATTGCTGCCTCTGCCATTTGTTTTGTCTCTGGCAAGGCAGCAGAAGCCAGTGCTGTCAGCTGGTCATCTTCTGGACACCCTGCTGTCATGCTGATGAGGCTTAAGTAGCTGAGACAGTGTTTTAAAACACAAGAATACACCATTTTGTATGAGGGATGTTTCTGCTCTCCATATCACTGCAGTCTTCTTGCTACTCACCTATCTTTGTTCTTCTGTTGAAATTGTGCTGGCACAGACCTGGCTGGACTTGTGTGAGGAAACCCTTTCTTCTCTTTCGTGGATAAATTCTGCCAGTGTTGAAATATTTGGGATATAGTCGTCTTTTTGTTATGGATGCTGGAAAGCCTTGTTCACAATGGATAGATGGATGTTTGACCTTTGAAGTCAGGGAGAAACTCAATAGGAGTGCAGTGGAACAGAATAAAGACAAATGTCATGAAGCAGAACCTGACAGGGACTGGAAGGAGTGGGAGGGATCATTTTAGGGTGGAAAGTCCTTCCAAGGGAACTAGAAGATTCTCATCAGTATTCTTTTAATATCTTTTTCAGCACAGCTGGAAGATCCAATTGCTTCATAAGAAGCTTGCCTGCTTTCCTGTTGTACTCAGCCTCTGACTTAAAACTCACTTGGACAATACCATTCAAGATCTCGTAGTCCTCCTTCCTACACTTTCTTGCAGAACAAGTGGAGAAGGCAATAAGGAGTTACATATTGATGAACCAGAAAAAAATCAGTATACAGAGTCTTGGCAGACACTTCTTACCATAGCTGATATAGCTAACTGTGCAGCAGATGTATGACTAAAAGTAATTTGTGGTTGTGAACATACTCAGTTTCTCTGGTCAGGATGATAAATTTCAGTTGTGTATATACAGTATCAACTAAACCATGCTCTGTTGTCAGTGAGAGAGTCCATATGAAGATTTTTAAGGAAACTGATGCTCAAAAATACTGGAAAAATATTTCTGTTTATCTGGCCCATAAAAGCAGAATATCAAACTTAAATTCTTCAAAAATAAGTAAAAATTTAATACTTACTGCCATCATGTCTAGTGATAGGGACGTATTATGTCAGGTTGAGTCTTTACACCCATCTTGATCATTAGGGAGCCTTTCCTTCAGTTCCTTTTCAGTTTGCATGTAATCAATTAAGAATAAGAAAATATATAATAATAAAAAAATAAAATAATTTTAAAATAACAAAAATAATGTATTAATTAAATTATTAAAATAAACAGGAATATTCTAGAGTAGCTGAAACCTGGAAATTCCATATTTATCAGTCCAGGTAACTCAC
This sequence comes from Passer montanus, assembly GCF_014805655.1. Lineage (NCBI taxonomy): Eukaryota > Metazoa > Chordata > Aves > Passeriformes > Passeridae > Passer > Passer montanus. The sequence continues at coordinate 6,742,307 of NW_024371037.1, forward strand.
ACTTCAGAATAACTGGGCTAAGCATGCAGCTCTTCTGAAACATTATCCCCCCACCTTGTCCCCCAAGCTGAACAGCTCCTACAAGAAATAATAAGTCCTCCATAGCTATTTCCCATGCATATGGTAAAGACTGTAATTTGTCAGTTGGAGCATTATTTCTAAAATAGTCACAAAATATTGCTGTTTTCTTCCCATTTGGAAAAAAAAGCAAACAAGTGCTATAAAATTGAATTAGATTAGTAACTCTTAGAAACACAGTTAATTCATCTATAGAGCCATTGTCATGTTGTACTGCAGATCAGGCAATAACTGGTGTTTCCAGACATGCTTTGACATTTGCTCCCTGATTAATTTGATCTGATTCTAGCAGATACAGGATATCCATCATGTTTTGTGGAATTTTTTTCTTCTCTGGGATATTCTGGAGGAGTAACTAGCTGTGTTTAAATACCTTGCATATACTTTTTGCATTTAGTCTTAGGTTTGGATTTCAGCATAATTAACTCTGAATTTGAGCTATTTCTAAGGCACAGTTCTGGGGGATGACTGCAGTCTGTAAACTAAAGACTTTGTTCTGGCACATATAATTTCAATGTACTGTGACTCTTTCTACTTTGAAAAATCTCTTTGAACTACTTTGTACAAAAAAGCACAGTATCAGAATTCATTTTCTGGTACAGACAGGAAAGATGAGATTGCAGAATCAATGTATGCACTTTCAAGGACCTTAGCATGGCATCTTCTGTCTGTGATGCCTTGAATGTGACTTGCACATTTTCTTCTATTAGCAGCACAGTCTGGAGCTGAGGGAACCTTTAAAGAATGCAGAGATGTCTGCAAGGTAAACTACCCAGAGCAGTGTGCAATATCTCTCTCAGACAACTAAGTACTTAAGGGTGCTGCTATTTTTTTTTTATTAGGCAGGTGTTCCTGTTTTTACCAGTCATATGTACAGAAGACATATCTAACCATTGCCTTATGTGTCTTCCTCTTTTCTGACAGATATCTTCCAGTATTAATCTTTTTTTTTTTATTAGTAACTTAGCTCTTGCTATGTACAGAAATAATGAAAAGTCATCTCAAAAGCAGTTTCCTGGCAGCTTTTGAAGAGGTGGGGTCAGTGGAATAGAAGAAATGGAGATTCTTCTGAGAGGTGGACAGCAAAAGGCTAATATGCTGAAGTTGTGAATTGCAACAAAGAAAACTCCAGCTGGATATCAGGAAATTCAGTTCTGATGGTGAATGTGGTTAAGCACTGGAAGAAGTTGCTCAGTGATTTTGCAGAATTTGTGTTAATGCAGGTGGGCAGGCCTGGACTGACCAAGGCCCTGAGCACTGTAGTAGTTGCAATACAGCAACTTTGATTGCTGACTGTGCTTTGAATAGGAATTTGGACTGTATGTTCTCTACATATCCCAGCCATCCTACATTTTTCTTTGATTTTTGTGCATGAGAAGTGCACAAATGATGTGTACTTGCACAGCATGCTTGATTCTTCCAAGAAATTTTGGATTGATTTATTTGGACATATGTGTACCAGCTGTATGGTGTATTCAGACATGGACAGGAAAACAGACATGTCTCAAAAGCATGGGACACACTGAGCTTTGGTGACATTGCCTAAAAATAAGAAACTTTTAGGAAAATCATAGAAAGAAATATGCTTAGGGAGGGTTGGGGAAGCTAACTTTGTGACATGATTTAGAGCTGTGAGCTGTCTGTAGCAATGTCACACACCAGTGTGCTGGAACTTACGGGTTCTTGGCACAGCTGGAGCTGTAAATGTGCTGCTAATACTGTAAATGGTCTTGGAATAATCCTGTACTGTGAGAGCTACTCATCTCATGGTGGCAGAGTTGATTTTTGGTAATGTCAGACTACCCTCCCTAGTTGATCCCCGCCTGTTTCCTTGTATATTAATTCATTAAATGCACTGGGTGCAATTTAACCTAATTACTATATATTTTCATTGAAATATGCTGTGTTTGCTTCATGTGAAGTAATTGTAACTGTATGGGAAACTACATGGGTTTTGGGCATTCTTATAGAAAATATCCTGAAAGGATAAAGAACAAAAGCTATGCCTCTGGAAGAGCTGAGATAGATCATGGGTTGGTTTATTTGTGATCTTTAATAAGCCCTTGAAGGCTTAAATTTTTGCTTAATAGCTTAGTGTTTTGGAGGCAAAAATAGTGTTTATTTTAACCAGCAGTTTTAGCTGTTCATAGTCAGTTATGCAATTTCGGTATGTATATGCTTGCTTGTTTCATAATCTCTCTCTACTCTTTTAACTAGAGAGAAAACAGTTAGCATTGTTATCTCATTCTTCCCCCTCCTACTCCCCTTTGTCAAGGGGAAAAGTGCTCCTTGTGAGGGTGGCAAAATAGGAAGATTTGTAGAAGATTAGGGCAATAAAATGTGTATGGAATCTCCTTTTCACTCTTTGTGATCAAATGTTTGGACTTCAGGATAAAGAGGGGTGATGGCTGTATGGTATGTACCTTCTTACTTATCTTCCTATATTACTTGGACACCTAATTTTTATATCTTAGGATAGTAGCAACTTGAGGGAGTGGAAGAACTCTTGGAACCTTAACCTGTGAAATGTTAGTCAAACACATTATACTGCAAATACTTGTCAGCATAGAAGAAAAGGTATATTGAGAAAAGTTCACTGGTTTTTCTGTACTTCATAATTTGGGAATAGATTTTAAGAAGACGAAATGAAAGTGTTCCCAGTAGATTTTTAATGCACGTTCAGTAATAAATAATAGGAAACCTCATCTCCCTTCACTTATCTGCAGCCCACCTTACTCTGAGGTCCACTCTCTGGTTGCTGTTGTACTCAGGATTTTTTCTTACAGCTCTTTGCTCCCTCTTTTCTTCTTTATTGCACACCTTTATTAAAGTCTGGCACAGAACATTGCCTCTTGGTGCTTGTGTCACACTGAGCTTTGTCCTCGAATTGCAGCTGGCCAGTTCCAATCTCAGAAACCCTGGTGAATCTGATACTTCAGACTTGGTTAGTCCCTCATGGCTAATCAATTTTACTTGTGTATGTCTCTTTTCCTGTCTGTTTTTTAACATTGTAATATAAATTGTTCTAGTGTAAGTAGAAACTAAGCCCAATATCTGATAAAGAAGTTATATTATCTTGTGTGAGGATGTGAGTAATGCAGGGATTTCATGAAATGTAAAACCCGTTTGACACCCTCCATCCTCTCATTCATATCCTCAGATCAGGTTTTAAAACCAGTTGTTCCTTTGAAATTGTTTACTGTATGCATAAAGCTCAAACAATTTATTATCCAAGTAGTTACCAAACTATTTATTTCCTTTATTTGTTTAATTTTCTAGATGCTGTTCCCGTGAATTCTGTTTTCTAAATAAAAGTTTGTTGAATTCTAATAATGTTTATTTAATTTTCTAGATGCTGTTCCCTTGAATTCTGTTTTCTAAATAAAAGTTTGTTGAATTCTAATAATGTTTCTCACAAGCAGATTCCCTGTAACTGTGTGGTATATTTCCTTGTCTATTTTTTTTCTCTAGCTAGCTCCTCATCAGAATTGTAAGACTTCTACAATATTTTTTTTAATCTTGATCTGACTATTTTTTACACTGCACTGAGTTTAGCAAATGCATGTATCCCAAAATACTGTGTCAATCCAGCTTCCTTTCAAACCATTTCCTTGTCTATTTTTTTTAGCTAGCTCCTCATCAGAATTGGAAGACTTCTACAATATTTTTTTAATCTTGATCTGACTGATTTTTTACACTGCCTGAGTTTAGCAAATGCATGTATCCCAAAATACTGTGTCAATCCAGCTTCCTTTCAAACCTTAATGAACAGTCTATGACAAGTTAATTAGGGATATTTATAACAATTCCAGACTTAGTGATAGACTTATCTGAAAAAAGTTGTTAGGTGCTGTGTTATCCTCTGAACATAGAAATGGTCTTGTTTGGGTTAAAATTTGGAGGTGGTAAAAATGGAATTCATCTATTCCTGTGTCCTGCAGTTCTAGAAAAAAAACCTTGTCACTGATTTAATCTCTAGCCAACATTTGAAGAGAGGAAAGGAACATGATCACTTTTTATCTGGTTTCCTGGGTTGAGCTGGGGGTCGGCAAAATATTTTTACTATACCATGAATTCCACTTTTGAGTTACTTTATCAAGTCAAAGGACCATTTCTTCTTCTATGGGAATGCTAGTGACAAACCACTGAATTTGGCTCAAACTTGGCTCCCTCACTTAGATCCCTCCAGATCTTTGGCCATCTGTCCCGGCTCCACCCAGGCTGCAACTGACGCTGCTGCCTTTTCCTTCTGATCTCTTGTGTTTTATCAAACCTGATTCCACAATGTGCCCTGGAAATTACTGCAGTCTAAATCAATAGTGTAAAACTGTCAAGTTTTCTGCCACTCTTCTCTCTTCAGCTGCATTCCTATAGTGTACTGCACTTTTATTTCCTAGCAGGGAAGCGTGGACTCTTGATTTAAGAAAGGAATACTGGGGTTTCACTGGCATGGGCTGTTATGGCAAAAACCTGTGAACCTTACCATGAGTATAAAAAGGAATGTCTCTATAAAAACTGATCATAGGTAAATCTTCAGATTCATACATTTTTGTAATGGAAGAACTTTTCTTTGAAGTAACTTATTACAGTGTACTGTACTTTTATTTCCTAGCAGGGAAGTGTGGACTCTTGATTTAAGAAAGGAATAGTCATAGGTAAATCTTAAGATTCATATATTTTTGTAATGGAAGAACTTTTCTTTGAAGTAACTTATTACCTAATGTGATTATTTGGATTGATTTATTGGAGAATGTCTTGAAGCCTTTGTTCTCCATTATTTGACTTATGGAGGCTGTAAAAAAAAAAAAAAAAAAAAAAAAAAAGAGGAGCAATAATACATATGCTGTATGCTGTGCAGAGTAAGAGTGAACATCTTACAGGTAACATTACCATTGGATTTTCTTTGTTATTTTGCAAATTAAAAAAAACAACCCAAAACTTTCTTGTAGAATGAGTTTTAGTAACAACCTTTATTTACTGTTGAGTTGAATGTGCATGTATAGAGTAAACAAATCTGTAGTATTATACTGTACAACCTCATTGTTTGTTGTGATTCATTTGGTTTATTCATTGAACAGGGAGCAAGTTATCAATACATCAGGCATGGTACAGAGTCACGTTTCAGCTGGCAGACCTCAGCTTTTGTTTTCAGTATTCTGTCCTGATTAGTATTCAGAGCATGGAGGAGAATGTGATGCAAGGGAATTGGTTTGCTGTTTTACTGACTGACTCAGCCATTTAACTCTGCTCCCTCAAGGCATCAAAGACTACAATAAAAGAAATATATTTTGCCAATATTTCCTATGGAAATAAGTGCAGCTTAATAACTTTTTTAATTAGTACTAACATTATTGCAGTGTGGAAAACTCCTTAATTAACCTTGTCTTCTTTTTTTTTTTTGTTTCCTGTAAGACTATATTAGTGATACTGAAATCTTATGTTAATCTAACTTCTGATTTATAATTGGAGATGAGATTTTTCTTTTAATTAAAGTTTCAATTGGAAGGTGGTTTCTTCCAGTACTATCTTCCAGTGGGAAGCAGAATTTTCTATTATTTTATTCCTACTTATTTTTAAGTAGGATAAGTGATAAGGTTAAGGCCAGACTTCTCCAGACTTTTATGCTCTATTTTCACTGAATTAAATTTATCTCAGTGCTGTATCATGCATTGTAATATGTCTGATGGTTCCTCATGCTTGCATTGAAGGGCTGATGAGAAATGAAGTACTGAGATACAACTCTAAAGAACATAAAGTCTGTAGTTAAACACTGTATTCAACAACTAATAAAAAAAAAAACAAACAATATAAGAATATTAGGGACCTGAACCTCAAAATTTCTCCATTATTTGATTTAGAAAAATGCTTCTGTTTAAAACTGGTGATATGACTGAATTATAGCTTAACTGTCTACCTTCTTTTCATGGCAAAGAAAGGAGCAGTGGTGAATAATTATGTCCTTGGAAGATAATGATACAGGACTTAGGTAGAAATTGAGAAAATAGCTCAAGCAGAAGCAGCTTGTGTTGAATGTAGGAAAATTTGGATCACAGACATTATGTAGAGAGAACCAACAATTCTGCTTGGAAGGAGGCCTGAGCTGAAGATGCTTTCCATTTCTAGTCCTGATAGAGAAGGTCTCTCCATCAGCAGTGAGAGAAGGAAAGGAGTTGACCATGGACAACCCTGTGAATATCTGAGGAGGGACACTGGACTTCACTTGACCCCTGGGCACCACAGGAGAGATACCAGAATGACACGAGTCCCTTTTTCCAAGTTAAACCTCAGATGAGGGAAGAAGCAGAGACCTGTGGGTGGTCTGCTTAGGTAAGCCTGTTGAATGAGATCCACTTATGTATGTGAACTGCAATGAATACAAAGATGAGATCTTTAGGATTCTCTCTGAAGTGTCTGTGAGGAGAGAAGACACGTAAAGAGAAAATTTATGAAACCCAAAAGACTGCAAAATTTTGAAAACAATACAGAAATGGGGAAGGTAGAGATACAACATTGTTTATGTGTGAAAAGAAATTATTGGGAATCTTGATGAAAGCCATTCTGATAACATCAGGGAATAGCATGTACAATTTATGCAGTGTGAATGTGGAGATCTGCATGGAGATGTCATGAATTATGTTGTTTCTGCTTCTATTTGAGTAATGTATGTTCAAATGTTAAAAGTAAATTTTTATTCATGGGGGTGAGGGTTGGTTGTTTTTAAGGGTGTTGTTCTGCCTTTCTGCTGGAGCATACCTGACAGGAGCAGGAGAGGGAACGTGGGAGCAGCATGTTGGAAGCTCTGTGATCACTGAAGCTGGAGGCAGAAGTAAGGAAAGAGGAGAGAGAAAATGTGAAGACCTGGGGCTATTGCTAGGAAAGGGATGATTTTGAGGGTGATAAATAGAAATGAAGGGATCATCAGGGAGCAGTAGGGGCAGATTGACCCCTAAGGGGACTAAGCTGGGATGCTGATGGGGGCTGGAGTCATGATCATGTCAGCCTCTCTCCAGTGGTGCTCTGGGAATGCCGTGGTGATGAGGCAGGTTGAAGACCAGGCCAGGGAAACATGTCAGTGGGGTGATGTTCAGGCTGAGGATCAGGGAGGTGGGAGATGAGGTGCTGATGCACGCCTTGTAGCCACCAGAGGGCCAAAGAAAAGCAACTCCCAAGGAAAGAGGTTCTGGACCTGTCTGCTGCCCATCACCACAACTCTGCAGTGAAGAGGCTGATCTCTAACTCAGCCAGCATGTTATACTGCAGAGGGGATAGACACAGTTATTTTACTCAGAAATGTTAAAATACTGATATTGTCCATTATTCAAGTTCTCTCTTGTACAAGCACATATGTGCTGCAGACCAAATTAAAGCTTATCAGTTATTAAAATTGTGGTGGTCTGAGTTGTGCATATCAGGTTGCAGAAAGACTTGGTGAGAACCAAGGAACATTTTCAGGAGGGGAGACAGAAATAACACTAGGAATGAAATTTGTGGGTTATAATTAGTAAGTGGTGTGATAGCAGATACTGCAAGTTCATTTCAAATGGTTAAGAAGAGGGAACTGTTTAATTAAGTGGAAAAGGAAAATGAATCCAGAATCTTGATTATGAAAGAAAAAAGGCAGCAAATGGTTTCTTTTTAAAATATGAAACTGCTTCCTCCCTCTGAGAAACTCCACAGGAACAAGGATGAGATGGAAAAAATGTGCTGATAAACAGAAATGAATTCTGAAATGTTTGGATGATATGAATACATACCATGCAGAAGAAATCACATATCATAACAAAAGGCAGCACTTGAAATAGGGTTAAAAGGCATAAAAAAAGGAGGAGGTTCTGAATCACTATCAGGAAAAGCCTGACAATAAAATCTGGTAGCTACTATTATAAGTTCCTCTTTAACCATTGAGGATCCCGTTGCTTGAAATGTCTGAATCAGAAGGTTTTTGTGATACACAGGGTAGGAGGGTATTTGTGTGTTTCTCCTTTTAGGGGAATTTTAATAAGGTGTCTGTTTGAGGCTCTTAATTGCATAAAGATTACCCAGCAAAATATAGCTTTGGATAGCATTATTGTACCAGTCTCTTGTGTGAAGTCTGACAGATTTATTTTGAGTGTGAAAACTGTACATTTAGATTTATGTACTGTGTTTTCCTTCTACACTTAAATGTTACATCATACAGTTCTGAGACAAGCTCATTTTTCCAGAGGGGTGAGTGATTTTGCAAGAATTAATGAATCTATCCATTAGGAAATCTGCTGTGGAAAAAAAGATATTTACAGATGTTTGACTGCTTCTTTAAACTTTTCATAGACTAAAGTAACACTTTGACAGAAGGGGACAATGTAGTCAGGTATATGTACATACAACCAAAATGAGAAGGTCTGTGGAATGCTCTATCTTGTGTTTCAAGTGCATGGTTCAATATGACTAAATACGTAATTTGGATAGTGTGTCTATGTATTTTGGTATGGAAAGGATGTCTAGTTTACCCAGACATCTGAGAAAACATTTGATTGTAATGCTCAGGGATTGTGTGTTACCTCTGCATCCCTTTTGGAATGCTTTGGGTTTTTTCAGCTTGATAATTCAAAACTAATCTTAGCTTCAGAATTCAAAACTAAGCAGAGTACTGCTTAAAGCTGCAATCAAGCTGCAAGATCTGTATTGCTCTCCCCAGTAGTTTCAGCTGTGTAAATTAAGCCTTGAAAACTTTCTACAAACTGACTGGAAGGACTGTGATGATCTAGTCTGACTTCTTAATTGTATGCATGTAAATAAATCCTGTGGTTCCTTTTTTCAAATCTTTTCTCTCTGCTAGAATACTTGGTTCAGGGAAATGTTCCTTTATACTTAAATCTTCGAATGCTGTAGAGTCTCCCACATACCTTGATGAGCAGGCCTAGTGGTGTATTAAGAGTTTCCACTTGAGTGTATTATATTGACTGCCAGTGTTGAATTATCCTATAGCAATCATAGCTCTTTGATTTAAGAAGAACAAGATTAGTGGGGAAAAAGAAATGCCTTCTATTAGATTGGTCTTTATGACCAGGGAAGGTGGGGAAATGAAAGGGAGTTTTTGGTATGTGAGGTATTAAAATCTGTGACAAAAGCAAAAAGTTTATGCTAGAGAATAGGTAATTGTTTGTGGAAGGTGTACATAGTATTGGCAGGGGACTTGATAAAACTTTTACTTACTTATTGGACATTTCTCTGGTAAACTCTTATAATGCAACACAAAACTAAACTTTCATGGGTTCGTGAGTCCTCTAGGTCAATGAAAATTAGTTTCCAGAGAGAGTTCTGGGAGATGGGGCTGAGAAATGAGAAAAGGAGGAGCACTTTCATGGGAAGTGCTCTCTTTGCGGTGAAGGAGCTAAGTGTGGATCAGTTGCTGTGTGCAGTTGCTTAGTTTCATCCCTGTAGTTTTCATGAGATTATCTGCTGTGCTGTTTCTAATTCATATTACATGCTGAGAAATAAATGTATTCAGGGACTTGGATGTGTCTCTCATGGAGGATGTTTATTGTGATGGCTATGCAGATGTTTGTATTTATTGTTCAGAGAGTCTCCAGATTTTGTTTGCTATACATGTATTCCTGAGGCTCCTAGGAAAATAGGAGATGAGAATGTTTGAAGGCTCATCTTGTGAGGCTGGGAAAGGATTTCAAAGTAGAAATTTTTCCCACTGCAGGTCTCCAAGGTAGAAGAGTATAATACAAATAGAAGTGTATGAGATGATACCTGGATAGCTCCTTCAGAGCTGAAGTCCTCTTTCACAAGCAGGGATGGCCTTGCCTGACAAAACTGAAGGTCACTTGCTTAGCACAGTATTTACTTTTTTCATGTAATCTCTAATATTAAGGGTCTTTGAGCATCCTAGTTCTACCATACCACAGTTAAATTGAGTTGTGTAAAGTATATATGTCTATATTATGTAATTACTTAACTGCTAATGACCTTACAGGCCAGACTCTACCTCTATTTCTTTAATTTCTTCTGTTTGTTAATCGATCAGAAAACCAGTCCATTTACCCAACCAGTGGTCTAATGGAATGTTTGCTTCCCACAGTGAAGGGTTGGAACTGAGTGATCCTGAAGGTCTCTTCCAGGCCCGACTTCTATGAAAGGCACTGGTAGCTGAGGTTCCCACTGTGGCCACATATCACTGTGTATGTATTCCCACTAGGCATGATTTTCACGGTCACTGCATGAGTCATCCCCAGTTTTCTTGGCGGGAAGCTTTGTTTGCATAGTTTTCAGGCATGACAAGCATGTTCTGCTTGTAACTGGCAATCTCAAGGAAATAAGGCTGCAGTGCCCCTGTGTACTCTGCATGGGACATGGCCTCAAGGAGTGCTGTCACAAGGGACAGCAGAGCATAGCTGCCCTAGCTGTAGAGTTTTGGCAGCCACTCCAGACTAAGAGGAGATCAGTGAAGCACAGCACAGAGGAAACAAATACAATATTATAAATCTAGCTGTGATTGTCAGCTAAATTCTACAGCAAATCTCAGGTAGTAGGAGTAGGTACAAAGAAAATGATTGCAACTGTACTGACAACCTCATCTTAGTGGAGATTGCTTTTATTGGGGTGTGTTATTTACTGCCTTTAGGAAAAACACGTAGCAGATTCTTTCTTTTCTACCATGGCATAGTCTGTAAAAGTTTGACTTCTTTTCAACAAGAAAGAAACCTATCATTGCTATGAGTGTGTTCTAAGCAGTTAAATTATCCTGTATTTATTTATATATTTTCACTCTTCTGCCAAAAAATTAGGAAATTTCTGATTTTTATTTCTTCTTCTCCCCCACAGAATACTTGTTCCTCTTCATTATCAAAATACCTATTTTTTTTTTTCCTCTCAGGGGTCAGTCTGACCTTGCTGGAATCTGTCTCCAGTTCTGTGTTTTGGTGGTCAGAAAACACTTTCTTTTCTACCATGGCATAGTCTGTAAAAGTTTGACTTCTTTTCAACAAGAAAGAAACCTATCATTGCTATGAGTGTGTTCTAAGCAGTTAAATTATCCTGTATTTATTTATATATTTTCACTCTTCTGCCAAAAAATTAGGAAATTTCTGATTTTTATTTCTTCTTCTCCCCCACAGAATACTTGTTCCTCTTCATTATCAAAATACCTATTTTTTTTTTTCCTCTCAGGGGTCAGTCTGACCTTGCTGGAATCTGTCTCCAGTTCTGTGTTTTGGTGGTCAGTGAGATGCACTTGAATGCCTTCACGTAAATCAGGCTTTGCTTTGCTCACTGCCTAGGATTTTTGTGCCATCACCTCTACTCCCTGAAGAAAAACAACCCTCAAACCCTCTGATCTTTGTGAGACATTTTACAATTCTGCCAAAGAATCTTGAATATGTTTCTCTGGACAATGAAAGTATTTAAAATTTCAGACTTAATGATGCATAAAGTATTTAAAACTTAAGCACCCTATAAGTGGAATTGAATGACCATTATGGTAATGGTTCCAGTTTTTAAATCATTAAAGTTAAATGCAATGTTGTGCTTGTTAGATTTTAAAGAATGATAAATGTGTTTGGTTAATGAATTGGCTGATTTTGGTAATCTAATATTTGATGCTACAAGGCGCTGAATTGTTACACTAGGATTATATACTCAGAGTAGTGTGCATGGAGTGACAGCAAACAGAATCCTTACAGACCGTGTTTTACTTGGAATAACTTCAACTTTAAGAAAATCAAAGAACAGCCGAGGTTGCTAAGTGACAGCAAAATATTTATCCTTTTTTTAGAAAATCAAACTGGTTTATGCAATGAGTAGTAGGGGACAGCATATATTGTGTGCCACCCACGTGCTGTATAGGACCATTATTGTACATAATTAAGACCTGCATAATTCAGCACAGTAACCACAGCTATCGCCTCTGACTTAGTACTGATATTTTCTAATACTGTTTATTTAGTCTTCTTCCTCAGAAGAAAATAATCCACTATAAATGAATACTCTCTATCTCTGCTATGAAATACAAGTATTATCCTTTTGTAGGTAGACACTGGAAGAGGAGGCAAGATGGGAGAGAGGGAGAGGAAACAGAGCAAAAATCACTGTTTATAACTGGCTCTTTGCTTTGCAAGCTTATTCTCATCACCAATGTGAGATGAAGCACACTAAGAGGCAAAGATGTGGCACAAGTGTTACATTTTTATGGAAAGAGAGGATAATGATGGTTTCAGCCTGAGGCTCCATGCCTTGTTCTTGGCTCTCACAGAGGAGCTGTGTGTGGCTTTCCAGTCTGATTCCAGTCTGTGGATAAAGTCCTCCACGGAGGGTGGTGGGAAGCTCTTAATTACAGCAGAGTGGTGAAGGCTGGGGTGGCTCTTGAGTTTCACTCAGCAACAGAGTGAGAGTTTTTTCAGGTGTCATTAGATGCAGTCCTGCCATTCAAATGCTACGGCAGATTTGGGAAGAGGAGAGCTGCTGTGATGGGCTCACCATCAGTATTGCCTGCCAGCTTCATGGGGAGACCCTGCAGAGGAGACTCAGAGAGGGAGTCACTGAGCTCAGCATCCTTGAGCGTGCTGCTGTGGCAATGGGATGAGTTAGTCCTAGACAGAATTTAATCTTATTTTTTGGGTTTTTTGGTTTTTGCCTTGACAAAGAGGTTGTCAGGACAAGAAACAATGTTCAAAGATGTGTGTGAGAAGTTGATAGGAAAAATATTTATTTGTACATTCAGTTCTCTTAATTCAGAAGATGAAAATTTATCTCCTGACTGAATTGGAAGAGGGGGACAGCTGTTTCAGGGAACCGGGCCGCGGTGGCGATGGCTGCGGGTGCCGCCGCTCCGGCACCGCGGGGACAGCGGCGCTGCCGCCCACGCACTGGCCACCTGTTCAGCTTGTTCATTTCTAACGTTTTCCAGGGGCAGCGGTCCCGTGGGTTATGTGTCTGCCAGCTGCTGTTGGCTGCATGTGATCAGGGCTGTAGTGAGTGCTCTGTGTACTCGGGCAGCGAGAAGCAGGTGAAGATGCTCTTAATGAAGCATCTAGCGCAGTGAAGCTGCAGTTTTGTTTTTTTCCTTCTGTCTTTCAAAGAGAAATAAGCAGTATTACTCTTAAAGATCCGTACATGCTTCATTTTTCCTTCGTTGGAGCAAAACTTGACATTGGAATAACTCCCTAAACTTCAACATCTATTTGAAATGTGACTCCTTATAAAAACAGGAATTTAAATTCTGTGTAAAAACCATGTACTGAAATTGTTTAAAGGTGTAAGTGGAGCTAAACCACAAGTGCCTCTAGGTTTTCATACCCAGCTTTCACTTTAGTAGGGGAAAAAGCAAATCTTTAAATTAATGCTCAAAGAGGATATATCTGAATATCTGGATATATGACTTGTTTGAAATGTTAAATGCAAGGTGAGAAAGTTTTTTAATGGTTAACTGCTTGAGGCTCTTTCATATTTTTATATTACTCTGGCTAAATTACTACTGCAACTTGAAAAAGTTATATTTAATTTAATTAAATAGCTCTTTGAGAAGTTTGCTCTGTCTTAAATATTTTCATTGTTTGATAGCTTACTAAGGTTAGCAAATGTAAAGCAAAAAAAAGTTACCTTTTTTGAAAGACACAGATATGGAAGGGAAGAAAAGTTTGTATCTGTTGTGTGACTGCAATAAAGAAAAACAAATCTGAGGGCAGTTAATCTTGTTTTCCCTTAAATTTGTCTTTACTTATCTTCAGTCATTTTGCAGAATGCAATCAGATCTGATATTCTGAGTCACTGAAATTTAGTTACAGCATACATTCTCCCATGAAGCAGCAGTAGTTGCTTATGAAGTATATCTCACAGAGTTATGACAACAGATTCTATACCACCAGAATGCAAAATCCAAAGAAGCAATACGAAACTGAAGCAGGTTAATGGAAAGCAGCAGAATCAATGAGGCTTTGCTCTATACTTATGGTAGTATTCCGAGTTTAGTTTACATTTGGATGTACATACAGTAATGTATTTCTTTAATTTTAAATTTCCTGTTTGTGGTTCTTCCTACTAAAATTAAAATGTGGAAACAGAGGCACTGACCGTGAAGATGAGAATGGACTGAAAGCCAAGGTCTGATGTGTATGCATCTTGCACAGAGCAGAGGAAGGGGCTTGTGCCATGGAAAGGAAGTGCTGCTGCGAAGGATTTGAGCTCCATTATGGAAGCTCCTAATGGGGGGAATGTGCCCAGGATTACTGCCCTTCAGTTTAGGCATTTCTCTTGGGATTCTGGTTATACATAATGTCTTCTCTTTTTCCAGGTTGACCAGCTTCAAAGGTAGCTCAGACTTGGACAGGTTGAGTGCTTGGCAGTGTCCAAGAGCTAATGTCCTGTACAAATACCTGTTTTTCTGTTTTTGCTACTACAGCATTCCAATGCAATTAGTCTTTCTTTTTCTCTCCACATTTCCAAGCTGTTACTTTTACTGTTAGCTTTGTTTCATTTTTAAGTGCTTCAAATTGAAGAGTGTTAATAAATTCATTAAAAATGACCAACGTTAAAAAAAAGAGATGAGAGAGAATTCACTGTACACTCAATATTCTGACAAGTAAAAAAACCCAGAGGAGCTGTATGCTGCAGTAGACTACTATAAATTATTCTGTATCTTGACAGTTAACTACATTTCTATATATGACAGTACTTGGGACATGTTAAATAGACTTCAGATTATCCTTAGTGCAAGTTGCAGCTTTTCATCTTTTCCATTGGAAATACTATTATTTTTTAGCTTTGCAGGAGAACTTTATTCTGTACATCCAGATTTTGCACAGAAATAAAAGTAATTTAAGAAATATACAGTAATCTTAAAATGCCACTCAACCCTTAGCAATTCTTACTACCTAAAGTAGTGAATATGGAAGGCATATGTTAAATATTTTAAAGGCATTTCAGTTTGCTGAACTATGATGGTTAGAAATGAGAAAGTCAGAATTAAATTTATATTTCATTGCCTTATTCATAAGGGTTTTGTTTGGTATTGGGGTAATAGAGAAGCAAATCACCTAAAGAATGAAGTCTGCAAGCATGAAAACACATTTTCATAATTGCCTTGGCAGGAAGCCTGCATGCTCTCGTAGCAGAGCTGTGAATATTCCATGGGATGAGGGAGCTGCTGGCTCAGCAGAGGGGCACTGTCCATGTGAGTGCTTGTCTCTTTCCTGAGTCCCCCAAAAGAACATGTATGTGTGCTGGGAAAAAAACCCTCAAACCATCCATAATTATTTGCATTTTCTGGTATCTCAACTTGTCCAAAATATTTAGAAAATGAGAGAAGAATAAGAGGAAACAAATCAGTGGAATGAAGTTTGATTTCTGTTAGAAACAGCTTCAAGTGTTGTGAAGAGTCTGTGCAAGGAGTGGATTTTTGGCAGGCAGGTGGATAGGTGCTGTTTTGGGTGGATGTGCAGACACAATATGAATAGTTCTCCCATTGATTTTTAATTAGCAGTGGTACAGGATGGGGTGTCAGTGTCAGGCTGCTGCTCTCAGGAGTTCATCCAGGAAATTTGTCCAAGTCACAGCAACCTCTGTTGAAGTTTGCTTGCCTCTACAGGAAGCCTTTTTTTACCATAGGGATCTCCTGGGGCTTGTTCTGTATCGTTAATTGTTCTGTTAAGATGAGGAACAGAAGTATCATGTATTTTTAACTAGCTTGAATTTTTTTTCAGAGGCATAGTTTTTTGGCTTTGCATCACTACTGCCTACATTTAATTTTTCTTTTTAGAGGATTTCTGATACCCAGTACATAGCTGGCATCTCTACTATTGTTTCCTATCAAAATAAAACAGCTTTCAAGTTTGTAATTAATTTGGAGAGTTTTTCAGAAAATGGTTAGATTTTTCAAAGAAGCACATGAGTTTGCAAACTTAGCAAGCTTTGTGTGGAATGAAAATTTTCCTCTGATATTAGGGAAATAGAAGTTGTCCACTGTAGGCCCATTATCAGTATAGCAGAGATTTTGCTAATTTGATAACAGTGTTGTAGCTTAAGTGACTTGAAAGTGTTGACATAAGATAACTGTAAACCTAAAGCCACCATACTTACTGTAGATGCCAAAAAATTCTTCAATAATAAATTATTATGCCACTGGGGACAGTCTTATTTGCTGCAGGTTAGCTATTACAAATATCTCTTTCTTCCCTCTGGAAAAATATTTACGTTTTCTGGCTACACATCTATTTATTTGTTTGTTTTACTTAAGCAAAATACAGGAGGGACGAAAAACCTTTCTGTTAGTTGTGTTTGACATTTTTTTACTGTTAAAGTTCAAGAATATGATGTGATATTCAAACTTCTCACAGACTTGATAAGGAGAAATATCCTACTAAATAATTCAAGAGTGGATAGAAACCTTGGCAAAAGACCTGGATCCCTGGAGATCTTCCAAACTTTGCTTTCTCCCTTAAAATGAAACTTTGATAAAACTGGGTTGATTGCAAGGTTTAATTCTATAATGTGCTCTTCTAGGAGTTTGTTTTCAAGATGTACTCAACTTTGATATGAAGTCCACCAAGTGCTATTAGGTGTCAATCTTGGAGCCATTGTGTGCTCTTCCCTAAGATCCAGTGGTTTCATGTCATTCACAGTGTTGTAGCCTCAGTGGCTAGAACTCCATTTTCTTCACAGTGCACATGCTTGTTAAAACACTCCAATGGCAGTGCTTTTAGTTTACTCCAAAAAATGGAGGCATCTCAGTTGTTTATGTTCAGTTATTTGAAGGCTGAAAAGAAAATTATGTATTTGAAGACAAGCTAAGAGCTAAGTTTTATTAGCAGCTGCTGCTGCTACCATGGAGAAGATCAACCATTATATTCAGCATATGCATATAAAGTACTGCACGGAGGTATCCATGCAGACCTACCTCTGACATCCAAAGGACACCAGGGAAAGAGCAGACGTTTCCTTGCATGCTGCCTGTGTGCATGTCTGGCTGCCCCAGCGTGGCTTGTCCAGCTGGGACTCCGAAGAGCTCCACTCTCAGGTGGCCAGGGAACCCCTGTCTTTTTTTTCCTGTTCACAGGTTCCAAGTGTGTGCAGCACTGTGTATTTTTACTTTGAGACTAACTGCATTTATTTCTGTTCTCCCCCCTCTCCTTGTTTTGCTCTTGCACAGCTGAACAAGCAGCAGCTGCAGGTACTGAAGGAACGTTTCCAGGCCTTTCTGAACGGGGAGACGCAAATCGTAGCAGATGAAGCATTTTGCAACGCTGTGCGGAGCTACTATGAGGTGAGCTGTGTGCTTTGTTCTCCCTATTATGTTCACAGTATGCCTTTTAATGAAGGTACAAGGAAAGGAATTTCAGGTTTCAAAGGCCGTGAACTTCCAAACCTTCTAGAAACTATTTCCTCCTAAACCAGCTTTGCTGTTTTAGAAGTTGAAATCTACTGCCTGAGTACAAGAGAGGAATTGAACTGGGAAATATCCACCCTTTTTTAAGAAGGAAAAAAAAATTATAAGAGAAGATAAAATGAAAAACCCCTGGTGCTAAAAATCTTCCTGGCAGCACTTGATACAACTAGGCACTGCTATCTTTATCTCCATATGTCCAAGGTACCTCTTTTAATCAGCACTTTGTAAGTTACCATCCTGAGAAATATGTCTTCAGATTTTTAGTTACCATGCAGAAGGTTTGGTGAAGACCTGCCTGTTGCCATCCGAAAGAACAGAAGGTTTCCATGCAGATGGGCCAGCTCTCACAATCTGCTGTGACCTCCCAGGCATGTTCAGTGCCTGCAGCCCCAGTGCAGATCTGTAGGTGAAGTTTTCATTGCCAAAGGGACAGGTCCAGTTCCAAACTAGAGGACAGTTTCCTGTCCATCAGCAGCATAGGGATAGTGAATTATCCTGTTACTCTTAGTAAATGTTACTGTGTTTTCATTTTGCTTCCTCTAATTTCCTACCTGCTCAATGAATCAAAAAGGCTGGATGTTAAACTTCTATGCCTTTTGAGACATCTTCCTTCATATTTCAGCCTGCCACAATTTTTTTTTTCAAAATTAGCTTTATTTTTGGTACATTATTTGTTCATTTTTCCTGTCAGCTATTGTTTGCTAGTGAATTACTTTTTCCTTAAGCAGAAAAAGATGTAATTTGTGTCCTAGCTTGTTTTTATCTACAATAAATTATATTGCACAAGAAAAAAAAAAGGAGGGATGAGCAAATGTTTTCCTTTTGTGCTGAAATCATGGACTCAGTATGTAGAAATAGAAATTTGTATAGAAACCATAAAACTCAGTATAAATTTTCCCATATTATGCCCTGATGACTGCTGTGGCATTTGAAATTACGGAATTCTCACAAAAACACTTGTGAAAAGATGGGGATAGATCTGCAGATGAAACTACAATATGAACATTCTAAAGCTACTATTTTAGATTTGTGAGAACATGACAGAAGTGGCTAGAAAGTAATCCATTTTTCTGTATAGCCAATGAAGACGTTGAGGCTGGGAGGAAGGACAGTTTGGAGGATGGTGCAGGGCAAGGCTGAGCTAGTTAGTGACCCAGCAATAGGTTTCAGAGTAGGGGCATGTCTCAAGACACTGAACATAGGGTAGAAGTGAAAAGGACTTAAAGTTTCATTCTTTAGCACAATGTGTAAAAATCTTGATGTGTTAGAGTAAGTAGTCTGCTCTTTGGAAAGGATGTGATAGTGAATAAAAATTATTTGAAAACAAATGTCTAAAGAGTAAGTGTTCTGTTAAGATTTACTTCATGCCTTTTTTAATGATTTTTTTTAGACACATTGAGAACTGGTTTTTAGCATATCTGCTCTTGCAGTAAAAGTCTGTGCATAATAATCTAAGATAGCCTTGTAAAATGAAAGGCTCAAATTTTCTAGCTATTTTCAGACATTCACCATTTTGAATTACGTGTTTTGGGTGTCCGGTTTTAAACAGAGAATACTAAAACTCTCAGCATTACTGTCAAGGATAGAGTGACACCGAACGCTTCATCCTGTTTTAATATACCATGAGCTGATATACCAGCTGTAATTTCAGTCTTTTTTTGTTTGTTTATCCCAGCCTCCCAATTCCATTTTGTATTCTTTCCACACACTTCCTTCCAGACTTGCACAGCCCTTTCTAGTTGAGCAGTTTGAGTCAGCATTTGATAGTGATTTTTAGTTTCTTTTCAGGGTTGCAGTAAATAGTTACCAGTAGATTTAATGACCAATGCAGTGGTGGAATACAGCTGGAGACTGAGTTCAAGTTACTGCTTCTCTTTAATGCATTTTAATCAAATTTTATGCATCTAATCACATATTCCCATCTTTACTTGTATGTGTCTCTTGCACCTTTTTCCTTTTCTTTGCTACTCATTGGTTGAAAATATTAGTCTCTGTTACTTCTTTGTGTGCTCTGTTGATGCTGGGCTTTGGTGCTTTCTCCTCTCTATGTCTACCACATGTGGTCCATCACATCTTCCATGTGGTGATGTTTGTTAGTACTTAGAATTGTGGGCATCTTCCTTGTTTCTGTCATACAGCATCTTACAGATTTCCATGTTCATTTCCTTATACTTTAGTTGCTCACCTACAGTTCAATCTTACCTGACAGGGCAGGAAGGAAATATGTGGTCTGCTCAGTAATTATTTTATTCTGAATATCATTAACTTGCCTTTAATCCTATGCAGTAGTCATGGTTTGAGAGTTATTATAATATTGTTGGCAAATCCAGAATATATTCATTACTGTAGTTGATTTTCTACTTTGAGTGTGAAAGAGAAGGTCTGTTTTGGGGATGTGACATAAATTCTGTATCAGTAGCTGCAGGTGTTTTCACTGTAATCTGTAACTAATGAGTTTGTTTAGACTGTATCTTCCTAAGAATCTTAAGAAAAAGCTCCAAGGATTTAGGAACTTATTATTTTTTATAAATATTTGCAGAAAGAGCGATTTGATTTGTTTGCTAAATAATATGAATTTCAGCATTAATTTCACTAGGCTCTAAGTCATGCTCCTGTGTCAGAACTACTTGAGAAGTTTACACTAGTCAAGTTTTTTGCCTTATTTCCTCCACTATGCCTTTTCCAATGCTGCTGTGGTTTTTAAGATTTTGTATTAATAATCTGGCATCAGTTTTCATTCATCTTAAAAATGTAGTAGAAAAAAAAATCATATTCATAGGAAAAGTTACATAAATTCTTCTTTAACCCTCCAGAAAAGGTTATTTTCATGTTCTGTGTAATCTTCCCCTAGAATTCCACCACATTTTCTGAAAGTCTCACTGAAATTTAGCATGCTTCTTTTTTGTATACATGAAAGCATGATTATCTTGTTT
Source organism: Passer montanus (assembly GCF_014805655.1). Classification (NCBI taxonomy): domain Eukaryota; kingdom Metazoa; phylum Chordata; class Aves; order Passeriformes; family Passeridae; genus Passer; species Passer montanus. The sequence continues at coordinate 6,762,683 of NW_024371037.1, forward strand.
TTCTCTTCAATCTCAGTTTAGAGAAGGTATGGAAATGTTTACTCTTTCTGAAATCCTTCTCTCAGAATTAACATAGGATTTTATTTTTTTGTGTGTGGAAAATTCCATTTCAGACATTGAGCCAGATTCTAATCAGTAGAACATCAGATGCTAGTGCTGCTTTTCAGATAAAGAGAAAAATTCAATCATATGGTAATTTTTTATGAGTAATTATATTGGACACACTGCTAAGTATAAAATTAATTGAGAAAGTGACTTATGAAATTAAATCCTTTTTTTGCTTAATTCAACCCTGTAGTTTAAAAACTTATTTGTGAAATAGTAGATAATTTTTCATTCACCAGTCTTGCGTGCTCTTTCACTGAGGTTGGAAAATGCTGTTGGGCAGAGCCCTGAGAGGGTTATTCTCCACCTTTAATATACTTACCTCTAATAGGTATGCATATACCTTAGGCTTAACTCACAGTGCTAATCCTTTCGTCTTGAATGTATGCAGTCTTAGGTATCAGTAAAATGGGTGCAAAGAACTGTAATGAATATTTGAAATACTGTGAAGACTTTTTCAATATTGTAATGATTGCAAGTTCTCAGGTTTTCAACTCTACTTAAAGCAATTTGGAGCTGCAGGAAGTACTCCATACTGGTGTTTTTCCTGTTTTTCTTGCTGTTCCATTTTAAATATGTGGTTCTAAGCCATGATTACTTCATGCTGCTTAAATCTGAATGTTAAATGCAGGATCTGTAATGCTTAGTACTGTGGGGTGTTTGAGAATTTAAAATCAGACTGTGTTTGACTGTACCAGTTTGCCTGTGATACAAAGATCATATTTAACATACCTTCTGTTTAAATTGAGGAGATTTGTGTACACAAACCTAGGTGTTAGTTTGGCACTGCTAGGCTGCCAAAAATGAACAAAAAGTAGAAAACAAATAAAAAAAGAAGAAAAAGAAGAAGACCCATGTCATAGAATCACAGAATAATTTGAGTGGGAAGGGACTCTGAAGATCATGTAGTCCAATCTGCCTGCCACAGGCCGGGACATCTTTCACTAGATCAGTTGCTCAAAGTCCCATCCAACCTGACTTTGAGGGCTTCCAGCAATGGGGCATCTCTGGACAATCTGTCCCTGTATTTTACCACTTTTATTATAAAAATTTCTTCCTTACACCCAACCCAAATCTGCCTTTAACAGCTTTCTAAATGTAAAAGAAAGCGTTCCCTGCCTCCATACCAATGTGCATAGGTGGCAGCTTTCATCTTCTGCAGGAAGTGGGCCAAGTGTCCTACAATTACCCAGCTCCTTTGGTACCTAATCCTGAACTGCTAATGCAAGTCCTTGCACT